>NC_063255.1:76391801-76991801 GCF_020740725.1 Corvus hawaiiensis | reverse complement strand
TGAGAAGGGGAGAAACCTGAACGGATTTACATGACAGAAAGCAGAGAGGAGGAGTGAAATTAAGCATATTAGCAGGACTAGATGATCAGGATGCTGGAAATTGCCTCACTGATAAGGACTCAGGAAATAAAATCAGCAGGGATTTGAAGCCTTCCAGCTAATATTG
The DNA here is from genome assembly GCF_020740725.1 of Corvus hawaiiensis. NCBI lineage: Eukaryota > Metazoa > Chordata > Aves > Passeriformes > Corvidae > Corvus > Corvus hawaiiensis. Next base: position 76,991,635 of record NC_063255.1, on the reverse strand, counting down.
CAATTTTTCACCAGGTATGCAGTGCACGGCTCCAGGAGCCAGTAGGCTTCCAGGTCAATCTCCTTCAGCCAGCAGGTCTGTGGTGTTCTAAGAACACATTTAAAAATAAAATACACCAAAAAAAAAAAAAAAAAAAAAAAAAGGAAAAATCACCACCCCCAACAACTTGAAAAGACAAAAATGCCCCCAAAAACCAAACCAAACCAACAAACAAAAACACAAACAAACAGAAAACCAAAACAAACAAACAAACAAAACCCAACAAAACAAAAAAAAGCAACCAAAAAACGCCACCCACAAAACAACCCAAGTATACTCTATAGGCTGAAATTCAAGAAAAGAATCAGCTTGTAATACACAGAGAAAAGACAGAAAATTCAAGAACAATGGATTATCTTCAAAGCTGGGACAAGTAGAAATATCTGTCTGAAGATGGCCATTCCCTAAGCTATGAATTTTTAACACAAGTATATTTGCTCTATACATATTTTATTATATAGGTATATATTTAGATAATTTATTATATAATGTATATAATGTATTTATTATGTAATAATATATTTTATACATACTATTATGTGCAATATGTATCTTATAATCTTAGCTATATTATATATATTAACCATATACACTGAACCCCTCACTTTTATTTTGATATTTTTAAACAAGCCAATTTTGTTATGATATTTAAAATCCCAGTTCTGTGAGTTCTGATTGTTTCCTTTGAAGCTCTAGGCACCTGCTGATTTCAGAATTGAAGGTACTAGAAAGGGAATGGAAGTGTCAACCATGTTAAAATTATGTGAAGCAAGAAGGAAAATACTTTTTTTAGGGAAGTCTTTGCTCTCATAAAATGAGACATGCATAGTTTTAAAGTATCATGTGCATCCTGGAAGATAACTACTATTTCTGGATTAACATTGTAACCAGCTGGTATTTCTGAAGTTCTGTTAGAAATTACTACTTTAAGTATAATTTATGACCCCGGATGAAAAGAGGAAAAGATTAAATACAGACGTAAATAATTTATGTAGGCACCTCAGTTCAGGTTTCTGGAAATTCCTTATTCCATTAGGATGCTCAAAGCTTACAGCAAGCATGAGCAGAGCCAGTGCACACCAGAATTTTGATTGATCAGAGCTTAGACAGAAGAAAGTGAAGAACTCATTTGAACTCCTGATAGTAATAGCCCAAATGTACTGAGAATGTAAAGAAATTAAATTCGTTTAATGATCCATTAGTGGGCACAATTCTTAGCAGTTCCATATTTAAGCGGCTTGATGTTATTAAACTAACAATTTATGAGTCACTATGTAAAACAAATAAAACAGCAATTATGCTGAAATGCCACCTATTACATAATATAAATACTATCAAATGCCAATAACTCATCTGTAGGGAGAAAATATTCCTATCTTAGCTGCAGGGGGAAATTGATGAACTTCCCGCACAGTTTCCTCAAATTTTCTTGTTCATAATATGACATATAAGAAAACATTAATGAAGTCCTGTAATGAAAATGAAACTACCTCTTATTAATAATTAACAGGATTCTAATGGTCAAGATGAATTCTAATTCTCGGTTTAAAGTAATCAGTCTTCCAAGAATTCCCCTCCTCAAACATCCCAGAGCTGGAGCTGATCAGAGAAACTTCGGGAGACCCTTGTCCCACCAGAAGGCACAGTTCCAAGAACTTGAACTGTACTTTGTTGATGCAGTTCAGTGCCTTAATTGTGTCTCCCCTGATGGGGGAGGCTTTTCAGAGTCTTTGCCAGGAGTCAGAGACATATGGGACTTTTAGCCTTCTCTTTCTTCTGTAGTTGTTTATTAAGTCTTATCAGAGACATACAAGCCACTAATGTGACCCAGACATAGCATGAAGTACAGAATGCAAGAAAAGACGAATTATCGAGATTACACAGCCTTTTAAAGGTAAATCACACAATGAAAACTTAAAATGCAAGGTATTTTCACTTTTCTACGAGTGTCTAATGAATTTTCTGGTCATGTAGACAGGAACTGTGGAATTCTTTATCCAATCATCCCAAACTACTTTTACTGCAGAATATGGAGTAGTCGAAGAAGAAGAAGAAGGTTTGGAGAACAACAGCAATCCTCCATTTTGATGGTTTTTGCTTTTATCTGTTTACTACATTAACAAACCAAAATCCTCTAAACTTTTCACCCTGTGACAATCTTACACAGTATTCTATCACCTAGTTCACACCAGTGTAGATTCTAATTCTTCCCAGAGAGTGGGCAGATTTCTCCAAGGACAAAGGTCAAAAACAGTGTTGTCCAGGGGGGGTAGAACCCTTCAAAACAGACAGAGAAATATTCTCTGCATTCTCGGTTCCCACATTTGTGATCTTAGGTGATTTCAGAATAATTTTAGTTGAGACTACATTCAGGAAATGAAATTGAGTCAATATGATATCTTTTCCACAGAAATATTTTAATATTTGCCTCTATTTTTTGAGACACCCTTTTTGAAATAAGTTCCACTTTGATATTTTTTAATGGCATGAAGATCAAAAAGGAAACTTAAATTAGAAGAAAGATGATTTGAACTGAATGCTTCTGAAGAAAAAAAAATTTTTCTTTGGAAAATTAAGAAAGATGTTGTATGACAAATGGGTTTAAACTAGAAGAAGGCATTTGGCATGCAGATCTTCCCATGGGTTTAATTCCTATGCCTCCAAAGAAATGCCTTTCTGGGCTTTTTCAAACAGGGACTTTCTTTGCAAAATGATTTTTGTAAAATATTTTCTTCCCACTGTGTGCATCTTTCTCTCATTTCTCTGCCTGAGACTTCCAAAGCCTGTCCCCCTGACCTAATAATCTTGCTCATCTCCTCTTGAAAGGAGAGACAACTGCCAAACAAGGCCTCTTATTCTTACTTGTAATCTAAAAAGCCTGTAACAAAGTCAGAGCAGCCCTGCCCTACTGGCCCTCCCCTCCCCACCCATGAAGGGAACGTTCCCCATCTCAGGGGAAAGTTTAGGGGACACATTGCAGCACCCCCCCACCTATCACTGCTGAGATATTGGGCTTCTCTGGGGACTCTCTGCTCAATTTTAATAAATCCAGTGAAGTACTAAGCAGCCAAAGCCACTTTAGTGCTCTGTTAAATTAGCTCTGCATTAAAATGGAACTCTTACGGCTGTACCTGTGACGCTCAAATTAATTTTAAATGAATTCATTGGTATTGGTGCAGCCACACTGGAGTGAATTGAGGAGCTGAGATAGACATGACACTCAGAAAAACAAGTAATTTCCGTTAAATGTTGAGTGCAGTTAGTGCATTGTGTTTTCAAGTTATTTTTCCATTTCTGTAGATTTTTGTAAATCCACATCAGATACATGAATATTGGCAGTTGAACAAGAGCCTTGTTTTCCACAAATCCTTAACAATGGTTTGACCTGCCCTTTTTCTTTTATTTCTCTTCCAAGAGCTATTTCAAATTATCTTTTCACAGGTTTGTGGATCTCCTCCTGCAACAGCTATCCTGTTTAAAATTATGAAGTGCAGGCACTACCTGGGAAAACAAAATCAGGTTTCTCTGACATGTCAGGCAGGCAAACATTTCCATTCTGGAGCAGCTGCTGAAGAGAAAAGCATTAGGAGGAGTATTTCAGAAGGGTTATTCTACCTCTGTTGTACATAAATTCTTAAATGCTGTATTTCGGAGCTGAACAACACACACAATTATTTTTCTTTTGTCTCCTCAGTGTACAATTAAACTAAATTTTGTTTCAAATTCGGGATGTCCTTGAGAGGTAGAGGTTCTTACATATAAGTACAGAGTCCCTCTGAATCATACAAGAAACTTCTCCTTTTCTATCTCAATATGATGTTCAAACACAGCAGGAATTGTTTTCTGAAGATCCCCTGAAAGAGCTGGAGCACACTTTAAATGAGAAAGCTGTGCCATGCGTCTAAAATTGTTGTTGTCCCGTCCCAGGTATAGCCTCACTCCACTCACAATTCAGAGTTAAATCTGAACTGTTCAGATAATAAGGACCTAATATAATGACACTCTTTCTTCCTTTTCTGTGTATCCTTCAAAGACAAAACTAATAAAAAATATCTTTGAATTCCATGTTCTAAGTATCTCCATCTTGGCACCTTTTTCTTTCAAGTTTGAAGAGGATCATTTTAACAACACTGAAAAGTTTTCAGTTTTTGAATAGCAAATTATTTTAAAAATATCCTTCCTTGTGGATATTTCTTAGTTTAGTTAAAATACAAAGTGAAAAGATTTTTCTAGAAATTCATTGCAATAATCTTCATATTCAAGTATTGTCATATTCAAATTAAGTAAGTAGAGGGCTGCATAAATCGCAGAAGTAAAGTGAAATAGTAGTTTTTCTCATCATTTTCTAGATACAGCATTTCCAAAGAGATGGCTATTCTGACAGCTCTGATTTGTGGTTAGTTACCCAGTCTTTTTTATTCTTACATGTGGTTTCATGCAGGTGTAATTGCCAGACTGGAGAATTTTGGACTTTGATGCCTCAGAATGGAAAATTACTTGAACTACTATTGTACGTAGCAAGAAACAAACCATTTTTTCCAGACCTCATTAAATAATCCAGCAGCAGGTCCACTAATTTTCCCCCATTTTCTTGTCATCTATTCCTTGACATCTTTTAAAATACACCTGCAAACATATTTTTGCAAAACTGTTGCTGTATGAATTCCTGAACAAACACAGTGTAATTCTCAATATTCCGACCTGTTTCTTTCACAGACTTATAATCAATTGGGCAATAAACATTAGAAGTGAGCAATACTTCCAAGCCAAAATATTATCTCTCTTCCAGCCTGCAATAACTTGCTATTCAGAAAAGAAAATTAAAAAACTCTAATTTTTAAAAAAATTATTATTATTCTATTATGTAAAAACATGCCTCCCTTTAAAGAGAAATTAATTATTCTGTAGCTATATTTTGATGGGTGTCTTATTCTAGTCACACAGGCTTTCTATCTCTCTCTGTGGCCCCATTCTCAAACATAAAAGGCTAAATATTTCCTTGTTTATTTTTTCATGGATGGAGAAAACTCTTAGATTTTCCAGGCAGTAAGACTGGTACACGTAGTTAAGATGTCTCCCGGTGGTTACAGTCATGATACGACACTAATAGTGAAGAAAAGCTCTTCAGAGAGTTCCACTTCTAAGAGTCCAGACTTGAAAGTCGTTGGATGTTTCACAACACATATTTGCTTTCAAAGACTTACTCTGAAGCTCTAACCTGTATTCTCTGTGGTGGAGAGATTAAACATTTCCTTCAAAGGGAGGTGGGAGTCTTCAGTTAAACAAAACAAAGTGAAATTGAAAAGCACTTTGCAAGGCTAAAACCAAATAAAAAATATTTTTAAACAAGTGCTTTTGATATTATCTGCTGTCTTCCTCAGAGAAGGACCGTCTGTTTGTGTCTGTTATAAACCTGTTCCCTTGGCCCAGTGTAGCACAGCCCATTATATTTTGGGATACAGTTCAAATATGACAAATTTTTTCTTTATTTTAGAAGTGGTTGGGACACCAGTAAAATAAAACAAGTCATTTCCTTATTTCTAGTGTAGGGTAGTAACAGTGTAACCTTACACTTCTGTAAATGTCCCCTTAAACTCTCTTTCACTCTTTCTCGTTATAAAAATGAAGGTATTTTAATTGCTATTCAATTAAATATTAAATTAAGGTATTTTAATTAATTATTATTAAGCCATTGCTACATATTTGCCACTCTTTCTTCAAGACAGAGGTGGTGAATTTTTTGTACTAGGATTTCTAAAATTCTTGGGGACCAAAAGCACTGAACAACACAAATATATCACTTTTATACTGCCTACTGCTATTTTCACACTGTCTTTCAATATCCACTTATCATCAACCACACTTTTAGGGAAGAGGGCTTCTTAATTTTGCTTTAAGTATTCACTATGTACATCAGTTATTCAGCAGCAGCAACTATTAACTGTGATTATTCTATTTTTCCATCCTTTACAATAATAGTCCACACACAAGAGGTAGCATGCAGCCATAAAAAAAAAAAAAGGGGTTTCCAAGGGAAGTGGTTGGAACATTTGAGTGGTTTACAGATTATGCTCTACAATTGTGAAGATAATTCTACTTCACAAGATCACTGTTAAAATGAGAAGAATGGATGTATCAAAGCCAGAGATCAAATATCTGTGACTGACTCTTTGATTTTTTTTTTTTTTGGCAAACCTCTCCAAGTGTGACGTGGGCAAAATCAGAGGCTCAAATTCCCAAATGATACCACAGAAGACACAAAACTTCATTTGGACTCATTATGTGGAATCTTTGCTACTTCTGATGTACTTGAGCTGTCAATATCATCAAGCATTTTGTTCAGTTACTTTTAAAAGTCTTTTCCTATGTGTCTAAAAAACCAAAGCTCAATCTATCAAAAAAAACTGCCAAAAACAAAACAAAACCGAAAAAATCCTAACCAACAAACCAAAGCAATTAAGCAAACTAAAAAACCTACAATAAACAAATGCTTTAGCTATAAAAACTGATATTATGGACTTACTGAATCAAAACTGCATAATATGATCTGCAAGAGGTACATTCCCAACATTTTCCAGTTATAAGAATCAGGAAATAAACCTTTTCTAGTTTCTTAAGCCTGGTCGTTAAGCTTCACATTAGTCTGCATTCTTTCAAGTTTTGTTTCACTATTAAATATACCAAACGTAAGCAATTAAATTTTGAGCCATATTTTACTCAGAATCTCTCACTTCTCCAAAAATAATTGTATGTTATTTGTGCTATTTAAATAAACATTTATGAATAGAAATGCATTTGGGGGTGAAGGTGCCCACTTCATTTCTGTGGGAAGAGGGTTATGATATTCCTCATCACATCTCAGATTTTTAAACCACATCTTTGATTTTTACTATTTAGCTGTAAAAATGCTTTTCTTATCAGGTCAGAGGTGGAACTACAGCATCTGAGATTGCAGCACTCAGCCAGCAACACAGCTAACGCTTTCAGGGCAAATACAAAACAAATACTACTCTGTGTCCTTTAATCACCTTCCTCGTGTATTGAGCTATTAATGAACTGATGGAAGTGAATGGGACAAATACATTTTAGACAAGAATAGCCACATTCATGCAAAGCACGTTCATCATTTTTAGAAATGCTCCAGATTCAATAACTCTTCTCTGGAAGCCATTTTAACAATCTGTGATGGACAAAGATCAGAATTTTTTTCTCCCATTTCATTCTCTTCTTTCTCTGAGATGGAAATGGCCTCTGCTGGAAACATGTCTTGAAGGAGAATTTCGCATTTCATCAACCAGATATTTCCTCTTATTCTTAAGTTGTTTGGGTTTTTTTTTTTCCTCATATTTTATACACAAGACTGGAAGGGGGAGACAAGAGGGGCAATAAAGGCTGAGCACTACAAGCCACTTCTCCAAGTTCAATAAAAACATAAATACAGAGAAAACTGCTTCTCAAAATGTGTGTCATTTGATTACACCTTCGCTCCTGGCTGTCTGTATATATAATTATAGAGACAATAATAAGAGTAAGCAGAAGGCTATTTCACTCCTCTCAGTAAATTTTTGTGTTTGTTTTTTTGTTTTTGTTTTTGTTTTTTTTTTAAACTCCTCTAGATCTAAGCTTTTTTTGTTTATTTAGGATGGCATTTCAATGGATTTCTATGTCCTATGTCCCCCTTCCTAATTCCCCCCTTAAAACAGGAACAAGAGACGTATTGAAGGAAGTCTTGACCATCCATGAGCCACTTAGCATAAGGAGGAAAAGGAATGATGTGGCAGACACCTCAGTATAATTATTTTCAGTATTATCTACATAGCGTCTTTATTTCAAATTTTATTTCAAATGAACTTCATCTGGAATTATGCTACATTAAAGAAAATAAATGGAAATCACAGGTGTTGCCAAAGGAAACGGGCAACTTCATTCTTACACCTTGAAAATATTGAAGTATTAAAAGATAAATAAATAAATAAATAAGATTAACACTAATTGAAATAATATGCCAATCATCATTCTTTCGGATATATTCTTTCTTTTTTCATTTGAGCTGAGTTGGAGGAATCTCATTATCCAAAATATATGAAAAAATAACAATTAAATTTGCCCAAGTCATCTAAGACAGTTTCTACAAAATGGAGTACATTTGCATTGGTTGGCTTTGGCTTTAGGTGTAGAAGTCTTTCCAACACATGTTGAACCAGAAATCTAATTGTAAATCTAAGACTTAATGACTCTAATCTCGTTATTTTATGTCGTTCCATACCATTATAACCTAGTAGTCTTAAAACTGTTTCCAAAATCTGAATATTGATTTCCTACTCAAGTGGTAGATTTTTTTTACTTCTTGCTCAGGTTTTCTCAAATTCAAACTGATCTGCGTCAAACAAAATATTTAACACACATTATGCAACTTTATTATTTTTAATTTTCATATGTATTCCTTTTAACACACAACAATATGGAAGATTTTCAGTCTTTGTTTATGTAGAAAAGATTTAATTTAAAGTAGCACAGGAGTAACACTTACCATTCCATGACTTTTAATATGTTCTGCAACATATGAGCCATTCCTTGACTAATTAAATGGCTCCATTTTGTAAAGTCCATTCTCACTCTGAGAATGTTTTTATTGCATTCTCTTCTAGTTCCTCAAAACAAACGATACATATTTATAGAGGCTGAATATTTACAATTATTTTACTTGACTAAATCTGCTGGTATTTATAATTTTAAACATAAATTACGATTATTTCTTTATCTGAGTTTGTGTTTTCTATTTAATTAATTAGAGATCTGTGCCCTGCTTTCAACACAAAGCCGTAACAAGCATTGTCATTACTTACAGACCTTTACCTGATACAAGCTGCACAACTGAACAACCCACTCTGTAATTATTGAACATTTTCTACAGGTCAATGTGTATTTATTTTGTATTTTCATGGTAATTAATTCAGAATCTTGAAACATGAGAGGCTTGCATGCTATATTGACAATTTTTATTATAATTTATAAGCCAAATAAATTGCTAATATCTTGGGTCATCTTATGGGTATATTTCAACCTGTGCAACTGGTTTTGACTTATGTTCTTGCACTGGTTTAGAGTTTCACACTTTTTTTGTTTGGTTGGTTTTTTTAATTAATTTTAAATTTTGAACTATGTCCTTTCCTTCAGCTGACTTTTAAAAATGATTTGAAAAATATTTCAAGACTTGCCTTTAATAGGACCTGTATACGTAATGAAGTAATTCTATCTTTTGAAAGACAACCTCACCAGTAATAATTTTTATATCTTCATACACAATGACAATATTTTTGTATTTCTGTTCTCCCACATATAATGTCAAAACCATATGCTAATCTAATTTCTCTTGCCTGCCAGAAATGTAATAATGTGCTTGAAAAAGAAAAAATATCAGAACTGATGTCCAAATTCATTCTAATCAAGGTAATGGCTTTTTATAAAAGACAATAATGGCAGGTTAATGTACTGGAAGAATTCTGTAAATCACCTTAGAAAGTCATTTTACAAATGAAAACATTCATCTCTCAAAACAGAAAGGATGGGAAAATATCATCCACAGGAGATGTCCTTTTAGGAGTCAAGGACTAGACCTCAGTAAATCCTTGAGATATGCAATCATTCAGAAATCTGAGAATGATATTTTTAGACTTCCCAGTATAAACCATAAAGATTTGTGTGCCAACATTCATGTCAATACCATAAAAGCTTTGTGGATGGAAATACAGATCTTTAACTACAGCTTCAAATTTCTTCTAATTACGTGATATTTGGCATAAAAACATAAAAGTTGGCCAGTAAAAAAATACTTAAGAAGTGCTTCAAATCAACATGAGAATTTCATGAAACTTTAGAGAAGATCTGCCCATCAATTTATATATTTATTTATTTATTTATTTATTATTCCTAATACAATGACATTAAGTACAGTTTATGAACAGCAAAGAAATTTCATGTCATAAATTGAAAGCTTCAAGGTTCTGGGTATGCTGAGTGGTGCTATGGGTTATTCTATTTTTATTTCTTACAATTGCACGGCAGCAGTGGCTTAGGACCTTTTATCCATGTTTACTTTGCTTATTCTCCCAAATGAAGGGAATATTAGACATGGTGGATGTGAAGCCAGTGTTGAACAGGCTGGTTCCGTCTCACAGAAACCATATTTCATCTCAAATCTTGTCCAGCCCACAAACTCCTGTGATCAAACCCATAGGAATTTGAAAACACAAGCACCATTTGGCACTGCTTTTGGTATGTCACATTTAGACAATCACCCTTTTAAATTTTACTTTTCTTCAGAAAGAACTCTGTCCAATCTCTGCCTAGAGTTTTAGGAGTACAGTAGTAAGAGACTACATGGGTTAAACTCGGATACAGACAAAGATAAAATGTGGAATTTTTTTGTTGACATTTAGCCAGGCTGGGTGGTTTCATCTACTTATTTCAGTTATCTGGTTTGCTGTATGTTTGTTGAAGAGAACAAAATTGAATTCCCAAAAGCTAGCTTCTCCATTTTTGCCTCCTTGTCCATAAAGTCTTCATAGTTTATTCAACAGATTTATGCCTAAAATCAGCAAACATGAAAGCTAGAAGTATTATTCTAATTTTTTTTATGTTCTGGGACAATGGGCTTGTAAGATTTGGTTCTGATTCTTACTCTGCCCTGAAAATTCACACATCTGTGATGTTCATTTGATTACTTGTCTGTACAAGTGTTGTCCTGCACCAGAGGACAAACACTTCTTGCTGTATATTAGTGCTTATTCCCCTCTGCGATTATTTTACATAGCCAGGATTTAAATAGCGAGACACAAATCCATCCAGGCTTTGCCAAGAGCTATTTTTAGCTTTTCCTCCACTCTCAATTTTCTGCTAGGTGTATGTGACTGGAATATAGCCAAAGTATGATTCATGTTGCAAATAGCAAGTGTGATTTGGGAATGAGGACCCCATTATTCCCTTATCAGTGATGGGCTCTACAGTCATATAAATCTCCCCACAAAAGCAACAGAAGATGTAATATGGCTGTCCTGACTATTATGCCATTAAAATATAGAAGGGGAGGATGTCTAGTGAAGAGGTATTTTCTTTCGTGGAGATATCATGAATCAAATCCATTTTTTACAGGTAAAAAACCACAAAGTCACACCAGCCAAATCATTTCCCTAGTTCAATAGCACTCAAGTTTTAATAAGAAAATTATCTTACACCTCTCTCTCGACAGTTGTACCATGGGAGTAAGTTGCACAGATGTTAATAAAATCTGCCTGAGTGGGGCTTTTGGTGGTGAAGTCAAAGAGAACTGACATTACCAAAGGATGTAGCAACCTTTCGGTTTGAGGTGTGGAATAACTTTATTATCTAGCACAAAAATTGACCAAAAAGATCTTGGTACATTTTTCCTGTATTAACACCAGCAGCAGTGATATTTTTTTTTGTTTGATTGGTTAGTTTTTTGTTTAGTTTTTTGGTTGTTGTTTTTGTTTTTTGGGTTTGTTTTTTTTTTTTTTTTAGAATGTAAAAATTGTTTACTAGTGTGCTCCTGAAAATTTTCTCAAAGTTCTCCCATCCCTTCTTCTGCCATAGGAGAAAAAACTGCATAGGTCTCTTTCATTCTTTTCCCTTTTGTCTTTTCTTTACAGCAGAAAAAATTAATTCAGTAACAGACTTTACCTTCCTCTCCTTTCAGTGCTCCTCTAATACATCAACAGCAGAGATTTCACATGCACAGCCTGGTAATTTTCAGCTTTTGGCACTGTGAAAATAAGGCAGCTCTTTACCCTGCTGCTGATTTATACAGCAAACACTATACATTCCCTCAACACAGATTAAAAGGTGCACAAGTCTCTTTGATGGGCAAGTTCAAAAGAAAAATAAGCTTAGTATATCTTCTTCACCTGATAGACTAGCACACTTAGGCTAAATGGTTTAAATATGCTGATTTGTCAGTAGCTTTAAACTTGAAAAGAAGCCATGTTCAGCCATATTATGAGAGTATAAACAGGGTTTATATATAGTATTTTCCAACATTCTAGGCAATTGTGAACTCATGAATCATCTCTGGTGTTATACAACTAATTAGCAGCCAGCAGGAGTGAGGTTTTTGCAAATCAGGAAGGTCCTTGTGTCATTTCTCAAACAAAGATGCAAGTAAAACTTATAAATCTTTTAGATCTATTTAGATGACATTGAACTATGCATAAACCAGAGGTTTGCCTGTTTCATTGCTTCTCCTGCTTTCAGCACTCCTTGAGATGCATGTCCTAAGCAAACACTTTAGAAGCTTATTTGATTTATTTTGTTGTTATTAAATGTGATGTTACACAGTTTATTTAAGCAGCAGTTAAATGAATGTGGAAGATATCTGCAAGTTTTCACAAGGAAGACACTTAGAAGTTTGTCACCACCTCTACTAGTTTATAAATTAACATGATTTTCAGTATTCCCAGATTATGGTCATTTTGACATTTCTTATCCAGTTGATAATAAACTGGATAGTTACTGGTCATTAGGAACAGAGAATCACAAAATTACTTAGGTTGGAAGGAACCTTAAAGATCACTTGAAGGTTCCCCATCAGCAGAGACACCACCTTTCTCAGGTCAACAGGCCACATACAGTGGCATATAATATAATAACAGAGGATGCCATATTTTCTATTTTTAACATTTGAATTAAATTTGTGCCACTGTTCTGATTTGCTTCAAAGACACATAAAAGAATGAATAATGGGACAGGTGAGATCAAGAAGAAACCACTGAGATTTTAAAAGCACATGATCTGTTATAAAATAATTTTGAGCTGGATATTTTCAATTTATTGGTCCTTCATGGCTCTCTAGTTTTAATTTTAAGCCTTTGTGAGAAAAGCAGTCAGAAATACAATAGAATAGGTAAAATATTGCAATTTCAATGGATTTTACCCAAACACAAAGCTCTTTAGCACTTTAAATAAATTACTAAGGCAGTTTCCTGTTGTCCCAATTAATATATCTGGTCAAGTGGTGGTCAGAGAAAAGAATCAGCTGAACACTTCAGAGGAACTCCTTTTGATGACAAATAAAACTTAGAGAAAGATTTAATTTCCTGTAGTTTGGCTCTAGGAATGGAGTTCCCCAGTTTCACGTGCATAGCAAATCCTGTCATCCACAGTTCCTTCATCCCACCTCAACTCTGGCTGAAACTAGCACCCCTGAGAGACACAAAAAGAGGCTTGTCCATCCTACAGGGTTGTGTAGGAATGTCTAAAGTTCTTTGGGTTCTTCACGGTCTTCTTGCTCCCCTCAAAAATTTTGGCTCCTGGGTCATTTTCTGGTTGAACAGGGGAGAGCAGTTGATATTCATGCTTGGAAACATGTGGTTAGGAAACTATATTTAGATCATGATTGTGTGCCCTGTCAGAACAAATTGACCCAAAGGCCATAGGTTTACCCAGGAAGTTAGAAAACAATTTCTGTAAGACTTTAATGGAAGGATAAATCTTGTTTTCAGAAGAAAATTGTTGAAAAAAACCCACATAACTGGTAGGCCAATTTGTATAAGATGTGGTCCTAATTAATGAGGACTTTGCTGTGGAACTTCAGCTCAGCTGGAATGAGATGCTTTTTTCATGGAAATCAAATGCAAGCATAATGATTCAACCCTGAAAAATACTTTGTGGGTTTTGGCAGCAAGACAGCAGGATACATAATGATGTATAATACTCTGAAAAAATCACCTGCTGTAACGCTGTTCTCAGTAAGAATCGACAATTTCATATTTGCTTTAAATATGTTATAGAAATCCTTCTTGCACAAAGCACTGGACTTCTTTATTCTAATAGTAGTCATTGATTCATTATGAGGAAATTCATTGTGCTATGGAAATAAGTCATCAAAAAAGCCTAAGCACAGAGATTATTTTTTTCATCTTATTCTTTTTCACAGCTTTGGAAAGGGAAGACTTTGCACCTGTCATATGTTTGATACTGATCTTGTGACACTTCTGTAAAACATGCCTGCAGATAAATATCAATATTCAGTGAAATCAAGGAAGAAACATGCAGTAAAAGATATATTTTTTAAAATCCTTATAAAAATAACAGTTAAATTGGGGGATCAGGACTATGTGTGCATGCAAAGGTAAACAAAGGTCAGGATATGGAACTCTATCAAAAACTTTCAAGACATTCTAAGCCTTTTGAGAGTCAACAGCTGTAAAATACAAGATATAAGTCCATATAATCCACATATCAGCACATTACAGCAACATTATTGCAAAAAGGGAATAAACAAGACTTGGGAGAATTTAAAATTACAAAGCATCAGCTTGAACATAAGGGTGGTCTAAATATGCTTTCCTTTCCTCCACCACACAGTACAGAGAGTGAAATAATGAAATGAGATATATGGTACTGAACATAAAAACTGAGACATAACTTCCTTCCAAATGTAATTTATAACACAACCACAGTGAGTACAAATCTATGTATCGTGAGACATAAATAAAATAACACCAACAATAAAATGAGTCTTAGATCCTAATTTATTTCTGGCTTGCAGTTAAAGTTTATGAAATAGAGTTCCAGGCTTTCTGGGCTAAATTGTGGGGAAATGCTATTAAGCCACTGAAATTATTTAAGTATTGAGGAATAGACTGAAACCCACACATGGGATGACATTTGCATTCAAAGTTCTACCATTCAGGCACTCAGGTACCTCATCTTCCCAATCTGAAATATTACTCTGTTTTCCTCCTTTGAAATGCTCTCAAAGGTATTTGCTATAACCACTGCAGCTTCCAAAACTGATGATTTACTTGGTCTTGCACAATTTCTGATGTGTGAGGGAAGGCGACCAAGACTTTTGCTAAGTGAAAGTTTTCCAAGAGATTTTGTTGTAGAGCAGAGAAAAAGTAAAAGAAGCACTGCATGAGAGGATACAAAAGAAGTTGGATGCAAAAAGTCCTTTCTGTATGGGAAAATCTCCCTTCCCTTCCCTTCCCTTCCCTTCCCTTCCCTTCCCTTCCCTTCCCTTCCCTTCCCTTCCCTTCCCTTCCCTTCCCTTCCCTTCCCTTCCCCTTCCCCTTCCCCTTCCCCTTCCCCTTCCCCTTCCCCTTTTTCTTCATACATTCCTTTCTCTACCTGTTTTTGCCACTCCTGTATCATCCAATTATTTTTAATGCACCATTTTCATATCCAAATCCCAAAAGCAAATACGCACAAAGCTACGCCTTAAATCCAATTTGAAATATTAAGATCTTTGTTGGCGATAAAACCTTATAGAAATCTTACACGGAAACTGTTTGTTCTAGTGATTCTCAGACCACTGTAATTCTGCTACATAAAGATAAATATCCATCTAAATGTCACTTCTGAACGGTTTGAAATTATTCCCATCCATCATTTCTTGTATACTTACAGCAATTTCAAGAAAGTGTTTTCATAGAAAACACTTTCTTGTATCATAAAAAACCCACATTTCTATGTATGATATGATACTTTAAAATAAAACTTGCTGCTAAGTTATGGAATGCTTAAAAAATTCTTTTTGCCATCTGCAATAAAACACTTTCTGTGAAGCATCATCTTCTTATAATATTTGTCTCTTTGCATTTTAATTCTTCCACCAATTGTTGTTACCAGGTCATGAATATAAATTATAATGAACCAACAATAGTGAATTCATAGATTCATGTCTTTATGCTTTTTTCATGCAAAAGGCAATAGTGAGGTTAAATTTGATTGTTAAACAATGTTGGGTTTTATTGCATTTAATGCAAAAGGGGAGAGAGAGAACACAGGGCCCTCTGAAATTTTTTTTTTTTGTTCAGGCACAGCTTTGATTGGTGAAGGACAGACTATGTAGGGTTTTTTCTTCCTTTAGCAAAAAAATCAGGCATTTGTTCGCCAGTCACAACTCACTATTATCATACACAGGTCCCTCAAAACATATTTACTTCATAGAGCAAAAATTAGCATAGTGGAGCTCACCCTCTGTGCACATGTGCACAGTTTCTTAAAAACTCCTTTTTCAGGAAAATTTGAAAGATTTTTAAATTGTAAAATAGTCTATAGATCATAAGATAAAAACCCTAGCATTTTACATCAAATTTATCAAAACTAGTATATTTGGCTTTGATTTTTAATCACTTTTCCCCAAACTTTCACCAAGGTTCATACATCCAGCCTTAGAGAGCAAATATTGCATGTTCATTCTGAAAAATCTTGAGAAATATTTTAAATATCTATTTTAACACTATTTAAATTTCCACATGTACGTAGCAACAGATCACTCTCACCTCAGTCTAGACCTCTTGGTGAAGGCACTTCTGCTGAAGTGTGTCTGCTTCATCTAGAATCAAGAAGAAAAAAACGGCTTTACTCACCTGAGGTCTGACTCAGAATATATTTACCTGTACTGCCTGTGATGCCATGAAGATTTTTGCCTTTTCTTTTATACCCCTGTTATACCTTTTTACAACTTCTGTATTCCCAGTGCTTTTTGCCTACATTCTTAGACTTGTTTGTCAAACTGAGAGACTAAACATTTTAGAAGCTTCGTAGCCAGGGATCAGTGTGCCCCAGCCCCCAAGGTCCTCTCCAGAACACATTCTGTAAACCAAGATAGAACCATCCAGGGGAAGGTTCTTTGGGGAGGGGGGCTCACTTGAGCCTCTCACTTGGGAATCTTTGATAGATATGCTAATTAGTAAAACCTATAATGTTATACCCAGTGTTGGGGGGGGGGGGACACAGAGACAGAGATAGACTCGGCGGGGTGCATCTTAATGCATATGACCTGGACGTGTGCACCTAAGGATCCTTAAAATAAATACCAAGGTAAAATCCCTTTTCCCCTTCTAACTGTGTATGACTCTTGATTTTAAGACCAGGATAAGGCATCACCTGGCCACACAGGATAATAACATAACTGTGCAGTTAACTCCACAGGTAAAGATAGAGTCAAAAATAAGAGAGTTACGACAATGATAGATTCCACCACTTCGTCCTCTAATGACTCTACAGTAAAAACAATTTACTTTTCTATTAGGAGACATCCACATTATATATTCTGAAAAGCAGATCAGGAGAAAAAGTTGAAGTGTCTCTCAGAAAATTCTGACATGAAAATACATTTGGATTATATGAAAAAATTGTTAAGATTTCAATGTTAATATAATATACTATCCTTAAAAATAAAGAGGCAAAAGAGACCTTTCCATGACTAGAGACTGTACCAAAAGATGCTCAGAAATATTTAGAGACTCTTTTACCTGTCTCTTTCCCAGTTTTTTAAACAGCAAAAATCTGGGAAAAAAAAACTTGTCTTCCATCTGCTCTAGCACTTTTGGCAAAAATCACAACTTTTTTGTGTGCAAAATATTGGAAGAACTTTTTAAATTGGATCAGGATGCATCAAAGGGTAACTAGTTATGGTTGAAAGATTAAAAGTCTTTTAGACATGGGCTGTAATGAAGTCAGAAGAAGCTACTCATAGAATCACCGAATGGTTTGGGTTGGAAAGAACCTTAAAGCCCATCCAGCACCACCCCCATGCAGGGGGACACCTCCCACTGTCCCAGGCTGCTCCCAGCCCCAATGTCCAGCCTGGCCTTGGACACTCCAGGGATCCAGGGGCAGCCCCAGCTGCTCTGGGCACCCTGTGCCAGGGCCTGCCCACCCTGCCAGGGAACAATTCCTGCCCAATCTCCCATCCAGCCCTGCCCTCTGGCACTGGGAAGCCATTCCCTGTGTCCTGTCCCTCCAGCCCTTGGCAATTGTCTCTCTGCAGGTTTCCTGCAGCTCCTTCAGGCCCTGCAAGGCCCCAGTGAGGTGACCCCAGAGCTTCTCCTCTGCAGGCTGAACAAGCCCAGCTCTGGCAGCCTTTCCTCCCAGCAGAGCTGCTCCATCCCTCTGCTCATCCTGGTGCCTGCCCTGGCCTGGCTGCAGCAGCTCCAGCTCCTTCCTGAGCTGGGCCCAGGGCTGGGGCAGCTCTGCAGGTGGGGGCTCAGCTGAGGGGGCAGAGGGGCAGAATCCCCCCTGCCCTGCTGCCCACGCTGGGGCCCAGCCCAGCCCAGGGGGTTTGGGGTTCCAGCACAGGGGGTTTGGGCTCCCAGCTCAGGGGGTTTGGGGTTCCAGCACAGGGGGTTTGGGCTCCCAGCTCAGGGGGTTTGGGGTCCCAGCTCGGGGGGCTTGGGGTCCCAGCCCTCACCCACAAAATTCCGTCCTTTCTGATGGGCTCTCAGTGTCCTTTTGGGTCCTCACCTGATTAACTGCAGAATTTGGATGGAATTTTCTGGCAAACAGACAAAATGAACAGATCTGCCTTGGGGCAGCACGATTTGGATCCAAATCTAGAATACAGGGTGGCTTTGTACCATCTCTACACGCTGTTTGCTGTGATGAGCTGAGAGGATTTACTGGATGTGTCCAATGTAGTGTTATTGGTGATTCCATTAATTAGCATATATGTTCTGGTACTTCAGTGGGTGTACTACACTGATAATTGTAAGCAATTATATAGTAATAAGCAATTAAGTCAGCAATCAAGTCAGCAATCTGTAATAGTACATGTTAATTTGTACTAATTGATGCCCTTGCCCCACATATCCACAGAGATTCAGTATTAAATCTAAGATTAACTTATATATTATTTATTACTACTACATTAATTTGAAAAGATGGAAATTAGAGAAAAAACATTTGAAACAGAAGATTTACAAAAGCTTTTCAAATACTTATATAGGAATAAAACAATTTGAATAGGAAAATATTCTCTTTAAAGTTGGGGACATTTAGGTTTCTAAATCAAGCATTACAATTTTAGGAATACTCTTCCTCTTCTTACAACTACTGAAGTAAATAATCCTAACCTTTTTTAACCTGATACTTTTGAAGATTTAATGGTTTACCTTTTACAAAATCCTTATTAGTTACCTCCCATATAATGACTTTATTTCCCAGAACTGCTCTTCACCAGAAGTTATTATCTTTATGATTCTCACATTATTTTAAGCAGTACCAGTACTCTGTCATTAACTCTTTCATTCACCTTCTGTAAATATATATTTTTTAAACTTTTGTAGATATTTCATAACCTTTTCATGTTTTATTGAAAATGTCTCAGAGTTTTTTTAACTTAAATTCCAAGCTTTAGGGATTAAAAATATGTCAACCTTCAGTTGTTATAAGATGAAAAGGTGTGAAACATTGATTTGTGTTTTCCAGTTTAAATCTGTCAGCTTTTATTTTAAGGGTCTTAAATAGCTGCCAGTCCTACCCAAACAGTCTGTTTGATGGGATTACTTAAATGAATGTTATTGCTTGAATGTATTTCCAGGATATTTTCAATATCTGTGTTTCTGATCACCTGTTGGGTTGAAGGTTACAGAGGGGTAAGGTCCTTTGTATTTTTCTTTACACGTATCCATTGTCCCCCATTTTTGATCCCTGTGAACCTTCCCACTTTGATTTTGCAGAAGTCTAGGGCCCAGAAGAAAAAATTAATAATTTATTCTCCTTTCACTGAAGATTACAGTCCAGGTTATAAATGCAGCAGGTTATCACGGCAGCAGTGGTAAATCAAAAAATACAGACAAAGGCTAAAAGAACTTGGAGATTATTAACAGATTTCTTGAACAGACAGAAAGACAAAGAAAAAGGAACCTTTTGAAATATCTTGTTAACTTTTGATGGTTTTGTCCTTCAAGAAAATTTAGGATTCAAATATAACATCTCAGTTAAGATGGTTTCCAATCCATTCTGTTTAATAAGTAAAATAACCTTTTCTTACAGGGGATAATTAAGAAAGTTTTCAAATTTGCTTTTTTTTTAAAAGAAATATTTTCTTGTCACCACTTCAAGAATAAGAAATGAAACTTCATATTCTCTCTCGTTAAAGCTGCTTCATTATTGCATGGTGCAGAACACTAATGGCTACATCAAATAGGCAAGCAGGTTCTTGGCTGGCACAAAATAGATAAGAAAGCACTGAAAGCAGCTTTTCTTTCAAGTTATAGCTGGTTTAATGTTTCAAAATTTCTCCACATAAAGCAAAACAAGGCTTGCATTGATTTTGAGTGCTCAGGGCTGGGGTTAAAAGTAAACAAACAGAAAAGTTTGGATCTGAGAGTCTCAGCAGCCTCTGTTTCAATGAATAATGTCCCCAGTGATAGCAAATAACAATATTTTAAGCAGAAAGCTGCAATATTTGACATTGCCTATCTACACAGATATATTCATCTGAAATAACTCTGCAGGCAGCCTGGGAAATGCCACTACACTAAAGGTTAATTAAGCAGTGAGACATGACAAATCATGCCATAGTGCAAATCTGTACTTACCTCAGGAAGACAATAAGGCAGAAGATAAAGCAAAATGCCTCTGGTGCACCACAACTATTTATTTATGAGAATGAATGCCTATATATTTTTTCAAAATAAATTTTTTAAAGGTTTTCATTTATCCATTTGCAGTATATAAATACATAGGTAAAAGGTTGCAGGAAAATTTGAGCAAACATCTCAAGAGGGTTAGAGTGCAATTCTGAAATGATGCCACCAAGGGTTATAGAAACAGCAGGATCTTGGCCAAAAAAACAATATATCACGGTGCAGAAATGCTTCAGCTAGTGGAAAATCTGCTTCAAATTAATGACAAGTTTCACTGGTTTTCCTTTCTTTTAAAGCACAGGAAGTTATCCTGTGCCCTGTATCCTGTGTCCTGTGCTCAAATCAACTGCTGGAGTAACACTGGCCCAAGTCCTGGACCACTGATGAGCTGGCACAGAAATGTTGTCAGATACAGCTACAGAAGGAAGGAAAATACCAAACCAGTTTCCTTGTTTCAGACTGCAAAATGAAATTTTCCAACACTCAGTCACTTGTGACATAATGGTTTGAATCCTTTTTTTAACACAGATTTTGATTGCAATGCCATTCTCCACTCTAAACAACCTCATGTGATGTTTTAATTTTAATTATGTACTCAGTTACAATCATAATCCACCACCCAAGGTTTTATGCTAAGCAAAAAGAATATGTCAGTCAGAAAGAGCAGGCTAAATCAGAAATCCTGTGGTGGAGCTGCTACAGCAAAACTTTGCCAGATGCAGTTATTTTAAATGATTCTAAATTATTTCAATTTGTTTATAACTAATTTAAAACTCATTCTCAATGGTAATTGTATTTTATATGATTATACCACAGCAAATTAGTATGTATTAAATCTCTCTCAATTCCAAAACAGCTGAGTGGCTGTTTGATCACTACCCTATGAATGTGCAGAAAGGAATTTGTTATTATAAGTTGGGAAAGAAGAGGGAACCAAAGCGTCTTTGGAACGATGGCCAAGTGATGAAGCTTTTTTGTGGACCCCAACCAAATCATAGAAACACTGATTTTTCCACCTGTGCATCATGAAAATATCTTTTTTTCACAACATTTTATTTTCTAAGTATTTGGAGACTACTCAGTGTTTCAATTTCTTTCCATCCTCAAACTGACAAAACATAATAAAACAAGTTTTTTGCCAGAATAAAATAATTTTTATGCATACTGAATATTTGTATTGCTGTACAAGCAACAGATTTAGGTTCGGTTCAATACCTTTACTTTTTTTATGTACCAATATAAGATTTAAGGATGAAAAATTATTTAAAAGCAACCATAGATCTTCATACTAAAAATGTCAGCTGGGAAGATACATCATAATCAAAACTGTTCAGTTAAAGGCATGGAGATTATATCCAAACAGAATGTATTCAAAAGAGATACTTTCTGAATTATATACATTTATAGGAAGTTTAGTATCTCTAAACACAGTTAATATGCTTGTTCTAGGTGCATCTTCCAAATAAATTCCTTCTCTTTCTCTCTCCTAAAATGATGATGAGGTTTTGAGAAATGTGAAGGCAAATTGATTTGTCTTCAGAGATTACGTCATGTTTTATGCTGTAGTCTTCTCTGAAGAATATTTGAACCAATTTGTTGGACAGGAGCCTTGTTTGTAGCCTCTGTCTAGGAGACAAAGAGAGGCAAAATAAGTTGACTGTGGAGAAAATTTGGACTTTGCAAGAATAACATGATGCAAGTGCGCTGGTGCTGCAGAACAGACGTTTTCAAAAGCTGTTGGCACAGGGTGCCCAGAGCAGCTGGGGCTGCCCCTGCATCCCTGGCAGTGTCCAAGGCCAGGCTGGACATTGGGGCTGGGAGCAGCCTGGGACAGTGGGAGGTGTCCCTGCCCATGGCAGGGGGTGGCACTGGGTGGGCTTGAAGGGTCTCTTCCAACCCAAACCATTCTGGGATTCTGTAGTTCTATAATAAGTGAGTTATGGGGTTTTTATGTAAATACACCACATGTAGATTCCTAAAATCTAAAACTCTGTGTTACACTTGTGTCCCCTTAGACGTTCACCATTTTGAAAAGCCTGGCAATTTCCTGCCACACCTGACATCGCCTCTTTAAAGGTATGAATTTACAGGGGTCTTCTTTAAACAAATGCCTGCTTGTAGGACTGTCTTTTCCTACCTTTTATTAGTTTGTGTCACAAAGCTTATTTGCTTTTCTGGAGGTATTATGAGTTAGGAAATCTCACGAGCTACCCTGCCCTTTGCCAACAAGAATATTTCAGCTGATTTCAGCATAACCTCAGTAAGCTGCTGAACACAGTCACAGACTTACTGCAATGTCTTTTCCACCATCTGTCATTTATAATTTTCAGAGTTTAGTGCTTCTCTGAATAAAAATGTCTTCTGCCGAGTCCTGCACTGTGCAACCATTTTTAGTCTTGTAGATCATCCTTGATTCCCGCTAAACTTTCACAAAAATCTGCATCCATTCTGACAGATAACTGCACTTTTTAACCACCGCTGTCATTTCTCAGCAGAAGCCTTGGAGCACTTTATGGAGCACCGAGCAAGAATCATCTTCCTTCCCAACACATCCTTAACTCCATATTTATATCCAAAGAGCAGTGATGTGTTCAGTAGCAGAGGGCATCCTACCAGGGTCTGATTTAGTACAAGAGAAAGATGATTCCTTTTCCATACACTGCTTTTTATACCAGAATAAATAACTACATGCAGCACAGGAAACATTTCCTCTAATCCAATGTCTTTTAAAAAGTAAACATCCATGTTTAAATATCCCGCCTGACATTCACTGACGTTGTTACACAAATTTCTACATCATCAAAATGGCTTCATTTTCAGGGACTGAGCTCTGCAATTTAGAAAATCTGTGGTTTACAAAAAAAAAGGCAAAACATTTTCCCAAAAAAAAAAAAAAGTGTGAGAAATTGCTTGCTAATGGTTTAATACACTATTGAGGGATGTCAGGCAGGAGATGCCTGAAAATGAAGGAATCATTGTTTTAAAAATAAACAGGTAAGAAAAAATATTATCACTGAATGTGACACCGCACAGATATGTGCAATAATTGAGCTGTCACCATTTCTTTAAAAATATATTAAATCTCTATATTTATTCTATGTACTGCATACTCTGGTACCACACGTTAGGAACACTGCTTTATAATTTTATTAGCAGGGAGTTGCATCCTTACTGACAGGTAAATCTGATCACAGGACCAGCCCATGTGACAGGTGATTGCCACTGCCATTCTTGCCTCTCAGAGCAGAAATTGGCATGTACACAAGTGAGAAATGAAAGGTTAGCACAGAAAGACCTGCTCTTTGTGTCAAATTTGACAAAAACAGACTGATTTTTTTACTATTTCTTGCTTTGCCTGACTGAGCAAAAAAAAACCAAAAAAACCAAATCCTGCGAGTCTCCTACTTTGTATCTTTTGTGCTCTGATAATTCCAGCTGTCTCTAATTATCCTGCTCTGAGTTTTTATTTCTTGGCTAGTCATAAGAAGTTTCTAATCTGTTGCTTTGAAACACAAGTTTAAAGTCAGTTTTAGCTGTTAAGCCTCGCACAGTGCCAAAAATGCTAAGGCAGAGGATACATTTCCATAATCAGAATATGATTCAAAAATAACAAGGAAAGGAATGAAAAAATTTTAAGCAGAAGAATACAGATCCCAAGCAAATACTTAAGAGTTAGGAACTTTAGGGCAATTAAATAAATAAATAAAATAATTGTTCTGAAAATTGAACTTCAGGGTTATCGGGAAACTTCTACTCAAAAGAGATTTGGAGAAGAAATTTTTTGTTGCCACCATCAGCAAAAGAAAAGTTGGCTACAAAGTCATTGCAGAGGGATTTTAAGATTCTGATTGAATTAAATCTGATTAAATTCTGTGTTGATAATTTGAAGTTATTTACATAGGGAAAATCCAAACTGCTATGCAGTTAGGAGATCTGAGCGACCTATTGCTCCTAATGAAATATATAATGGAGTTTAAGTAGATAATCCTATGAAAATGTCACCTGAATGTAGATATATATACAAAACTTATTTAAGAACTTAAGGACAGAGAGCACTACATGAGTGCACTACATGAGGTAATTTATCTGCATCTTGTGCCTCAACATGGACCTCACTGCTTGAAATGAATAAAACCCCCCAAAACTGTGGTTTATTTCCAGACACAACCTTGCACAATTACCTGTTTAGTGGCAGTATCCTCCTCCTCCTCCTCCCAAATTATTTATGGAAAATGAAAACTAACGTGTTAGAAAGCTTTTCCCTTCCTTTCACCGTTAAGAAATATATGCCTACCTTTCAATGGGAAAAAACCACCAACCCTCTTTTGCAGTTTAAAAGAGTATTCCTCTTTTTGTGCCTGTGCTTTGTCCCCAAAACAGTTTTTCAGCTCAGAGATTTTGTGTGTTTGTGGCATAAATATGAAAAACAGGCCCTTTGGACCAAATCTTGCCTTTTAATTACATCTTAACTCTACTATGAAGATAATTTTCTACTTTGACCAACATTAACTAGGAGAACAAACATATTAGGTTGTTAATAGTTACTTAACAAATATTATACTATACGTTAAGCTATAGCACCAAACTATACCTATACAGCTACCAAGCTGTAGCACCAAACACTGGCAAAGTAACAGGTAATAATATAATTAAGAACAAGATATTTTTGTTTACGTAGCAAACACAAAGAACAAATATTAATTGTCTATCAAGATAATGAAGAACTTGCCCATGTTTTTCTCCATGGCAAACTGTCCTGAAGTTCTCATTAAAATAAATGAAAAATGAAGGGGGGCGCAAAAATCTGTCCAGGTTCCAGATTTAATGCTACAAAAAACAAAGGCCAGGAAAATATGAAAACACATAAGATTTACAAAGAAAAATACAGAATGTCATATGTTGTTGTTCATTGCAAATGAATGGTATTTTTATCTGTAGCCAAAATGAGGTTACAGGCAGGACATCTTGTCCCCTTCATGTAAGTTGTGACCTTCTTATGGGAAATTGTCTTCTGCTCTGGAGCTGAAGGTTCAAATAAAGTGCCCTAACATATAAAATAAAAATAATTGCTACTGCACTTCCTTCACTGTGTGCACTGAGTACAGGAGAATTTACCAGTGTTGTGCAAATCCCCTTTTTCAAAATGTCCTGATCAGAACGAGGTATTCCTTTGCTTGTGGAGTTTAATGTTCCTTAAATTCTAGAGTGGTTAGGGCTGGAGACTCAGTCAAAATGTAAACACAGCAGAGAAAGGCATTGCTTATTTTCTTGGAAATTTTGGAATTTTAGGCAATTTCACCTTCTGAAGTCAAGGAGTTCAAGATGTTTCCAGTATTCCAACTAAACGCAAGCATGGAAGCTTGATACTGACTTTTCTTCTCCTAAGGAAAAGTAAGTGTTACATTTGCTGCTCCTTGATCTGCCAAGAACACCAAATACTCTTTCAAGATTTTAAACTTTGCTTCCTGAATAACCCATGGTTTTCCTCTCATGATCCAGGTAAAATTCAGCCAAAGATTCCTCAAGGTTTTCCCACAAGATCTCTCACAGAGCATAATAAAGAATTAGAAACCTATTTTTTTTTTATTTAAACATGGGGCTATACCCTGTAAAAGGGGAAAAAGTTGTGTTCTTTGTGTTTTATCTTTCAGTTTGAAATAAAGTCATGTTGTAAGTCCAGAAAAAAAAAAAAAATCCGTGGATAGTTAAAATTAATTTGCTTTTCAAGATTTAGCTCTTTTGTACCTACATTAAACGAGCAATTCTTCCAATACAGTTTCCATCCAATACATTTATAAATGGACTTTAATAAAAAAAAGCCTCCACATTCAGACCCTATTTTTGATGTGAATTCTATGTCTCTAGCTAATATTTACCTTCCACAAAATGTGTTGTGCTTTTGAAGGACTTCTGACAGGCATATTAATGTAGCACTTAAAGCTATTATTCTGTCCCCAAAAACACTGTGGCAGAGTGTTTGTGGAATCAGTGCAGGGAAAACAGGGAAAAACTGCTATATTACATAATTAGTGATGAATCCATTAAGACTGAAAAAAGCAGACACAATGACATTGGACAACCAGCAACAGCGAAGGTGTCAAACTAAAATCAACTCTATGTATTTTTGTGCCATGGGTATTTTTAGAAACTTAGGAAAGGTCCTCCTGCAACCTCCTGGGAGGTTATGGAGCTTCTTCCTCCATCTGTTGCCCACAATTCTTCCCATGGACATTGTGCTGCTTTTAACAACTCCACTGACTGATCCTTAAAACTTCTGATTTCTTTAACCTGCCTTTTATTCTTCATTAAGGAGGCACAAGCCCAGCCATGGTTAAAGCAATAATATCTAAACCATGAAAAGGAAGGTTTCAGTGTCCATCTGAGCTTTTTTTGATTATCCTTGTGGTCCAGAAGGGCTATATTTTCTTTAGGACATTTGGTTCATTAAGTTTCACAACTCTCACTAGAATGCAATTTTTCTGACATCAGGTTGTATCTCTGGGAAGACTTATGTATATAAGTTTTAAGTTAGTAATTTAATTTAGGGAAAAAAGGTTTAAAATCAACATTATAAAAATAATCTTATTTCTTTTCAAAGAACCCAAACCAATTTGTAGTGTGTAACACACAAAAAATGTAAAATTAAGAGCCAAATCTAATGAAAACTGAGAGCCAGAAGAAATTAAAATTGCAAGTCTAATACATTATGGTTTTCTGGCCAGATTTTGAACCCTATTTTCTGTGTGGTCAGAATGACTTCCCCAGGTGCCATGGAAATATTATTGCAATCCTCACACAGGGTATGACTTTTAGAAGAGCTGATTATTTATTGAATTTATTTATTTGACGTCCTAACAGGCCACAGAAATGACAGTGATATTATAAATTAGAGCAGTAATCTCAGAGGAGAGGACTACCTAGAACCCATAGCTAGTTCCAGCCTTTCTTCTGCTTCCCTGCTACCTTAGAATGTTCTGTGGCAATCTAATCAGGACAGCTTATGGTAAAAGAAAATATATGGTGTGAATCAAGAATAAGTGTTTTCAGGGTTGTTTGGGCTTTTTATATCATTATGTACTTTGCAACCATGTTACTGAAAAGCAAAAATTTTCATAAGAACCCAGTTATTGTTTAACATAGAAGATAAATGCAGGGAAAGTGAAAAAGGAGCATTCTGTACAAAAAAAAAGGAATATGGCCCTGCATTTTAGCAATCCAAGACCAACAGTTTTGCTACCTGTAAAAAGTCAGATCAGCAGAATGATTTATTTAGATTACATTTTCATTTCCTCCAAAATTCTGTTCTTGTTCCTGATTCTCTGAGGGCTCAATGGGTCAAGACCTGGAGTCTAAACAAAAAAAGAAAAAATTAACTCACAAAATTTCAGCATGGTATAAAACTCTAATTTATTCTCAGTAATGACATTTTATACAATTTTAGACATCAGTAATGAAGACATTAAATTAAGAAAGCCACTACATATGAAAATATCATGGTCTGTCTCTCAGAACCACTTACCCAGCTGTCATGCAGATGAGCAATTTGTTTAATTTCCTCTTGCTGATGAGCAAAATCAGTATTCACATAATATCAAACATATTCAAAACCCTAACCTTCATTTAGTTCTACTCAGCTTTCCTTTCTTCCTTTCAAGTATAATCCCTCTTCCCAGAGCCCAAATATTCCTGCTAAACCCACAATATTGTCATGTGGTAGATGCAAGCACCCAATTCCTCACTTTCTCAACTCTGGAAGATAAATTCGCTCCTCTGAGATGAGAACAAAAAGAACTTCACCACCTAAACCAGATTTTTTCAGGTGGGTTTGGTTATTTAAGATTGGAGTCACCATTTTTTGAGGCCTGTTCAGTTTACCTCTATCTGTCTTTACTACAGACGTGTAACTCTGCACGTAAAGCGTACTTAGCAACACCCCACCTTCCAACTGTGCCTGACTTCTATCCAGGAAGCAGCCAGCACCTTGTTGACAGAAGGTTTAACCTACAAGCTTAACATGCATAGCAGCACAGAATTTAGCTCCAAATGCAATTATCTATGACCTGTGTCGTCAAAAAGTTACTGTGGTGCTGACTGCGTGATAGTCTCAGGAACAGAACTCCTCCCTGCATGATAAACCTGGATTCTAACCATGACAGAGCTTGGCAGTAACCATCTCCCACCATTCAGAAACTGGTTTTAGCACTCAAGGCTATGTTAAATGTCAGAAATAGCCCATTTAACAACAGATACCACAGCACTGTGAGGACTGCATAGGACTGAATCGACTCAGTGCTGCTTTGAGTAAAACAGACATGTCCTGAGGTTTCAGTAGGGTTTCTTTAATAGGTATATAAGTTCTAAAGTCAGGCATTTACTAATAATAGGGCTTTAACACATAAAGATCTATTTTAGCAGCAGCAAAATATAGCCAGTATTGAATAATTTATACCATACTCACAAGCATTTCATTACTCTTCCTTTTCTGATAAACTGTAATTATTTCCTGCTCAAGGCCAGGTCACATCAATTGTACAAACAACTTGGGAGGGCTGATTTTCTGAGCTGAGCTTTCAGAATCCCCATATTAGAGGAAGACAGGCTGAGATTAGAAGGTAAATGTTCTATGCTCCACTAACAGGAAAGCTCAAACCCTTTTGTAGAGAGAAAGGTTTGCATTCTTCCACACTATCAGGGCATCCTCTACCCCTACACTGCCCCCTACAACTTGCACATAATTTATAATTTTATCCACATTCTTCCCTCTGCATTATTTTTACCATCACTGGCATTGTTAAACATGGGTAGCTCCAGCCACCAACCAGGGATAACCATCACCTCATACAGCCATGGAATGTTATCCTGATTTTAGGAAGGAAAGATGGAATAGCACAGAAATTAATCACTTGTATAAAACAGACAGAAAATCTATAAATGGCAGAGAACTGAAGCTGTATTTCTGGGGTTATAATCATAATATCTTTTATATTTATCTACTGGGCCAGCACTGAGGTTTTGTACAAGGCTATGAGAAGCTGGCAAACACTTCCTTGGATGTTGAGTCCAAATCTTCTCTGGAGACCATAAATTTCAAAACCCCATTAGATACGTCCTGCATTTAGAAATACAAAAAAAAAAAAAAAACCAACCAAATTTAAAAATAATAATTAATAGATTTTTAGAAGTCAGCTGACAGAAGCATACAGTACAGTAATTAAAATTGACTTTATTTCTGCCTTGTCAGGTTTCAAAATTAATTGCCTGTCCAAAGATGTCTACAAGACAGCTCTTGTGTTACGGAGATCGATTTAAGAATAGGCACTATCTGAAAGGGGAGACAGCTTAATATGCAGCACTTCAATACATGCCAAAACTAAGATCAGAGAGATTTATGGTTTTATTTTTAAAACATTACACAATTTTCAGTGTTGGGTGTCCTAGGAATGACTTCCTGCACTAAAGAGGCTCCATAATCTGGTTATTTGCACCATGGGATGGATGAGAACACGCTGTGGCTCCCACTCCTTCTTTCAGGAAAGCTTTGAACATCCCAATGTCATCTGACTGATTGCAAGAGATGCTTCTCATCTCTTGCAGCAATAATTTACATTAATGTAAATAATGTGTGCAGTATTTTTACAATAATCCTGAGAACAGAGGCATATACAGCTGTTCTGAGCAACAGCTCAAGAGGAAATCTCAGTTTTATTGGACCATTGTCTGTTTTCAACTTCTCCAGACTCCTAAAATACAACAAAACCAGGGAAAAAAGGACTTCAAGCTACAGAGAGCCTAATATGTTGTGAAAACAGCAAATTAAACAGAAAGTCAAGGATGCAAGTACTGCTTTTGTAGCTAAGATGTCTGTGACAGGGAAGGTGAACAAAACACATACAGAATAGAAAACTGGTGTGAATTTATAAAGGGAAACCATGCTTAACAAGCTTGATGAAAATCACTGAAGAATAATGAAAGCTGACAGCACTGACACTGGCAAGTTTACTTAAATTTGAGGAAGGCTCCCCTAAAAGAACATTACACGTGATTAACAAGTACTGTGTGGATTCTGACGTGCTAAAGGGGAAAAGAAAGAAAAAAAAAAAGTGAAAAAGAAAAAAGAAAGTGTATTAAAATCAGCATAATTCTGTTAGTCAGTGACAGGAGTGATCACTCCTGAGACACTCTAGAAGAGGGGACACTGTGGGACTCCAGTTTGCATCTTTTTTCAAGAGGTGTGACTTGGCTTTCTTCTAAAGCACAAGTCCCCAGACAGCTCCAAAATATGTCAGAGGATTAGTCTAGGTAAAAATACTCCAGCAAAAATCAGGTGTGGCTCTCTCTAGCAAAATTATTCAGTTGATAGCATGTTTCCTCTTTCACAGAGATGGTGTTTAATATTTACAATTATGCATTTCTCAAGTGCAGCACTGTTTCTGAAGAGTTCAGGTTTCTACTTAACTCTCCTGGTCAAGTCACTTCTCCTTGAATATTTTTTTTAAGTGATGGCAATATTCTGTCCAAAGTACAGTACAATGTAGCATATTTTGGAGACAAAGACTTTCCATTTTGGTTGTGCTGGTCTCTGCATTCAGTTTATAAAATTCTGAAGGGCCTTTCTCAATGGAGAAGCTATATATATGTAAATCACTTTAATCATTTTTGCTACAACATGAGCATCTTACAACGCTCATAAAACATGTTTCAGAATTATTTGGGTGTTATTTCCAACTTTCTTCAGGAAAAGACTTTCCTAGTATAACTTCAGGGTCAGAGCCTATCAAGCAAACATGATGAAAGTACCTGATAAATTTTACCATATCATTTGCAGGACATTTTTCATCCATATTCAAGTCAGAAATTGTTTTCATTTTCCAAGCATTTATTCATCTCATAACATCACACATAGATTCATTCTCTTCTTTCCATTTTCTGGAATAAACCCATATTTTAAGTGCATTAATTCTAGAAAACCTCATTTGTAAAAACCGTATACTGATGTTAAGACAAATGGCCTAGAGCTTGAATCTCCATTTCAAATGCAAATACAAATGTTCTTTGAAGAACAGCGGTTTCCACCAGATTCTTTATGTTTCTTTATCTACAAAGCTCATTAAAAAAAAAGAAAAAATAAATTCAAAACCAGAGCTTTGGTGCTGAAGGAAGTCATCAGCCTCATTAAAAAAATACGGAGACATGTCCTGAAATCTGCTTTGCTATTTTTCTGCATAACTTAACATCTGAGAGAGTAGGACAAATTTAAATTGCTCATGTATCAAAGTAAGCATTCTGTACAAGACTTGCATACTGGAATAGGTTGCCTCATAAGTGTAACACTGAATTTAAATATGGTGTGCATACGTGATTGCCAATTTGTAAGGTTTCAGCTGGGCCCAACCTTGGTTTTAATGAATTGTTCCTTAGAAATCAACAGCAAAAAGGCTCTTAGACAGGATATAGGAAATTGGAACTACCAGCACCCTAGGAATTCCATCTTGGTGAGAGTTACAGAGTCACAGACTGGCTAGGGCTGGAAGGGACCTTAAATATCATCTCCTTCCCCCACCCTCCCCCTGCCAAGGACTGATTCTGTTTCTGAGAAATACTCACATATGTCAGAGAAAAGAGAGAAAGTTGTTACTAAAATCAGCCCTGCAGGGCAAGTAACATTATTTACAGCTGTTTACTGAATCATTCTGAATAATGCCAAAAAAAAATCTGCAACCCTGAAGACTAAACAGGATATGAAATATAATATTTAACAGTAAATTCAATGAATTATTGGCAATTTGGTTAAGGAAATAACATTGCTGCCAATCAAAAAGGAAATCCATTACTGTAAGAAAGCTTCTGACTCATACACAACAGTGAATTTTGATACACTGCTTTTTTTTAAGATCCCTCAGGTCTGCAATCAAATTACACAAAAATCACCAATACAGCTGGATTGAGTTTGTGTGGGCTGGTTTTATTTTTGAGGGATGGCTTCTGTGAGAAGCTGCTGGAAGTTTCCCCCATGTCCAACCCACCACAGCAACAGGTCAGAAATTGTGACTGATTGATCAGAATAATTTATCAGTGTCACGTGCATGATGTATTCATAAAGCATGTGAATCTCCACCTGACAGATAAGCAAGGACAGGCAGCACTCCTCCCTTATATGGGAATTCTGCAGGAGCCTTGTACATCGTAATTAATCACCAGAGTGACCCAGTTTGTGTTTATGTTATCCCATTGATTGAGCAGACAAGGATAAATTGGATATCAAGGAACTGGAAGAACACTGTAGGTGTCAGAACCACAGTATCCATTATGTGATTATTAGCACTCAGTAAAAAAAAAAAACCTTGTCTGATGAGATGTACAGGACATGAAACTCTGATCAGCACTGGATGAAGTGTCTTGCCTGCACTACAAATTTTTTCACACATTTTCCATTATTTACGACCTCCTATCCAAGGCTTCACTTGACATTCCACCAGTTTATTTAGTTTCTCTCATGTGAAAGCAAAATTTTCCAAATCACACAGTTGACTCCACAGAAAAGAATTCAGATTTAATATATTTTTTAACGTTATATTAGTTTTTTATTTTTATTATTTTTTCCAGGAAGGTGCAGTACCTAAAAAGCACAAAAAATGCATTCAAACAACAAGCTGTACTGTTCTGCAGTAGCTGCCAGCTCAGACCTGTGGGTATTTTGCTACTTATACACAATTAATGAAAAAGTGAGTACTGCCTCTCAGTACTTTAATTCTCTAATTAAATATGAGCTGCTAACAGCCCTGTCATACTTATTTTAGACAGGTTTTTACCCCTACATTTTGCTAATCCTTTTTAAGTCTTTAAAATATGCTGTAAGAAGGCTGTAAGTGAAGAAAATTGGACTGTTGAGCTCATTTAGGAAAAACTTAATACTTTTTCCTCCTTTCTCCCTACAGTCATAGCTATTGTGCTAATTAGTAAGCATTGTATAATTAGTACAGTACTCAGTATTCATTTCAGTTACATTTTTTATTTCCCAAATCCAGTTTTAAATATTCTTTATAATTTTTTAAAGCAGTACTTGATGGACACAATTCTTATCATTACACTGGCATTGCAATAGCTGGACCAAACCAATATGCTCACTTTAAATTGCTTAATAATACTGATTTACAATCATTATTGTAAATCCATTCATTTAAGGACCACATTACAATACAAAATAACACCAAAAGATTAAATGGATTTGTTTGGGGTTTTTTTTTCAAAATATTATGGATACCATTTTATCAAGCATAAGCTGCATATTTTGCACAAAGTTACCAAAAGAAGGGATGGATTTTCTGTTGAGGTAAATTGTCATAGCAACAATGAAGTCATGGTCCGTGACCAGTTAAATATCTGACCCCAGCTGTCAAAGATGAGGTACTTAGATCTGTGTTTGTGTCATAGGAATGAAAGGATTTGGTCCATAACCTTGTATAATAAATCAGTCGGAAATTTGTGTCCATAAAGAACTTTAGGAAAATGCAATCATAGGTACAGCTAGTTGCTAAACATTTTCACACTCATAGAAAATCCCCATAACTGAAATAAAATGTATCAAGTCTGATTTACACACAATTTTCTCTGTCCTTTGGGTCAACAAGCTGTCCTGCTGAATATATCTCTCTGTTGCTAAAGTCAACAATCACACAAAAACAGTATTAACACATTTCACAAATGAAGATAGAAAGCAAACCTTTGATAGAAAGTAACAGCGGAAAAGAAGAAAAACAATTTGCATTCTGATCTCTCCTGTTGGAAGCATTTTGTTTTAGAGCACGCTGCAAGGTAAGATTACATTTTTTATTTTTTTTCCTCAGGAATGCCAGAGGTAAAGCATCCAGGCTCCCTGCAGTGGAGTCAATGCAATTGTTTTGGTGGAAATGATGAATAATGCTATCGTACATTCTGGTTCTGCAGTCAGAAAGGATTGTTCCATAAATAATGAATGCTTCCCAGAAGAAAACCCATCCTGCTGTTATTTCTGCTTTATCCCATCAGGGCAAGGAAAGACCCTTGGGCAGTGACAGTTTCAGGTTCCCACAGGGCATTCAGCTGCATGTTCAATGTTGATGTCTTGGGGATGCTTTTTTATTGTCACATTTCTGCAGGCCTGCTTCTAGGAAGAAGGGAGTTAAAAGTTTCTCTTCAAAGTATAATTCCATTGAGTCATAAGTATTTTGCTCCAGATAGATTATGTTTAACAAGCATTTAGTATATTAAACACAGGATTCCCATGGTTCTTTGTGTGAATTCATGATTAACTCCTCTCCTGGTCCAGAGCACAGGCCAGTCCTTAGATTTGGATAGTTTTAATGTTGGGAAACTGAGATTTCTTTGTCCTGGTTTAGCATATGGTGAGAGATTTTTAAAAAATAAAGACTATTATCTTCTAATTCCAGTTCTAATGTGCTTGTAATAAAGGTTCCTGCTACAAACAAAAAAAAACAAGACCCCAAAAAAACCCTAAAAGCTGTTAGACACTTAAGTAGATGAAGGTGATTAGGCTGTTAAGGAATCATAAATCTTGACTGCTTATGCATCAGGCCCAGCCTCTTAATTATCAAATTCTTTGTAGGGACATTGTAAATGGAAACTTTAAAATATTTTTGGGTAGCTGCAAGAGTATAAGACTCCAGAGAGACGTGGGAGAGAATGGAAAGGTGTCTGTTGAGAGTTTGATAAATGGACTATGAAGAGTTGGATATTTTAAGGAAAGAAGTGGAATCTCTGCAGGATAGAGTGGTGCAGGTCGGTCTCACTTGTGCTTAGCAAAATTCTCTATGATAATTTTAATAAATGAGGCCCAATGTTCATTTATTATACCATGTTATTTTTTGATCAGTTGATTTTATAGGTGATTACAGCACAAACCTGAAATGTCACTTTACTCCACACAAGATGAACATAACACGCTTGAATCTTAAATTAGGGGAGGAAAAAAGGTATTCCAAAGGGAGCAATTCCACTCTGGAAGCACTTGTGGTACATAAATTGTAAGTGGTTCTTTGATTTTGGCCTTCACTGAATCTCCTCTTGTTTGTTTACCTATTTAAGCCTCTATAACAAGTTTCTGTCTGCATTAATATACCGGGAATCATGCTTTTCATGTGGTCAGCAAAGCTGCTCATATTTACGACATGATGGATGTTCACAGTTGTGAGTAAAAATGCACACTCTGCCTTGTATAAATAACTCCGTGATTGTGCAAACAGGAGGCTTCTACAACTGAAAACAGAGCAGCAGCAGCAGCAGCAAAGACGGCTGGGAGAATAAGAACACAGCAGTGAGGCAGGACAAACCTCAGGCCAAACCCACTACCTCACCTCCAAGTGACCACAAGTAAATGACTTGAATAATAAATAATAAACAATAAAATGGATCTAATGTACCACAGCATTTTTTTTTTGCCTAAGCCCTCCTGTCCCTCAGAATTTGTATCCTGGCGTCTTCCTGAGACTGAGAAACTTTTCATGTGTTTAATATTCTTTCATAGAATTTTTATGTGTTAATTCTCCTGCTCTAACCTTGAACACAACTAGGCCACTGCTGTTTGTAACATTCTGCAACAAGTATTGCTGATTAAAGTACATAAAAATTACGTGTTTGAAGCTGCCTGCTGCCTGATATGTCGGATGTCCTTTAGGTCTTCTATCAGAAGAAAAAGTGGACAAGTAATGCCTTCTCCACACTGCTCATGCTTTCATATATGTCTACCAGACCTCTTACTCATTTAATTTTTAAACTAAAGAGTCTTAGTCTGCTTAATCTTTCCAAGTACAGAGGCCCCTTTATAATTTTTATCATGCATGTTGCTGTTGTTGGTAAATCAGTGAATTCAGGGTGCATATTCCTTCAAAGTCTTGAGAATATATTTTGCTTTTTGCCCTGTGAGTAATCCAACTGTTTCAGTAAGCCGCCTCACTAGGGTTCTGAAGATAAACAGAAAATGATGATGATGAGGAGGAGGAGGAGCACTTTCAGAACTGAAGCCAATCAATAGTTTTTCTGCAGGATGAATGGGGGGCACGACAGGGATGAATAGAAAGGCCACATTCATTATGAAGAAATTAACTCTCTCACCCTTAACTGTAGCAGTTACCACATAAAAAAGTATTATGACACTGCTGGTGGCTGCTGGCTTGAAAACTTCATTGCCGCGGAGATAAACAGCCCTATGAGAGCTAGAGCTTTTTTATTTTATTTTTTTTTTCCACATGTACTTCTCTTGAGTATTTGGCTTTGCTGTTCTGTGTTGGGTTGACCCTGAGTTGATGGACAGTCTTTAAGACCAATTACGCTTCTCACAATTTACATATTTAAACCGCACGGAAAGGCGGGACTTCCCCTTTTGGTCGGAGCTCGCCTGCTGGAAGGTGGGGGGGGCTCCGAGCCTCCCGGCCCCGCTGGGCCGGGCCGGGGCCACTGCCCCTTTCCCCCTTTCCCATCGCCGCGGCACGGACCCTGGGTCACTGAGGGGGACTGTCCCAGAGCCGCAGGCAGCTAAAACCAGCCATGGACTGCTCACAGCTAAACCCAGCCAGCGCGGCTTCTGGGGACAGGCGGGTCCCTCTCCCCTCCATGCGGAGCCGGCGGAGCCAGCGGGAGCCGGCAGAGCCTCCTGTCTGCAGCCAGCACACTCCGTGCTGAACTGAAGAGGACACCACGCAGCCAGCAGCACAGAGGGAGCGAGGCTTTCCCCACCGTAAAGCCCGAACAAGAACACCCTTCAACATGGCGGCTTCAGAGTCAGAGAGAAAGAGAAGTGAGTCACGTGGGACGGAGCTGGAAATGGCGACGGGAGAAAAGAGGGCGGTGCCGCGATTCTGGCGCGCAGCTTAAAAGAAACCTTCTTGCATGCCGTGGTAAGAAACTGTAATACCACAAACTGTTTGTCTCTTTAATCCATTTGAAGAACATGGGGGGGGGGGTGGAGAATCAACGTGTGCCTATGAAGTTTGTGAAGAGTGCCTATGCCAGGCTATATAGAAGTAGTAAGAGGCTGTTAGAGACTTGTGGCGAAGAAAAGCCTCTGTGTGCAGGCCAAAATAACTTATCCTTAAAAAGATGAATAACCCCATGTGATGGCCCATGTTCTGTAGTATGAAAGAACTGTGAAATTCTTCATGGGAGAGATGTTCTACACACAGCAGACTGTTTGTTTCCGGGCGGGTCTGCTATTGGTGGCAGTTTGGGAACCACGTGCAACTGAAGGAAAACCCTTTTTTTCCTTAAGCATAAGAGAGAGACTTTTCAAGAACTGCAACACTGACTAACATTCCATGTTCTGTTATCCCTTGTGTGAGCTGGGTAAAAGGAGAGAAGTGCTGGAAAGAGGGGGGGGGGGAATTTACTTTAATTTTGTTTTGTTGTTTTCTCTTTACTTTTAATTCTGTTAGTAATAAAGCTCTTTCATTGTACTGCAACTGTTTAAGGTTTGTGGCCTGCTTTGCTTTTCTCCTAATTCTTATCTCACAGAAGGAAAATAAGTAAATCATGAATATTTTGAATCAAAACCACTACATTTAATTGGTGTTTCTGCCCGGTTTCAAACTCAACCCGCTACATGTTCTCTGGAACAAAATGCCTGTTTCATCAACATTGTCTCATATTCTGCCATCATTTGCAGCCTGAGGACAATCTGATCCCCTGAATACAGGAAATGAAGAGCTGTGGGTGAAATTACTGACCAATAATAACAATAATTATCATTATCATCATCATCATCATCATAAAAAACCTGATTTGATTTTACTTAACTTGCTTTGGTACCTGATTTATCTCACTTTACTGTTTTCTTTGAGAGCTCATTCGCTGCCTCTCCATGAACATGTCAGACTTCTTACTTCTCTGCATTTGTCCTTGGCCATTTACGGCTTTTTATCTGAATTAATTTTAATTTCTTTCTTTCCTCTTCTTTTTTTTTTTTTTTTACAAAAGCCATGAGTATGTTCATATTCTGATAGGGCATCTGCATAGTCCCAAATGGTCATTAAAAAAAGTTAGAAATATGTCTTTTGGAGTAGGATCATAAATCTTGGAGCCTCCAAAAGACAAAATCACACGCTCAAGTCCCCACTGATGGAAGTTTTCCAGATGAGATTGGAAAGTGTGCGAGAGAATCCCACCTGGGCTGCCTTTCCTGTGAAGGTTGGATGAGGTGATCTTTGAAGATTCTTTCCAAACTGGGCTGTTCTGTGGTTTTATTTTCTCTGTCTGGGTTCTTTTAGCCCAGGACAGCTGCAGTCAGTTTTCACCTACATTTCTGAGATGTTTCAATGGGGTTTTTCCTTGTCTCACAGCACAAGGCTGAGACAAAATCAGAAATGGAGAAAAACATGCAGCCTATCTTGGATCACTAGTGTCAATTTGTGTTTCTACTCTTTTCAGATTTACTTTTTAGACTTTTCCTAAAATCATCATAAATTTTGGAGGCAAGGGCAAAGTAATTTGGTTTTATTTAGAAATCCGTATAACAGTTTAACAAGGTCAACAAAATTTTGGAATGCTTCTGAAATATGCACAGGCATAGAAAATTGGGGGGAAAACAACTTTGGTGAAGGCAGAGAGGTAAAGAGAAAATAGAAAATAATTCTGATTTCCTCTTGATTCCAGGAAAACTCTGTCTCAGTGAGAATGCACCTCTTACAGGGGAAAAGGATTCAGAGATGTTCTGCTTGCTGAAAAAAGTTCACCATGTACAAAGTCCAGGAAGTTCACAGTGCATTACAATAATACTGTGTGAGAGAGTTAATTGAAACTCCCAACATTTTGTGTAAAAGACATAACACTACAGGAAAGGAAACTAATTCTTTTCATTTGATTCTGAGTCCAAACAGATTATAACCAAAGCCAAGAACAAGGGGTTTCTATGATTAATTAATGATGGGCTAATTTGCTTTAGGCTACAAGGTTTTCCAGCCACTCGTTAATCTCAGAAAATGCCACAGGCTACAAATGTTACTGTTTAATTAAAAAGTATGCCACAGTTGCAAAGCTTTAAAAAGCTGTAAATGTTATCTTTTGCCAAGCATTTACATATCCAGGATAATCTGTAGTCAAAGGGAGGAGTGCAAGAGGAAGGCAGAGCTCAGCACCAGATGCTTTAGGCTGAGGTAACCTATTTTTTGTCACTGTGATTAGACAGCTCTGAATTTATACATTTTTGCAGCCTCTTTCAGCAGCAGTGTTTCATCTCTGTGGCTCATTCTTTATGATTCCATGAGCCTCAAGTAAAGCCAAAAGAAAGACTTCTGTTACCTTTCATGAGAGATTGGTTCTGTCCAGACAGCCATGAAGTTAAGGGACAATTTAAGCTCTAAATTTCAAGAGAGGAAGATGTCAGAATATGAATGAAGTATTTTAAAAATATTTCTGCAACACTTAGGGCTCTTAAAATCTTCTTTCTGAATACAAGATAATGCAGTCCTGAAACT
The DNA here is from genome assembly GCF_020740725.1 of Corvus hawaiiensis. Lineage (NCBI taxonomy): Eukaryota > Metazoa > Chordata > Aves > Passeriformes > Corvidae > Corvus > Corvus hawaiiensis. Next base: position 76,951,743 of record NC_063255.1, on the reverse strand, counting down.
AGAAAGCAGCACATCTATGATCTTCATAAGAAAAAGAGAAACAGAAGCATACTCTTAAAACATAGAGTGTTTACCTTCAAAATCTGCAATAAAATCCATTACTTTTTCTTTTTCTCATTTCTTTTATTTTTTTTTATTTTCTCTTTTTTTTCTTTTTTTTTTTTTAAACATAACTGTAAAGACACCAGACCGTAGAAAGCTGAAAGCTGAAGTGACTTTTTCTTATCAGACTGGGATCGTTACTAAGTGAAGAAATGTGACAGTTCTAAGCTTTAGTTGCTAAAAATTCACTTAGAAATAAAATTTAAACCTGAAGAGATGTCTGTGGTTTCATTTACATCTGTTTCTTTGAGGAATAAAAATTCCAAGAAAATTGAAATGGATTCTATGTTTCATTTTAATTTTGTAAATCTCCATTCTAATAACAATATTAAGATACAAGGTATTGAAAAAGACAATTGCTTTGTAAAAAATCGCAAAAACCAATAACGTAAAATGTGCACAAAATTGTACAAACTGTGTTTTCTAAAACAACAAGCACACACAGCCTGGCACTCCATCACGAAAGCCACCAACACCTTCAGGTCCATCTGTCCTGAAGCTTCTTTTGTGCCAGCAGAATTGAAGGTCTTGCAGCATCCTTCTCAGAGATTACATCCTTCTCACTGAATTGATTTGAGAGATGAGAAGTCAGGGTAAGGCTGACTCCACTGACCCCAGGCTGCTGCTTGTCCGGGAACAGAGGGGCACGCGGTTTTGCCAGAACTGTGTGGATGAAGGCACTGAAAGCAGGAGATTTCTGGTTTAGCCGTGAATTTTTCCCTTGAATAGAGACCAAGGCCCTTTGCTAAGGGCCCCTCAGTTTGTACTTGGATGGACCATGGCTGTCTAAGGGTTTTTCTGCTGCAAAATCTAAAGCTGCTATCCCAGAAAAGGCAAGTTGGAGAGGTAACTGTGGAAAAATTGGGGAGCTGAATTTGACACTTATGCTCCTTTTAATGAGTTTTATAAAGAATTAGCCAGATTAATAGACTCACAGTCTTCTTTCAGTCTCTGTCTCTTGACTTTGGTGTCATTGTCGTTGAGGTATAGCGCAAATAAATAGGTATCAGGCATTTAAAGCTCCTTGTGGATAAATTACAATGAGGTCCTTCTTAACTCACTCAGGGGCATCTTTAGATCTAAGTCTGGAAGTTATTCCTGAAGCCTAGGCACACAGTTTGGACACACTATTCTGTCTTTTTGTATACTGCAATTTCTTTTTGTTGTTTTGTTGTTTGTTTTTTTCCTTAAAACCTCCTTTCACGCTGATTGCTTGTTTGTGTAGTGATCTCCAGCACTCCATTTCTTACGTTCTTTCTGTGCTGACTTTTTCTTATCTCTGGTTTTTTGTCATTTTTTACTTTGGTCAGGTTGCTGCATCCTTATCTTCAGCAAACCATTTTTTCTTTTAATCTCTTTTGATCTTTCTCCTCTGTATATTGGGCTGTCATTTTCTGTGCTTCTCCCCTTCTGTCTGTGTGTATGTCTGCGTGTTTGTGACTAGCTTATGATATTTTTTGATCCCTATGAAGAGATTTCCTTTTTGTTCTTCCCTTTATTTTTAATGTTTCTGTGGTTACTTTTGTTCTACTGTTTTTCTCAGTGTATGCCGTTTTATTTACTTCTTCCCAAATCTTAGCACTTTTTTTTCCCCCTTGTGGGTAATCTCATTGTATTTTCTATTTTATTTTTCTGTATGTGTTTTTGTGCTGACTTCTTTATTTGAGTGCTCTTAGAGACCAACTGCACTTCTGATTCTATTCCTAGTGTAACAATATATATAGAAAAAGACATCCCTTTTCTTTAATTTCAGTGTGCTGCATGAATAGCAGGAAAGAATGTAAATACTTCTTGTGCCCAGTTCTTTACTTTTCTTTTTAGCTTCGACTTTATTTTGGAACAAAACTTCATGAGCAAGTGTGCCACAGAGAAGTGCAACATATTTTTATTTTTCTGGCCACTCACCTGATACTAAGGCCCTTTTCTGCTGCTGTGGCAGCAAACAAGGTGCTCATGAACACACAGTACAAGGCTCCTGTGTATTGAGGGGATGTCAGAAGTGGCCAGTGGATAAATAAAAACCATGTTTGGCCTGTCTCAGCCTTGACATAAACGTCTCACCAGCAATAAGTGATGAAGTAGATATTATTGATTGATTTTCACTTTTCTGATGAAGCAGTAGAACACTTTGCTTTGAGGAAATAAAGAATGTTCATGCTTGAAATGGACTTCAGGTGGTTACTTAGCTTAGTGTGCAAGACTTGGATGTCTTGGAATAATACTGATGGTGACATGTTAACATGGCTGCTGCCTCAGTCATGTGCAGAAACAGATTTTATTTTCTGCATTAGGGATTTTTAAGAGTTTTTTAAAACTTCTGCAAGCAAACCTGTCCCTCTTTTCAGGCTTACATCCCAGAACTCTTTTTAAGAAGGAGGAGGAGGATGGCTGCATAGCTAAAGAACCAAGTACATTTGTTTCCTCTTCTCAAGGGCTATCTCTGCATTTCATGTCTGATGTTAAAGACTGAGTCAAGTACATAATCACTCCTTGAAACTAAAGCTTGAAATTCCCTTTCCCAGGGGAAGGTGTTAAAATCCATTTCACAAGCTCCTACTCCCTCTGGTCCCTCTTTGCCCTTTGCTATTGAATCAGAAACTCTACCAGGCTTTGGGGTTTTTTGGTTGGTTTGTTTTTTCTTTTGTTATTTCATCCCCAGTCTCAGACTGTTACAGCAGAGACTCACAGCCTGGTGCTCTGCAGAATCCTGGAAGGAAGAGTTATGGTTTCAATAACCTAATGACAGGGAGATAATTGTGTCTGATCTCTCTGTTCCTTGAGTCAGGGTTAAACCTTCTGCGAAGGTGGCAGCATTTTCCTACTGAGATTTGGAAGGGAACTGAAAAATTGTTATCTGCTCTCTTCCTTTGCAGTGAATACACTCCTAAAATAGTTCCAAATCATGTTCCACTGGACCTGATGGAGAGGGAAAGAATAAATTCTTCCTCCCCTCCATAGTTCACCATTTTCTCTATAAGCAATGCTGACAGATCCGATTAAGGCCTTTCAAGTGAAACAGAAAAAGGGATCTTCACATCACAGATTTTGATAGTGAGTAGCAATACAGGAGGTACTAAACTAGCCAAAGGTGAGAAGGCTATCTCTGGGCAAGCAAAGAAATGCCTAAACATTGAAAAGAACATGCATTTGAGGGAGTGGGGTAGGAGGTTGCCTTTTTATATCCATTTCTCTCTTTTTTCACAGCTTATTCCGCTCCTCACTTTTCCTGCTACCAGCCTTTACTACTCTTTGATTTTATCTATCACTTACTAGTCCTCCATATTTTGGTTTTCCTGGTCTTTTATAAAAAACCAAGCTGTGTTGTCAATTGCAAAATTAAGAGTTTGGTCTTTCTACAGGAATTATACTCATTGGAGGGCATTGAACTTCACACACTGAAGTTGTATTATGCTACAAAAAATCTGTATAAAGAAAATCTATCCACAAGTCAACAGCCTAAAGCAGTGGCATTTTTCCCCCCCCCACCACCACTGGCCAACATTTATTTAAAAATCAGATTGACTAGGAGCTATCTGAGGTTTCTTCAGATTTTTTGGGGGGTATCAGTGTGGTATAAGCTTCACGATATTGCTACTACAAAACCCCACTCCTGTTTGGGAAAGTTTGACAAAAATACATTTTTGTGAAGAGCTTACTGACCTATCATGAACATTTTATTAATATTATTATAATAAAAATCATTTTTTTATTTACCAGGATGCTTTGAAACACTCATCGCACACTGCTCCTTTTCGGTTCGGCCAGTTATTTCCCCGATGGTTAGTACAAAATCTATTTTTAATAGCTTACTGCAGTCCACAGTAGTGCAGTCCACAGAACTCTGAGTCTCCCATAAATTGACCACAATTAAACACTGGATTAGGAACCGTGCTGATTTTGTCCCTTTAGGAAGAGTTAACTTTCTTCCTAGTGGGGGCAGTGTTTTGGATTTGTGCTGAACAGAGGGTTGATAACATAGAAATGCTTTTGTTGCTGCTGAGCAGGGATTGCACAGAGCCAAGGCCTTTTCTGCTCCTCGTTCTGCTGTTAGCACATCTTCCAAAATCATTGGGTTAAACAAATCCATTTAACACTGCCTTTTTAGTGTCAGCAAGTCAGGCATTACTTTGTTCCTGGCCAGGGTTTGTGTGTGTGGCTGACAAAATTCCAGCCTCCACACAGAGGCAGACACAAACCCTTGTCAGTTATGGTAGCAGGTTCAGTTCCAAAACCGGGCAAAAACACCAATTTAGTGTAGTGGTTTGGTCCAAAATACTCATTACTGTTTATCTTCTATGAGATATGAATTAGGAGAAAGCAAAGCAGGCACAAAACTTGAAAGAATATAAAGAAGTTTATTAACAGACCTAAAAGAAGGGGGAAAAAATAAAAAAAAATCATAGCACACCTTCAGAACACTCCTCCCCCCACCTTTCCCCTTCCTCAAACCCTTCTGTTGCCGTGTTCCCCCACACAATGATGTCATCAATGTACTGCAGATGTTCTGGAGCCTCACTCTTTTCTAGTGCAGTCTGGATCAGTCCATGGCAGATGGTGGGACTGTGCTTCCACCCCTGGGGCAGTCGGTTCCAGGTGTACTGCACGCCCCTCCAGGTGAAGGCAAACTGAGGCCTGCACTCTGCTGCCAGAGGAATGGAGAAGAATGCATTGGCAATGTCAATAGTGGCGTACCACTTCGCTGCTTTGGACTCCAGCTCGTACTGGAGCTCCAACATGTCCGGCACGGCAGCGCTCAGCGGTGGAGTCACTTCATTCAGGGCACGATAGTCCACAGTCAATCTCCATTCCCCGTCAGACTTGCGCACAGGCCAGATGGGGCTGTTGAAGGGTGAGTGGGTCTTGCTGACCACCCCTTGACTCTCCAGCTCGCGGATCATCTTGTGGATGGGGATCACAGCATCTCGACTTGTCCGATACTGCCGGCGGTGCACTGTCGAGGTGGCAATTGGCACTCGCTGCTCTTCAGGAACCCAATTGCAGAAGGATTCTCGGTCAGCCCAGGCAGGGTGTTCAATTGCTGAATGCCCTCTGTCTCCACAGCAGCTATTCCAAAGGCCCACCTGAGTCCCTTTGGGTCTCTGAAATACCCATTCCGGAGGAAGTCTATGCCCAAAATGCACGGGGCCTCTGGGCCAGTCACAATGAGATGTTTCTTCCACTCATTTCCAGTCAGGCTCACCTCAGCTTCCACCAAGGTCAAATCCTGTGATCCACCTGTTACACCAGCAATAGAAACAGATTCTACCCCCACATGCTGCGATGGAATTATTGTACACTGCGCACCAGTGTCAACCAAGGCATCATATCTTTGTGGTTCTGATGTACCAGGCCAACGAATCCACACAGTCCAAAAAACACAGTTTTCCCTGACCTCTACCTTGGCCTTGGCCTCACATTGGGCACCACTAAATTTATGCCATTTTGGCCAAATCTAGAAATATATCCTCTGAGAAAAGGCAGGCTATAACCACCCCTCCCCCACCAGGTTCGGGAAAAAATAAATTTTCCTCAAAGGAAAGTGAAAGAGATAAAAACTATTTATTGAACAAACACACAGGAAAAGGGATAATGATGCTAAATAATAAAATCTCTTGATCTGCTGAGAGAAACCTGGGAAAATTTTGGAGTCCTTCTGTAGATCTCTCTCTCCCCCTCCTTGGAGCTGGGACGGGGTGGTGGGCCCACCTCCAGGCCCAAGGCCTTGGTGGAAATTCTTCCTGATGTATTCTGATGTTGAAACAGTCCAGCAAAGAGAAAAGGAAAAAAGCCGAGTCCCAGGAAAACAAAAGTTCAACTCTCAGGAGGAAAAGGAGCTGGGGGAAAAAAAACTGCCGAAAGCTGGCTGGAAAGAAAAGCAAACTGGGTGCTTCCCTCCCTCTCACTCTCCTGCCACAGTTGGGAAAAAAGTCTCTATCTCTGTGTGACCTTGAACAAGCTGCAAACTGCTTTGAAAAAGTTTTACTCAGTTTTTTCCTACCCCCTCTCAGGCTCAGTTTAAAGGCATAGAAAAGCATAAAATTAATTCCTGGGCATGGGCATACAATAGGGGATACACATCACAAAGTCACCCCAGGACAGTTAGTTATACATTTTTCTCAAACAAAGAAATTAATGTTTGTCGTTCTAAATTACATCATTTTCTCTCATTAATCAGTATTCTCTCCTCTATTAATTTCTCAATATTCTCATATTTCTCACTTCTCATGCTAATTAGTCCCCACTTTTAGTCTTTTTAGCATCTTTGTCCTCTGCTTGGGGTTTTCCAGTGCACATACTGAGTCTTTTTTGGTCTCCTCTTTATCTTCTAGTTTCTGCAAAATGCCCTTGTGGCCCACAAAGTCTGCATTCCAGATGTCCAACTTCCACAATACATCTTCTCCCTCTCCCAGGCTTTGTTCATTGAAGCATATCAGAGTTAGTTTATCAAAACTTAAAGTTTCAGTTATTTTCCCAAGCTGTGCTCCTACAAAAGTAGCTCATAACAACTTTGATAAATGCTGGCTAAGAGTAGTTTAAGAATAACACACAACTTATAATTAATACATATATCTTGGTTATGATTCATTAAAACAATTAATTTAGGAGTTAATTAAAATCATTAACTGAAATTATTTAAAAGTTCTATTTTTTTCCAACACCGCAATGCTGGGGAGGGGGCTGGGGGTGCCTGGGAGGTTTGGAGGGGACACAACCAGGACAGGTGACCCAAACTGACCCAAGGGTTGTCCCAGACCATGTGAAATCATGCTCAGTATACAAAGGGGGGGAGAAGGAGGAAGGGGACATTTGGAATAAAGGTGTTTGTCTTCCCAATTCAAAGATAGATACAGTGATGGGACCCTGCTCTGTTGCAGGTGCTGAACACCTGCTTGCCCATGGGAAACAGGGAATTGATTCCTTGGGGTTTTTTTTTCCCACTGCACAGGCTTTTGCTTTCCCTATTAAACTTTCCTTATCTCAATCCATAAATTCTCCAGCCTTTACCCTCCCAATTCTCTCCCCAACCCCTCTGGTGGGGGAGTGAGTGAGCGGCTCCCTGGGGCTGGGAGTTGGCAAGGGTTGAACCAAGACAGGTAACAAATCTGGGAATTTTATCACTGAATTCAGTGTGTGGAATGCTAACTGGTACAGATTAGCAAATCCATGAAAGCAGAAACCTAATCTGTTAGAGTAAAGACAGATGTTATTTGCACAAATGCATTTTGTAACCAGGAGCAATCATAGAGGTGTAGGGGAAAAATATAAAGGGCCAGATTACCAGCTGATACAAAACTGAGCTTCCCTAAACCAGCTCTCCAATGCTCAAAACCATTCCTAGGTTTTTCATTCTTTAAACCACCATCAGACAATAGTTGTTAGACAATAACAATACTTCTGAACAAATATCAGCAAAGCATTATCAGTTTCAGATTCACAGTGAAAGAAAACAAATATAAGGAACAACATTGTGAAGGGATATTTCTACTCAAGCTAATACACAAGGAGATGTAACTTTAAAATACACATTTTGAATTCTAAGGAACATCACACATGAATTCTAAGGAATTTCATTACTGAACAAAGCCACATCAGCATTTAAATTAAAATACTAGTCTGTCCTGAGAAAAGATTGATAACAAAAAAAAGGAGGACCCAATGCAATTTCACATTTCTTTTGAGGTTTTCGGTTGCAGCAGTTCTACAGGAAAAACTTTGATATTCCCAGTGGATCTCAAAAGTTTGAAAGTAATGTTACTTTACATTAACTCCATCATCACATCTTCAGGGAAAAGTCTGGGTAATAATCCTTTCCAACCAATTCCTTCTTACTCATGTATGAAGGATGAAAGTGGCAGAGCTATAAAGGAGAGGTAAATGGCAGGAAAATCACACAACTAGAGACACACAGGATAAAACAGGGGAAAAAAAACCAAACATAATTGCCTTTTGAAAGACTTATATGCCAGCATCAGACATAGCAAAAAATGTGGAGAAAAAATAAACCCACAACCTTTTAGAAAACCAGAGCTTTTGAAGTATTTCTAAGGGCCTCTCTGAGATGTGATGTGAAAGTGTTGGAGAGCTGAACCCAGCCTGTGCTAAACAAAGCTGCTGATATATATTGTAACAAGGGCTATTCATGCAGTCAGAGGACAGGAGGGGGAGGATGCTGCTGCATTAGGAGAACTCCACAAAGTTCAGGAAGGTCTGCAGCTGCCATCAAACTCTGCAGGCGGGAGGCATATTTATTTACATAAAAGTTAGACGATACATTAGACTGTGCCTGCCTAGACTCAGATAGATGAAACGGAGTCACGGCTCCAAATGAATATTAATCCACAGCTACGGCTAATTTTAACAGCTTGAAAGTCAACAAACATATTTGTCTTGGGTCCGAAAGGAATAGAAGTGCTTTTGAAGTGCAGTGATGAAATTATTGCAGGAAATAAAAAGCTAGCTGTTGTAGCAAATGTTAGGAAAATGAAACGGTGTCTTGTCAGGTATCTAAAGAGAAAAGAATGCAGATAAATTATAATTAAATGTGAGCATTACAACATTTTTTAATGCTTCAGAGCTATGCATTACACCTCATTTATCTTCACTTGTTCAATGTTATTAATGGGCAAAATTGGCTCTTACTAGCTATGACTCTCTAATGTAATGAAGATGTTCCTTTTTCCTCCGTGTGTCAAAGCGCATCTCACAAAAATGTTGTCACTGACCTAATGTTATTAGTGCCTGAATGGCTGATGGAACTCAACAGAAATCAGTAAGCAGGGACTGAGTTTCCTCTTCCATTCCTATTCCAGTCAGTGGAAGCTGAAATTGGCTCTTAAACCAGTTTTATAATGGCATTGTTGGACTTAACTACTTTCCTCCTGCTTTTTGGCCAGTAAGGGAGAGATTGATTAAACCAATTGTCTTTTTAAATTTCTCTTAATTTTAATTTTTTCTTGTCCCAAGCAGCTTTTCAAACAGAATTTAAATGTGCATGATAGCAACCTCATAAAACAGGTTTGAAAAAGACAATCCAGTAAAATACATAAAATTATGCAAGAAAAACTTCAGAGGAACAATCAGGAAAGAAGCTGGCAGAGCAGAGCTTAGGTCTGAAGTCAGGATCAGATCACCATTTACAGGGAATATGACACCAAGGACATCAGGTTGAAGTGTGTTATTATGGCATGAGGTGGTGTAAAATGCAGCCTTTAACACCTTGAATTTCCTTTAGAACAGTAATACACTCTAGAATTCATTATAACATGCCAAATATCTATGTATTTCTCAGATATCATGCATGTCCACAAGTAAATGTGGTTTCTGTGAGCCACAAAAGCATCCTGAGGGATCCTGTGTATGAACTCTTTATAATCAGTGTGATGACATCCTCCATGAACGATTTGAAAAGTGAAAATTGTTAAGGAAAAGAATACATTTCAAATGTAGAGTAAAATAACTGCCACTATTATTTCTTTCAATAAATAATAGATGAAAACCCTTCAGTCTAGTCACTTACAGATGTTTAACACCCACATTTGTACATTTTTTACAGTTATCCTCACTCTGTTGCAAAAGTGTGTACCTCTGTTTTGTTAAAAACGTGTGCATTCTACATAACTAATCATGACAACTTCAGATCAACTTTTACACAGATCTAAAGGTCATCTACAATCATGAGATGGATTTCTTTTTAATTTCTTCTTTTAAAAGTCCTTAAGCTAAGGTTTGCAATACTTCAGTATCTTCTGGTTGGTTGACATCCTTTAAGGTAACTGAACACAATTCACCAACAAGAAATCTGTCACTATTTGGTTCAGAAGACATTGCATTTTTAATGAGCCCCCATGTCCTTTTCTGATTCCGAGGAGTCCACTCTGCACAGCCTTATCTGACCCTTTACGACTCTACCCAGGCAGTCCATGTGCTTTAGGAGAATATTTGTATATTAAAAATGGGAACAAGATAAAAATTGTCTTTCTATTTAGTCCTTACTAGTTCCTGCTTCCTCCACTTCCAGAACTGAGATTTCCAAGGACACTGTTCAGACACCACCTTTACTCCTCTACCTTTGGGCTCCCCACAGAGTGGCAATGTTTCTATAAGACATTTTGAACTCTCTTTTCTGACCATGGATTCTTCACATCCACCACGCTCACACCCTGACCCCCAACCCCTGGAACCAAATGCCCGGTGCTGAAGAAAAGGTGGTTTCATTATTTCTCCCCCATCTTGCCAGTATTGCAACATCAAAGTGGCACATAAATTTTTCAAAACCCAATATCACCTTTCAGGACGTAGCCATCAAAGTGAGCTAACACTATTTCTCAACTTTGCTTGAACTGAAATTTCCCCTGCATGTTACAAGGAGTGTCATCAGGTTTGTTAATTCTTAAGAGTTGCTCAGAGACAGCAGCAGCTCAGAAGCAGATTTCACTTGAAAAAAATAAAATTATGTACATTCTTTCTAATGACATTTCTCTTTTCAGAACAACGTTTTAATGTGAATGAAAAGCCTTGTGAAAAACATGGGCTTTGACTTAAAAAAAATGCAGGATTTATAGGGCAAAGTAAGTGCTGAAACTGCACAGAATCAGCTAAGAAATGATGGAATCAGAGAATCTTGGAGTCATAGACTCTGGGAATCGTAAGAGTCACAGAAGCATGAAATCATAAAATCAAGGAATCATAGAATCATGTTATCAAGGGATTGCGGAATCATTTAGTCAAAGAATGATAAAATCATGGAATCACTGAGCCACATACTCATGTAATCATAGAATCAGGGAATATTTGCATCATTAAGTCAGGAAATCAAAGAACCATTGTATTACAGAGTGATGGAATTAAAGATTCATGGGATCATTACAATTGCATCAGAGAGTCATGGAATCCCACAACAATGAAATCAGAGAGTATTTGAATATAGAATCAGGGAATTGTAGAGTCATAAAAACATGGAATCATTGAATCATAGATATATGGAATCATGGAATCATGGAAAAATAAAATCATAGATGCAGCAAATCATAGAATCAGGGAATTATAGGGTCATAGAGTCATGGCTTCATTGTAACATCTAGACATGGATTCACAGAATCACAGAATCATAGTATCAAAGAATCAAGGAATCATGAATCATATAACCAGTGATTCACAGAACCGTGAAATCATACAGTCACAGAATCATTGCATCAAATAGTAAGGAAATAAAAGAATCATGAAATCATAGAAAAATTGCATCATAGAAGCCCGGACACCTACACTCAGATAAACAGAATAATTCAATAATAAATCATAGAATCAAGGATTCAGAGAGTTGTTATAGGAGTTATTCCAGTTTAGGCGGTTTTGTCCGTCCTAATTCGGGTTGTACGGGTGTTAGGTAAGATGGTTGAATGTTATGATTTGGGTTGTATGAAGTTATGCTGTTTAAACTGTTGAATGGAGTTAGAAGCCCTTTGTTTGGAGGACTGCAGTTAATATAAGGAGGCCAGGAGGTGGTCATGTAGAGATTGAAGGTCCCGAAGCCCCATGGGGATGACATCAGCCTTGAGAGAGGCAGCTGCACCCACCAATCACCAGCCTCCCTCCAAGCCGGACCTTGCACCAATCACTCGACGCATCGTGAGGGGAGAGGGCAGGACTCAGCAACGAGCCAATCACCACTTGAGAAGTGGGAAATCTAAGCCAATGAACTGAGTCGCTACGCGGCAACCCCATGGACTGACCAATCAGAAGGACTGAAAGAGAGCATAAAAGGCGGTGTTCGCCTGAGAATTGGTCCTCCTGTGGCTTCGAGTTTCTCACAATAAAGTCCTCCTGTGATTGAAGCCTACAGCAAGGTCCTCCCACCTCTGGGTTAAGAGGAGAGGGCTACTCCCCCTCCTGGTTCTTCCACCTCATCTCTTTGTTTTATTCTCTTAATAAGTTACCAGTTAGTCACCGTTGCCGATAACTGGCCCTCATTTATTACAAAGTCATGGAATCAATGCATCACAGACTCAAAAAAAGCATACAATCATGGGATCATAGAATAATTGAATAATTAAATAATAGAATCAGGGAATCGTAGAATTATAGTATTTCAGAATCATGGAATTGTGGACTCAGAATCGTTTTTTCAGAGGGTCATAGAATAGCAGAATAATAGTATCACAGAATGTACTAGTTTGAAAACAAACCAGTGGGAGGCACCAAGTCAGAATAACAATTTAATGGGGAAATTAAAGGAAAGGAAAAAAACTAAAATAAAACACTGGTTCAAACTGACAGAGTCAGGATACAACCTGAGTCCCTGTTAGGCAGGGTGGTGGCAGCACTCTGGTAGAATGGTGGCTGCAGTCCTCTGAAGTGGTGATCCTGTAGAAAAAAGGGTCTGCTCTTCCTCAGAAGGTCCAGTGGTGGCTGTGTAGCTCCTGTCCTCTGGAAATCCAGTGGAAGAGTTGTCTCTGGTGTTCAGCACCTCAGGTTATATCCACGATGGGATGTTTGGTTCCTCCCTCTGGGTGCAGCATCTCACAATGGGGTAATGAGTCATGAGGCCAAGTGTTAATTAGGCTCATTAACAGAAGATGGTCCAGAGGGAGTTATCTCTGAGTCATGCGGCAGGACAATGATGGGCCATTAACAGCAAGATAGTCTGGGGGCAGGAGGCAAGGAAACACTGCCCCACCTGATTTCAACAGCTCCTGAGGATGGTAATAGAATACACTGCAACCCAGGACATAGAATGATAGAATAATTGAATAATTGAATCACAGAATCAGGGATTCAGTGACATAGATTAATAGAGGCGTAGAGTAAGAGTGTTATGGAATAATGGAATCATTGAATCATAGAGTAATGGCATCATAGAATCACAGGACCGTGGAGACATAGAATTGGAAAATTGTGGAATCCTGGCAACCTGCATTGCATACCCAGTGCTCCCAGGCACAAGGCTTACCACTGGTATCACTTTCACTTAAAGCTGTAATAACTAAGGAGGAAAATAAGTCACTTACATTTTTTAAAACCTGTAGAGAACTCTCTACTGTAGAGGGAGCAAGAATACACATTTTATTTTTGCATTGATAGAAGTGATTCTGTGAACCCCAAAACGTTCCATTTTAGCTATGCAATTTCTTTTCCCACAAAAGTGTTTGCTTTTTTCTAAGAGTTCATGTGTTTAAATCTATCATCCAAAAATGACAAAAATCTAAACACCTCATACCTTTATAGAATTCTCTCTGAGGCTTTTGAGAGAAATGCAGATTTTTTTTTTCTAGTAATCATGTCTGTTTAGAACAACAAGAATATAATTATGTCACGTATTTTCAAACATACCTTTTCACTCTGCACAAGAGTAAACCATGTCTGGGGTTATTTTTTCCCCATTTTTTATTTCTTAACAGTTTCTAATGCCTTTCTTTCTAAATGTTTCACAAGTCAAACAGCTAGATTCTAATTTTTTGGCAGTAATTTTGAAATTCCCTGGAACAACAGGAATAAAGGGAAGGATTTGAGAATGAGAATGGAGCTAGAAAAGGTAATGACACCACACTGGCAGCATTCAACTGCAAGGTGGTGACAGAGCAGCATGACAAAGATGTAAGAAGAAAAAAGTATCAGAGGGGAGGAAAATATAAAAAGTGAGTATCTCAGATATTTTCTCACTGTCATTTAACATAGTCTCTCTTCACTGATTCATGTTGACTAACTTCTGTTGACTTCAGGGGCCTTGTGCTTTTTTGGTTCTGGTTTTTTGGGGTTTCTTTTTTGTTCCTCATCAAGGTATCAGCAGCTTTGTTCTCAGCTAAATTGCTAAATTAAATGACAGCATGTGAGGTAATTATCTACTCCTATGCACATATATCATTGAGATAACAAAGAAACACTTTCAGTATGGTTAGCCCCAAGTCATGCCCTTCCCTGCTCCTTTTAGTCAGGGAAATCTGAGCTGGGATTCAAGTAATCAGATTCAGCTTTGATTTGTCCCCACGTGAAGTTTGAACCTAAAGCTTTTATTCAAGTCTTGCTTTATTGACACCTGTCTCAGCTCCTGACCACTCCTTTCAAGCCCCATCTCATTTTCAACAGCCTCAACAGGCAAAGATCTCTGCCCATCAGAAAGTGTGGCGTTCCCCAGCTCCTCAGGAACCCCTGGCTATTTATGATGCCTGTGGCTCAAATGATTGTACCTCTTAATAATCTCTTTCTGGATGGTCAAGGAGCTTCCAATCCCTACTTTAGACAGAAGACAATGCTTTACTTTTATGCCCCTTAACCCATAATTTGGAGTTCCAAGTGGAATTAAATTACTTCCAGTCCTGTAAATTTCAGTTTGGGTAGTATTTCGTGCTTTCACTCTCTGCAAATCCTGAAAGGTTGGTTACAAGAAGTTTTGTTACCATGTGTTCAGGCTAAGTGGGATGGGGCTGAAAAAGTTATATACCTGCATGATTTAGTGACATAAGTACACAGATGACAGATCAGGATTACTGCATTTTAAATCACAGCACTTTTAGGGAGTTTTGATTTTGCCAGAACGTTATCATTAGCAGAAGGCAGCATTTCTGGATTCAGGACAGTAACGGCTATGAAGATGAGGACAAGCCTCAGGTGCTGATCAGCACTGACAGAGAGGTGGTAAGCCACCTCTCAAATCCCAGTCCTAGATCTCACAGGAAAAAATTGTCACTTATCACCTGTGCCCAATGTGGACTGAACAAACAAAAGATATACAGAGTAGAGCACTACCTAGCTGACAATGTCAGGGAGGGAACAGAAGAAATAAACATGACAAATAAATTAGCAGCTGAATCAAAGAATATTTAAAAAACAAAAAAAGCAGTTTAACAGATTGCAATAAATTATAGTAAGAAACAGATCCTTATTTTGCAATATACTTCAGTAGTTTGATGCTTGTAGATCACCAAATGTTTACACAAATAACAGCAACAAACAAGGTCATGAACATATCGCCTTCTGCATAGAGTGTGAAAAAATATAACCAAAGCAAAAAGAAAAATTTCATAAAAATACACAACAGTATTTTTGGGAGATAAGAGCTTGAAGTATATGCTAGTCTTCAAGTCTATGGTATTAACTGCATGTCTGTAAATCACCTTTAATTAGTACAGTTATTTAATTTTACAAGCATTCTGCACTTGTAAAAGTACGTAGTCATGTACGATATCAGTTCTCCTCTGATAACTTTAACTTCATGTAAGTGTTTCAAAGGTATTCTTTTTTTTTTTAAGGGGGTGGGGGGGGGGGGGGGGCAGGGGACAGGAATGAAAATAAAATTCCAATTCAAGATACCCTCTGGTTCCCTAGAACAGTAGTACAAGAAAAAAAAAAAGGAAAATGTTCCAGTTTCACAATATTGATGCTTTTCCATTTTCTTTCATCTTCCTATTAGAAAACTGAGAAAGGGATGAGCAAAGAGGTCCCTCTTTTCCTACTGGAGAGCTGTAAGTAGTCAATCTCTCTGACTTGGTATCCCATCTTCATTCATTAGCAAATAGCAAAGGGGTGCAAGAGCCTCAGGCACTATCTGAATCAAGAAAACACCCAGTCCCTCAGACTCCTGCAATGTTTTTCTAAATGGTCTGGTAAATCTGAAGTAGATTATTCTAGTAACTGCTGCTACTACATTCACTACAATTTTATTTTAAATCCCTTCTGAAAAAATTTCTTCTCAAAATATCTTTACATAATCACATGAACATCACAGGATTCTGACTTCTTTATTTAAAACAGAGAGCAAAAAGATTTTTATTTTCCTAGGCCTAGGAATCAAAATAAATACATGACACTGGTTCAAATAAAAAGGAAAAAAAGAACTAGAAGACACCAGAAAGGGACTCATGTCCAAAAATTTATTCATATTTAAATAACAACGCAAAGTTTCAAAATCAAGGTTGCTTTACACGCAAGCTTGTACTTACAGATTCTAGTTTACAGGTCTTTTCTTTTCCCTCCAGTTTATGTCGAGATTTTTAACATGACATTTCAAAACTGTGCTTTACCAGAGAAAACTAATCAAAATAATTCAATCATTTCTGAAATAAAGGCTAGGAATTAATATGCTGTTTTGCCTAGTACATTGTCACAGCTGACCTCTAACATTTCCCTGGAAGATCTCATTTATCTTGGATTATAGGCCAAAGAGCTTTCCCTTGATTTTCAATGTTCCTCTTTAGTAAAAGTGATTAACTTATGTGTTAATGTGAAAATCACGGGGTTTAAGAAGATAGAACTAAAATGAAAGCAGGTTCATCACATAAACAGCCAGGACCTCGAGGAAAGACTGGAAACATAGCTGCTAAAAAAAAAAACTTGCAAGTGTAAAATAAGCAAATGGCCATTTTAAATGGACCTGAAAATCCTTCCCCAGACTGTTTTTCAAGGTGTTGTTCACATGTTGGCTGCCAGGTTAACTGCGGGGGCTGAGAACTGACACACATCCAGGAAATTTTCCAAGATTTACCTCAGTCTTCTGTAAACATTGATCTCTCCCTCCCTCCACTTCCAGTGCTCATTATTTTCCCCCAAAAGGAGATATAAGCTTATGCCAGACATGACCAAAATGGCACAAAGCCTTTTTCCACCTTTTTCATTCTAACTGAGGTCGGAATTAAAAAACAGAAATGCAGGAAATGGGACAGGAACTTTGTCTCATTTTTCTTGTTTGATTGTTTATAGAGGTAAAAATTGTCAGCATGTACAGTTGGTGCTACTGATGACACTGAAAATCTGACAAAAACTATGTTTTGGGGAAGACAGTGCCCTCTAGATATAGGGATGAAATTTTATTTTAGATCATCTAGCATGTTTTGCTTGAACTTCACCTTCTGCTCCTCAGCGCCATGGTTTGCCTGAGGCTTACCCTCTGTTCCTTCCTGTGCAAGGTACCTGATATTCCACAGCAGCTAAAAAAGCTTAGGCACTTGGATCTCTCCGCTGAATTCCTCCTTAAAAACAAAATAAATTTAAAAAACCCCAAAATCACAGTTCACACAGCCACAGAGAAAAAAAAAATCCCTTCTACAAGTGGTGAAGAGTCAAATAAGGTTTTCCTCTCAAAATGAAGCTGGAAGCTTTTGTGGAGCATGCAGTGTGTAGGCAAAGGCACTGGGGATAAGGAGTGAAGAGCTGCTCTCTGCATGCCTGAGAAAGCTGGATGATTTGAATGCAAAGATAACAAACATTTGTCTTGGTAAGTAGCATGGGATGGAATTAAGTGCTGTTGGATAACTACCTTTGAGAATAAAGAGCATGTAGAGATGCTCCTTTATTTTTTCCTTTTAATTATAAGCTGTAGGTCATTAAATCTTATCATACTCCTACACATTCAATTCTTAATGTAACTTGAATGTAATTGCCTGTTGTACCAAAGCAGATTGGAAGTTAGTCTTTCTTTAGCAAATTTTTATTGCAGGAGCAGAGGAACCAGACAATATGGTTTGAGGGTATAATTTGCATGCATTATATCAGATGCCACATTCCATTTCCTGGGGGGAAAAAGAAAGGAAAAAAAATCAGAAACTGGACCCAGACACTGCTACTGCTGTGTCACTGCCATATTTCTTCACTGTATTCTGCCACGAGCATATGTATATAAGGCAAAACCCATCACATGCTGTACACATGAACTTATAATGCTGTTCTTGTAAAGCATTTTAGGTATTGACATATTCCTGAATCCTAGGGCCAGAATGGATTTAATTTCCTGCATCAGATGAATGTTGGCATCGGCTTTTGACAAAAAAAAAAAGGCGTTCTCAATTTTCCTCTCTGAGTGCAATGATCATTAAGTGATAAGACATGTGGCTTCCTAGCCTGGAAAATTTGAAAATTTCAGTCCACATAGCTCAGAATCTTCTGAATATGGCTTGTTTCAAGTTATCCTAAAATTTTGAAAGGGCAGTAACTCCAGAATTTACTCTGCTGTTTGAAATTCCCTTTCCCACTCCTAGCCTAGCTAATGTGCAGTTAGATTAAAATGAAGGGAAAGGCATCTCTCAGGCAATCTTATTTAAAAGTGAATTGCAACAAAGATGCTTCAGATAAAAGAAGACTAAGAAATAGGTGTACCAGATGGTTCTGTATATATATGTAAATATATATGTATATGTATATATATATGTGTATATATGTATAAAAATACTCAGGTAGTCTACAAGGTTCATAATTATTGGTCCACAAATGATACCACGTAAGGATGTAATTAGAAATTAATCTTATAAGAATTTTTAGAAGGAAATACAGTGTTTGGGAATTTTTGGGAAATGAAGGTGAAGGTTTATGACACATGCAGATAGAAAAGGATTACAGTTTTCCTGGCCAGGGGATAGTGGCTGCTGTAGGTGAACCTCCAGCTCATCCATACAGACTTTAGTTACCCCATTTGGAAGAGTGGCTCAGGACACAAAACTGGAAAGGGAAAAACAGAAAGGAAGGAGTAATATTCAGAAGGGTTTTCCTGCCCTTAAATGAACTGAGAGAACAAAAGCAGATACACTGGAATTAAAAATCAACTGCCAAAAAAAAAAATCCTTCGATAAGGTCCATGCAAGAAAAGTTGGATGGTTTTAAATCGGGAATACAGTCCAGAAGTTTGATAAAACCATTGAAAATAGATGATAGAGAGATACGGTAAGAAAAAAAATGAGCTGTACAATGAACACATGAACAGCTCCAAAATCTAAATGGGATCTTAAAAAGACAAAGAATGAAAACTAAGATTACAGCACAGTCACATTAGGTTTAATCTGAAAGACTATGATGTAATGGAGAGAAGGAATAGAAAACCAAGGACAAATACTAAGAAACAACAGAGGCAAGCAAGAAAGGAAAAGGAAAACACAGGTGCACTGCTTGGAGAAAGGAGAAAAAAAAATAAGGACACTGAAAAAAGCCAAATGTATTCAGAACCCTCTTAGTAGCTTAGGGGTTTTTTACATCAGAATAAGGAAAACACAGATCAAAGGATATGTGGTTAGATTAAACTCACTCAGGTCAGAGGATTTGGTGATATTTATTTTGATACAATTTCTGAATTATTGATGATCATATGTGAGAAGTAATGGGAAACAAATGAGCCTGGAGAATTGAAAAAGGGCATAGATACTATTTGTCTTCAAAAAATGGTTAAAAAGAGGACAAACTGTCCTAAGTTTAATACCCTGGGAGATATCTCAGCAAATGACTAAAAAATTGATATGTAAATACTCTGGGGATTAGAGCATGGATCTATTCATGCCACGTGATATCAAACCAATTTCATCTCTTTCTTTGAAAAGGTCATTTAAGCTACCATAAAAGTAACACAACAACTGTAATGTAATTTGAATTTTGTTGGACTCCCACATGAGATTTAAAGAAAGAGAGTATGTTGCAAATAAACCCACTCTGAATGCAGAATTAATGTAGTTGAAAAATCTTTAGGGAAAAAAAGAAAGAAACCAACAAAAAACAACAAACTCTTTTGTAAATATTAGCAGTTAAATTTTGGAGAATTCTTCACAATTTAGACAAATGCAAAGTGTTTGGGAAGTTATAAAAGAATGTCGATACCATTATTTTCTTAGTATATTTATAAACATATAATTCTATTCTTTAATGTCATTTTTATTTAAAATTTGGGTTGCATCTTAGCTGTTTTTATTTTCTCTCTACACACTTGCAGTATGTGTGTATATGCATACTTACAGCATGCAGATATAAAATAAGATCTATCTGCCCTGGAAAAAGTTCTACTTTTCTGCATTGTCTCTTTCTGGCCTTTGCTAAAGCAATCTTGATGCAGCCAGGATGAATATGCAACTTAATTTTCAATTGTACAGGGATCTTTTGGAATTGTTCATATTCCACATAACTTCCATCTCATCTGAAATGCCAGATTTTCACTATTGTGAGATTCCTCCTACTAATTCCTGAGTTGCACTGAAGGCCATTTATCCTGTATCCTACTGTAATCACAAACACCTTTCCTGAAAATAAATGAGTGCTTACATTTCATCCTCACTCTCACATAAATTCTCTTCACTCTTTTGCATTGTCCATCAGCTCTGATCTGACAGGTGGATGCCCCTCAGCCACATTTCCCCACCCTCTGAAAGACACACTTGTCTCCATCCAGATGTATTGCCCAAAGATTTTTGGGGATTGTTTTGTTTTCCAGTGGGTATTTAATCATCTGATAACCCCCAGCACACATTCATTCTTGGTTTGGACATTTCCAGTCCTTGCTCCATTATCTTTTGCTTCCTAAGCAGCAAACCTAAGAATGAAACATCACCTTTCCTCTCTCCTGTTCCATCACTGAAAGGGATTCAAAACCTTGAGCCTCACATCTTTCAGGCTAAATACAGTTTGTGTCTAAATTAGCAAGTAATTAATGCAACAGGACCAGATATAAAGAGCAAACCCACTCATTTCAGGATTTAGAGAGGTGAAACTAGATGATGGAACTAGTCTTGAATGTTCCTTCCAACCCAAATCATTCCATAGTTCTTTGTTTCCTGTTATTTATTCTACTATTTTGTCATTTCTATATTAACTAAGTTAGTTTTTCTCAAAAATGCATTTCCTTTTTGATCAGTATATACTTAGCTTTGAGGTTAAACCCTCAAAAAATTAAACCTTCAGTGTCTAAGGAAAACTTTCTTCTTTAAAAAAAAAAACAGACCTGACATGAAGGAACAGTAACAATG
This sequence comes from Corvus hawaiiensis, assembly GCF_020740725.1. Taxonomy (NCBI): domain Eukaryota; kingdom Metazoa; phylum Chordata; class Aves; order Passeriformes; family Corvidae; genus Corvus; species Corvus hawaiiensis. Next base: position 76,930,939 of record NC_063255.1, on the reverse strand, counting down.
TCTTTTGGAAATTTCTACTCGGAATTTATTTTACATACCAAAATAATGCTCTGCACCAAATTTCACTTCTTATTTTCTTTCTTTTTTAGCTGTGCTTTGAAACTAGGAGTTGACAGATGGGGCTTAAAAATCTTTATCATTTGGACCATCATCAATGCTCACGTCTGCATGATGAGGACCTCAGATCCTTTCCTCAGAAAGGCAAACTTATGAACATAAGTTTTAACATTTCCACTCTAATATTTACTTTGAATGTTAGCATCAATAAGATCCCAGAGATATCATAAATAAAGAACTGCTCATGAATAATTTTTTTCCCAATTATTCCACTCTGCTTGAGCAACATCAAAGTAGATTTGAGCTGGAATTTTCATTTACAGGGGCTCAAAACAGGTAAAAATATGCAGCATGGTAAGTGGTCCTTCCTCTGACAAGTGGACTATTTCCAGTAACAAGAAGTCAGATTTTGTCACATAAATATATCGTAAAGCAAGGATGCAGCAAAGGTGCTGGCAATAGCAATATTTAATCAGCAACTCATTCAAGTACAGCTGAAGATGGAAAATGCATAGCAGCCTCTCCAATATAAATTTTCTGCTTCTCCTATGCCTACAAGACTATATTTGATGCCACCAGCTTCACTTGGTTTTTTCCATTAGTTCTGCCAAAATTTTGTTTTCAACAAAATCTTTCTCCTCCATTCTTGAGCCTTTTGGTGATTCTCCACCAAAAGAACCCCAACAAATTATAAGTCAAATTTTCTTATTATTTTCTTTGAAGTGCCAAAAAAAAGTGAACTGTCCTGGCTCCTGTTTGTATTGTACATTCTATTGCAAAATGCTTTTATTTTTACAGTGAAATGTTGGATTTCACCCTAGAGATTCCACCTACTCATGTGCCAATTTCTACTGACAAGGGAGTAAATCCATTGATTTCATTTATGAAAATTTTTGATGTTTTCTTTCCCTGGCTTCTAAGACAGTTTTAAAGGACAACTGAAAAGAAATACATCTGGGGAAAGAGCAGCTGGCAAATCTCCCTGGCTGAAGACAATCAAATGCCTGTTACTCTGACAGAAGAATTTTAGTTTATTCTTGAAAAGTTAAAACAGTACCATAAATCTGAAGGGAAGACCTGTTTACGTCTTACTAGTCCCTGGAGTTGTTAAAAATGTGTTGTTAGCTAAGAATTGTCTATAAATTAATCGCTATAATTTCACCGAATATTCTGTGTACTGATTACAGAAAATGGCTAGAAGAGAGGCAAACTTCCTCTTCTTTCTCTTCTAGAAAAAAATATTCTTGTAGTAGTAGTAGTATTTATAATAGACACCGCAGCAATATATAGTTTTGAATTCCACTTTAAAAATCATAATCACTTATAGCTCCTCTGAAGAGTCACAGATTAAATAGAAACTGTATCCCATTTGAAATTAATGGATATTTCAGCCTAAAATGAATGATTTAGTGAGATATATTATTATTGGACATTATTTTCATTATGAAACTCTCTACAGTCAACAAATATCATGCAGCAAACATGCCTAATACCTTTACTTGCACTGTTCCTATGAGTAAGGATTAGAAGAGTCTTACACAGCAGCAAAACAAATCTAAATACAGATCACCTTTCTCTTCACTTTCATCCTGTTATCGCATGTATCCAGCTCACAAACTTTTCCCATCTTCGTTATGTCAGCAGCCACAAACTGCCCAGGGACCGCAGGGCACACAACCATATCACCAGAAATACAGAATCATTCCAAGAGCATTCCATAGCCAGGATGATAGGGATTTTAAAGCCCCTTGTACTCACCTCCTGCATCTTCTCCCTAAATAGCTCCTGTGCATGGAACCTCTCTGCAAAACCACAACAAAGCCTGATCTCAGACGGTTTGATTAACTCTTAAAAATAACCATTGTGCAGAATATGAGAGGAAAATGTGTGGGGTTTGTAGGTGCACACAAGCCTCTGAGCAAGCTGGAGGACAGTGGGGAATGATGGAGGGAGTATTCTGAAAAATAAAAATTAAGAAAGTAAACGTGTGAAGCTTTGCTCTCAGAAAGAAATATATTTCTTAGCTACAGGAACAGATAACAACAAAACTTCCTTTCAGATTCTTTTTCAGGTGATTCTGTCATATAATTAAGAGAACAAATTTTCCTGGGCTTGATGACTGATATAACAGTAGATTGTTGTTGGCCACTTGATTAGCAGTTTGTTTATATTAGTGAAGGGAAAAATATCCAAATAGGCAGAGTGGTGGTAGAAGAGGAGACAATTACAATAAAGGAAATAAGCCTCCCTGCATAAATTGCATTTAGATGTTTTGAGGCACACATGGAAATGAAAACTGGCATTCAGTTTCTCCCTTTTATATTGCCTTTATTTCAGTCCTACCAAGTTTTTAGCATTTCCTTTAAATTCACCTCTGTTATGTCAGCAGGGGCTCTTCTTTCTAAGGAATATATTATTCTGGACAATTCATGGCATTAGAATCCCAAACCACAGAGATAAACTGAAGAAATAACCCAGTCTGGGTGCAGAGCAAGGAGAGAAAAAGGGAGAAGTGGGCTCACGCACAAGAAATTTTTTCCCAGGAAAGATCCTAATTCCATGGCCATTGTTTTGATTTTGTAGTGTTAACAGAAGGGGTTCAAAAATGCTCCAAAATTTCCATGTTCCAGAAATGTGACTTGCTGAACTAAGTCTGCTTTACTGCTGTGTAGAGGGATTCCTTATGGAACAGGGGCATATGATAGCCCTGGAAAGATTGGACAACCCAGGATTGCTGAGGAAAAACCCCTGAACTGGCCCCTGGCTGCAGGCAGGCCTGAGAGTCCTTGGCAAGGTATCCACTGGTCGGCTCCCCCGCTGATTAGAGGCTGTCTAGAGGGACTCGGGGTGAATCTTTGCAAAAGTAGATACAAGTTGGCATAGTTGAACAATAAAGGGAGAGTGATGCTTAATCGCATCGGTGTACGTGTCATTTATCCGGCCAGCTCTCCGGACTCAGTCCCTAACGCTGCTGCTTTGCTCAAAACCAGTTTTCCTTCTCTGTGTGGATGTCAACCCTTATGGAAGTTGTAATTTGCAAATCTCACCTCTGCTTCTTTTAATAAGTCTCAGCTTTGCAAAAAAACAACCACTCAATTTTCTCTGATACGTTTTGCCAGTTAATTGAAGAGTTTAAAGTGTGCTTTGTAAGTCCAACAAAACTTCCATAGAAATCAGCAGAAGTTAAATATATCCTTAAACTGCATCCTTACTAAATACCATGGGGTCTTGCAAGAATGATAAACACTGATAAAAATATGTTCAATTCTCCTTAAGAAAATTATTTAAGCTTTTCTAATGGAAAATTTGAACTCTAGAGCAACACCGAAATTTTATTACAGCAAGTTTTAAATATGGGAGTTTTCCAACTACCTCTAGGGGATAGTACTTCACAGGATATTTTCTTTAGAAAATGATGGCAGTAATGTAATTTCTTTGTTAATACTTCTATTAGCCCATGTTATTTACTCTTAATTTATTTCTTATTGAAGCCAAACTCAAGGATTTGAGTAAATTTCATTCTATTTACAACCAGTGTTAGTTTAGAGAAGGTTAATTTTAGAGAATAAGCATTTTTAAAAAGTCAATATAGCAAGTGACATTATTTTTGGAGGTTGTAAAGAATTCTGTCTAAATTAGAAAGTGGTTCCAATTTTCTGGAAGTTTCTTATGATGCTCTTTGTAAGTAACAATTCAGATTGGGCAATCTGTTCAGTGCAAATAAACATTTTTGTTATGATTTTTAGAGTGCCAGATAATGTTAGCCACAGATTAAGTTTATAAAGATTGGTACATCACATTTCCAAATAAATTTTCGGTACTTGAGAGATAAAAGGAAAATAGATTATTTACTGCAACTACTTCAGAGCTTTAGGTTAGATCCAACACAATGGAAATAAAATATAATGTTCTGTGTTCCGATATTTACACAGTGATCACCTGAACATAATTCACTGAATCTTCCCCCTGTATTCTGACATCATTTTGGAGAAAGAAGCAGTGATTTGAAGGGATAAGGATGACAACTATGGAATAAGGAGCCTCTTATTTCCATGTGCCCCAGGAATCCTTGACACAACCATTTTTTCCAGGAACGGGCTGTTAAATTCCTTTCAGCTTCACAAAATGTAACCAACAAATCTTAAAGTTTTTAAGGATCTGTATATTTTTTGAACCACACTAGGAAGCCAAGAAATAAAAATACCATTCTGAGAGTAAGAGTTTGCTGTTACTGTTAAAGCACATGTATCAGCACCAAGTTGATCATGGAACATCTAAAATGAGACTTAGAGAAAAGTATTATCAGGTGCGATTTTTCTGTTCATTCTCCTCCTTTTTTAAAGTTCCAGCTTTGGAGTACCGCTATTACAAATAAGCTCTGCCTGCAAAGGCTTATTTTATTAAATTATTTGCTTCTATGCATAAATATCTAAAAAAATATTCAAAGATCAGAAGTTCTAAATTATACCTTTTTAAAAAAATCTCATTTCCCTGAAACTTTTTTCACATATCAGTACTGCTTTCCTTATTTTACATAAAGGCTGGCTAGTAATGGAATAAAGATTAAATATAATCTGTATGTCCAAACTGAAAACCAAATAAGATTCCTTTGAAGAACCTGATGCAAGACTAAATCACCTAGAAATGGAAATTAAGCATGCTTGAAGCATTAGAGATCTAACCAGGACTGTTTTGGAACCCCATATTTGTCTCTCAGGGCATCTGAATTGGTTCTTCCAAAAAAAAAAAAAAAAAATCAACGAACTTTTAATAAGAAAAATCAGAAGTACAGAGCTCTTCCATTTACAAAACTGAAAAGCTTGGTGGAAACAGACCTGAAGGACTTGACCTAATTAGTCTGAGTTCCTTCTTTAAAAAATAAAAAAATTAAAAAAAAAAAAAAACCCAAAAAAAAACCAAAACTTTAAAAATGAGGTGATAAGGGGTCTGGAACACAGTTCAGCTAAAAACAGAAACCAAGCTAAACTATTTCAAACCAAGCTTAACTTAAATCAATGCATGTTTGCCCTGTGGAGCAATAGGCAATTTGACAAAGGGCCAGGGAGACTTTAGACTGTCACAAAAGGAGAAAAAACAGAAGAAAATAATGCAGCATAACCCAAGAGCAGGACAGACAAAGAGGTAGAACACACCCTGGGGAGGATGTGTAGACCACCCACTTCCTCTCAGTTATTGTTCAGCCTAATGTGTAATTAAAGACCTTTGAAACTGTAACATAAACAACATTTCCTAATCAATCTGCTGCAGTTTTTCATAAATTTTCTGAATATCTGTGCTAAACTCTCCTTCATCAAGTCATACTTCCTGCTTCCTGTCTTACCAGGGACAGGACATACAACACATTTCTTTCTCTTCTTTCTGACAGATGTCAGATTCATTATGTCTCACCTTCACCTTTCCTCAAAATTCTTTTTTCACAAGTCTGATCCTTTCCTTTGTTCCTTCCAAAGTTTCCGTAGTTGGTTTCATGTTGTTCCTGAGGACAGCAGCCAAAACTGGAAACATATTCCATGTTAATGTCTTCACAATTACTAGTACAAAAGACAGATATATTTGAGTGATCTATACACAAAAGTCAGAAAAAATTATGGTTTTACACCTTTTCCCTTTACACCAGTAGAAATAACAGAAATCAGTGCAGCTTTCAAAACACTTCACAGAAACAGCACTGCTGCATTGTATCAAAAAGATATAGATATGTTTTTTTCCAATGGCATATTTTCTCTACAGTTCTCCTTGGATATTACAGGGCCCCATCCTACAATTAACTGCACAATCAAATTTCTTGTCTTTCATTTCCACTAAAGATTAAACTACCCAGAGTTAGTAGTGACTAAACATCCTCATCTTTCTTTCTCTTGGCTCTTTCTTTCTTTTCTTGCTTGCCTGTGAAAAAAAACGACTGTAGCCAATTTTCCTGCTAAGCAGGTTTCTTAACAAAAACTAACAATGGAGCAATTAAGGTTCCTAACAGCTGGCTAGCTTATTCCCAGGGAGGAGAACCCAAGCCACAATGGGTGCTCAACCAGGATCAATTGGTCAGAGACCCAGATTGCTAGGGGAGTCACCTTTTATACCCCTCCCAGGAGCACCACCCCCCCTCCCGAGAGTCTTGGAGACAACTCGATTGGTGTTTGTCGGCTCATTGTCCAGGTGACTGGTTCATTCAAATAGACAAGGTAGGGGCATCAAGTGATTGGTGAAGTCCTGGTCCAGTCCAGGTCCTCGGGTTATCCCCTTAAGCTAATCACAGTTACCCCTCCCCCCCTTCTAGAAAGTTCTCCCTTCCCCTCCTGTCAATCAACTCCAGGCCTAGTACTAATACAAGAAGCAAACCTAAAACTCATCAGCCCCGTTTCCCAATTAAATACACAAACAGATTTAACAGTTACCCAATAACAAAATACCCCTTAATCATTTAACAGTAACTTGGAACCAATTAGCCATTAACTGTTTGAACAAATTATTACCAGAGGGAAACTTTTGTCATGGAGGACTACAAAAGCCAACCTCCCACAGTCATTTATAACACTTGCTTTCTTGCTTTCTTGCTTTCCTGTTTTCTTTTCTGCTTTCTTTCCTGCTTTCCTTCTTGCTCTCTCTTTGCCTCTTTCTTTTTTGCTGTTTCTCTCATTCACTCTTTCTCCCTTTCTTTCTTTCTTTCTTTCTTCTTTCTTTTTTTGCTCTCTCTCTCTCTCTCTCTCCCCCCGTCTCTCACATTAACTGTTCAGTAAAAGCCACACAAATGACTTTGGCATATGCTCTCGTTTGCACTTCATTCGGGCCCAGGCACTCCTGACCATTTTAATACCCGGCTCGGAACAAGGGGCTGGAAGCCCACGAGGCCGGGGGCTGCCCCGTGCCACGTGCAGTCCTTGGGCTGTGCAAGGGGTGCCGCGGGTGGCCCTTTGTGACACGGGCGCCTCGTGTCAGGGCCCTCGGCGATGCGGGACATCGTGGTGCCCAGAGGCCTTTGTGAGACGGGAGCGCCGCGCCCGGCTGAGGCCACACACGGGACCTTGCAGGGCCCTGCGGTGGCCAGTCCCAGGAGCCGCTGTGTCCCGGGAGCTGTCTGTGCTCCAGGCTGCCACAGATGGAGGAGGACAAGGCCTACCCCAACTCCCAGCCCCCCAGCCCCTTGCCCGGCTGGCCGGAAGATCAGGCCCTCAGCGGGCAGTGGCTGGGGGCAGTGGGCAGCTCAGTCCTGCCCCTGTCACAGACTGAGGAGGAGGAGGAGGAGGGGGCCTGTGTCACCACTGAGCAAGAGTGGGAACACGCTGTGGATGAAAAGCTTTCCCCACGGGCAGGCGTCAGCGGCCGACAGCTTTGCCTGTGGGAAGAAGTGACGGTGCGCCAGTTTTGCCGGTGGCAAGAAGAGGTGCCCCGTCAGGAGGTTTGTCCCTGGGCAGCTGTGAGACCCCAGGAGCTGCAGCGCTGGCAGGTACGTGGGAGACTGCAGCGGGCAGATGGGAGACAGCAAGAGCTGTCCCAGTGGGCAGAAAGGGTGCCAGCGCAGGAAGCGTACCAAGGGGATGAAGATGAGGAGGTGCCACGGGCAGAGACACAGAGCCCCGTCCCTGCCCCACAGAGCCCCGCAGGCCGCAGCCAGGCCCTGCTGGACTCAGCGTGCCGCAGCAGCCGTGAGCCTGGCAGCAAGGCTGGGCTCCGGGTGCCGGGCTCTGGCCAGCAGCCAGAGGAGCAGAGGCACCTGGAGCCCAGCGTGGCTGCACGAGACCAAGCAGCAGCTGCAGGAGAAAGGGGAGAGAGCCCCATCTCTGCCCCGCACAGCCCCTGCTGCCCCCCCAGCCCCTCGCCCAGCCTGCGGGGGGCCCAGGGCTGGAGTGAGCAGCAGGAGGAGGCCAAGAGGGGCTCAGTCGGGGCAGAGCGAGAGAGCGAGGAGGGGGCCTTGACTGGGGACCTTGAATTTTCCCAGCGTGACGGTGAGGAGGAGCCAGAGCTCTCCCGAGGAGAAACCCAGCAGTACCAGCGAGTGACTCCAGGGCAAGCCTGCGCTGAGCCAGAGCTGTCCCCAGGAGATGCTCCTATCTGCCAAGAGCTCTCTGATTGGGATGAGGGCCTTAAGCAGGAGCTGTCCCAAGGAGAATCCGGGAGCTACTGGGATTTCTCTGACTCGGAAGAGCACAGCAAGCAAGAGCCCTCCCAAGCAGAGGTCAAGCCTTCCCTAGCAGTCTCTGACTCGGATGAGTGCATGGAGCAAGAGCTGGCCCAAGAAGACATTGAGAGCTACCTAGTATATTTGGGCTTCGAAGAATATCTTGAGAAGCAGGTGTCCCCACTAGAAGTTGGTAGCTACGACGAACTCTCTGACTGGGATGTGTGCAGCAAGCAAGAGCTGTCCCAGGAAGAAGCCAGGAGCTACCAAGAGCTTTCTGACTGGGAAGAAGACACAAAGCAAGGGCTTTTGCAAGGAGGATTTGCTGGCTCCTCAAAGCTCTCAGACTGGCAAGAACAAAGCCAGCAAGAGCTGTCCCCCAGAGAGGCTGGGAGCTGCCGAGAGCACGTGCACTGGGAAGAGCGCAGTGGCCAAGCGCTTCCTGAAGAGCAAGACTCCAGTGGCCAGGAGGCGGCCAAAGGCAATGCTGAGAGAAGAGCCTCCGTGCAGTCCAGCTGGGAAGACGACAGCGACCGAGAGCCGGCGCACGACAGCGGGGAACACGCCGGCGTCCGGAGCACGGCGCTCGTGGCCTTGCCGCGGGAGGACGACGAGTGGGACGACGTGAGCGTCCTGGAGCTGCACGAGGAAGAAGAAGAAGACAGGGAGCAAAGACTGGCAGGCTTGGCACGAGATGGGCTCTCCGTGCCTGTCCCTCGGGAGGCTTGGGTGGAGTCGTGGGTGCAGGCATTGGAGTCGTGCCCCCCAGAGCCGCTCTATGCCACGTCTGACCCTCTGGAAGCCCAAACCCCCGTGGAATACCTGTCTTCTCCTGCCTCGGCCGAGCAGGTGCCAGCGGCAGGGCCAGAGAGGCCGGGGCCTGCCCCGCACGGGCCCCCCGGCCCCCCGCCCGCCCAGCCGGGCGCCCAGGCCCCACATGGGCAGCTGGCTCCCCACAGGAAACGCCCCTCGCGCTTCAGGCGGGTGCTGCGGGCGCTGCGGGGGCTGTTCCGCTGCCCCTGCCTGGCGGCGCAGCCGGAGGATTAGCGGCCGCTGCCAGCAGCACCAGGCCGGGCCTGGAGACGGCGGCCGGCCTGCAGCCTGCCGGGCAGCCTGAGGGAGCCGCACCTGCTGATCCATATTGAATCTGCACCTCCCCTGCTGGGATCTCAGGCCACTTCCGCTCATCCAGAAAGGATTCCATGCTCATCCTTTGCCATTTCATCCACGACGAATGGGCACACACAGGAGCTGTTGCTCCCAGGACATGACCGCACGCTGCCGGACTTGACACACACCATTCTTGCAAAACAGAAGAAAGTTAGGGTTAAGAAATAGAAGTAGTAAGAAAAAAACCCCAAAAATCCCACACCAAAAAAACCACAAAACTCCTCCAAAAAAACTCAAAAAGAATAAGAGTAGGAATAATAAGAAGAATAAGAAGAAAATTAAGTCAGTGAAGAAGTAATAGTACTAAAACAGAATAATAGGAGTAACAATAGGAACAAAAATAATAAGAATAAGAATATAACAATAACAATAAATAAGAATAGAAATGAGTAACAAAAAGAATTTGAATAAGAATACAGAATAAGAATAAATAAGAATAGAAATAAGAGTAAGAAAAAGAATAAGAATAAGAATAAGAATAAGAATAAGAATAAGAATAAGAATAAATAAGACTAGAAATAAGAATAAGAGTAAGAAAATGAATAAGAATCAGAATAAGAGTCAAAATAAGGAAAAGAATAAGTGTAAGAAAAAGAAGAACAAGAAGAAGAAAAAAAAGACCCAAGAAAAAGAGCAAGAACACAAATGTAGAGGAATTCCTTGTGGAACAGGGGCATGAGATACCCCAGGAGAGCTTGGGCATCCCAGGGCTGTTGCAGAAGTACCCCTGACAGGGCCTCAGGCTGAAGATAGGCTTGCAAGGCACCTGCTAGCCGGCAGCCTTTAACAGCCTTGGGAAAAGGTATATACACTAGTCAGCTCCCCCGCTGCATAGAGGCTTTCTCATGGGAAAGGGGCGTGAACTTGGCAAAGTATAACTTGGTGAAGGTAAGCACGATGCTCAAATTGTATCAGTGTTTGTGTCATGACTCCGGGTGGCTCTCCTGCACCCGGGACCCCCCCTGCCCCCCCCCACTAAACACAAAGAAAAAAGCAAAGATGAAAAAGAAGAATAAGAACAAGACCAAGAAAAAGAACAAGAATACAAAACATGAAGAACAAGAAGAAGACAACGTAAAAGGAGAACAAGAACAAGACCAAGACCATGAACGAGAAGAACAAGGACAAGAACAAGGACCAGAAGAAGAAGAAGAACAAGGAGAAATACAAGAAGGAGAGGCAGGGAGGAGCCATTATCCCTCCGAGAGCCCCAAAGCGCTCCCCAGGCTCGCTGCTGAGGCCTTGCAGCACAGCACTGCACAGGAAGCAAAGTGATGCAACAGATGCAGAGGCTGTTGCAAGAGATTGTGCCAAACTTCTCCCCCGCCCGGGGAGGTACCTGGCCATTCCCCCAGCCCAGGGGTCGGCCCATGTGCTGAACTCAATGTTTTCGTGGCACCCTCAGCACCGAGGAGACCTGATGGAGAGCGTCAACGGGAGCGCTGGCATGCACGGAGGGGTGAAGTTTTCAGCCTAATCTGCCTCTGGCACTCCTTCTCTCCCCCCACCTGATACCTGTTTTCTTTCATTCTTTCTCCTTTCTTTCTTCGTTCTTTCTTTCTCTCTTTCTTCTCTCTTTTTCTCTCTTCCATTCTCCCTTTCCTTTCTTTCTTTTCCTTCATTTCTATCACTCCTTCCTTTCTTTCTTATCACACTTTCTTTTTCTTTTTCTTTTTTTTATTTTCTTTTTTCATTCTTTCTTTTTCTTTCTTTCTCTCCCTCTCCCTCCTCCTTTCCCTCTCCCTCTCTCTCCTCCTCTCCCTCTCCTCCTCCTCTCCCTCCTCCCTCCTCCCCTCCCCTCCCCTCTTCTCCCCTTCCCTCCCCTCCCTTCCCCTCCCCTCTCCTTCCATCCCCTCCCCTCCCCTCCATTTCTCCTTTCTTTCTCTTTCTCACACCTTCCCTTCCCTTCCCTTCCCTTCCCTTCCCTTCCCTTCCCTTCCCTTCCCTTCCCTTCCCTTCCCTTCCCTTCCCTTCCCTTCCCTTCCCTTCCCTTCCCTTCCCTTCCCTTCCCTTCCCTTCCCTTCCCTTCCCTTCCCTTCCCTTCCCTTCCCTTCCCTTCCCTTCCCTTCCCTTCCCTTCCCTTCCCTTCCCTTCCCTTCCCTTCCCTTCCCTTCCCTTCCCTTCCCTTCCCTTCCCTTCCCTTCCCTTCCCTTCCCTTCCCTTCCCTTCCCTTCCCTTCCCTTCCCTTCCCTTTCCCTTCCCTTCCCTTCCCTTCCCTTCCCTTCCCTTCCCTTCCCTTCCCTTCCCTTCCCTTCCCTTCCCTTCCCTCTTCCCTTCCTTTCCCTTCCCACACCTTCCTTTCCCTTCCCACACCTTCCCTCTTCCCTTCCCTCTTCCCTTCCCTTCCCTCTTCCCTTCCCTTCCCTCTTCCCTTCCCTTCCCTTCCCTTCCCTTCCCTTCCCTTCCCTTCCCTTCCCTTCCCTTCCCTTCCCTTCCCTTCCCTTCCCTTCCCTTCCCTTCCCTTCCCTTCCCTTCCCTTCCCTTCCCTCTTCCCTTCCCCCTTCCCCCTTCCCTTCCCCCTTCCCTTCCCCCTTCCCTTTCCATACAAAAATGCTGCTAGCAAGGATTTTCTTGCTGTTTTCTAAGCCCAGGAGAGACTTTTCTCTCTCACAGAAGAGGCAGCAGAGAATGTAAACAACCAAGCCACCTGCAACCTTGAAAAGTCTTGTTTATGGTACAGTAGAAAAATATTTTGACAATGGATGTTTAAGGATTTTAGCCAGTCGTCCCAAGAGGTGGCCGATCCTTTGTCCAATTAGACTATGAAGAAAAAAGTCTATAAAAGAGTTTGTAAAATAACTAAATAAATCAATCTTGCTGCATAATTCCTGCCTGCTGGATCTTCTCCCCTCCTCCTCCCTATGGCTGTGGGACACGGTGATATAACCTAGGGCCCAGGCCTGCGGTAATATTTGGTGCTGCCCAATGTGATCTGCACTCTCTGACGTGTCCTGCTGCTGCGAGCCAAGCCAAATTTCTCTAGAGGTACGCTGTTCCCCTTCCCCCCCGGGAGGTCCGACGTGACTGAGAAATGGCAAACAGTGCCTCACAAGCCGATGCTGTGGTACTGGTCTGGAAAGGTGTGTTCAGCATATTGCACACATCCATTTCTGAGAACTCAGTCCTCCATTTCTGAGAACTCAGTCCGGGAATTATTAGATTGGGCTACCTTAAAAGGGATTTCCACGGACAGAGATACTGCCCTGGACTTTGCCTTATGGAAGGAACTTGGCTGTGCTGTCCAGCATGAACTCCCATCTGGGGACCCAGCAGTGTTAGAATTATAGCAGACCTGGCGTTCGTTATTTATTCTGCTGACCGACCTCGACTGTGGCAGCAGGGTGGGCTTGCCTATTTTGGTGATGAGTGACGGAGGAATGTCCAAGGGTGCAAATGATGGTGGATCCAAAAAAACTCCCTCGGCTCCATAGGCAGAGCCTGCGCCGCCTCACCCTGCACAATCGCAGGACTCTGCGGCCCCCAGGGACCCTGCGCCGGCAGAGGCGGGGAGGTCGGGGCAGCAGGAGGGCACACAGCCTGCCTTGCCACTCAGCTCGGTGGTGGCCACGGCTTATCCAGGGCCACAAATTAGTGGCTTAGTGAATTGGATCCCCAGAGCGGCTCCTAGCCCCTTTGCCTATGCACCAACAGAGCCAAAATCACCCGGATGTCCCTTCTTAGCTGGCGTAGCACCGGGCATGACTGCACTGAGACTGCCTGGCTGTGGTCTGCTGCCCTCCTTGGCGCTGGACTGTTCTGCACCACTGCAGAACCGAGCCATCGACCTTTTAATACAGCATCTGCCTTTGCTGACAGAGTTACCAAACATATCCCAGCAGCTGGGAGAATTGCTCAGCCTGCAAAAGCAGCTGCTGCAGATAACAGAGGCACCCCGCTGTGCAGGGTGTGCCGGGCCTGTGCCGCCAGCACCCACCCGCACGGCCCGCGGGAGTCGCGGCTCCAAACCAAGGAGCGGCGTGGCCGGCGGCAAACCCAGAAGGGGCGCTGCCACAAGAAAACCCGAACGCGGCTGGGGAGCAAGTGACGAGTGTGGCGCCGGGCGCGGCTGCAGCGCAAGGGCCAGCGACGGCACCGAATGCTGCCGTGGAACAAGAGATGAGCGCGGCGCCACGCACGGCTGTAGCCCCAGAGATGGCGGCAGCAGCTCCAGTACTGGTTCGGTCAGGACCGGCCGATACAGCCTCCCGTAAAGAAGCTGCTGTTCAAACTGCAGCGCAGCCAGCTGTAGTCTGTGTTGTCTGTTCTGCCTCTAGCGAACTTAGCCAAAGTGCCCCTCTCCGTCCATCTCTGTTCACTCCCAGCATCTCTGAGTTGCCTTTGCCTGATGACTCATCGTCAGGCAGTGAGGCAGATGAGGTTCTGGCCCCAGGTCGTCAGGCAGCTGTAGCCGCGCAGCGAAGGAAAAGGCTGCGCCGGTCTCGCCCCTGGATCTTTCAGGACTGCACGGTAACAGTGTGTCCAACCCACTACAGTAGCTTCTTAGAGTCAGTTAAAATGCGAGCTTTGGAGGAGGGTGACTGGAGGTTATTGGAAACACTTGGAATGCCAAATAGATTTGAGGATTCTGGGGGGAACCAAGAAGCTGTTACACTCCATCCACAGGCTGTGCCAGAAGTTCAGGATGGTAGTCACTCCCCAAAAGGGGAGATCCAAGCTTTCCCAGTGTATAAGGCTCTCCCAAATTCAGGCGAGCATGATAAGCATGAGGTGATTGCTTGGAAGGTTGCCCAGGACCTGCAATCCAAGGTGGCACAATATGGGCTAGGTTCTACTGAGGTTATGCAAATAATAAGGGTGATAAATACAGATTTGCTTTCTCCATTTGATATCAGACACTTAGGTCAAATTCTATTTCAACCTGTACAATTTACAGTTTTTGAGAAAATCTGGAGAAAGCTGGCCAAAAGGCTGCATTAGGGAATATGCAGCTCCCTGCTGCTGATCCTAGACGGACAGTGGGAACGGATGCTTTGATGGGGACTGGTCCCTTCTCTGATCCCAGTCTACAGGGTAACTTGTCCTCTAGCGTCCTGCAGCAAGCTCAACAGGTCGGCATGGCTGCACTGTTGAAAACCATAGAGTTGTCTGCGCCTAGAAAGTGATATACTGAAATAGTTCAAGGAAAATCAGAGTCATTCCTCTCTTTTGTAGAGAAAGTCGCTGCTTCTCTCGAGAAGCACGTTGAGGATGACGGGTTAAGACAGATGTTGTTAAGGCAGTTAGTGAGAGATAATGCAAACGAGGAGTGCAGAAAAATCATAGATGCCTTACCAGGGGATCCTGAGGTAACAGACATGGTCGAAGCCTGTGCTAAGGTGGGATCTGGGAACCAGAGAAGGTCTGCTTTGGCTGCGTTCCTGCAGCCTGTTCATACATCTTCTGATAGTGAACCAAAGCAACCAAAACAGGCGAAAAAACGGAAGCGGCCTAAGCCAAGCCGAAAAGAGAACACACCGATCCTCCAGTGCAAGAGGTGTGGCAGGCCAGGGCATTGTTCGGGCTACTGTAGATCCCAGACTCATGCCGATGGTCGGCCTTTGTCGGGAAACTTCCGCCGGGATGCAAGGAGGGGGAATTGCTCTCCGATGCAGTCGCTCCCCCAGAGGGTGGCACAGGTACAAGTACAGGCCTACCCAGCCACCCTAGAGACGGCACCCAGGGATCAGACAGCACCCATGGATCAGACGGGTTTGACGTCCACACCGCAGCCGCAGTCATCTTAGACTCTAGCGGTATTTATAAGGTTCCCTTGGAGGCATATGGACCCTTAGCCCAGGGATCCAGTGCGATGCTGGTGGAAAAACCTGACGTTGCCCATCAAGGAATCTTAGTGCACTCAGGAGTTATTGATGCTGACTTTAAAGGTCAGATTTGCGCTATGGTCTCCACACAAAACCCCCTGTAACTATTCCTGAAAAGACCTGCCTTGCTAAATTAGTGCCTTTTAAGTCTTGTGTCCCCAGGATAGAACAAACTCACGAAGATAACGGCAGTGGATCTACGGGACTTCCGCAGGCCTTCTGGACTGCAGACATCTCTGACCAAAGGCCGCAGATGACATGTACCCTGATCCTGCCAAACGCCCGTCTGCCCCGGATTCAGCTTCGAGGTTTGATTGATACGGGTGCTGATGTAACTATCATCTCCTTCTCTGCGTGGCCTCCCTCATGGCCTTTAGCCCCGGTGGGATCGGCCATCGCAGGATTAGGAGGAACCACACAGAGCTATTCAAGCGATCGGCCTGTGGTGGTGAAGGACTCAGAGGGGCACACAGCTACAATCAGGCCTTATGTTGCTACCACTTCCCCTAACCTTTGGGGACGGGACGTGTTGGCAGCTTGGGGCGTACAGATTGTGACAAATTTTTAGCAGGGGTCACTGTGTGTAAGGGCGCACAGTATCCTACACTGCCCTTGAGGTGGTTCATTAACACACCAATCCGAGTCAGACTCTGCTCAATTAGTTGAATTAAGGGCTATTACCATGGTTTGTCAATGATTCTCACAGGAACCTTTGAATTTGGTTACTGAAGCCAACTAGCAAAAGCTTTGTATACGATCAATCACGTTACAGTACCACAAAATTCAAAGAATCCTGTTATTCTGAATCACTTTCTCTCATTGCAGTCTGCAGGTGAGAGACAGCGGCCCCGGGCAAAAGTCTGGGTACAGAATTTACTCACTAACCAGTGGGAAGGCCCGCATGAGTTTATCATTTGGGGTCATGGGTATGCTTGCATTTCCACAGATACTGGGGTACGGTGGCTACCTACAAAATGCGTTCGCCCTGACCTACGGCACCAGAGGCAGAACAGGCAACCTCCAAATGATGACCAGAACACCAACTATCCAAATGGTGACCAGAATGTAGACCATCAGCCTAATGACTCTTCTGATGATGACCAAGATGTCAACCATCAGGCAGATGGTCCTTCCACAAGCAGAGACTGAACTTTAAATTTCTTGTTCCTCCCTTCCTCCCTCCCTTCCTCCCTCCCTCCCCTTCCTCCCCTTCCTCCCCTTCCTCCCTCCCTCCCTTCCTTCCTTCCTCCCCTTCCTCCCCTTCCTTCCTCCCCTTCCTCCCCTTCCTTCCTCCCCTTCCTTCCTCCCTCCCTCCCTCCCTCCCTTCCTTCCTTCCGAATTCCTTCCTTCCGAATTCCTTCCTTCCGAATTCCTTCCTTCCTTCCTTCCTTCCTTCCTTCCTCCCTCCCCTTCCTTCCTCCCCTTCCTCCCCTTCCTTCCTCCCCTTCCTCCCTTCCTTCCTTCCTTCCTTCCTTCCTTCCTTCCTTCCTTCCGAATTCCTTCCTTCCGAATTCCTTCCTTCCGAATTCCTTCCAAATTCCTTCCTTCCGAATTCCTTCCAAATTCCTTCCTTCCGAATTCCTTCCTTCCTTCCTTCCTTCCTTCCTTCCGAATTCCTTCCTTCCTTCCTTCCTTCCTTCCTTCCTTCCTTCCTTCCTTCCTTCCTTCCTTCCTTCCTTCCTCTCTTTCCTTTCTGTCCCTTCTCTCTTTCTCACTTCCTCTCTCTCTCTTTCTCTCTTTCTTTCCCTCCTTCCCTCCCTTCTTTCCTTCCTTCTTCATTTCTTTTAACTTTTTTTTTAAATTAGAAATTAGCTTCTCTGTTTATATGCTCCATGTGCCTGTTTTTCAGGTCTTTGTGCATGTGAGAAACATTACATATGTATAAGATTTCCCCTCATATTTTTATAGTACCTGCATTTTTACCCTTTTGAAATGAAGTTTTATTTACTCATAAGAATGCATTTCTAAAATAAAATTTAGGATGCATTTCTAAAATAAAAGCAGTTGAGACTATGAGATTTGTGCTTCTAAGTGGAATGGAGATATGTAGTTACTTATATGAATTGTGGATGTATAACTGGAGCCATTTAGCTTGCAGCCACACTTTAGGTTCATACTAAAATTACAATAAATTCAATATGCAAATTTTCTATGTGAAAAAAAAAATACAAGTAAGGTAGCTGTGGAAAAGCTGTGGTGAATTTTTATTTTTCAGAAGATAAATTTAGCAGTCCCCACTCAGCTTTTTGCAGTTTATTGGAAATTCAGAACACTGATTTCCTCGTAACAGCATTCATAAAGTCATTAAAACATAAATTCTAGGGTCCACCCAATATATTCAGGATTCTTTGCATTTATTGTGTTCGTTGACTTAAGTAAACCAATATTCACCGAAGTGCATCTTGATTAAGTCTGGGTCAAAGTGAGGGCCAGAAAGAAGGAAAGATCTGTTGTATTGACTGCAGTAATTTATCCCATGAAAACAAAAGGCTGTCATTCCATAAAAAAGCTGTTTTTGCAAAAAGAAACCTTCACATTTGCCTCAAAGGAACCAAACAATTTGAAGGCTCTGAAGGACATCACCCAGCTCAGCCAAAGTTGTGCAACACTTTTTCCTCCTTCACATTCCTGCCACAGAGTGAATTCTTGCCTGGGCTATTGCCATGGTTTAGCATAGCTTGAGTTTTAGTTGAGGAGGGCTCCATCAGCCATGGAAGTGATTCTTTTGCAAAGAGGTGCTTACAGCTTCCTCTAGACCCAATAGAACCAATCAACTGGCTAATTTGAATATGGGCAACTTTGTTAAGCCACTTAAGAAGCTTGACACACCTCTGTGATCCACATTTCAGAACAAACAAACCCCGAGAAAGCTCTGTTGTTTCTGGCTTTTGGACAGGTAACTGGGGGCCCGCGGTGCGGCCCAGTGGGGCCGAGCTGGGCCCTGCTTGGCCAGGCCTGGCCGGGTCGGCCGCGGCGTGGCTTCACTAAAATCTGAGCCACTTCTGCTTTGCTGGACACCTGGTGCAGCCCCTCAGTGCGGGCCGGGCCGGCTGGGAGACAGCCACCCCGGAGCCATGGGGCCCTGCTCTGCCCGCGGCCCTGCTCCATCCACAGCCCTGCTCCATCCACAGCCCTGCTCCATCCACAGCCCTGCTCCATCCACAGCCCTGCTCCATCCACGGCCCTGCTCCATCCACAGCCCTGCTCCATCCACAGCCCTGCTCCATCCACGGCCCTGCTCCATCCACGGCCCTGCTCCATCCACGGCCCTGCTCCATCCACAGCCCTGCTCCATCCACAGCCCTGCTCCATCCACCGCCCTGCTCCATCCACAGCCCTGCTCCATCCACAGCCCTGCTCCATCCACGGTCCTGCTCCATCCACGGTCCTGCTCCATCCACAGCCCTGCTCCATCCACGGCCCTGCTCCATCCACGGCCCTGCTCCATCCACGGCCCTGCTCCATCCACAGCCCTGCTCCATCCACAGCCCTGCTCCATCCACAGCTCTGCTCCATCCACCGCCCTGCTCCATCCACAGCCCTGCTCCATCCACAGCCCTGCTCCATCCACGGTCCTGCTCCATCCACGGTCCTGCTCCATCCACAGCGCTGCTCCATCCACGGTCCTGCTCCATCCACGGTCCTGCTCCATCCACGGCCCTGCTCCATCCACGGCCCTGCTCCATCCACAGCCCTGCTCCATCCACAGCCCTGCTCCATCCACGGTCCTGCTCCATCCACGGTCCTGCTCCATCCACAGTGCTGCTCCATCCACGGCCCTGCTCCATCCACGGCCCTGCTCCATCCACAGCGCTGCTCCATCCACGGCCCTGCTCCATCCACGGCCCTGCTCCATCCACCGCCCTGCTCCATCCACAGCCCTGCTCCATCCACCGCCCTGCTCCATCCACGGCCCTGCTCCATCCACGGCCCTGCTCCATCCACAGCCCTGCTCCATCCACGGCCCTGCTCCATCCACGGCCCTGCTCCATCCACGGCCCTGCTCCATCCACAGCCCTGCTCCATCCACCGCCCTGCTCCATCCACGGCCCTGCTCCATCCACCGCCCTGCTCCATCCACGGTCCTGCTCCATCCACAGCGCTGCTCCATCCACAGCCCTGCTCCATCCACAGCCCTGCTCCATCCACAGCCCTGCTCCATCCACAGCCCTGCTCCATCCACGGCCCTGCTCCATCCACGGCCCTGCTCCATCCACGGCCCTGCTCCATCCACAGCCCTGCTCCATCCACGGTCCTGCTCCATCCACGGTCCTGCTCCATCCACGGCCCTGCTCCATCCACGGCCCTGCTCCATCCACGGCCCTGCTCCATCCACGGCCCTGCTCCATCCACAGCCCTGCTCCATCCACCGCCCTGCTCCATCCACAGTCCTGCTCCATCCACAGCCCTGCTCCATCCACCGCCCTGCTCCATCCACGGCCCTGCTCCATCCACGGCCCTGCTCCATCCACCGCCCTGCTCCATCCACGGCCCTGCTCCATCCACAGCGCTGCTCCATCCACGGCCCTGCTCCATCCACGGCCCTGCTCCATCCACGGCCCTGCTCCATCCACGGTCCTGCTCCATCCACGGCCCTGCTCTGTGCGGGTGGGCCCGCGGCTCGGCTCGGCTCGGCCAGGCTCCCTCCCAGTGTGGCCACTGAAATGAAATGCTACACCGAAACAACCTCCGGCCACTGCCCGGCAGAAATTCAGTGACCAACAGCAAAAGGCGAATTCCGGCTGCAAGGCCCGGGTGAGAACTCTCTTAGTGCTGTAAGATTCCTCCAGAGCAGATGAAAGCTACAGACATCAATCCTCTCCCAGGTCAGAGGAAGAGGAAAGGTAAAGGCACGTAAAGAAAACACCATAGAAACACCAAAGTCAATGAAGAAGGAAGAGCTGAAACGCTGAGAGAGGAGAAAGAAGAGATGCTTCCAACCTAGAAGCTGAAATTCTGTTGTAAAGCTCTGGTGATGGATTATGATATATCAGAGTACCCGCTATAATTTCATGAGA
Organism: Corvus hawaiiensis; assembly: GCF_020740725.1. Lineage (NCBI taxonomy): Eukaryota > Metazoa > Chordata > Aves > Passeriformes > Corvidae > Corvus > Corvus hawaiiensis. Next base: position 76,910,738 of record NC_063255.1, on the reverse strand, counting down.
GCATGGGGAGTGAAGCATTCAAACTGCAGTTGTGAGCAAAAGTACCTGTGCTGAAACAAGCAAATGTTGAAGTAGCTGTGATCTGGTGAGAAGCTTGAACAGAGAGAGATGAAAGTGATCAAGACCCTTGCTCCCAGGGAAGAAGACGACCTCTGTTTCCAGAGATGAAGATGATCCCAGAGATAGATGAAGAGAACCTTTGCTTCTGAACAGCTCATCCTTAAAATGGTACCCCAATATCTCAAGATTGGACCCTCGAAAGCAGTTGTGGGGAAAGCTGTAGGTCAAGGGAAGGGACTTTCGCATGCGAGCAGAGAACCAACCCGGGCGGCTGTCTCGTTGTGACACTGAAGCCATGAGAGAACTGTTTCTTGTGGAGATGTCTCCATAGCATGAGCAAGAGAGAATCCTCTCTCTCCCTAAGTGACCTGAAAAGGTGACTAGAGAAGTGGTAAACTGACTGAAAATCTCAAGGGTTGTCTTTTTGCATTGTCAGTGGGAAAAGGGAGAAAGGTGGGGGGAAGAGAAATGTTCTGAAGGTTAGTCTGATTCTGACTTCTTTTTTCTATTAGTTTTGTGCCTGCTTTGCTTTCTCCTAATTCATATCTCACAGAAAGAAAACAAGTAATGGATTTTGAACAAAACCACTACAGCTATGAAGTAAAAAGTTCTCATTACTCTGAACCAAATTATACATGCTGCAGGTTCAGTACTTTAATTTTACTAAATTATGCAAATTTAAAAAAAAAAATCCATGGGAACACAGGGATTTGTTCATCTTATTCTTTAAAATTACTCAAGTGAGAAAGCGTGTGTTTCCTCACTTCCTTCTACCCTTTCTTCTCTCCTACACTGCTTTGAATTGCACAGATGTCACCTCTGGCTCCAGATTAGCAGTCACAGGTCTCTGGAGACTGCAAAAATAACCTCAATATGTTGAAGCACACTGGGTCAGATGGCACTTGGAGTGGACAGAATGGTCAAATCACACACAACTTCAGTGCCACACAAAGTTTTATGGACAGGACAAATCTCTCTCCATTTGTTAATTTTTCAGATTGGAGACTCCTATGCTACTCAGCCATTGCCTGAAAAGGAACATTTAATCATTCTTGTCACCAGCTTTTACAACTTTTCAGGTTCTTTTCTGTTCCATTTGAGGCAGGAGGCTCCAAGTCAATGGCCCATCCTATTTCTGTAATGCCAAGTGATGATGGTTTGCTCTCTATTCCTCTCTTAATAACTCTTAGCACTAGATTTGTTTTCCCCCTCATCATTACTTTAGTATTCTCATGGAGCAATCTGTCATCATAATCCTGAAATATTGCTACCAAATGATAACCACCCTATTTTTGTATGGGAAATTAGGTGTCTTTGTCACCATTCATAGTGTTTTATATTTATGTGCGTGGAAGTACCAGACACTTTATTACCAGTCACAGTTTTATAAGGTTTTCCTATAATTTTCATCCTCTGCCCTGTCTCCACACTTCCAAGCTAACTTAGTACCATCACAAAATTTTGTTTCTTCACTACTCCTCTCCTTTTGCAGGTAATTTATTAAAAGTATAAAATCTTCCAGGGCAGAGCACTGCAGAACTCAGATGACCTCTCTCTGCTGAAAGAACTGGCTATTTCCCCCTGCACTTTGTTTCTTACCTTTTTAGCATTTACCCATCTATTCATGGACCTCCTTTCTTACAGCAAGGCTTCTTAGTTTTCCTAAAGTCTTTGATCAGGGGCTCTGCGTAAAGTCTTTTTGGAAATCCAAATAGACTTTATCAAGCAGATAATTCCTGTACCATTTCAATTACCATCTTATTTCCTGTTTCTTTTAAGTTGATTGAATATCCTCTACTGTTTGGAATTTCAGTTTTATTTCTCAGTTCAGTTTCTACCGGTGAACCTGCTCTCCATGTCTAAACTAGTATGTTTTTACCTGCTCTGATATTTTCTCCTGACATACTGATTATGGCCTGCAACCTATTCTTGATAACAGATTTCAATACCCAAGTGAGACAGATTGTTCTAAAATTTCTTCTCTTCTTCTTCCTCCCAAGTATTTTCTCAAGTACTCCAGAAACATCAAGCTCCTTTAGAGTAAAACTCTTTTTTGTGTGTGTGTTTAAACAGAGCGTGATGAAGCTTTGAGACCATCATCTCTAATTCTCACAAACGCTGTCTCACTGACTTTTTGTGGGTCTCCACCTGTCTCTTGGCAGGTATTTGCCAGTTCTGGTCCTTGAGTGGGATGAAAATTGGTTGAGACAGTTCTTTTAAGAACTTCCTAGTATTGTGTTTTACAGACCTCTTGCACACTGTGAGTTTTCAGTCCATGACTAAGTCAACAAAAATAAGCAAATAAATCAGCTCTTTTTAATAGTATTATAAATTATTAATACCAATGTCTCTCTCGAATCTGGTTAGTGAGGTTTGTACTCAAGCCCTCCTGCATCCAAGTCATACCTCCCTCACACCTCAGACAATCTGCTGAGAGACCAGGGCTTAACTGCAGAAATATTTTATTTTTAAATTATTTATCATTGGTTTTGTCACCTCGGAACCATAACTGACCCACAATAAATGAAACTTACTGTGAGAAAACTCCTGAATACAGTTTGAAAAATCACCCACTGGTCCAGAAAAACAGCTCCTTTCTACATCAAGCAGTTGAACAAGCTCTCCCAAATGCACTGGGCAAAGGGGGAAAGGAAATACTCAAGATTCTCATAGAATCAATAAACACAGAGATATGCATCACTGCTAACACCTCACAGCAGAACTTCTCTGGAGTTAAAGAAAGGACAAACTAAGGGAGTTATTAGGGACACAAAAGCAGTAATGAGTTGGGGTTTTTTTCCTTCCCCTTGCATTTCCATATTGATTCTTAGCTAAAACTTCCTCTTCTCTACCTTTTTTATCTGAGTGCAGCTGCTGGGTTCTCAATACAAACATACATCATGCCCTATCAGACAGCATTGCCTTCAACAGGTGATGGAGCGTGGTCAAGCCAGGCAGACACCAAAGCCCCTCATAAATCTTCACGTGTGAGAGTAAGAATAGAGCATGAGGAGGATCATAAGACAGGATAAAAAACAAACTTTGCCACAAGTCAGCCATTCTCAATTAAAACTAGATTACCGCTGGAAATAAAGTGTTCTTCTCACTCACTTAGGCTGAAATTAGAAGAAAGGGATTGAACAGATGTGCTGCTGTGTCGTGGAGATAATCAATCTACCAGACTGGGCAGCCCTGCACAGGTAAAGCTGCTACAGTGGGGACAAAAGGGAAAAAAAAAACCCAGGATAAACAAAAATCCAAACACTTTTTGTACTAGTTTATCAAATGCATTTCCCCTTGTGAGATACATGGAATGAATTTTGAACCTGAATTGCAGCTTTTTTTTGTACTCACACATGTTGTCATCCATAGGAGCTGGGGGCAGTGGGGGCAGGGAGGTGGAAAAGGGACATAATTCACTTCCCAGGTTACTGAGGGGAAGTTACCCTGCTCACATGCTGATAAGTAACACTGTGACTACTGCTGCAGTTTCATATTCTGACTAATATTGCACACAGCCTGACAGCCATTAGCCTGCCTTTAAAGCATTTCCTCCCCCTCTAAATGGCTAAAGGGTTGTTCTTGAAAGTATTCACTTGACAGCACATTAGGCATGTAAGCTATTGCACCTCTGTGCCTCCTACATGTTTTTGGGGTTTTTTTGAGACCTAGCCATCATAAGGCAATTTTTAAGATTCAGAGAGCTTTCTTCAAATATAAATAATCAAAGGGAGATTTTGCTGCCTGAAAGCTTAAAGCTTTTGGGGTTTTTTCTAAGTTTACTGAATTGCCAAAGAAAGTTACAAAATATTTGTAACAGATAAGACCCAGGAGTTACGAAATTTTGCTCAAATTTAACTGCAGGCTTTGTTGCAGCAGTGTTTCTGTACTTGTTCTTTACTTACTCTCAGGAAGCTCTGAGTACGGTGTTACCCAATTTTGAACATTTTCCTCTTGCAGGGTCTCTTCTCAGAGATAACCAGGGTGAATATCAGTGTCTACAAGGACTTTTCCCTGGGGAGGAACATATTTAGTCAAAGACATTATTGGACAAAAACAGCCCCCTGTATATATTATAACTCAAAATTTTTACAGAATAGTAAAATTTTACTAAATAAAAAGCAAACCAGGCACATTTAGCTCAGTGAGGATAAACAAAAATAGGCCATGAAAAAATCATAAGAAAATAATCTTGGATTCATTTTAAAGTTTCTTTTGTTTATTCATTTATTAATATTGTTTTGCTAAGCCAGATAGCAGAAGTGTGAGGGCTGGTATTCAGAAATATCATGTAGCAGATTCTCCACAACACAAAACCTCTACATTTTCTCTACTTTGCCTGTTTACTTGCAAAGTTGCTCTTTGCCGCATTAATTAGGGCATTAAAATTTAATTCCAATTAGCTACTGAAGTTGGCGAAACCTTTCTCAGCAAGCATTATCCCCTTACCAAGTTTATATTATCAAAATTTAACATTAAGTGGTATTTTTAACCATGAACAGTACAATATAAAAAAATACTGTGTGTTTATTTTTCCTGCTAACAAACAATCAAGGTCACTCAAACCTCTCTAGGGGGGTAATAAGATAATTATCAAAGTGTGTATAGTGTGAGCTGCCGTGTTCTAGGTAACTCAGGGAATTCCTTCTTTCCTTTATCCTTAATTTCTCATTAGCACACATATTAGGTTTACTAAATGGCTTTTCAAGGTTCAAGAAAGAGCACCATTGCAATGGAGTGTCTTAACACAGCTTGTATTTCAATCAGTTTAAATCAGTTTAAATCAATTTAAATCAAGCAGATTTACATAGGTTCAAACAGCTCTCAGGAATACAGTAAGGATAGACGTGTTAACAATGTGATACTTTTTATTTAAAAAAAAAAAAGAGAGAGAACACTTTGGAACAAAAGAAATATGAATAGAAAACAAATCCTATCCTGCTCAAAGCTGAATTATTGTAAAGATTTAATTAAAATTTTCCCTAAGGTTTCAAGTATTATTCAGAGGATGCAAATGTTTAAGAAAATCACTTTGGGAGGAAAGCAATAAGTTTCCCTGACTTCCAAGGACTTCTGAAATAGCTTTAAAAAAAATTGGCATAGATGGGAAAGTATTTTAGAGAAGCTGGACAAAGAATCTTCTGCTCAACATGGTTGTGCACTGCGAGGGTGACCCTTTTTATGTTTTAGAAATCATTGTACAAAAACAAAAAAAAAGGAATAAAAAAGCAGAAATTATCTAATTGTTACTGCTGCTGCGTGCAGAAATCATGGATGAGACAATTAAACCCAATGATTGTTGTGAACTGTGTCTTCTCTTGACAAGAACTTGGAAAATGAGATATTTGTTTAATTAGAACTATGTGCACTTCTTAAAAAATCAGTGGAGGCTAATAACTTTTCTGTGGTTATTAGAGCCACAGAGCAATAATTGGGGCAACTGTTTAATGGTCAATTTGCTCACTGTATCAGACACCTGGTGTGTTGGAGTTCCTTGCAGGGGGGTGGAAGGGTTTGCGCTTTTGCTTCCTGTGGTAGCACATTTATTATTTCCATACAATTTAACAAGGTTTCAGTTAAACCTGTAAATTTACTCTTAACTGGAAGCTCATTAACAAAGGGATGCACTTCGATATTATCATATAAGGGTATTTTGAGCATTAAAGATACACAAAAAAAAGAGTGGACTGGAGTGTATCACAAGAGATCAATAAACACCCTCCTACAACCAAAACTGGGTATTTATTATGGCAATTATTAAATTGTGGTCTGAGATAATGTCAATTTTCTGTAATTTTATTTTAAGAAGAAAAGCTGAAATTTATGATTTTCTGAGCAAGCAGCAAGATTAAGAATCTATAGAAGGAATCTGTGAGGTTTATTCTTCAGCAATTGTGGGGAATTGCAGTTACCTTTATGGTGAAGTGCTTCCTTCAGTCTCATTTCCAATGTGTAAATTCACCACCATGTTTCAGTGAGGTCCAGAGTGATACCTGCTCAGAGAAATAAATTTTACTGCAAGATTTCCTTCCTGAATCTGAATCCTTCTTTCTCCCAGCAAGGTTGCACGTTGTCTTTTTTATAGGAAGATACTTTTGGTATTTTGTATCTAGCTTGCTTGTAGTTCACCTTAGAGTTTTTAAAAGTACACTAAAATCTGCACATGAATTTATTTGCTTTTCAGGAAAACAAACAAATGTTCTCTAGTGCAAACACTGCAATGTAGAGGATTCTTTCTGACTCTATAGCTACTTGATATGATGGAAAAAAAGAGGAAGGTGAAGCATTAATCAGAATACTGATATAAATCATACAGGAGGCACATACTGCTTAAAAGGTGATGAACTTCACATCAAGATAAATAAAGAATATCTTCGGGCTTTGAATAACATCTTGGTAAAGCCATTAAAGTGTTTGAATAGCCGCATCCAGGTGGCATATCTAATTTTCTAGTACAGGAAATTATACCTTGGATGTCTTTCAAGTCAGGTCTCAGATGCTGAGCTGATGGTTTAAGTTCCCAAGTCAGACATCAAGTGCAAATACGCTGTTTGCATTGGAGGATCACATTCCTTTCTATTTCATTACTCACAAAGAAATGGTACCACACAGAGAAATAACAATTGGATTCCTAATAGGATACCAGTCCCTGTAAACATGGTAGAAAAGGCTACAAGAACCTCAACAAAGTGCCAATTGAATAATGTAGTTCAAAAATTCTTACACGTGTGTGTTTCTAGAAACATTTTTCAGAAGCTGGTGTTCAATTCCAAACTGGAGTCAGAGAGTCTCCTCCTCCAGGTGTTCCCAGTTCAAAATGTAATGTCTCTGAAAGGCTCACTTTAATTTGCAATTTTCTTCATTAAACTTAGACAAGAACAAGAGATGCACAAAAACACACAAAGCCAAGAATATATGAGTTGATGATTTCGGGCCCCAGACTTTGTGAATCTATTTAAGATACAACATTACTCAGAGCAGACAGGATGCTTTGCTCTAAAAAAATTTTTAAAAGCGTAATTAATACTCAGTAAAAAGGAAAGGCTGGGCGAATAGGTTACAATTTCTTCAACCTTTGCACAAATGAACACATTAATTCATGTCAGTTGTTGTCTTACATGTGCTTGTTCATTTTGTATGAACATCATACTGATGCATTTCTTACTGTACAAGAGACAAAACTGGCAAACATTTAATTTTAAGCAAGTGATATTAATGGGAATGAATTCCAGATTCTGTAAAGATCACAGCCCCACCCAGTAGAAATTTGGTTCTAGCAGTTATATTTGCCTAGTGAGCTGATGAAAGCAGATGATCTCTGCTGTGAGGGGATTCTCCGAAGGGCTGAGTGCTGATCTGACTTTGAAATTACACACTCAAATCTACTTCAACAGCATGCATACTCTCATTGAATCTAATCAAAAACTGCCAACACAAATTCAGGTTTTATGAACAAGTGCTGACAGCCATTTACAGATATTGAACAGACCAGCAACAGTTTGTAACTATTTTATACAGTATAGAATTTAAAATCAAATTTGAGAAAGAGGCGAGCAGAAAAATCTTAGTTTACTCTTTAAAAACTAACTTCTCAATTTTAGAAATGAGTAAGCGAATAAAGTATGGATATTCTGATCTTACTCCAACTTGCTAAGAACCAAGGGAACCTAAAAAAAAAAACTAGGGAAAAAAAAGTATTCACTCTATATACTTTAATCTCCAACTTGCCAAAATAAGATTAAGAAAAGAAACCCTGATCTCTCTGAATTAAGATTAGTTTACTCATTTTTTAGCCTTTTGGGGATAAGACACAATCAATTCATTTATACATGCATATAAGTCTATGAAGTGAAATGATGGGGTGGGTATATTTTATTAGTAAAAAGCTAACATAATTTATATTATTCAGCTTTTTTATTTTCTTTACAGTTTAGGAGTGTCAAATCACTGAAAGCACTCCATTCAGTGCATACCAAGCTGTAAGAATTGTGTGATAAATCAGCCTGAGACTCAGGGAACACCAGATTATTAAGAAACCAATCTGATGATTTTATTTTAAAGTCATGAACTTAAAAAGACACATATTTAATCACTCTATCAGAAAGGTATGAAAATTAACTTCTAAGGAAAGAGGAAATTATACCATGATTTCCTCTTTGCTTTGATTAAGACTAGCAGGGAAACTATGTTTCTTTTGTTAAAGGAATAAAGGAATTTTGCCTTTACCTGATGCTTTTTCTCTGCCTGTGTAAAATATAGTTTTAGAAGAACAGATGTCTGTCCAAGGATACTCTCCAGGAATAAGTCTTTCAAAGTGCCAAATCCTCTCTAAAACTCAGGATAAAGCTCTAAAAGGAGAAAATTATTCTCTTCTACCTTTGAGCATCTCTAGCCTGTAAAAATAAAATACAATTGAGAGCTAAATGGGTGAGATTATTAATTAACAATTTCCAAACATTCCATGATTTGCAACACAAGCAATTGCAGGTTTTAGGCTATTACTGAATTACATTACTGAAACAGCTCATTCAAATTTGACAGTCCAAATAAATGCATTGAGGTCCACAAGATAATGGTAATATAATAAGCATTATTTAATGACATCACCTAACTTCATGGCGTTAGAAAAAAAAGATATAAAATGTCTGAATTCCAGACATTCCATTGACATCTGTAATTAAAATGTCATGTACATCATGCTTGTACTCACCCATTTTCTCCTCTCTTCCCCTCTACAGTTACAGGAACTCAATTAAACAATACCACAGGACCTGTTCAGGGCTGGAAACTACGGGAAGCCATACAGGAAATATTGCCTGCTTTAGAGACTAAAACAATTTGCTAGCCATGATGTGAGCAATTCCACAACTTTTCCCCTTAGAAAGAGAATGTTTTCCAACATGTATTTAATTTACTTGCACAGACTTGGCATTCCTCATGCCTTTTCCTTCAGCTTCCTATGGAAATCTGTGTCACCATCTGTCCTTTCACTGAACAGCTCTTCCCTAATGGTCTCTTGTGTAGGCACACAAGGTATTTACCAGGTTCTCCTAAGTTTCTCCTTACGCAAACTGGTTTTTCTCTGTCCTACCATTCCACTAAGACAAGCAGGAAGCTGCTTGCAAGAGGCTTCCTGTTCCAGATGGATGAGACTAGAAATCCCTGGATAGCTAAGAAGTCTCTTTAGGGGCTTCCAGGACTCCAGTCTTAAATTTCACAACACTTCAGCTTTGTACTTCTGTACTAAGTGTGGACAATCTAAGTGGGTTCACTGAGGTTACGTGTTTTAAAGGGAAATTGTGAACAGTCAGAACATTAAACAAAATTCATCAAGTTGCCCACTCAAAGCATTTACAGCCACTACACCCACTTCTTGAAAATAAGCCTTCAAATGATAATCCCTATTGTTGTTAAAACTTTACAATAGACCTAGACAACTAAATTTCTTCACATTAAAACCTCTTATGTACTGCAATGATTTTTTTTTTTTTTTTTAAATTCCTAAATATTGACTGACAGTTTTGGTCTAAGGTATTAACACATTTTTATTATCTCTAAACAGGATAATGAAATGATAGATGTAATTTCTATAATTTCATCTATTTTATGAATATGTGTATATATGAAACACTGAGAAACATTCTGCCCTAGATTTTTCTTTCCTAAGCCACAAGTTTGTTTCTGATTTCATGATTGTGGACACTGGGAGAAATGAGTGGTCAGTACTACAGTTAATTACTTGGGCACTAGTGTGTTTCACAGTTAATTAAAAGATGTTAGCATATTTTCATTTTCCCACAGGAGGACATGAAAAAAAGAAACAAAATCAGAAAATTTCATATGCTACTTCTTTGAAACTGTATTTTCTTTACATGTCTTTGGAAACTCCATCAATGTTATTTACCAGAATAAAATATGATTCATCAAGGGGAAAAACACTTACTTCTCTGTAGAATTTGAGTACAGATACTAAACACAATTTTTAATTTATCCCAGACACAAAGTATTACACTCCTCTTTTTTTCAGAGGAGAGCCCAACAGCCAGCAGTGCATGTTCCCAAACTAATATCAAGCTTGACGGGATACAGAGCTGTTCAGCTGCTCCAATTCTTCAGGAAATGTTCCTCCTCCCCCTCTGAAGTGATGAAAGAAACAATACCAATACCACTCTGACAAATTGGCAGTGGAAAATATGATAGGAAATAACCTGTTTCAGACTGTTTCTTGCCATTTTATTAAAGATCAAATCAAACTTGTCTATCCTCAGTGCATCCACTTTAGCCTAATACAAGACACATAAAAATCATATTTTAAAGTAAGGGAGAGTACCCATCTGTTGCATGATGATTGACAGAAATCCCATTTCTGAAAGCTGAAATGGCAGATGGCCTTTCCTGATCCTCATCAGATGGATTTGTCATAAAAGGAAATGTGTCCTTTCATTTGACATACTCTTTCCCATTGATTTCCAGATGACAAATAACTAGGAAATGCACTGAGAAATAAACAAACCATGGCCTTGGACTTTGTTTCATAAGGACTGGGATTTTCTTGAGTTTCAATTTAATTTTCCATTAAATGAAGATATACTGTAATACAGTCAGCTTCAGAGGGGGTTTGAAATGGGTCTTTTAATTTCCCCACACAAGAAATGCATTTAAAAGCTGAACTTCTGCAGAATGCCAATGCAGTTATTGCTGGAGAGTTCAGGCTGAAGTTGTGGGCACATATTGTGGTAAAGATACTCACCTTCTTTCAGTATTATTGTTTAGAACATGGCTTTAGTATCTGTTTCTTTCTGACTACTTCCATTTCTGAATACAATTATCTATTTAATGGTCGGATTTTAGTTTTTACTTATATTTTAAAGCAGGGGAAAGTTTCTGCAGAACACAAGGACACTACAATTTCTTAAAGGGTGAAAAAATCTTCATCCATGGGCATGTTTAATCGTTAAAGACAAGTTAACTGTCCAATTCTGCTAGGTAGAAAAAACAGTTTCCTCTACACCCAGCCTTGGCACTAATTCCAGGAATTTCTACTGATTGGTTAATAATACTTCATAGTTCTTTATAACACAGGTATGTCATACCCAGTAATTTCAATTATTAGTACCAGTTTTAGACTAACATTAAAGTTCCATCCTGAATTTGTTTGCTCTTTAAAACCCCTTTATTCCTCATCTCTTCTGCACATGGGTCATAGAGACCCACCAGATGGGTATCATCATCAAAATATAATTTATGTGAAGACCACAAAGCAATTTTGATCCAGGAGTTCATTTTTTAAAAGGTTTTTGAAGTGGATACAAGGAATTTCAAAGCTATTAGGCTGAAAACATTTGATAATACAATTCATTATTTAATTAAGGACAACATGTTTCCAGGAAAGTGGAAGAATTGCCTCATAATTCAATCTGTTTCCATCAACCAGATGAGACCACTAGAACTTTTCCAATTGAAAAGATACAGAATCTAAGCTGTAATTGTGATTTATTTATATCCAAACTAACTCTCTGAATTGAATCTAACACTGTACCTGAAGAAGCACAGAGCTCCAGCATGGAAACTCTTATCAGCAGCCACGGCAGACAAGGAAGATGCAGTTCCAATTCTGGGCAAAAACAAAGTGATTCTTCTGCCTGCAGCACTTACAGAAAACACTATTTTCAGGCCAAGGTTGACAAGAAGAATTTCAACCTGAAAAAACTTCCAAGATTGAGAGGGGTGTAAAGATATGATAAAATCTTCAAGTATTTAAGAAGCAGAAGAAAAAAGAGAACAGTTTTTCTTCGATGTCTGCAGCAAATGAACTGAAAAGTGTTGGCCCAATGTTGTAGCACAGAAGTTTCTGAATTGGAGTATAAAGAAAAGCACTGGAATAAATGAGGATAAACTGCTCCATGACTGGAGACCTCAACAAGTGGTTTGAAAAATCAGTCACTGAGGACTGATTGACATCAGACCAGAAGCTGGACTCTAATGTCCTCAGAGACCCTCCCAGCCCCATGATTTACATCCAGACAAAAGAAAAACATATCTAAAAAGTATGTAAGCATGCTGGTTTGTTTAAATCCACACAGCTTTATTGGCAGATGTATTTCCTTTCACACTACAGCCTGTGACAGGCAAAGCAATACAATATTGATGGGAAAATCTGGTTCTGGCAACTCTCTGCAAAATTTTGAATGACCTAGGAATTAAAAAAAATGGATTTGAGACAGAACAAGAAAAGCCCAGGTCCTGGCATAACCTAACCAGAGTCAACCTCCTGTGTCAGAAAGTTCCTATTTTTCTCCTGCAAACTGATAAAGTTTAACACCTTTTCATTTTAGCAACATCTAGGGACCATTTTCTTTGGTAGAAGTGGCAGAGCAAACCAGATCTCAAATGCTGGAAGGAGAGTTGTAGAGAAAATCTCCTGCATTTATCTCCCTGAAGAAAAATTAGGACTGATTTTAGAAACTAGGACTGAATTAGGGAGCAGTGGTAATGCACACATATAAGTATAAAGCCAAGAAAGTATTGTAAGAATAATTGAAATCTTAAGAGTCTGCTAACTACTAGTCCAGGTCTAGCCATTACAGGGAAGGAAATAATAATGTAGTTTAAATTGCTATATTCTTTAATTTCTCACCCTTTCCTGGTGTCATTCTCATGCTTCCACTGCTCTGCAGGTGATTTTCTCACTGCTGTGGGGTCCCCCCCAAGCCTATGCCCTATCCTTTATAACCTTATCCCTGCACTCTTCCTGTGCCTCCACTTCTACATATCTGCCCTTTCTCTCAAACTAGGACTGTATTTTTCAATGCTGCATTGTAGTGTTAGATTTGTAAATACCTCACTTAACAGAGAAAACCTACTTGTTGCTTTTATCTTAATAAAGATATATAGATAAATATAGAAATAGAAACAGAGGTAGATATAGATAAAAAATTCCACCATGAAAAAGAAAAACACAAAAAACCTCAACAATAACAACAACAAAGAAATTCCCAAACAAATTCATCATCATTGTCCCCCTCTCCTTCCCCATCAATGATTACTGAAAGCAAAGTGACACTGACCAGTTGAAGTCTGACTACTTTTCTTTATACATTGCCCCCTACTTCAGGTTCTGACTATCAAATCCATTCCTAATTCTCTCCTCTGCCTTGGGATCTCTCATGAATGGCTCTCAATCCATGGGTTATTCATGACATTTTTTTTGACAAATAGGTGTGAACACAATTCCTTTGAGAATGCATCAAATTTACTGCTCACACACAAGCTGTCTGCACAGTGTGTCTGACATGCAGCTGTGCAGGGCTCAGGCAATGAACCACAGAGCTGATCTCCAGAGTATCACTGCTCAGGAATTCAGGATATGGGTGGTGCCAAGCAAGCTGCCAGATTCATGTAGATCCTACATTTTATCAAATAAATCCCAGTTTGAGGCAAATGCTTGCATGTCCTGGGGTAAGGAAAGGAAAAGGACATGGACATGATATTATCACCTTGAGTTACATTGATTTCTTTTCACTCTCCAGTTCCTCTACAGGATTTGTCAGCTGTGCTTTTGCCACAAGGACAACCAGCTGCCAGCCTCTGGATTTGCAGCTGGGAGTCCTTGTCCCACACACACAAAGACACATCTCAATTCTCTCCTTCATAAACTCCTCCTATCTGGTCTTACATTCTGCTTGACACTAAACCTTCTCTTTCCTTTCTCCTTTCCAGTCTTTGTATGAGACCTCCCTTTAATGCTTGCTCCATTCTTGCTGGGATTCAAGACACAGCAAAGCTGCTGTCTCTGATGTGTAAACAGCAGAAGTGATTCTTGACCCTAAAATCTAGATGGTTTGTCACCTCTCTGCTGATATTCCCTTAAACACACTCTCTATTCGGTGTGAAACAGGGCAAATACAAAAAAAAAAAAAAAAATCACTTAGAACATGCTCTCCAGCTCCCCAAACTTTCACTGAAGTTACAAAATTGGTTAGTTTTAAAGCCACTGTGTTACAAAGAAAAGGAAATTGCATTGAGGTAAGGTGGTCTCCTCCACCTCTGCTTTTGACTCAGCCAATTCTTTGCTTAAAAAAAAAAAAAAAAAGAGTCCCTTTTTATTATGCACTTACAAACAAGAGTCTCCCTCTGAGATTTTAAAAAATCTATGTTTTAAATAAAGCCAAGTGAGCGACTAAACAGAAGCAAGGAGAGCAAACATGACAAATGACTGGGTTTGAATTAACAGATAACAAGGTTTATTCACTTACATAACCAAATGTTAACATGCAAATAGAGTTTAGAGCTTTCATACAGCTTCTGCTGGTTAGAGATCTCCACCCAACAATGCGGAAAATAATTTTGCACTGTCAATCCATCTGCAATAGTATGTTTGGCTTGGCAGTTCATTAGTCCTTCTGAGTTCAAATGCTACAATTCCGCATATTTACAGGATTTTTCTTCTTGTATTATTAACAGCAATGGAACACTCAGGTACTAAGAAAACAAGGAGACAGCTGAAGCATTAGCTCTGGAATAATGTAAATATATAATCATTCACACAGACATCTCACTGCATCGTTTGCTTTGCAGATTGCTTTACAATTGCATCTCTTCATTATTTGGTGTCCCTCACCCAATTACTGACAGGACCCATTAACAGGCAGTCAAACAAAATATGCCAACAGCATCAAGGAGGTTTCAGTCTCGGAAGGAGAAAATTAGAGGAAAACTAAAATACTCTTCCTGTAGGAGGGAAAGGGATCACATGTCCCAATGGGGTGTCGGGATTTAGGGAATTTCCAAGAGGGGCGGTATCAGAAGGGGCAGGACCTCAGGGGACTGACGGGGACCATATAAGGGTAAACTGGGAGGGTTCAGGTGATAGACACTGAACTTTCGGGAACAAGAGGAGGGGTTTGGGTGATTGATGGGGAACCGACTAGAACAAGGGGAGAACAACCATGTAGGGAACACGGGGGGAACGGCTTGGGTCTGGGGCAAACTGACTTGGAATAGAAGTAGGGAAGGTAGGGATGAACCACTGGGGTACAAAGAATATACAAAGAACATATAAAAATACAATAATAAAAACATCTCATCACCACATATTATGAAACACTAAATTACAGATGGCAATCTCTGCAGCCTTCCAGTAATTAGTATTAGATTTTAACAAGAGTTTAGCTCCTCAGAGAATGAAAAGGATGGTGGCTCTGTATCTTCTGAAGTGACCACAGCCGTACATTAGCAAACACAGTGCTGTCAGCTGGTGTGACCATTTCTCCAACCCTGAGGCTGAGACAACCAGCTGGCCTTCAATAAAGTCCCCTTTTGGCTTGTGTTCTTGTATGCCAAATAAATGATGGAGGTCTGACAACTGCTCTGCCAAAGGAGAAAGTGATGTCCATGATTCCACATTTCTGTAGCATTTATTTAACATATGAAGGGATTCAATGTGGAACAGGACTCAAACGATGGGCTCTTATGAATAGACACTTCTAAGTTACTGGTAAACATGGTGGAACACCCCAAAGCTGAAATAATTACTAGGAAGATTCATTGGGAGAAAAGCTAGAAAATGCATGGCCTCTAAATATATTTGTTTTTTAAAAGGAAAATCTCTCTCTGTGTACAATTTAAAACAATTCTGGAAGATTCCATACTTGCAAAGGTAAAGCTCTTTATGCTTTATAACACTGTAAATGTTACCAGGTCTATGAAATGTCATGGGAATGTAATTTTAGATGGATTTGAAAGATGCAGTGGCATTTCCAGGAGTCCTAACCGTCTTAGCAATAAATCCATAAATGGACTTCAGGGTTAGTTACTGCAGTGTCTGTAACTGGTCTGACACTGTCTTAAACTTGAGTTATGTATCTGATCTCAACAAAGCACAGACAAAAAGTTAAGGGCTCCACAGGTGCTGTCAGGGAAGTCCTGAACAATTTGAACACATCATGGATTTTGTGCACTCTGTCTCTCCCTAGGGAGGCATCTAGATTTTTTATATCAAAAGGGTGGAAGAGAATCAACAACAAGGAATGCCCAGGAAGTCTGCATTCAAGACATGAAGAGCCCATACAGTTAGGCCTAGAAGATGAGAAATGCTCCCACACCTGACTCCTTACAGAATTGCCTGCCATGCAGATGTGCAAATAGAACAGAACTGCCAAAATAGAAACACAAAGGAGAATTCCAA
Source organism: Corvus hawaiiensis (assembly GCF_020740725.1). Taxonomy (NCBI): domain Eukaryota; kingdom Metazoa; phylum Chordata; class Aves; order Passeriformes; family Corvidae; genus Corvus; species Corvus hawaiiensis. Next base: position 76,894,492 of record NC_063255.1, on the reverse strand, counting down.
CCCCTAGTCCCAGTATTTTAGTTCCTATCTCTTTCGACTTCTGCATTTTCTTCTGTTTGTAAATCCCACAACAAAATGAGGATTTCCCAGTTAAGATGAAAGAGAACTGTAAAATGGCAGGAATCAGCAAGGTGGAACATCTGTTTCCAACTCATTGCTTTCACAGAATTAGAAAAAAAGGATTGCATACTCTTGAATTTGGAAAGACTCCTAGGAACTTTTCTGGGAGCTGCTCTTCAGTCTGCTCTGCTAAAGCGGCCCTGATTTCATGGTGAGTTGAAAAGACTTTAATATGGACCCTGCTGTCCACAGGGCTGAGGGGCATGTGGTGGTTAGGGTTAAATTCACATGAAACCTGGCTCGTAATTATTAGTGTTAGCATAGCCATTAAGACATTTAAAATCCCCATTTTAGAGCTAATGGTTGTTCAGAAACCCTCATTGTCAGAGAGCTCCATCACTGAGTCTTCAGCTCAGCAGTGACCACGTTTTGGGAAGGTGCTGCTCATTTCCTGCTGTCCTCAGACAGAACACTACAATGAATGCAAGTTTCCCCCCCTCAGCAGACAGCTTGAATCACTGGCCAGGAGCAGCACACATTTCTAAACTGAACCTTTCCATTTTCTCTCTCCACATCCCTGAAAGACCTTCCCAGAAAGCTTCATCCAAGGCATTTGCATTTTCAGGAAATGTTTGGCTTCACCACTCACTGTTTCTTGCCAGTAGTAACACCTAAAAAAATTCCTGACTGTGTCTAAATGCTCTAGGTAAGCAACACATAATTAAAAACTTGTTTTTCTATCATAAGTAGTTCCATTCAGGACACTAACTACACATTCATAGGGACATGACTCCACACCATAAAAGTATGTGCAAAGAAAGCCAGCTTAGGGTTGTAAAAAGACACAGACCCAGCTCTGACAGCTATTCCAAGGGAAACCAAGGATCAGAAATTGTTGGAAAAGATCCACATTTCTGTTAGCAAGTTGATGTCTTCTTTATTGCATCAAATAATGAAAGAAGTATTCAATACTATTCATAAACACTGAGATTTTCAGAGGCCCAGCTGAGGTTTCTACCTAAACAATCCCCAGCCAAAAATACCAACATTTGAAAGTAGTTGAGTGCCAAATATTGTGCACTGGAGTTTTGCCATTTCCCTCAGAGGGTCCAGCAGTAGGCACAAAATCCTCAGAAAACTAATATCCCCTGCCAATCACTACATTTATAAGGTATATTTTCGGTATGAAGAACAAAACACATAACCCTAGTTGTTTTAATACCTCCATTTCAAATATTAAGACAAACAGACCTTTTAAGAAAAAGCACAAAGAGGAAAGTAAATATCAGCCAGGCAGTCTACTGTGAAAAATGTGAGCTGACCTGAAAAGCTGCACCATGAGCAGGACACCAGTTTGGGCACTGCAATGACACAGTCCTCAGTCTGCAGTTCCTTAGTGGTGGTGGCCTTGTTGGCTGACAAGAGATACTGAGAATTCCATCACAAAACTTTAGTTTTGATGGTCTGAGCCCCCAAAAAGCTTTTCAATGTGCCATAAATTGATGGGCACATGTTTTACTGCAAATTGCTAACTAGTTCCCTTATATCCAGACAGACTGCACACTTGCATAAAGGGGGGATCCTGCTTAAGACTCAACTTTTATGTGGCATTACAGTTGCAGGTAATTTTTCTCTTAATAGGATGCAATATATCATAGAAGATGGGTTAAACAGAGGTCAAATAAAGACTCTGGCAACTACAGACAGGTCCCACTGAAGCAGCAGCAAAGTTCCCCTACATCGAGATCACATGCCATCAAAAAACACACGTCTAAGAAAACCAAGTAAATTTTGTTGTATCGTTTCTTTCCCTTTTCTTTTTTCTTTTCCCCTTTGAAGAAAGGAAACACAGATGGAGATAAGTTGAAAATGATGGCCTGTCTGCCAGCAAGTATCTTGATGCCAGTCTAGCTAGGAACGACTCTTTGACCACACAGGAAAGGAACAGTTTCCTTAGCAACCAGGCGAAAGCTCTGAGAACATCTCTTCTGCTCTGTGCTGCTCTGCCCTTCCCCAGCTCAGTCTGCCACCTGCCACTTACAGATTTCATTTAGTTTAACATTTCATGAGGTTCAAACGGGACAATTCCTGCCAGTGCAAGAGGCAGTAATGCTAAGAAAGTTGGGAGAAGGGTGCTGGGGAGGGAATCCATGCTCACAGTGAGGTGGGCATGTGGTTTGCACACCCCGGGGTATAGAAGAGGAGTTCTCTTCAGGAGAACTGAGTTCAGGAGGGGTTCTCTGGTTTATCAGCCTGATCCTGTCCTTTTCAAATACCAGATCTCTCCTCCACAGAGCCTTGGCTCTGCCCCAGGTCTTCAACCTCCTCTGCTCACCTGCCTTTGCAAAGCAGCTCAGGGACTCAGCTGCTGTTTCCTCCCTTTTTATACAGCTACTACCAGAAGGTACAGGAAATAATACCTACATCTTTTTATGTTTTCAAAGGTCTAGACAGATGTTAATCCATGCATGTGATCTTTAGATACCAGTACATTCCAAACTATCCTGGAAAATGAACCACCTTGGTCTGAGTTGCAAGGAGAGGCAAGGGGATGGAGAGGAGAAAACAGACCAATTTTATCACCAAAAGCTCCCTGCATTCTTGAATAAAAATAATATGACTTTTGTATTTTAGCTCTTTTTTTTTTTTTTGCCAAATCCAGACTTAACTCTTTTTACACTTTTTCTGTTTCAATTTAAATGCATGAATTCAGACTGCCCCATTCATTTATAAACCTTTAGCTAATATATGTAAATATTTAATTTTCTCCACTAAAAATTTTGGTGAAAAGCCTCTGTAGTACAAGTTATTTCTCTTTATCAGATGACATTTTGATGTGGGACTGTACAACAGGCAGTATATAGACCAGTAATAGTGCTCATACATTCTAAGGCTGGAATTCCACAGCAGCTTGATCCCTTTTATCAGGGAACACAAAGAAACTGAAATAGCTGGCACACAACCAGCAAGGAATTCCTCTCTTCCTGCTTCTGAGAATGTAAAATTGGTTGCATCCTTCCCAAGAAATCTCACAAGGGAGGCACCCTATGTAAGGAAGAAGTAATTTTAGGGATACAAAGACTTAAGATACATGAAACTCTCTGCTTTCCAGACCTCTGACAAGTTACCAGATTCTGTTAGTAATGCCAGAAATAACCTATGAAAATGAGATATAACTGACCTTGTTTTCACACCTGAAATCTGAAAATGAGATGTAACTGACCTTGTTTTCACACCTGAAATGTGAAAGTCTTACACAGAGAAACAATCTCCAGTTCAAAACCTAAACTGAGCTTCCTCCTTGAGTTTTAAAAGTGAAGCAACCCACACAATGTGGTAGCATGCTGCAAGTCTACTGAAAGCTTCACTGAATTTCATATATTGGAAAAAAAAAAGCCGCATGAAACACTGAAACTTACTGGTTTTAATCACACAGCGGTTTTTGCTAAAATATCCTAATGCTTCTGAGATACATCTGAATGAGACATGAATATAAAGAGACAAGATAGGAATCCCTCTTGACTTCAAACCATCTGTGATAAATTTCTGGAAGTTGGCTAGGTGATTATATCCCTGGATGCTTTAATCACAGCGGTATTTTATCATACGCATTTCTGAGGCATCAATTTGGAAAGACTTATCTCATCTGTCCCTAATTGATCAATCTATGCAGCCCCTCAGAAATACTCACACCACGTCAGTTGGATTTTCAGAACTTAAAGGATTAGAGAGTTTGCATATCCATTCTGTTCCAAATTGAATTTCCCCATTTGCAGAAGCATTCTGCAGTATCACAGCTCTCAGGCTGAGAATGCATCCTTCCACTGTTGAAGCTAATCGAACATAACATCAGGCAAGAATTATTTATAAAATTCATTTATTATAGAAATTTATCTCATGCTGGCTTTGATTGATACTATCAAAACGACTATTTGCTTCTGAAGGTTCTACTTTTTCATGTATGCTTGCAATGCTACATATGTTGGTTTTATGAAAAAATCTTCTTTTTTAGGTGAGGAAACCCCTCTGATTTTTCAAACCAACCACAGCATTATGAGACAGGACAGTTCAAATAGTGGGGAAAGAGAAACAGCCTTTACTGTGCCCTTTCCTCTTCCTTCTCTCAGCCTCTCTTTTATCCCTCTTTCCTCTTTCTCAGACACAGAGCAGTGATAGGGTTGAGAAAGTGAAAAGCGTAGATAAGGAGCACAGCTGAGCTTGTGAAGGAAGTAGAATTAGGATTGATTGAGGTAAATCAATCAATCAAAGGCAGAAAGGAGATGAACTGCCTGCAAGGAAGCGACAGTGGAATGGGAAATGTGCTAAAGTAGGGAGGGGAGAGCACAGGAAGAGGGCAGATGCATTTACAGAGCAACAGATTTCTGGTCCCATAGTAGTTAATGGGAATTTTGATTTCAAGAGTCAGGATATTACCCATGTCATTTAAATAGCAATTGGCAGATGTTTAATCTGCAGATGGGAAGAAAATTAGATGAAAGATGAGACAATAATGTCCCTGTAGCTGTGTAACAATGCAAAGCTCTTCTTCACTCATAGGCGTTCAGAAGCCAGAGCTGCTGTTTTGAGTTTATTGTTTTGGTTGCATTTGGTCTGTTCCAAAGACAGTGGCCTGATTATTAACCACACATTTGAACAGGGAGAAGGTGGATTCACCTTATGTGGGCAGCTAGCCCCACCATTCTCACCATATCCTAAGAGTGTGAAAATGACATGAATCCTTCTACCTAAAAAGAAAGATAACTGTAAAAACAAATACACTTCCAGGACTGCAAGTATCACCACAGGTACCAGAAAACCTAATAAAACCTAAATACATACATGAAAGTGAATGACCGTGATAAAAGTTGAAATAAAACCCACCAAACAGAAAGCTGAGGGGAAATATTTCCATGTCACAACCTTCTGAAAACCCATGGATTACTTTCCACTGAAGTTTTTACCAGTATTGCAATATTTATAAAAACTCCTTGAACAGTGTTCCACAAATATTGTGAAAAATTCATATGTTATTGCCCATCACTAATTCATATCCCGTCTTCTCTTTCTCATTTTGGATGAATTTTTAAGGCTTTTCTTTGAACAAAACAAAACAACAACAGAAAAAAAAGTGGTTAAAAGACAGCAGAAACTATAAATGTCAGAATTACTTGAGCACCTCATCACAAGACATATTACTGTCCTCCAGTTACACATTTGCCATCATTTTATCTCCCTGACTACTCTAAGATTCCTGTTCTTTACCAAACAAAGTAAAATTACTAATTTACTAATTTTTACCTTATAAAAGGTAATATGCAAGTAACCCAGAAGTCTTCTCACATTCCCATGCCTGGCTTGATCCAAGATCATCTTATTTTGTTGCTTTACTGAACTAGCAGATAACCTTCTTAGGCAACCAAAGATGACAAAAATCTGTGTAGAACGCTCTTAACAAAACGTCAACAACCATCATTGTGTTGGCAAATGCATCCCAGAAGCACAGAGGACCCTAAAAGAGTCATTACAGAGTAAACAAGGTATTAATGAATAATGGAAAGCCTGAACAAAAAACAGAGTGGAGGCAATTACAGCCCGGTTGCAGCACAGGGGAGAACAAAGCAAACACCTCCGCCCGAGTTTACCGCAGCAGTTCCTAGCAAGGAGCAATTTCTTTTCTATTGAACAGCAATGGCCCTCAGCAAGGGAAAAAAACCAGAACTGAGGAACTCCATAGCTGAAATTGTTAGCTGAACCCAAGTGTTTAGGACAGAACTACATCAGAGCCAAGGTTTTCTGGGCATGATGAACAGTCCTGGAGAAACATCGTCACGTCAGTGGCAGGAACTTTCTTTAGAATTCTGTTTAATGAGAGCATTCCTTGGATTAAGCTTTAATGAGTCCTCTAAAAGGCCTGCACTGTTCTTTCCACAGGTACAGCCAAATGCCAAGAGGACTTGGAGAAAAAAATGAATCTCAGAAGTTACAGAACCTCAGTTCAGTTGAGATAAGCAACAACAAAATCTTTTCTTTATTTTTCTTTTTCCACGCCACTTAAGCTCAACACTTCCTCAAGAGGTTTCCAGAGCTTCCTGCTCCAAGGCAGAATGGAACACAACACAAATAGCCTCCTTTGTAATTAATCAATATCACTGCTTTGAGCCTTTGCAAGAACACTACACTCCAGGTTAAACAAATATTTTAAAAAACATGAGGAAAAATAAATTGAAAGTACAAAGTTTGAAGGATAGCACTGGTTTCCCATTGCTACGTGACTCCATTCATACATTCTAAAATAAAGAGAGTGCTTCCCAAGTTGAGCAGGAAAATACTGATTAAGGACATGAAGAAAACAAAAAATAAAACTACCTGAGAAAAATTGCCCTTTACCCTAAATCTAACATGTACAGATCAAAAGGGTATCTATTAATTCCATCCCTGCCCCTCTTTATAGCACGCACAGTTGTCCTGTGCCCTTTATTTCACTTAGTTGCATTGTTATCTGACATTCTCAAGCCTCACTAATAATTTGCATAAGCCATATTTAAGTATGTTAATTAGACTTGCAATCATAATAGCCGGTAAAGCATCATTACAAATTATCCCCTTAAACAAAGTCCTCCAATCCATTTTACCTCTTTTTATAATAAACTAAGCACTTCAGAAATTAAAGGGATTTTCTCAGCTTTTCTTTGGTGACATTAGTTATTTATGAATCAAAAATGTAAATTGCCACAATTCTCTGCACTCCATAATGGCACCACCAACATCCTAAAGCCACCCCACTTCTCCCAGGTTCCACCAGAACATTCCCGAATGTTCTGTCAAGATCTCAAGTGGCTTCGACTGGAGTCTTCTCACACTTTTAAGACACCCAGTCTACAGTGCAGGTATCACTTTAATTTCTGAATAAGCATTCAAAAGAAGCAATTAAATACTCATAGAAATTAAAGTAAAATTTTTAAATGTTTAAGGTTTAATAATTTGTAATTAATTTATCTAGTATTTTTGAGCAATTGTGCCGCTGACTTCTTTCAACTTCATTCAGAATTGGCAATTTCACTTGAAACCAGAGATTTTATATCAGTAATTTGACATACATAACTGGTAACACAGGAATTACACAGGCTATGTGAACTTGTTTAGGTTAAATACCAATGAAGCTGCTTTAGGCAGCAAGGAAACCTTGAAGTTGGAGATTACTGAGTCGGAGATTACTTGAGAGGACACACTGTTTAAGCAAGACCCAAAGGGCACTTTTCTTTGATCAGGTAAAATAGGTAGTGAAGAGGACCTTGGAAAACAAGTTGGTTTCCTTTTCAGTGTAGAATGAGGCCCTGATAGCTGCTGACACCAAGCAGATTAGCTCATTCATAGTGGCACCATACACAGAAAAAAATTACACTTTTCTTGAGAGTCTGTAGCAGCATAAAGTACATGAAAGATGATAACTATGTATATATTTAGGGTAAGATCACCCTTTGAGAAAAGCAGTAAAGAGCTGGATTTCTTGGTAAGACTGCAAGCTGTTTCTTTAATTGCTTGGATTTCTTTGTGCTTGTCTTTTTTGTTTTTTAGTACAAGCTGATTAAATGGAAAATCAAGTATAACCCACCATCGGCCACTTCTAAATCCCTGTTCAGTTCCCATCAAATGGCAGGGCAAGCTTTGCCTCCTTGAAGATTTTTTAAATGGTATCACTGATCTTTGATATGCCAATTTTTATTGAAAAATTATTCTGGTTACTCCAACAACCACATTAATGTAGATTTGAAAGATAGAGGTCATAAACAGGTTTTACATTAGAAACATGCACTTAATGGAAAGACTTTGTGGAGCCTCATATTATTTCACTAACAGAGATCCAAATGACAATATATGTCTCTGATGATAAGGCTATCAGAAAAACATCAATAAATGTTCCACATTATTTTTAAGGGCTATAAATATACCTTATTTGATGGAAGAAGCTTGGTCTGACCTGCATGATCAAAAACCAGTTGTTTCACCATTCAGATTTCTGCTGCTGGCTCAGCTTGTAAAAATGTATTTATTTTTACCCCAGAAGTAGTGAATTTCCTGATTTGGTATAGGTAAAGCCTTGAAACATCAGTCTGGGTTTCTTCTTTTCATCTTACATTTTATTTTTCTGTAACTTGCAGCGCCACGAGATGTCAATTGATTTTTTCATCCAGCAGTTCTGAAATATTAAAGCTAGCCTGTTGGAAACAAAACAAAAGGAAAGTGGCACTATTACCATAAATAACTGAAGTAAATATTAAGGTACAAGCCGCCTGTGGGGGAATTCTGCATTAGTTCTGTGCTCCTTGTAAGAGCTTTAGGTATTACAGAGCCAAAATGTGAGGGAAAATTGAAGCTATAGCAGAGCACTTTATCTTGGAGATTCTCTTAAATACTTTGAGTCAGGAATAAACTGCTAATAAAGTAGACAAAATGTTAGTATGGGAGGCACAGTCACTGCTCCAGCAAAGGCAGCAGTGCAGAAAGCATGCTGTAATTCAAGAAACTAAAAATGTATTCTCCATTCAAATGGCAACCCCAGCCAGGGATCCAGGTAATGAACTACATCAAAACACTGCATGTAATGGACAGGGCAGACTAATTTCACTCCTCAGCCTTACACATGAAGATTAGCAACCACCACTTTTTTATTCTTACACTGCATCCTGAACTCATGTGTTTGCTGTGAAAGCTTCACTGAAACCCTCATGATCTGAGCAGGGTCAGTCAGCAGCAAAAACCTTCTGACTGAAAAGTGCAAAAATCACTGACCAGGCAGGGAAACGATCCCATCTGTGGTCTTTGCCAAATTATTCCACAGACAGGGATGGGCTCCAGACTAAGGTTTAAAGAGCCATATTGCAGGTTTGGCACAGGCTCTGCACAGAGGCTCATGGCAATCAGGGCATTCTCAAACCTGCAGCAGCCTGATGGAGGGATGGCCTTGGTGCCGCTTACTGAATGTACCACCCTGAAAAAGCAAACTTTCCTTTGATTTTTTTTTTTTTTTTTTTTTTAACATACTTTTCATAGAATCATAGGATCACAGAGCGTTTCGAGTTGAAAGAAACCCACAAGGATCATCGAGTCCAGGTCTTGGCCCTGCACAGGATATCCCAACAATCCCGCCTGTGCCTGAGAGCATTGTTCAAACATTTCTTCTATCATGCTTACTTTCTCTTTTTTTTTAAAAGAAAAATATTTAAAAAAAAAATTAGCAGCTCCTCAAATTGTCATTTCTCAATGTAACTTCTCACCCATGGGCTTATTGTCAGGACGTCAATGATGATGACCAGATATCTCATCTCAGAACAGTATTTAACACACTGTTCAGAAAGCATGCTAATAAGAGAATAGGTAACTTAGATAGTCAGAAAAGAAAATACAGTGACCTGCAAGTTAACCCATTACTCTTTCTGTAAGCATCTTTGAAAATATTTCTTCACCATATAAAAAATAAATGAAAAGAGGTTTCACATTTTGGCACAATGTTACTTTGATTACAAGTTGAAAGGACAATCTTTCAATTTCCATGCTGAGATTTTAGCAGATAAACACAACCACTTCAGTAAAAGTAACATTAATAAGAAAATATCTCTCATGCATGCCATCTGTGAAAATATTACTTTTGGCTAATGTCCCAGGAAAATTGTTTGTCAAAATACATAATATAAGTAATTTGTTAACTGCAAGGTAACATGAACTTGGATTCATGATAGTGCAAATGCTGGGCCTTGAAACAATAAAATATGGGGTTTAATTCAATGTATCTGTGTGGGATTAATAGAGAGAAAGTTCTTGGCTAGGCACAGAAGTAGGACACAGTGATTATTAGGATGATTATGATCAGATTTATTGTTAAACCAGTGTCTAAATACTGCTGCAGAAGTTTTTAAATAACAACTTTACCATCTAAGACAATGGATTATAGAATCTAGAGGGTTCTAATATCAGCAGATTCAGCTGGAAACCTATGGATTTGGAGTCTTTGGCTTTGCAGAATGCTGGAGGCTGATGTCAATGCAAACATCTCAGCTCCACCATCTCTGGAATGCATTAATTGTGTGACCATCCAGAGAGTTCCTCTTGCAATTCCTATCTTGTGAGTTTAATATGGAACAAAGCACATCAGAGGAAAAGGGAGTGGGGAGTAGTACATGCACAGGTGAAGACCCAAAGAATTTTGGTCACCTGACCCAGAAAAACATGACAGACAATGCACTGCTCATGTCCTTTATCTACATCAGCCTTGCAATGCAATTTTCAATTGAAATTATTTTACTTTTATGCAGTGTTGAGACATTGTGGAACATGGGCAAAGCATTCGCTGTTTTTCAGGTTCAGCTTTTCATGGATGAAAAAAAAAACCACCACAGAGATAAGAATTGTAAATGTTGTGTTAGAAAAATAAGTACAACATGGGGACTGTGCCATTGTTTCCATACTACTGGTTTTTGTGCTAGTTTATGTTTTATATACAATCCAAAATTAAAGTATTAATGTTATTCTTTTCATAAATTTCAGATGTGTTCCAGAATAATTTATTTATAATATAAATGAAGACACCAACAGGTCTGAACACAGAGCTGGAAAGCCAAAAGCAGTCACAGGGTTTCCCATTTTCACCACTGGTTGATGCTACACTGCACAAATTCCACAGTTTTTAGCTGCTTTCCCCAGGTTTTCATACATGGTAATCCTAATTCACACAATTAATCCCCCTGCAGTGAAATTGGGCAACTTTCTGAGAAATTGGATATGTTTTTCTTAAACATGAATGTTTTGTCATTAGATTTTAGCAGATAAATTGGCATTAACAATAGATGAGAATATTTAAAAATAAGTTATAATTTACACTAACAGAATTTGGTTGAATAAATCGATTGTAGTAGGAAACACTGGTCAAGGGGGAAAAAAATTACAGTCCAATAATTGAACTAGAGATGTGTAGAAAAGAGGGAAAAATAGACCTAATGCCATTTTCACATTAGAATTAACAACATGGAGAAGTGCAAAGTTCATACAAAGAAAAAATCAATTCTTTTTTCCTTTCCTAATTGTTGTCCTTTTGTTGATTCCAAATACAGCCACATATATATACACCAAGTGTAATTAGCAAATCTGGGAAACTCATATAGATAGTCAAAAGTTCATGCACCCTCTTTACTACAAAAGTTTGACAGAATTGAACAATGCCCAATGGTTAACTTACTTTTTTTCTGCAGCCACTTTTTTATTCTACTTATCATCTTTCCCACTGTATCAAGAGGAATCAACAGTACCATTGATTCCGTTCTTTCTTTATATTCCAGTTTCCTGATGATTTTTTTTAAAGCAAGCTTCACCTCATTGAAAAAAAAAATTTACAAGTACAAGAAAAAAAAATGTGACAGGTTAAAAAAAAACAAAAACCTCTCAGACAGAGCTTTAAACTTCTGCATATAACCTTAGCATGACACTGCTCCTCTTGCCTGTCAAAGCCGAGCACTGCTCTTGGATTATACAGTTCATGCAGTGTGTGGTGGAGAAAGAAATTGCTTGCTGTACAGCTGCTCTTGTTAACATCTAGCTCATCAGCAGGAAATGCCTTGTCCATTAAATACCTTTTTAGCTCTCTTTTCTCCAATTCGAGGAACAGGGGCACCTCTGACAGCCAGGTAATTTGGCTTTAAACAAGTGACATCCCGAGGCAGCCTCACCCTGCCAAGCTGGTGAAGGAGAGGAGGTTGGGGGTGGAGGTTGGGTGGCTGGAGAGAAAGGAAAGAGGAAGGAAAGCCACAGAGTGGTCACTGATAATCTCTAAGAATGCTGGATGTCACCCAGAATTATTCATCTAGATAAAAAGTGAATGTATGAATTGGGAAACTCGTAACATGGCTTGGACATAACTGTGTGGCATAGACATAATCCATGAAATGGGAGGCAGTTGGAGGTGTGAAGGAAATAAAATTAAGGACAATGGAAGGAACCTGCACTTCAAGGGTGCTATTTTTCTCCACTAAAGAAATTCTGGACAACTAGCTCAGATGCAGAAATGCAGGTAATAAATGTACAGGGAAGCATGACAGATTAATTATCTTTGCAGATACTTTTGCTCTATTTAACAAAAGTGCTCATGGCACTTTAATCAATGCATCTGTAAAAAGACAAGACATCTGGAGACTTTTCTTACCCACCAAGGCACAAATGATAGGATTTACTCCTGTGATTAGTAAGAGCATCAAGTGTATTTAGCTCTTAAGTCACACTCATAAATAGACTGGGGCAGGAAGCAAACCTTCTACTAATAGCTTAAAAGTCTTCATAGACTCTCCTGTCTGTATGACTTACCCTGAAGAGGATGAAGAATCTTGCAGATTATTCAACAGCCTTTGGCCTTGCAATTACAATTACAAAACAACAAAGCACCTGTGGAGCTACTTTAGGATTTTATCACTGTAGGGGAGTGAGGGTGTGGACCTGACTGTTTTTCATTGCTATCACTCATACATTGGTGGACATTTGCAAAACAAGCACATAAATGACGCCTCTTGACTTTTCTAAACACACGAGCTCTAAGACTGTCCAAATCAAATTTATTATTATTCCAGTCTCAGGGAACACAATTCGAACTACTCAAATAGTGAAAAAGATTTCTTGAGAACAATTCTAGGCAGAATAAAGAAAAAAATCCCCATTTATACTAATTACTTACTATGCACTTTGGAATTTTTCCAAAGCTAGTTAAATACCTTAATTGTTCACTAATTATTTGCAAGAAGAAAAGCAAAATGCCTGGGAGAAATTATTCATAATACACAATTCAGTCTGAGGTTTTAAAGTGCTGCAGTACAAGTTCCTACACTATGTTACACTAATAACTAATGTGTTGGTACTTCCATCCAAACTAATTACCCTGCTCTCCTCCATTCAAAAGGAGAGTGTTTCTAGGGTGTGATATATTTCATTTTAAGCAGATAATTTAGGAATACGTCAGGTGTCTTTTTCAGAGACATCCTCTGGTGTCTAACCTGACACAGACATTCACTGCAGCCTTCTAATGTCCAAGGAGATGCACAGCCCATTAAGGGTACAGATTTTGGGGGTTTTTTTCATTTTTCCTGGACATTCTGTACTAGTCCAATAGAGCAATTGTAACCACAAGCCAAACATGTATATTTGTATCAGCCATAGCCAAATGTTACCCATTCAAATAACTTCCATGGAAAAATCCTCTACTGACAAGCTGTGGTTTATGTGTCCTTCTCTAAACTTCCTAGAAAGACCATCTTGTTGGAATATTTTTTGTAGTTGAAACTGCAACACCTAGTGAACTGTCTTTCTGGCTTCTTCCCATTGGCCGGGACAGAAGGTATGGGTGGACAGGCCAAAAAACAAACAAACACACACAAAAAAAGGGCAAAGAATACATTTGTAACAGTCCACCTAAAAAGCCCAGAAGTTTTATAACAGTTAAATATATGTGACTAGAACTTGCCCATCATGTAACTGTATTAATGCTGTGCCTTTGGAACTCGTATCTCCAAAGCCTTGCAGAACACTTCTCCTTTTAGGCATGGGGGTAAGAAAAGTGCAACAGGCGCATTTTTGTATTTATTCTGTGTAAGAAATAAAAGCAACTTTCTATTTCTTTTGCCACCTTCTCCTCTGCTTAAAATCACCTTCAGTACGATAAAATTGCATTGTGAAATGGAACAACATTATACAGCTAAGAAGTAGACATATAATAATAGACGTTTTCTGCTTTTATGTATCACCCAACACAGATCACTTGCCTGATGAAGATTTACTATGCAAATACAACTTTATGCATTTAAAGAGGACAAGATATATTTAAATAAAGTCTTCTCAGTTTTACCAAGACAGGCATGTACTATTTATTTTCCTTAACATTTTGTGTTTCTTCCTCCCTTTCTCCCGGTAACTCTAAATTTTCCAGCACCCAAAAGAAACTATAAAAAAAAGCAATTCAAGCTGACTCTTTCCATCCTGAATTATCCACTTTTGCCTCCTCCAGATTACAATTTATGTTCCAAGAGGTGGCTGGAATGAAAGTAAGAACTTTTTTTTTTTAATTTAGAGGTTGTGTATTCTGTTCCGAGCACTATTTCTAGGACAGATTCATGCATCAAAAATTCACAACAACAAGAATATAAAATTGCCTTGGGATGACTATTTCTAGGGCACATTCAAGCGTTAAATTTGTTCATTACAATAAGAAAATGAAATTGCCCTGGAACCCAGCATTTAACTATTTTTAAAACTGTCCTGTTGAGGTGATGTGCAATAATCCCCTTTTGTCTTCTCTAAGTGAGCTGTATTAATTAAATAATTTTTCAGTTTCTGATATATTTCACTCTTGGCAACACCAAGACAGTGTTGATGGTTTTTTAGGTTGAGGTTTGTTTTTTTTCCTTAAACGAGTACTTTAAAGCCCTTGAAAATCAACAGAAATCTGTCCATTGACTTCAGAGCACTTCAGGTCAGCTTAAACATTCTAAGTCTTCCTTGAAAGAATCTTGAGAATTCAAGAAAAGAAAACTACAACGTAATGATTAGAGAGTTCCTGGACAATTTTTTTTAATCCACAAATAAAAAATGCCTCTCTGCACAGTTGTGTGCAAATTGAGATATTCCCAAAGCAATTTCAGTACAGAAAAGTTTTAGAGCTACAGAAAATGTAGGAACATCCACAAAACAGCAGACTGTATCAAAAGAGTTAGAAAACTAAAAGCCATGTGTAGACTGCCTGTTGTAGATTAAAGGCAGCCTGAGAAACTACAAAAACAAAACCAAAAAAAACCAAAAAACAAACAACAAACAACAACATAAAAAAAAAAATTCCACCAGAATCCAAAGAAGGAAGAAAGCAATGCAATATAGTAAGTTTTTATTGCTTTAAGTGGTTTGGGAAGATACTGACCAGAGGAGTTCGAAATGCAGAAACTGCTTCAAAACTTTTACTACATTATAATACAAGGCAAACAGAATCTGTTAGATCTTACGCTTGCAACTAGAACTGAAAATAAAAATAAAAATAAAAATAAAAAATATGCATGAGACCTCTAAAGATACTGACTCAAACCTCATATTTCCTCTCACTTAGTGATGAATCTTCATTTCCAGTGATTCATAAGATTTTAAATGACTAAATTTAACACTTACACCAAGCCTGGGGGATTCATAAAGCAGCACCACCCACCTCCTTCCCTTTGAGTAACCGTGGAGCTGGGAAGAAATGGAGGGGGCTTTTGTCAGAAGGAAACATGCAAAAAGCAGGTAACACTCTTCTGTTATGTTTAAGACATGCTCCATTTGCTTTCAAAATGAGAGAGATAGGTCTCTGTTTCCAGGAGAGCAGCTGCAGCTCTGAGGCTATAAAGAGCCCTAGCTATAGAAATAATTCTGGAAAATGCACATTTTCACATATTGTTTTCCTACAGCAACAGGTATGGATTTTTTTTTTTTGATTTTTTTTTTTTTGTTTGTTTGTTTTTTTGGGTTGTTTGGTTTTTTTTGTTTGTTTGTTTGTTTTTTGTTTGTTTGTTTTTTTTTTGTAGGATCAACTACATGAGATCACAGGAACAGAGGCTATATCAAAATAAAAATAAAATTGAGTCAGGGGAGACAAGATTTGGCCTTCCCAGTACATATCCTGAGTGATGGTCATAAACAGACCAGACATGATCTGCATTACTAAAAGACACCCTCACGATTGTGGGTGTGGCTCATGACTCAGCTGAAAAAAAAAGTTGCTTTTCAGAGAAATGAAGTGTAGATTTATTGGGCTTTTAATTTTTTTTTGTCTGTTTTCAGTGTTCCCAGAAGGAAAAGCCATATTAATAAGAAGACTGAAGACCAATTTCCTCCTGTAAAGCATCATTCACCAACAGGACACGTAGCCACCCCATACCTTACAGCCCTGAGGACCACCTGTTCTTACAGAAGTGTGATTAAAACTAAAACAAAATTTTTCAGGTTGTTCCACAACTGGTAGCAGTCGCCACACTGGCACAACAGATGAAGTATCCTCAGGTCACACACATGTTCCATTCCACATGATCTGGCTTGGAAAATTTTCACACAAAATGTTCTCACCCTTCCTTCACCCCCTGAGGCTCATTACAGAGCCAGGACATGAGGCAACAAGGAGCTTGGTGCATTCCGAGGCAGAATGACAATGGTTTTACCTTCTTCTGAACTTGTTCAACCTGTTAAAGAAGGGATGATGCAGCTCATACTTGTAAGGGATTACTCACCAATCCAACCACTATCCAAGTTTTTTTTGCATTCATCTGTGTTTGCCCCTGAAAGAACACATTATGCATTAGATATCTGTGTTCTGTAGAGTTTAATTAGAAACACAGAGAGGGAAAACAGACATGAGAAAGGATGCTTAATTATTTAACAGCATTCAAATAACCAAGTTGCTCAGACTCAACAGCAGTCGGACTGTGGTACAGCTGGTGTTTTGAGAGGTTTTAGCTTCCTTGGATTTTTTTATTCCATATAAATTGAAAGACACAATAAGCATATTTGAGCTCATATTTTCAATTACTTTTGAGCAGATAATATGGCTAAAGCTCGGCAGCCAGCTTAGAAGAAAAGGAAATGGTGTCTCTGTGAAGTTAATTTGCTAGAAAGCAAAGGGCCCTGTCCTGTAGTTGCTCATTACCCTCGTCTGTGACTGCCTTCCCTGGAAGCTGGAAGAGCTCCGTGTGGAGGATGAATAGCAATCTGCAGTACTGAGTCCACAATGTGCATATCTGATTAATTTTCAGTGAAATTATGGGCTAAATACTTTTATCTCTAGCTGGAAAATCACAGATATTGTCTTCATGGAAAACACTACCAATATTCGTAAATAGAAATGCCTGAAGTTTTGTTTGGCTGAACCTGTCAGCCACACAGACATACAGAAACCAACAGGTACTAGGGATCAAACCCAGAAATGTCAGGAATGAAAGATCAGAATTCCACGGTATCAAGTGAAAACTGGATCATCAAGATGGAATAATTAGTCTGTTCTGTCACTGGAAAAAGGTGCTGCAGGTGCTAGCTGAGATGATAATTTCTGTTTTGCTTTTCCAGTGGCCCTATATCTAAAGAAAATTAGACCATAAAATTGTTTTCACACTGACTACAAAACAGCCACCTGAAAGAAACTTTTAAGCTCTTACAACCTGAACCTGAACCTGAACCAGGCACAAACTCAGAATCTGAAAGGAAAGGTCCTTCTCTTGGACCAGACACACACCTGGTCTTTAACGAAGGTAGAATGAAAGTTGGTGAATGCAAAAGATTAGCAGTTACCTCACTGCAGCTACTCTGCTAATTCCTGTCCTATCCACATGGTGTGCAATTATTTATTTGCATTACTCAGCCATCTACAGACGTGCAACCATAAAGTGATTAATGCATTCTTCTCAAAATGAAAGTTACATTAGCATATCAAAAATGAAAGTTGCAACTGCATATCCCTTTCACCCTTTTTTCATTTATTCCATGTCATTACTCATTTTTCCACATGCATTATTCTGCCCAATCCTGTATAAGAAAATAAAGTAAATATAGGTACTCACATATACCTTAATGGCAACTATTTTATTTACAAAGACAAAAGCATGGCTGCTGTCCAGATGGATTTATACAAAGCATATATTAATAAAAAATACACCATCTATAACTGAAAATAGAGGTTGTTTAAAAATTTATAAGCTTTGTGATCCTCAGCCACTTTTCCATGATTATCTCATCTGTAATTCATATTAAGGGTCTTGTAAGTTATTATTGATCAAAACTGAGGGGTATTTTTTTTAAAAAACTCTGTATTAAAAGTAATCATCTCCTAATGATGTAGAATAAACTGTAAGTAAAATACATGAGGGTCTAAATTTTATTCAGAAAGCTGCCCTGAGGCTGAATTTGAATGGGTAACCTCGGTCTCTTTAAAGAATCCTCTTACTTGACAGAAAACAAAAAAGGGGGATAAAACAGTCACAGAAAAACAGCTTACAAAGTGATATGCAGTGGAAGCCCAGTGACCTTTTTGTATTTTGACGATTCACAATTTCTTTGTAAAGCAATAAAATAGAGGAAAATGAGCTTACTCTTTTGAAATCATTACCAAATTCACTGGGCCATTAGGCAACAGAGAAATCTCTTGCACGGGAGCTCTGAAATGTTTCATTCTCTGCATCAGACAAGTTGTTCCAGCACCACAATTTCTGAAGTAGGTGTTATGCTGGCAGTGAGCAGGAGATTACTTTTTCCTCTCATGACCAATAGTTCAGAGAAAATTTTCAGCACTGATAAAAGAAGTGTATTTTCAGTTTGAATTACTCAGAATGTTCTCCTGACATCAAAATAATCTTGTTTAATGCTAAGGGGCTTTTGTGAAGATTATAGTTTCACTGCTCATTAAATTTCTGAGTATCATGCACTTAAATTCTGTTTCAGATAACAGAATCAAAATCTTCACTGTAACAAGGCAAGCACCTGATATTATAAAAATCACTGTTTTCCAAAGCATTTCCTGACAAGTTAACTGAACCAAGCACTTTCTCATGAAAGGTTTCTGTTTTGCTAAATTACCACTTTCAACAACAAAAATGTCTCACAATATTGAAGGGCCTTGTGGTTTTTTTTATGAAACCTATCTTTTCAGTTTCTGCTTCAACATCTCTACAAGAAGAAAACTCTTTCCAAATGGCAATTTTCCTACATTTTAAGACTTGTATCTGAAATGATTACATGTACCAAAGCTGCCTGTATTGCAGTGTCTGGCTGTGAAGGGTTCTGGGACATTGTTACCTTATAAAATGCAACATGACAATGAGTAAAATGTAAAAATGGACTGGTCCTGGAGTCTTAAATGTTTAACACATCTGTACAATAGGGACAGGAAAATATGTAATGGTTTAGAGGTAAATCTCACATGTTGGTGGCTCATTTTCTAAATCCACACCACAGATATGTCTCTTGTGATCTGCTCTTTATTTCCTTTGTCCCTTCCAGAGAACTCTGTTCCTTAATTTCTTTTGCAAAAAATTAAATATGTCTGGGTAGAGCAGAGTGCCCCTCAGGGGCATCTAAAAAGTGCTCCTCTTTGCCTATGACTAATAAGCAATAAAACCCACAAAATTATCTTTCTCTTGCCATCACACTAACAAGAATTCGTGTTCTGTGTTTCTCTCCATGGCTGTTCATTGTTCTCCACACTCAGAATACCTGTCTTTGCCAGTGTGACAGAATCTCCTCACCAATATGTCAGATGTGCTTTGGTCAAACTTCCTTAAAAAAGAGGAGGGAAAGGTAACTTCTCAAGCTGTTAAAAACATCAACATTTCCTGGTGTCACTTTCATTTACCTCCCACACACACCTACTCACCAATACCTCAAAACACTGAACTAGAAAGTCCTGATGTTCCAGCCAGAACAACCAGACACACTTCGAATCCCAGAATCACAGAGCGGGTTGGGTTGGGAGCGACCTTAAAGCCCATCCAGTTCCACCCCCTGCCATGGGCAGGGACATTTTCCACCATCCCAGGTTGCTCCAAGCCCTGTCCTGGCCTTGGTGTTAAGGATGTTAGTGGTGATTAATGCGCGGGGCAGTGTTTGTGGGTGTGTACTTAGTAGGATGAGCAATTCAAGCAGTGCTGGGAAAGCTAAAGCCACTTCTTCGCATGTCTGACTGACCTGACTGATCCAGATTCCACTCCAGAACCAATGGTTTCCAGTGTGGTTTGTACAGTACGTTTTTTTCCTCTGAAATAATGATACCTTTGCCAGAGGCTGGGCGTAGGATTATAATCTTCTGTGTGAGTAGATGAGTAAAAGTCACTCAGACACCGACTCTTGTTCACCTCTCTTGCCCTCTCTCTTAAGAAATCAAACATGATTAAATACTTGGTTTTATTCTCATTGGACTTAAAATAAATTATTATAACGAAAGATGAATGTGTTTTACAAAATATAAAGAGTAATGACTTTACAGAGTTCACAGTCAATCCTGTGTGGTTGATTTCCTCCTTGAAGGCATATTTCATTTAAATAGATTTCTAAAAGTTGGTTAATGTAAGAATGGATCTATATGTAACATATCAGTCCTTAGCTCTATTTGAAAACAAGACAATAAAATTTGCAATGAAAAATAATAATTAAATATTCATAAGATTTCTTCATGTCTATTTCTTGTATCAATCTTCTGAATCATCATTTCTCTTGGATTTTATTGCCCTACATTTTATCATTAACAATCACTGAATCCCAAAATGAAGTTTCTTCCATGTCAGGGAAAGAAACAAAAACCAAAAAACCTACAAAGCCAACCAAGCAATCAATTAAAAAACAAACAAACAAACAAAAAAGCCAGACAAATAAAAAACTAAACATAATTCTGAAGTTAAATCATTTTTTTTAATTTAGGAAGATGATTCAAGTTCAAAAATCTGTGGGGCTTTTCAAGAACTGCACTCCTAATTTCCTTCAACATTTCTGAGCATGCTAATTTCATGTGCTGTGAACAGTTAAACTGATTTTGGTCAAACTATTGCAAGTGAAGTAAAATGTGGGAAAGTCTGTAAGAGGTCCTAAATCACCTCAACAGTGTGTCCATTTTCTGTTCTGCTGTTTTCTATCTCTCCACTTCCAGGCAGACCTGAGGGTTTGAAGGATGTGGCAATAGGAAGCAGGGAAAAAAAAATATGAAATGTAATTCCATAGCTCCAGTCTTCACTCAAATGCAGCTATCATCAAAATACACACATATTACAAGAAAGTAGTCACCAGGCTTTTATCAGCAAGGTACTGACTCTTCTGGCTGGAGAAGGATAAAAAGCAGCAGAGTGTCTTGCTCACAACTGAGTTTACCCCAAAGAAAGTCATTTCGGTGACTTTCTGTCCAGCAGGAAAGGAGCAGACCTCATAAATTTTTATCAGCAGTTTCTAGAGAATCATTAAGGGTTCAACTGCCAGTCTTTGCCTGGCTGTAAATGGGGGAAACTGATCTTCAATTCCCAAACGCCTGAGACTTACAAGATAATGGTCATCCCAAAAAAATTCCGTCATAACAAAAAGGTGTTAGGGAGTACAGGAAACGCAACCAAACTTAGGGAAATCATTGCAGGCCTGATGAAAGAAAAGAACAGGTAGAACAATCAAAAGTTACTTTTGTCATATCTTCAGATTGCAACAAGTCAATTTGCTGTTCATCTGACAGTAACTTGTCCTGCAAAGAGGCACAACAGCTAAATGGAGTATTCATTCCTCCTCACCACTGGATGTCTGCTCCTTGCAGCGATTTCCAAAATTCTCTCCCTGAATTTTTGCTTGTGACTGTGCAAACATTTGTCCAATGGAAAGCAGCCAAAATACACTCATGTAGCTGGTTTACATTCATTTGCTATAAATGTGTTATTCATTCTTCACCTTTTCAAGTGGTACGTGCTTGTGAGGGGAGTGAATAGGATTAGCCCAGCATGAATGAATAGATTTTCATAATTAATGCAGTATTTGAATTTTTAATCCTGTATGCTTTTGGTGAAAAAAATTCTTAAGGCATTCATGAAAAACTCTTGCAAGACTTTGAGAGAAACACTTCTAAGAAATGGAACAGCACAGACAGTAATCTGCACTTTTACAGAGATTCTTTTCTTCCAAATTCTTTTAATTGTGCAATGACTGGATAAATGTTTAGCAAGTGGTTGTTTTAAAAGTACCTGGAAGTATAAAATGAGAAGTACTATCTTCAGTCAGAAGAAAGTATCATGTATCAGACAAACCAACTCTTTAAAGCCTGACACACTGTAATGATCTTATCTACACAGTAGAAACAGAAGATTGGATGTAGATTATATATGAACATTAAAAAACCAAGAAGGTGGTTCTAAGTATTTTGCATTATAAGCTCTTTGGCCATAGTTAATTATTTTTATTAGATCAGTGAATAGGACTACCAGCTAGTTAAAATATAGAGTTTCATTAAGCACTAAATCAAAACAGATGAGAAACATCAACTCTGAATAGTGTATTATTGCAGTATCACTAATGGTGTCCAAGATACCAGATGCAGGTGTCTGAGTTACCTCCCCTAAAAATGGTATCATTAGAGAATGCCATATGTTTTAATGCAGTCCTTTTCAGCTGTAACACATAGCTATTTCTAATTATTACAGCAATATTTTGGACTGCTAATGAATCAAGTGAGGTACTGAGTGATAGTTTGTCTAATGAAGGATCTACTTCACATTAAGGGGCCTCCTTGCAATTTCTTTGTCCTTTTGTTAGTAAGCACATCTTGACAAGTGTTCAGCTTTTACTTCAAAAATTTCTTCCATTTAGTTCAGGAGGTGGAGTGTTCCTTTGAAATATACTTTTACTGTTATAAGTGTGTATTTCTGTCTTTGTGCTGTCTTATGACTGTGAATTTTAAGAAATTTCTTTTTGAGGGTTATTCTCATCATAGAGAAAAATATCTAATGAAGAGATTATTAGTCTTATTATAAAAGTCAAGTGATTTCTCTCTCACAATCCACTGTTCACACCTTTTTCAGGCAAAAACTGCTAACTGAGGCAACCTACTGTGGAGCTGAAAAGCAGCAGCTGGATTGATCTACCACTGTGCTAATGAGCAATTCAGCTTCAAGAACACCTCTCCTGTGAGGAAAGGCCAAGAGTTGGATTTGTTCATCCTGGAGAAGAGAATCTTTGGAGTGACCTAATTTTGGCCTTCCAGTACCTGAAGGGGTTACAGGAAAGATGGAGAGAGACTCTTTACAAGGGATGAAGAGTGACAGGACAAGGGCAGGGCTAGATGGGATATTGGGAAGGAATTGTTCCCTGGCAGGGTGGGCAGGCCCTGGCACAGGGTGCCCAGAGCAGCTGGGGCTGCCCCTGGATCCCTGGAGTGTCCAAGGCCAGGCTGGACATTGGGGCTTGGAGCAGCCTGGGACAGTGGGAGGTGTCCCTGCCCATGGCAGGGGTGGCACTGGGTGGGCTTTGAGGTCCCTTCCAGCCCAAACCATTCTGGGATTCTGGGATTCTGTGAACACTGTTGAGAATAACTCTTCCTTCAGCTATGCCAAAAAGTAAGAACAGGACTGAGAGCATAAATGATCACAATGTGGTGCACTGACAAGGATGTCTAATAGAAAACATGAGCCATGAAAGAATCTACAGGATTTACTGACCACCCACACAGTTTTGCTGAAAGCCTCCATCTCTCCTCTGAAGCACAAACTCAAAGCAGTCTGAAAAAATCTGCATGTCCTGTTTACTGCATTGAGTTATTACCCTGCTATGTGTTCAACACCTTGGTTATAGAACCACAGAAAAACAGAACGGTTTGGGTTGGCGGCTCTCAAAACCCACCTTGTTCTACCCCCTGCCATGGACTGGGACTTCACTGGGCCAAGTTGCTCAGGGTCCCATCCCACTGCTACTGCCATGACCTAGGGCTGTATATCTACCAGACATGCCTCACAAAAATGCTACCTGGAGAGAAAGGGAAAAGAAAAAAAAAAAAAAGGAACTCTCCCTCACTTCAACAACCAGTTAAGTATCACAGAATACAAAGGCCTGTGCACAATGTTGCATAACCTGGAAAAATTCAAATGCATGAAGGAATCTGACTGTTGAAAACAACACACCATGATAGGTAAGAATAAAGAGATTAATAGCAGTAATGCTTTGTGCCATTTTAATGCACAGATGTCAGACTAAATATTTCATTAAATATTTTACATGTAGGACATAAAAAATTTCAAGGTATTGGTGTGAATAACTAGGAGATTACAGAGTAGGGAGTTGTGCAGTTAGTTGTACTTAAGGCAGCTGAACAAGAACTGTGTGCTCTGCTCTGTGCCAAAACCCTGACAGCAAAAAGAAGCTCCACAGAGGTTGGAAAAAAGGTTTTAGAAGCTTTCAGAATGGACTGAACAGTCCCATTCCCAAGCAAACACAACTCACCAGGTCCTGCCACAGGGGACATATATTGGATGCATGTTTTGCCTACTGGCCTGAGGGTCCTGCAGCATGTGACAGCTCCAGACCTGCCCAGCGCCTGCTGGACAGTGGGGATGTGTTCATTTATTTACAGATGCTGTGCATTGTTTTTTTTCTCCCCAGTAAGCTCTGCACATCTCTATCAATTCCAAGCAAAATGCTGGATGCCAAGTCACCACAGGGTATGTGTCAGCGTTTGTTAAACACACTCTGTACACTCTCATTAATTTTACATGGCTGTGGTTTCACTGTTGGGGAAATGCAAATGGCAGCACATGGCATTGCCCTGTGGGGAAACAAGGGAAACACTGCATATTTTAGTAACGCAGGATTCATTTTTCCAGCCTTCATAGACTTCTTTGCATTTTCTGCTGTACAGACAGTTTCTGTGCCACTTCTTCCCTGCCTACGGTACTCCTCTATAGACAGGAGTTTTTACACATGACTTATAAATCTCTGAATTTTAAAAACAATGAAAGATACGTTTTCATGGCAAGAGAATATTTCTGGAAAAAAAATAACCCCCCTTAATATTTAAAAAGCAACAGCAAAATCCTTCTTCCCTCCATATCCATCCATGGAGTTTGGAGGATGGCTCACACAGCATTTCAGTTCTAAAGCTTGCATACTCCCAGTCCAAATTCCCTATTATGGGACTTGAGAAACAGGATTAGACTGGAGCTGGATGAACATCCTACTTGATTTGTAAAGATAAAAAGAGCATTCCTCCTGCAGCGACTGTTTTTATTCTAATGTAGGAATAAGTTGCAGCTGAGGAGTTCTGTGGCCAATTGATGTTCCCAGAGAGGAACAGCAATCAGGGCTGGCGAAGCACAAGGTTAATGTGATGGCAGGGGAACATCAAGAGGGGAGGATGAGGGAAACTTGCTGCTCTGACGGAGCACATTTCTCCCACTATCAGTTTGTAACAGCCATCTTCTGCCTCTGCATTTTTCTGCCTGTTTTCACAGTATTCACTCAGGATTTCTTTACCAGCAAAACCTCTGAGCATGAAGACTCCATCTTTTGTAGATCCCATGACCATAGAAGGTTGCTTTGAGAAATACCTGTAACAATTTGTCTTCCACTTGACCCCTTTGTCTCAAGACCAGCAGTCTGGCACCAATTAGAAACCACAAAATTGGATGTACCTGGCTGTATTTTCCATGGGCAACAGTTCATTTATGTTTTCTAGCCTGATGTCAGCCAGCAACGACAGAACATGAGAAACACAATATGTACAAAGACCATTCAGTACAGGGACTCAGCTTCCAATGAGGACCAAATATTTTCCTTTTTCTACTTCACTAATCTCTAAGTATTCAGCAGCAGCCAGCTCCTTTCCCAGTATTCCACAGCTTCAGAGGTTTTCACTGTACTGTGGTAGTTTTAACAACATCCTGCTTTACTTGGTAGTTTTGATCTTGTTATATAACAGTACATCTATCACTCCCTGATGTGAATAATACAAGGTTAGGCACACAAATAACATAAGGACTTGGTAATTTATGATAGCTCAGGGAAGCCAGGGCCATAGATGCTGCCTCTGGAACAGCTGAAAAGATAGCATATATTGCACTAATAGAAATAAAAAGTTGAATATATTTTAATTATTTTCAAACTTCTGGCCAAAAATAATACCCAGTGTTGGATACATTGCTATTTTCAATCACCCAGTGATTTAAATCAGCATGTCTTGAGGATGTGCTCAAGGTTCACAGCACTATGAGGAGGCACTGCAACTACATTTAGAGATAATGTGAGAAAACTGTGTTTCTTCATAAAAAGGAGTACATTTTGGATTTTGCTTACTGCCACAATGTACTTGTAATAGATTCCTGATGATAAGAAAAAGAAAGTAAGTTTTGTACTAATTACTCAGTAACCAGCACTGTACCATGCACGATATAGACAGCATGAGGTATTTTCCACAGTAACACTTTGGAAAGTATGCATGTGGATCAATACCCAACATATAAATGCTAGTAGCACAAGGCTTTGGAAAAAGTTAAAATATATTAAATTTAAAAGAATAGAATATATTATTCTCTCAATATAATACAAAATTATGATGTCAAGCTTGCTGCCATAAGATGTGGAGAGTAGGATTTTTAGAATTTCAAACAAGAATAAGCTGTAAAAAGATTTTGTGTATGAAAATGATGTCATTTCTCACAATTTTTTTTTCACTAATTTTGAAGATTTTCATATCAAAGATAGAGGCCTTGAATAGTCATTCTTCCCTCAAACATAAGCTTTTTCTCATAGTCTATCCAACACAGTATTTTAAAATTTTTGGCAAGAAATCATTAAAAAAAAAAAAAAAAAAGAAATTATATAGGAAACAGATAAAAATTAAAGTAGCATAGCAAAAACATTATTTTGGGGCCTGGAAACAGGTGCTGAGAACTTATTTAAAACATTGGCCCAAAACCTGCCCACCTTTCCCTCTTTATTTCTGCCCTTCCTTCCCCTCCCCTATCCAGACACATTAAAAAAGAGATAAACACTCACCATTATAATGAGCAAATCAGAGTATCTACGGCTTTTCTTCAGGTGCTTAAACCACTTTTTGGGTCGAGTTCCAAATCTTCCTTTCTTGCTCATAATCAGCATTTGCAGGGTTATGTAAGTTGGAATCTCAGAAATTTTGAAGTTCTTTTTGTTGCAAAGACTACAAAAAACTGTAAAACAAGTAAAAAGAGAGAATAAAAATTAATAATTCCTTAAACAGGACAGAAACTGAAACTTATTTTACTTGTATGATATTCAGTGAAAACCTTCTTTTCCGCCACTTCCAGAATCTTGACTACCAAATGAAAGAAAAAGTTTAAACGTTTATTTGGATATTTTCGACTGCTTTCATGCATATGCATAATGTAATTGGTTTCCTGCTAGTTTGATTGTATTAATTCATCCTGTACACCATGAAAATAAAAATAGCTCCTGGGGAGTTTAAATTGTGTAGCAATGAAGATTATATGGGAGCAAAAGTCTGTTATCTGCCAACGCTGCAGAAATTAATGCTTAAATAGGGTTAATATGTCTAAACATATTCAATTGTTAGGATGTCTAAACATCTTCAATAACCTAAAATTTTGCCACTCATAATATTTTATCATTGTAAAAGACCAGTGGTCAATGATCCATCAAAAAACAAAAATGAGAAAGTATAATTTATTTGACTAGAGAGGTTTCTGGAAGAAAATATTATTATTTATATTGATAATAATAATAATAATAGTTTTATAAAAATATTGAATGTCTTTCTGTATCACAAGTCAGTGTTGAGTAGATGTCAAGCAGAACTTCTGATTTTTATTTCTCTTTAGAGTAGCAAGAGTTTCTCCCACATTTCCTTCTGGATTTTGGAAATTCCTTACTCTGAAGCTCCACTGGGAATTAGTCCCCATGGTATAATCTGATTTGTCTCACATTAATACCACTGTGTGTCTATTCAGTGAATTTAATAAGGATTCTCTCTGCTGACAACTAAAACAGTCAAACCTTTGACTGTCAAGAAATCTCCCTGAGAGCTGTAACTCATTCACAGACAAACTGAAAGTTTTAATAATCACCAGCTAAACCAACACAAAATATATGCTTGACAGGGAATTATTCACCAGGAGGAATTTCATCAATTTCTCTGGTACGTCTGTCAGAAAAACCTTTGGATCACAAATACATTATTTTCTCATTTTACAGTTTCTTCTACTAGTCCAGCAGCACATTATGATTTTGGCTGGTATGTAAGGCGAAAACCTGTTCCTGATGGTTGATTCAGAGAGAAAGATGGTATTTTTTGCCTCAAGGCATGGGGGTTTTTGATTCTCTTTTTCTTGGGTAAAGGGTGGATAGTTACCTTACTAATTTGAGGATCATTTCTGCAGATTCAGTTTTCTATAGGTTTTATCATCATATTATCTGAGTAGAGAATCTCCCATTTTTTAATAAATTTCAAGACATGGAATAGAGACAGTGCTACCTTCTACACAGTACTTATTAACAGATGATTAATTTAATTGAAATTTCTCTTACTTTGTGAAAGATGCTCTGAACAGAACTGTAACTACTCTTGGTGGTTGATTTTTAAACACAGATTAGTTTCAATCACCCAGTGCTATCTTGCACTCCATTTTCAATCAAGTTCATAAAAACCCCTGCTGCTGCGTAACACTTTCATTGGTTTTAATCAGTGAAAAGGTCAGGTAAAAATGCAGCATATTCCTACAGAATCCAGAAGAATTTTGCCATTTCTTTGTCTGTGAGCAGAGAGAGTGATGCAATTCACAGACTGGGTGATTAGAGCACTTACTGGAGGGACAGAGAGGTTCTCATTGTAGTGACTTTTCAGTCTTCCATTCAATCTGAATTGGCTTCAAATGACAAAATTGTACTTTAAAATGTCTTTATCCTGAAATTTCTCCAGAAAAATGAGCATCAGCGTTCAAACCAGCACAAACAGAACACAGCATTGAACAAATTTCTATTTGAGTGTCAGTCTTTACAATACTGTTAAAAAGCACTGATCTGCTTTAGCTTCCTCATTTGACAAATTCTTCTCAGAATTCATTTCAGGTGCTTCACTTTCATTAAAGATTTGTGAAAAGAAAAAGAAGCATTTTTTCATGGGCTGAAATGGAACAAGAGAGCTGTGATCATAATTCTTTCCCCCTAAAACCTTCAGTGGTTGCAGCAAGGCATGGACTCTGTAATCGAGAACAAGCTTTGATGTTTTGTTTTTTCCTTCTTTAACTCAGATTGCATTGACATTGTCAGAAATACATTTAACACCAGTGGTATTCACTTGTTACTGGTGCATTTTTGTTCAAAGGTTCAAAAATTACTCAAACTCTTAAGGTCTCTTCTTAAGGTCAGATCCAGGAAAAGACCTATGTGAACTTTTGCAGGAGGAACACCTACTAGCACTTGACTGCAGCACACTCCCAGTTTCATTTTTCCCTGTTCTCACAGTCCCCTGAGGTGAGATGTCTCTCTGATGAAATCACCATATCCATATCTATATACATATCCATGCACATCGGCCTGGAAAACCTGGCACACAGCCATGCTTCATGCTGCTCACCTTAGCCCAGCTGAATTCTCTGCTGTCTGTCAGTGAGACCAGTGACATTAGTGTAGCAGGCTGGGTTTGTAACTGGGCGTAAACACCTATTTAGTGTAGTGGTTTGGTCCAAGATACTCATTACTGTTTACCTTCTGTGAGATAAGAGTTAGGAGCAAATGCAAAGCAAAGCAGGCACCAGCCTTGAAAGAATATAAAGAAGTTTATTAACAGACCCAAAAGAAAAAAAAAAAATCATACCACACCTTCAGAACACTTCTCCTTCCCCTCCCCCCAGCTTTCTCCCTTCTGCCACTGACAATGTAAAAAGACAACCCTTGAGATGTTCAGTCTGTTACCACTTCCATAATAACCTTGTTCACTCCATTTAGGAAGAGGAGTCTCTCTGCCTGCGTGTGAGTCTCTTCCCCCGACTTGCAGCTTTTCCCACAACTGCTTTCGAGGGTCCACTCTTGAAGGTTTTTGGGGTACAATTATAAGGTTGAGCCGCTCAGAAACAAAAGTTCTCTTCCCATCTCTGGGAGCATTTCATCTCTAAGAACAGAGGCCCTTCTCCTTCCCTGGGAGCAAAGGGTCTTCCCCATCTTCATCTCTAGGACTATCTATGGGAGCATCTCTAGGGACTGAGGTTTTCTCCTTTCCCATTTGGAGCAAAAGTCCTCAGCTGGTCCATCTCTCCCTGTCCAAACTTCTCATGAAATTACAGCTGCGGCAGCATCTGCCTATCTCAGCGCAGGTGCTTTTGCTTACGAGTTGAACACTCCACCCCCCAGATCTTCATGGAATTACAACGGGATACTCTGATGTATCATAGCTTCACAACAGAATTTCAGCTTTAAGCATCTCCTCTCTCTCTTCCCTAGGGTTTTTAGCTCTTCACAGCAATAAAAAGGGTTAATCTCACCTCGGCCTTGCAGCTTTGCAGCTGGAATGTTGAATTTTTCTCATCGCAGTGGAGAGGGGGGAGAGCCGAGCCGCTCCGGCTGCCCACGGCAAGGCAGTGGGGGGGGTTCCACGGCTGGAACAGGTCCATCGGCTCCAGGATGGCCGTGGCCCGGCCCAGCCTGGCCCAAGCAGGGCCTGGCTGGGCCCGCTGGCCCCCACTCGGGGCCCGCAGCCACCGTGTCCCAGCGCCGGAAACGAGAGAGAGCTTGGGGGGGAGGTTTGCCTGTTCTTAAGTGTGGATCACAGAGGCGGCCACAACTTTAAGTGGCTTAAAGAATTGTCCATATTCAAACTGGCCAGCTGATAGGTTCTATCAGGTCCCAGAGGAAACTGTAAGCACCCCTTAGCAAGGACATCACCTCCGGGACTATGCTTGCTAACCCATGACAATTAGTCAACAAATTATCCTATTATTTAACAAAAGCTTGTGAGGCTTCAGTGTAATCTGGGAGGAACATCTGCCGTGTCTCAAAAACTTGAATTATTAACTTCACTCACCATTTTAGCATCACAGCCCTTGGTCTGCACCAAAGGGTCTTTGTGAAACAGAGTAATTAAGCAACATCCAGGAGGAAGAACACATTTTTAATGGAGATGGGTAATGAGTTTCGAACAAGAATGGATGATGTCTCTCACTTCTGATAAGAATGAGTATCCCTAGGGAGGGATAGCCATCCTAAACCAGAGTATGAAAGAAACCAGTCTAGGCCAGATATAAAGATTAACCTTCATCTCTTCAAAAAGCTGGGGAAGAAAAGAGAAAAGAAAGGAAAGGAAAAAGGAGCACCAAAATGCAGCAAGTGTATTTTCTCATCATTTCATTGGACTTGAAAAGGGGAGCTTAGTCATGGAGTAAACAACTGCCATCAGCAAGCACATAAATCTGATCTGTGCATCCCTCACTGCTCTGGGAAAGAATAAAATTCAGTCCTGGCCTTCAGGTCTTCGTGTGCTGTGTATTATGCCGGAAGTATCCTTTTACTGCCACACTTTAAATTTTATTTAGGTGTTTTCAGCACATTCTTCTGGCCACTCTAAAACGTTATTAGGTATGACTAAGGCTGATTTTTTAAAATCTGTATTATAGAAAAATAACTTCTACAAAATTAATACCTCCTACCTGTCTTTACATTCATTCCCTTAATTGAGGGTTGTTCCTTTTATGCCTTTTCTATTTTTAAACAAGTACAATATATATAAATTGAAAAGTTGAGCATGTGAGTAAGTGAACTTAGCATAGCATAACTTACTGTATTCTTCCAATTACTCTTCAATTTTTAAATAATTTCCTAAATCTAACTTCAATTACTGTTGGCGGGGGGAATATTTTCCTCTACTTAAAATATAAATTTCACCCAAACGAAATTATGGCAGAGAACAAATCTTGTAACCTCAAAAATGAAACAGACACTCTTTTAAGAAAAATTTCTTAAGCAGTCAATAGTCCTAGGCCATTTTCCAGCCAAAAAATATGCAAAGGGTTAAATTCCAGATTGCTGAATTGAGAAAAAAAACTTTGGTGCTTGTGTTTTAATTTTTGATAGCCAGAATTTCTCCAAAATATAAGCCTTCCTGATCAGCCTTCAATGATATCTAGCTGGCATTACTCAGTGTACAATTTTTCTCTGATTTTTCATAAACAAAATCAATATATTTAAATTTAAAAATAACAACTGCATACTTGTTAACTTGAGGGTTGGAATGTCAGAAGATATGGAAAACCCTCATCTTATAAATGCTGGTGACTTGGGAAAATCAGACCGTATTGTGCAATCTTCTGCAAAACCACAGGAAAACTCTCTATACAGCCCTAACCTACCATCTTCTGTGAAAAACAACAAACAAACAAAACAAAAACCAAGAACAACAAACCAGACCAAAAGAAAACAAGAAGCTTGCCAGGTATCTGGAACACATTTACACTCAGGTCCATTTCTTATGTCTCTACAGAAGTTGGTAGCAGACAAGCTTCCTCTGGAAATAACATATGCTAGCAGAGCAAGCATAAACCAGGCATAATTCTCTGGCAGATAAAACAATCATCAGGAACAGAATCTATTTTGCAATCCCTGTCTTGTAAAGCACTTATATATTGGTACTTTAAAAAAAAACAGAGAAATAAAGAGCAATCATTTGCGCCACTTTATCTTCTTTCCATTTCCTGGTACCAGGAGTTTGTGGGTATTTATGTTTCATCTGCATGGAACTCCGTTGCAAAGCTAATGCAATCTCCACTAATAACTACACCCTGGAATTACAGCTGTGGTAATGTCTTCCCACAAACCCCATTGTATTACCACCTAATAAAGTACTGCCTGTAAAGAAAACAGCTATGAGTGCCCCGTTTTTGATTTCTGGATTGTGTGTGAAAACTCAAAGACACTGCGGCACAGTGACAAATGCCCTGACTGCACATCTGACCCCCTCCATGAGGCAGCCAGAGCATCCCTCCCTCCTGCACAGCTACACCAGGACTGCTGCACCTGGTGCCACTGGAGACCAAGCTGTGATGCCACCCAGAGGTGCTCCAGACCAGCCTCATTAAACAGGGATGCCCTTCCACAAGCATTTGCCACCAGTCTCAGGATGAAGGAATCTGGAGAGATGCTAATTTTTTAAAAAAACATACCCAGGCAGCAGAAAAATGTAATTCTATTTAAATATTTCAGTGTGATTCTATCTAAACTTGTCCTTCTTAGACATAAAAGGAGAGGGGTATGAAAGAGAATAATCTTTTAAAGATGTTTATTTCTAAAAGTACTGTGAAGTATACATCTCTTGACTTGCTTGTAATGAAGTATAAATCAGTTAAAAATACACTGAATCACATTTCTGCACATGGGCTACCCTCTAGCTTTAGGCAAAACACTACAAACATCTGATGTAGCTACTGTACATCAGTCTACTGATGTTATAGTTTTTACTGTGCTCTTAAAGTGTGATATTTAAAAGCAGCAGATGTATACCTGAGGATTTCTTTCAAAGAATGATTACAGCTATGGAACACACTTGGTAGATTTATATACCTCAAATTCTTATAGGTTTACTCTTAAATGTTCAGGAAATAGGAAGGATAGAATTGCTCAGATACCAGGCTGTGCTGCCCCCAGCAAAAAATCCTAAGTTTTACCTTCCTATGTGGATTGTTTGGGCAGAGAAACACACCCTGTGCCATAACAGAACATGTTATTCATAGTGTAGACAGTACAAGATAGTCCTTTGAATGCAGGACTTTATATTTTACACATTCCTTCAATGCATCCAATGTTATAATTAACATTTCAGTTATAAAAGCACAACTACATCAGGAGTTCTTTCCAAAGAAAAAGAACAAAGGAGAATACTCACAATTTTATAACACGTTTAAAAAGGATTGAATATTGCAGCTCTTGGATTCCACATGGAAATGGAATATAGTCTGGGGGTTCTGTAAAGAAGAGCAAAAGGAAGAAACAGGTGATGGCATGTGGGAATGTTTATTTATCTATATGGATCCACATGCAATGCTTTATTTACAACCCTTTTGCAGGCAGAGAGGATTTTACATCCATTCTCCATCCCTTCTTCATTCATAATCCAAAATGAGAAATGCAGATTTCTGCTCACTTTCGGCAAGGGGGTTAACAGGGAATGTACTCAAATATGCATCTGGACATCATCTGGATCCCACCTGAAGCTGCTGCTTGGAAGGACAGCAAATTAGGAAAGAGAAGGATTGCAAATGCCTACATAAATTTTGTGAGCCATGCATAGTTCTACTCCATATATTTTAACTAGAAATAATTATGTGGAATTCAAAGTTTCTGAAAAAATATGTTTATTTTTTATTCCTTCCTTATTCCCACTGCAATCAGCACAACACAAGAGATAGTGTAGGACTAAGCCATTTAACTAATATTCTGGGGGATAGCAAAGAATCATGAAATACATATAAAGGTCAGGCATTTCTTTTTCATGTGCAGACTGTGTACAAACTGTGATATGTCAGCAAATGCCCTGACAGTTGCTTAAATGAAACACATGGTTGTGCCCTTGTTTAAGAACCTTTGTGTTAAACCTTCAGACACATCAATGGGTTTTGGCCTGAGCCTTGCAAATTCAGAACCTGTTGTTCACCCAAGGCAGCTAAAAGAATACAAACTCCCAAAGAAATTAGTTATTTGTTCCTGAAGTCACTTGATCACACAAGTCTCTGCTTTGATATAAATACCTACTAAAGCACTATGCAACTAAGAGATGAGTGTCAGGTTTATCAAAATAATTATTAATGTTAATCTGGTCATTCTTTATGATCATTCACACCCACACAAATGTATAGGCTGTCTCTCACAGGAAAAAAAGAAGAAAAGTAAAAAGGAAAAGAAAAGAAAAAAAGGAGAGGAGAGGAGAGGAGAGGAGAGGAGAGGACAGGACAGGACAGGACAGGACAGGACAGGAGAGGACAGGAGAGAAAGGGAAAGCAAAGGGGAAGGGGAAGGGAAAAAGGAAGGGGAAGGGGAAGGGAAAAAGGGAAAAGGAAAAAAGAAAAAGGCAAAAGGAAAAAGGAAAGGAAAAGGAAAAGGAAAGGAAAGGGAAAAAGAAAAAAAGAAAAAGAAAAAAAAAAAAAAAAAGGAAAAAACTATCCATATAAAAAGCTGTCCTTAAGAGAAACTGTAGTTCTTAAAAACGGAAGTTTTGCCAGTAAGTTCCTACTTCTTATACTGTATATATTTATTACACAGAGTAACTTATTAACACTAGGATTTATGGGAAATGCTTCATAATTTAGAATTCATTCTGGATGTTTCAAATTTTGGATGTCTCTGATGAGATAAGCCTTTTTAGAAGCCTTACTGTATGTGCGTGACTGCTCAGGATTTCCTGAAAATCCAGCTGCAAAATTGCAACACTCTCCTCTTTTCAGGAAACACGAAGAGCACTGCATCTGCATTACTTAAAATGTTATTTCTCCAACAGAACAGAAGCTGAGTAAAATATATTTACCAAAATTGGTAGCTATTTGTTTTTTAAAAACCTACCAATTAATGTTGCTGTGATGTATTGATTTTCTCCTCAGTGGTAACGAGGGCATGCAGAGCAGCAGAGCTTGGTCTTATGGCTGTAAAAAAGATTAAAATACTCTAATTGGGTAAAAAATATAGACTTATACACTGTCAAAATATGACTTCCATTTAACTTCACTGTTCACTAACATAACCTCAGCAAATTATGACAAACTTCATACCGCTGCAGTAGAAGAAGCTTTGAAGCAACACCGGTATTTAAAAATAAATAAATAAATAAATAAATAAAGCTCTGAATAAGTAAAAGGCTGACAGTAGATAATAAGTTACAGTTTTAAAAACAGTAATATCTTTTATTAGGTACCTGCTCTGCAATTAGCACTGGTGCAAGAGTCTTACTGAATCCCTATGGAGCTTCTAAGTAAGAAATTTTTTTTTTAATTATTAATTATTAACTATTATTAATTTTTATGCACTTTGAAAAGGCTTTAATAAGTGAAGAAATCATGCCTCTTGTTATACACACCCCCATTTTTCCAGAGGAGCTTCGGATAAGCCCAGAATTAACAGAAATTCCAAGACAATGGTGGATTTAAAGCTCAAACTCCCACTGCCTGTAGTGCCCAAGTCATACCAGATTCCCAATGCATGCATTTCAGTTTCACATATCGTTTCTGAACATACCAAGCTTTTGTAGTTGAGCAGGTCCCACCTATTAAAAACATCTGGCAGGTGAATATATTAAGCCTCCAAGTGAAGGCTTTCAACAGCCTAAGTATTTTTTCATTCTTGTTTACCCTTTCTATTTTCCTCTCATTTGTCATTTTTATCTTAGTTTCCCTTCCAACCATCTCCACTCATTTATTCACTGAATGGCTCATCTTCCATCATTTATATTCCTTTTCAACCTTCATTTCAAAACCCCTTTCACCTCCTTTTTCAGGAATACTATAACTGCGATAGAACAACATTTACACATTGCATTTGAGCTCTCAAAGAAAATGTATGACTGCTCAGGTAAACAACTCGAAATTATGATGAACTTATGCTTACAGAAGAAAAAAGTTCTGTAGGGCTAGAGAGCAGTGGATTATTCAGCATTTCTTGCCTTATTTTTTTAAAAACCAACCAACAAAAAATTTCTGCATTTATGCTTTTTTCAAATAGATTCTTTTTTAAAAAATAAAAAAAAAAAAAAGAGAAAAAAATCAGTATTTAAATGTGAGACATTCGGTAGCTAAATACTAGGAAATAAAAGACAAATATAAAAGTTCAAAACCAATCCCAAGGGTAACCAGTAGAGAGGATGTTCCGGGAATTGAGAGACCCTGGACATTTCTTAGGGAATAATTTAATAAAACCTGTAAATTGCAAAAAGCACTAAGAAGAATATTCTGAAGGCCCACAGAGAACCTTCCAAGAATTCATAACACAGAAATAATATGCATTAACCAAGAGGAATATTTAAAGAGCTGTGCATAAGAGAAGCACCTCAGTGCCCAGAAGTGAGTATAACATTCACTATAAAATTAATTAAAGACCTGTCTCTTTGGTACCTCATTGAGGTGCCCTGTGTAGTGCTAAGATCTTGCTCCTTAGGAGGTCAGACACCACAGAAGATGCTGCACCTCTGTGAGACTTCTGACATTGGTATGACAGGAAGAAACTAATCTAAGGCAAAGACCATTTGCTGACAGGATTCACTAAGAACATTTCAGCAATAACCTTCTCAAAGTCAGAAGGAAAAGAGAACAAGAAAAGAAAAAAAAAATGAGACGTATCAATGAAAGATAAAGTTCAATACTAGCAAATGACAGACAGGTGAGTTACATAAAATTAATAGCATGCAACTAAATTTCCTTTTGAGAAATCTTGTTGAATTCTAATATTGCTAATGATAAACTAAGCACTGCTAGCTTTCTTCAATTACTAAATTTTTTTAATGGGGCACTTGCAGTGGCAAGAATAGTTATATTCCATCTCTGAAAGAGAGGAATATAGGGAAAACATATGGAGACAGAAGAAAAACAGAGAGAAATTTAAAAGGGTTAGATTATGGCAATAATTCATAAAAAGTCTAATATATGTCCCCCTTGTACTTAGGCAGGACAAGTTAGATTTACACAAATATTAACAAGGTACTATTTATATGAGTGCACTTATGTATACATTGCAATAATAAATACATATCGCAGAATGCCAGAATGGTTTGGGTTGGAAGGGACCTTAAAGCTCATCTTGTTCCACCGCCTGCCATGGGCAGGGACGCCTTCCACTATCACAGGTTGCTCCCAGCCCTGTCCAACCTGGCCTTGGACACTGCCAGGGATCCAGGGGCAGCCACAGCTGCTTTGGGCACCCTGTGCCATGGCCTCACCACCCTCCCAGGGAACAACTCCTTCCCAATGTTTAAATCCACTTTCTCTCAGTTTGAAGCCCTGAATATGAAAACATACACATATGTCTATGCGTCAAAGTGAAAGAAAATTACTGCTCAGATGTATAGAAAAGCAGAACTCATAACATTATAGATTTCCCATAGATTTAAGATGCACATGGATTTACTTGAGGTGTACGTAAATTTAGAAAGAAGGAAATTCAGTCTCATCCTAAGTTGTTGTTCTTCTTTCCAGCCTAAAAAAGAGGTTTATTTGCTTCTACATTTTACATCCAAAATGCTCTTACAGAAGTAAATACAGAGCTTTTGAGTTTATAGGGAATTTGCATTTCATATCCAATAGCAAAATTTGTCAATCCCTAAGAACTGGATTTAGTAACTACTACAATTTCATAATCACAGGGTATACAAGTACACCATGTGCATGGATAGGAACAAGTGCTTGGACATCAATCCTGTTCTCACCCAGACCTGAAGGCAAGAGTTAAACCAGCCATCAGACTTCTTGTGGCTTGACTTTTTCCCTGATATTCTTCTTTTTACTGGGATAAAGAGAACAAAAAGGAAGAAAAAAAGCCAAGAATCATTTTAAATGCTCTGAAAAATGTCAATGAAGAATAAAGCAAGGGAGGCACCCTCTCAAAAATCTCCCTTCTTACTTTTTACTTAAAACTGAATACGGTACTTGGGGCTGGGTTCCACTGAATCCTACTAAGGCTCTTTCAAATGAGGTAACACTGTGGAAAATGCAATTTTCACTCTAAAATCACCAGGTTTTATTCATATAACTGAGAGATAAGACAAAGTGAACGATTTAGTGATATTCTCAAAATCTATCAACGAAGATTTAAAGATTATTCATTAGACAAAGCTTCAGCATCCAAAAAGATGTCCAAGGACCAATCATCTCCTCATAAGGGTTAGAAGTAAAATATAAAACAAAACTACAGACCTTTCCATGAAAATGCATACAAATCCTTATATTTTCTCTGTGGACACTGCAGGTTTCAGTTTCTGAGGAAAAATACCTGACAGATGCTCAGAGGGTTTCAGAAGGCCAAGCTGCTGAATGAGAACCAATGGACCTCAGAAAGACACAGGCTGACATTTTCTTTCTCACTTAACAGGCAGTACAGATTTAAAATGGATATGATGGTTACTATTCAAAATTTCAATTATCACCTGCTTTTCCACATCCCAAACTCACTGCAGAACACGATGCACCAGTCAGCCAACTATGTATTCAACAGATACCCATTAGGAATATCAGGCAAAACTGGCAGAAACCCTCTTTTGAACTGATCTTGATCACACTTTTTCTGTCCGCATTTTAAGTTATTGGCTGTACCTGGATATATTCACTTAGTTCCAGATATTAAGACATTCTCAGTAGCCAAATGTTTTGCCCCTGGAGTGGATTAGCAGGACATATTTCCTATCTGTCATCAAAGCCATCATTCTCTCATTAGGAGCCATGGCAACAGTGGGCAGTGAAAAATGATACTTTTTGAGGGAAGGCTAAGTCCTTCAAAGAGATGAGATGTTCCCAGCACTGATCTCCCAGTGCTTCCCAGGCCAAAAGAAGCACAACTCCCTCCAAAATTTGCCATGAAGCTTCAGGTTGTTCAAGGCTTTCTCACCTCAAAAGGGATCACCAGCCTTATAGACTTGTTTCCTACAAATCAATGAAGTATTTATCCACGGCCGACTTGCAAAGATACAGATCATTCTGCAGGCAGGCATTTTGGTGAGTGTTGCCCACTGTAGACAATGGGTTATCCAAAAGCATTTCACAGATGATAGAAAAAAGCCAAAGTAGATAGGAAATTTAATATGTGAGTTGTTTTGAAAGCCCATGAAGCAGCAATGAGTGGCCAAGAATAATGCTGTTGGGAAAGTCTGTATATAAGAAGATTAATAATGAAAAAAAGAAAGATTAAAAAAAACCCCAACCACTTCTCAGTATTCAGTGTCTTTCATATGGATGTCTGTGCTCATTTTCTCCAAACTAAAACCCTGGAGGTGCTACAATTTATGTTGGATATATTTGTTACTAAATATGCAAGTCTAGTATAACCAGCATTTGATCTGCCAGTATGACCTCTTCAGAAAAAGCGAAAATAATCTCATCCTGGTCCAAACTTGGAGAAAATTGAACTCGAATCAGTTCCCATGCAAGAGCAGCTAAGCAGGTCAGAACCAAAGCAAGCAAAACCCATTTGCATGCCTTCTCTCTACCTAACTCAGTCCTCCTCAGGATCAAGTGCAATAGCAAAACACTCGCAAAACACTTTAGGCAGTTTTGTATCAATCCATGAAACATTATTGGGTTACATTTGATCATCATCATCTTCCAGCAGCTTAAACAGAGCTTAAACATGGTTCTAGCAAGAAAGAGGATGAAGATAAGCCCTAAGCACACAGTTACCCCTACAGGAACTACAGAAGTACAAGCAAAAATTTGACTGTCTCACAGTATCTGGGAAAAAAAGTTTGTCTGATGACGAAGCCAAGCTGCCTCTTTTTCCTTTAAGTATTTTGTGTTCCCTTGCTCAAGGACAGCAGTGTTCAGTTTGAATAAAGGACTGGAGTTTTATTTTCTCGGTCCCAAGTTATTAGCTGCCACCATAGTGATTAAGCTGTTGTGACTACTGTGGCCTCTCTTACTAAATAGTGAAGTAAAATCCTATTTCAGTAACACAAAAACTTTATTGAGAGGAATGTTCTTTTTCAGGGGTACATTTATCAGAGCAGAGACTAAAAGTGCTGTGCACTTTTACCTCTAAGCATCAAGTTATTCATTTTCACTTTTTCTTCTAAAAACAAAAAGAACACAGTTCAAAGGAAAAGTTTCATCACAGGTGATCTAAATGTGAAGTTTCTGAATTACATACATCCATTTTTCTTGCTGATCCTACTCTCTAATAACCATTCTTTTGTACACTGAACACATACACTGTCTATCAAAAAAATACACAAACCCACACATACACCAAGCAACACTTAAGTTACTTTATGACAGATTAAGTGCTATACTTCTTTCAAAACAAGGCTTGTTGAAGCACTAATCATCTGAATCTGTGATTCAAAAGAAATAATGAAAATTAGTCCAGGGTACCCAAATGACTTGATCTCAGGACTTTGGAATGGTGTGTTAGGTTTCAGTGCAAAAAAACCACCAGATGCATTCATTTTTAATAGTCCCTTTCCAATTCATTTTTCTGCAAGGACAGAAATCTGTTCTGTCAAAAAACAAGGGGAATTTAAACACACACCACCCACCCTCCCTGCAAGAAAACTGCAGAAAGGCTAGGAAACTTTCCTTCACAAGCTTCAGAGCTTCAGATTAAAAACTAACTTACGACAGCTACAGGAACATTTCTGTTTCCACCTTCAATAAGTCTGATCTCTCCTGCCATCACCAGGCCAACCTACAAGAGGAACAGCACTCAGAGCATTACTTCACTTTCAGCTGAGGTTATTTCACTTACCCTAGGAAAAAAATAAAACCACACAAGGTAAAATTAAAAGTCACAGATCATTCACTGTCAAAACCCATGTACTTACCAACCTCAGTCCATTATGAGGCCAGCTAAACAGAAATGCTTCATGGAGACATCAAC
This sequence comes from Corvus hawaiiensis, assembly GCF_020740725.1. Classification (NCBI taxonomy): domain Eukaryota; kingdom Metazoa; phylum Chordata; class Aves; order Passeriformes; family Corvidae; genus Corvus; species Corvus hawaiiensis. The sequence continues at coordinate 76,853,353 of NC_063255.1, read as the reverse complement.
AGTTTTAGCTGGATCTCTGAAGGTTTTTGTTGTTGGTTTGCTGTCTTTTTTAAATTTGGCTAGCTGTTTGAAAATATAATCAACAGGCTAAACAGAATTTCAGCTAAGATATATGCTTTAATTATAGGAACTTCAAACAAGTTGCCAACTTGGCTTATCTGACAAAAGCCTTTTCCAAATTGATTTAGAATATTATGCCATCACCTCGTTAGTACTACAGTTAAAATGCATTGCTTGGGTCAAAAGAAGCACACGTATTGAAAGACTTCCACAGAAACACAAAGAAAAACATTTTAATTAATGTAATGACTATCTCAAGAGTTTTAGCAAATTACCTGATATACAAAGGTGGTAAGTTGCAAAATGTTGGCAAGAGAATAATCCTAGGAAAAAGTGTTTTTCTTTGCTCTTACTGATTCTTTTTTTTTTCCTAACAATATGTGGGCTTCTAATCTTAGGTATTCTTCTAGGGAGAAAGAAACACCTTCCTTCCATGTTTCATTCTTTCTGGTTTGAGTTTGAGAATTGCTTCATGATTCTGAATGTTGACATTTTTAAGTGCCTACATCAAAAGATATTAAGGGAACATGATAGGACAATTATATTTGGGTATTCAAGAAACAAAGGCACAAAAAACATCAGTTTGCATACTGTGTGCCTAGAGTTACTTCAGTTGTTTTACTTACAGTTTGAAATTGTGATAAAATTTCTAAGGAAATAAAAGTACAAGTCTATAACTGACACAGAGGAAAACAACAAAAAATCAGCAGGGTTTTAAAGTTATTTCAGACTTTGCAGTCAATCTCAGGAATGCTGATGCATCAGTGGTTCAAGCCTTGGTATTTCCTATGAGATAATGTACAGAAGTACAATTTTCTGGAGCGTAATTGCATAAAGCATTTCTAAAAAAGTAATAGAAGAATTTCAGGTTATCTATCAAAGGAAATCTAGTGAAAAATAGAATGCATTTGGTTGAAAATGAGGACATTCTGTCACATTAGGCACCACTGCCCTCTTCAGTCAGGCAGACATCAATTTCATACACTTGTTTAGAGAACTTTGCCTGATAAATCCCCACCAAAATAACAACAAAGATGACCTTTATTTTTACTTTAGGGAACATTTCTCTCCTAATAGCAGGATATGAGGCAGCATTTCATTAACCTAATAAAAATAGATATTTTGCTGTAACGTTTGATTTGACACATGGCTTAGACACACGTGCACTATGAAGGCAATGTGCATTTCTTTACATACTTAACATATATATATATAGGGATTTGATAAACATGCTCTTTTTTTTTTCTGGAAAAACCGCAAAAAAAACAAGTCACTCATGGTTTTCATTTACTTCACACCTCACAGGACTACTAAGCAATCGTGTACCTTCAAAGCAGGACTTCAATAAACTTGCACCAACTGGTAAATGAACATAAAACCTTATCTCTATATCAAAAAAAAAACCAAAAAAACAAACCCTCAGCACATCTTTCTCAATACTCCCTGACTAGGATTCAATAATGCATGACTAACACGGGGAATTTTTCCTTAAGGTGAAAACATACACTTTGCAAGCAAAACCTCTGAGATCTGAGAGTTTTCAGGTACACTGGGATGAAAAGGTAGCACTGAAAATCCAAACAATCCAAGAGAGATCTGGATGTCAAGAGATTCTTAGTTCAATACTTTTTTAATCATACCACTTAAGAATTGAACCTTAATTTAAGAGAGTTAGTCTTTCAACAGATGGCAGCATGAGAATAAACACTAGGTAAAACATTGCTTTTAATCAACAGAAAGAAAAGTCATTTGCTCTGAGCTTCAATTTCTTTTCTTTTTTTCTTGTTAATAGAATGGGAATAGGTTGTATTCATTATCATAACTCTGTAATTTTTTTTTTCATGTCTCCACTTTCAAAGATGGAGAAAATTTACAAAATCATAGAATATCCTGAGTTAGATGAGAGACACAAGGATCACTGAAGTCCAACTCCAGCCATTCAGGTATTATCTAAAAGCAAGTCATACTATGCAGCGACTTCTACAAAAGACCCTGAGCAACCTTGAAAAAATCATTAGACAAAAAAATAAAATTGCACAGCAGCTTATCTCCAAACTTTAGAAAGTACAGTATCTACCCTCATTCACAAACTTGCATATGGAAAATAAAGGCTTCAAGTCTGGTTGTTACAGCCCATTACAGAGAGTTATAACCTCTACTCTCAAACACTGGAGAGTTGCAGACAGTAAAGGTCCAGCATTGTTAGAACTATCCCCAATCTAAAGCAGATTTTTCTTAATCCAACTACTTGAAAAGGTGGTTTGGAACCTAGAAGCAATATAGAGGTTTTTCGTCCAGTGCCAACTGCAAATGTTACTGATTTCCTTACAGCAAATTGCAAGCTCAGGTACCTCAGGAGATCAGTATGTGTTGTCTCAGACAAGCCAGCTCAGAGTCAGCGGCACAAGGACACAGTCCAGTTGAGAGGGACTCAGGTACCTCCATGGGAAGCCCTTCAGGTACCTCTCAACCCTGGCAAGGCTTTTAGCTTGGCAAACCCAAGCTGAGCAACATTACACATGCATGTGGTACAATGGTCTCAAGTCAAAAAGTCATTCAGACCCTGGGAGAAACAGTGCACAGACACACAGCTGGTTCCAGGTGGTTCCAGAACTGCCAACACAGTGTCACGTCTAGGATCAAAAATGAGCTGTCCTGTAGCCTGCTTAGACAGTTTAAGTGCCAATTTTTTTATTTAGTCTTCATCACAGCTGCATCTGTATTTAATAGATTTTAAAACTGTATCTCTCTAGCTCATTTATCTCCCTTTCTCCCCATCTTCTTTCCAGTAACTTGTTCCATTGTTTTGATTCCTCACTGAACCCACTTCTGTCTCTACTCTCCTTCCCACTATTAGGTGTAAAATATTGGTAGGACAAGGAAAAAGATCAAATAGAACAGGATTCCAAGAGAGCCAACAGAGCATTGACATCAGGTTGTAAGAAGGAAAATGTTATTCTTTAATGGTTCAACTGAATACCCATTTGTGGTTTCTATGGCAGAAGAAAGTTAACAGCATGAGAAAATAAAGCACATCTAACATATGATTTGGAGTTACCATTTTAAACTGTAAAAGGACATTATGTGCATTTGTACTCCCCTGCACACACCTATCTACACCGTAAATCAAGCCTTTTATCTATTTTGGGTACTTGTACAAAGTTCTGATGGGCTTTTGCATGATACAAATAGCTTTACAAAAAAATTTGAAAACACACCAAACCTACACTGAAAATTAAAAAAAAACTGGAGGCAATGACACCTGTACACTTTTAGCACTCTGGTTCATCATAGCAGTAAAAATACTCAATAAACACATTTCAAGAAAAACTTTTCAAACAACTTTATGACGCTGAAACCATACAAAAGTCTGAGGTTTCAAAATTTTGCCATTCATTTTTTGAAAAAAAACAACACATGAGAAAAGCTTTTTTTGACATTATCCTGTCTCTAATATCATTTTAGAAACCAGCAATAAAGTCAGAATTGAGAATCTGAGAGAGGACAGTGAACCGTGTTCTTAATCACCAGGCTTTACCTGGATCAATAGAGTGGATCTAGTTGCAATTCCAAACACTGTATCTGCTTTCCTTCTTCACTAAAACTAAATGCATAAGAGATATTGCTCATATTTACTTGGGAATGCGCAGGGCTGCATAAGACCACAGGAAAAACTGAGAGGGTCAGATCAATGGATGATGATAATAATAATAATAATAATAATAGTCGTCATGGACAATAATTCATTCCTAAAGTCAGTCTTGCTAAAATCAGCTGAAAAAGGAAGACAAGGACCTAATAAAAGTTTTCACTGTTTGCAAATTGACTTAGAGGTAGGCATTTCAGAATTGATAAACAGAATTATAAAACTCTTGTGTTTTTAATAAATCTACTTGATTTTGGCTTCAGACCAAATTTTCAAGGAGATTAGGTGCATAACTTATTCAAAGAGATGACTAGAGAATTTTCGTACATAGAAACATGGAATCCCAGAATGATTTGGTTTGGAAAGGACTTTAAAGCCCATCCAGTTCCAACTCCCTGCCATGGACAGCGACACCTTCCACTGTCCCAGGCTGCTCCCCAAGCCCCAATGTCCAGCCTGGCCTTGGACACTCCAGGGATCCAGGGGCAGCCCCAGCTGCTCTGGGCACCCTGTGCCAGGGCCTGCCCACCCTGCCAGGGAACAATTCCTTCCCAATCTCCCATCCATCCCTGACCCCTGGCACTGGGAAGCCGTTCCCTGTGTCCTGTCCCTCCAGCCCTTGTTCCAAGTCCCTCCCCCGATTTCCTGGAGCCCCTTTAGGCACTGGAAGTGGCTCTAAGGTCTCTCTGAAGCCTTCTCAAGGAACACCCCCAGCTCTCCCAGCCTGGCTCCAGAGCAGAGAGGTTCCAGCCCTCAGAACATCTCAATGTTCTCCTCTGGACTCCCTCCAGCAGCTCCATGTCCTCCATATGTTAGGACCCCCAAGCAACAGCGCCAGTGGAGCCTCCCAAAAGGGAAGCAGAGGTGGAGAATCGCCTCTGTCAATTTTCCAGTCACACTGATTTTGATGCAGACCAGGACATGACTGACAATTCATATCCAGGCAGTGTTTGAAATTAGCCGGAAAAAAAGAATTGGAGGCTTTTCTGAAAGCCTGTTTTCATCCTTTATCTCAAAATATCCTTCTGGCCTATCTTTATCATTCAGTTTTACAGATTTCTATTATCATCTCAAGTCTCACTCACTCTGTGATCAATAACTGGTTTTTTAGCACTGCAATGGAAAGCAAGTTTCTTCCTGTACTACAAGGGCACACAAATATCAACATAACTACCTGTGACCCAGAATGACAACAATTTTTTTTTCACTGACTGGGGACAAAAATAGATGCACACACACACATTATGAAAATTCCTCTTTTCTTCATATTTCTTTGTATCTTCCCTTTTAATTATATTTTCCTTTCAAAGTAAGTATCACAACAAAGACTCCATAGTTCCTCTTTATGTGATTCACTAATAAAATAATGAATACGGTGACACTCAAGTGTCTCTGAGAATGTGTTTATGAAAAGCCAGAAGCAGTATTAGAAATTCCAGGTTTTTTAGTAGCCACTAACTGACAATACCAGCATATTGAAATAGAAATAGAAACATCTATTGCACTAACAGGAGTGGTGGAAGGAGACAGAAGGTAAGAGGAAAGTACTTGTGATACACTAGGGAGAATTGATGTTGTTTTAAATGACGTGGCAGTTGTGCAATGCAGCTTCTGACCTGGTATGCTTTCTGCAAGCTGGGCAGAAGCAGCACAGGTTAACACCAGCTCTTAACAAATGCTGCCTGCAGAATTCCAACCTCATCACACACTTAAAGAAAAATCTTTAACCCAAAAGATTAGTGTGACATTTCAACCAGAAAACCCATTCACAGTGATCACCCAAACTCTACAGGTACCTTTCAATTCACCTTTCTGTTTCTGGCTGGCAGCATCAGAAGTAGCATTGCAGTTATACAGAGAACTGACAATCCTTCCTTTCAGGAGAACAAAAGAGAACAGAAGAAAAACCAGACAAACACTTACCTCTGTGTCCTTGAAAATACAAAATGGGAAGCTAGGGAAAGATTATAGTGAATAGGAATATATTTGTTCAGGAGGGAAAACTACAGAAATGTGAAAACTTGTTAATAGTTGTATCAGAAAATTCTTCCTGGCATATACATAGAACAAAGGCAACATTTGGTGAATGGATCAGCCCAGGTTTGCCTACAGGAAGAGAGAAAGAAAGTCAGTGGTTGAAAATCTGGCTTCTCAGAGGGTTCATTCATTCTCTTAACTGAGAAGAACGTAACCAGGAAGGCTGAAAGTTGGCAGGATGGGGTTAAAGAGACACCTATGGCTCTCTGATACTGTGGTCTGGCACTATTCCCAACACAGCATCAAGGTAAACATAAACCACATTTTTTTGATTGTATCAGTGAAAAATGGCAGTGTTGGAGCTCAGGTCCATCTCGTTCCTGACCATGTTTTGCAGAAATCTGCTGCAATACTCAGCTGAGTGCTCCAGCTTCATGTCAGCTACAAAGCCCCACAGCTCTGCCAGAGGTTGTTACTGACACAGATCCATTGGTACAACAACCATGTCTAAGTACAGGTTGGCTTCTTCAGCCTCCTCCAGCTCACATCCAGTTGTGAAGATGTGTCTTAGAATTAGGAGATGCTGCTACTGATGGGAAGGGATATTCTGTATTCCAACACGGATCACAATCATGCTCTGTTTAGAAAGGGCAGGACAAAGGGCAGATAAAGTCATGCCTGGTACAAATGTTAGGCAGCACACAAATTAGTTCAGACTGCTGCTAAATGCAAGTTCCACTGACTTTACAAGCAAATCTCTCAACACTGGAAGGTTTAAGAGCACATGGCTTACTATGGACATGATCCACTGCCTTCATGAAATGGCTGCATATATAATATTTGATCATGTACAAGCAGACCACCTATACATCACATAAAGAGCTGAGTTAGAGCATAAGCAGGGCACTTTCTCTGAGACTCCTGCACATTTGTCATCTCAGAAACCCACAAGCAGAAAAATGCAAAGCAACAGAGCTACAGACTGCTGCTCTTAAGTTGTGCTACAGCCAAAATATGTAGAAAAGTAAAGTCTATTTAGCATTTCTGACATCATCAGTAAGAACAGCAAATGAATTAACTCACCAAAAGCAGACTGCATGTAGCTGGGCCACAGCCAGTGACTGGTGGTGTAGTAAGAACTGACCTACAAATTTGTGAGCATCTAAGACTTTAAATGAACAAAACCAGCTTTGATATGAATTGATCTAGATTCATCAGTGTACTGCTCCAACACTGATGAGATCCCTGCTTAAAAAACTGTTGTCCTTGCTCCCAAAAAGAGTATCAACAATTTTTGACTCTCCACCATCTTACAGTCTGAACAAGAAAACAAAATTAGGGAAAGATGTGCATGTACTCTAGCTGGAGGTGCACCTCCAGCTGGTACAAACATTCCCAAGGCATTTTTAAACTACTTATCTTTGGTACACCTGGCAGAGAAGTGTTGCCACAAGGAAGTGAAGTTGGGCCAGCTGCCTGAGTGCTTTCAAATTCTGGGGTAAGTATGGGCAACCGTAGAGGGGAAAGGGGCAAGGTTGTTCCTGGTACCCAGCTTCTCACAAGCTGCAGTCAAAGAGGTGAGTGAAGTTTGTGTTACCTTTCCTGAACACTGGGTGCAAGGCAAGGGCTGAGCCCACAGGACATTAATATGGACATGAAAGCTCCGTGTTGCAGGAGTTTTATTACAGATAAAAACAAGACAAAAATTGCTCATTTATAAATAAAATTCTATCAGACTTCCTTATATTCTGGTTTAAATGAGGAAAATATTCACCTGCTTTAAATGAGAATGGACAAACAATTCCTGACCTTTTTTTTTCTTAAAAAAGAAATTTCCTTTTCTTAAAAACAGAATTAAAATGGGTTGTGTCTTTAAAAAAAAAAAAGGTGATAAATGTTGTTCCAAAGTTATCTTATGCTCTTATCAAAGCAACTATTATACCTGAAAGCCATTTACATTATAGAGAAAAATATGAGAAAAACATGGACCTTTAAATATGAATCTGTCTGTCATTGTGATGTTTTGAAAGAAATATGTTACCTAAATATAATCAATCATCATATCTTTGGGAGCCTGAAAACCCCATAAGGTAACTGACATATGTCAATGGGAAAATAAATAAATCTGGAAGTTTCCTTTTTCTCCATTTTGAAATGATTTATGCTGCTGTTTAGAATCAATAAGCCTAAAAACCAAAAATATGAAGGTGTTTTAAGATTCAGAGTTGAACAGCACAACCCTATATAAATTTGTCACTATGCTGAAGTAAAAAAGCTATCTCCTAATGAAAGGATGGCTTATTAGCTCAAGCACTACACCTGGCTAATAAACATAATTCTCAGATCAAATTAGTGCCTTCATAGAGCTCTCCTTGGTGCTGTGGAGACACAACCTCTAGTTGAGGCACACTCAAGAACAGATAAAATGCCCCACTACAGAGCTGAGAACTGAGGAAAATCTGATTTTGAGTAACCAATGGGTACTTTCCAGCAAGTCAGTTGTGTTTAAACATTTTCTTCCACTTGCTTTTCTCTCAAGCAAATACTGTGCACTGCAAAAGCCCAGGGACCAATGGTGAGCTCTTCCATGACTCTGGCAGGAACACAGACCTGCAAAGGGTGAGGTAAGGTCCACTCTGCTGCAGAAATCACTGCATCCTGAAAAGGATCAGGAGCTTTACAGCCAGTCAGGAGGGACAAAGAAATGAGTCACTGCTCCATAAATGGCAGAATCAAGTGAGGCAGATGGAAGGAGTTTTAGAGGCCACCTAAGGCACTTCCTTGCCCAAGAGCAGGGAAAATGACATGAATTCTCATGCAAAACTTGCTTAATGTGTTCTTCAAATCTCTTACACTTGTTAAAACAGAAGGGCTGAAATTAGATGGCACCCTGAGTGACCTCTCCTTAGAGACCTTGTTAATTCTCAAGCAGTGACAAAACAAAAGGTTACAAGACGCTTTGGAAAGAAAAGATTACAAAGGAATGAAGCCAGGACAATTTTAAGTTTCTTGGGGTTTTTGTTTTCTTTTTAATAATTCCCCAGGTTTTTTTTTCTTCTACATTTTTTGTGACATGCTGAGTGGGGATGTCTTCTCAAAACAGGGCAACCAAGGATGTCAAGAACTGAAAAGTATCCAGGTGATTTATGACTAATGATTGATTGGTTGTTTTAGGAATCGGAATCTATATAGTGAATGAAAAAGTTAGATCCTTGCTTAAATGCTCCAAACCAAACTCTCTGTGTCTTTACAGAGCTCCACACTGGTTTAGTTCTGGTCTTGTCTGCAGTGCAAAATCTGCTTGCTTTTAATACTCAGACTCTTCAGCAATAACAGTTGTCACCCCAGCAAGACAGAGAATATTCCTGTTTGCCTTCCTTCCTCCAGTGCTGCTCAAGATCATCCTCAATAGTGTGGCAGCATGGAAAAGAACCAATCCCAGTTTCTGGTCCCAGGTAAATTAATCACAAAGGAAGCAGAAAGGCAACACCTTCAGAGAAATGAACCTATGTAGACATAGGTGCTCTTTGCACATGAGTGAAGAAGAAAGAAACTAGATTATTATTATAATCATTATGTTTAGGACAAGGATTAACTGTCATTGTTTCAGGCAGACAGAGAACATATTTCTGAAAGGAAACAAAAGCTGGGGCCAGGGTGGAAAATCTCTCCAGATAATTGAAATTGTCCCATTTGTGATATTCCCCCTCCCTGAGAACCACTGCAGTTAACAGGGACAAGCTTCTGTGATTCAGTGCATGACTTACACTGATGCCAAGGAAGCACTCTCTGCAAAGCAACATTCACTTATTTCCCAGCAAACTCATTTAAGCTCTGTAATATGTGCATCCACTTCTCCCCTTTGCGGGGGGAAGGATGAATTACTGAGACTGGTTTCCAAACCCATTGTTTTTCCGTCCTCCCTCCTTTTCTCCCAGCGCAGCTGATGTAAGAGCATCATTCCTGGCCGTGGCTCACTCACCAAAGCGTTAAATAAAATCATAAAGTCAACCTGCTCATATCACAAAATGAAATATAATGCAGATGTCATGCATCTCACTAATCTCACCTACGTAATGCTGCCCAAGCAGATATCACCAGTCACACACCAGAGGAACACATTTCCAAGGTACTGCCCGAGCTGTTTAGTACCGCTATCACTTCCTCAGGCATCCACGTAAGTGAACAGGCATTCCTCAAAATCACACCACTGAAAGGATCAGAAATTAAACTGATGAACAATCCTACTGGCTACCTGTCCCACTGACAGGGGATCAAGGATTTCATGAAACATAGATTTAGAAGAAACATAAAGATTTTAGTTATAGGCTAACTGTGTTGAAATTAGTTAGAATAGGAAGGAATTTGGGCCCAGCTAGAGTTAATTAAAATAGTTAAGAGAGCTGGACCTGCAATGGGTTTTAAGATGTTAGTAACTGATTACCAAATAACTGATGATCTGTCATTTGTATGTTTGCTTAGCTGTGCTTAGAAGGAGGAATAGAAACATTGATAAGTTGGTGTAGGGAACAAGGACAATTACCAATTTCCTCCCTTGGTGGGAATCCGTTCAAAAGTCACGCAAGAGGAAACTTAGAGGTCACTAAAGTAATTAGGATTGTTAAAGTTCAGAGAGGTGAAAGGTCAAAATGAGGAAGATGAGTTACTTCATCTTTTTTTGGGACCACTGACCCAATTCAAGACCACTGACTCCATTCAGGACACACACTACGCATGCTTAATGACATTTAAGCTCATTTCCATATGAAGCAGAGAATGGGAGGTGTTAACACTATGAATATGCATTTGTATTTTGGATATTCATAATATTTGGGAATAAAAGGTATCATGTTTGCTTGTATTGGTGCCCTGCATCTTAGGGAGCTATCCCACGCAGTACCTGGCACCAAATAGAACATTCACTTTCTAACTCTAAACTGTTAAGAGTTTTTGTCTGTCTCAGTTGGATATTGGTATTAGATCAATATTCATATTTTGGTAAATCATTCACCTCAAATCTTTATCCTCTGTAATATGTGAAAGACATTTTTAATGTTAGTTTACCATTCTTAATTTCTTCAGCAATTAGCAGTATGGCAATAAATTATGCCTGCCCACAGGAAGTTATGGATAGAAATTAAGGAAATTAATCTGCAATTAATATTCGAAATCCAAATAATTACCTCTAGAATGAAGTCCTACAGACCTCTCAGAAAATGAATGTTTGGGGTAAGATCTGGCCAGTATTGGCAAAATTCCCATCATTTCTCATCACAAAAGGGTCCAGGACTCGCAGTTTTTTCCATTCTATTTTTGTCCAACAGTTGCTGCTGGAATTACTTTACAAAAAAAAAAAAGAAAAAGGAAGGGCAATTCTTGTTTGTTATCTCTACACTTGCAATCAGTTTTCATCCCTGAATCTGTAAAAATTCACTTGGTGTTAGTAAAATCTTTTGAAGGCTCAGATTCCTAAACTAAGGGATCACCAGAAATTTGCCCTGCATATGTTGGATGAGTTACCAATTAAATACCCAGATTTCTGGGAGCATTTTGCAGACAACCTGATAGGATTTCTTTCTTCACTTGGAAAAAAGCCCCAAAGAAACAGCAAACCTAACAAAACCTTTGCTACATTTCTGAAGCCTCCAAGAGCCCATTCAGACTGCAGAGTATACCAGATCTCACTGCCAATCTTTACTTTTGTAAATAAATTAGTGAAATCCTTAATGACCTCGCAGATGTTCTATGCCTTTAGTCCAGTTTATGCACAAGCATAGTTTTAATGAGTTTATGACAATGGACAATTTCATACTTAATGCCAAATGTAAGAATGTCAGTAGCACACACTCTTGAGAAAGAAAACATCCATAAGGATATGACAAAACATGAGACTGCTTCTTCATGCCAGTAACTTTTGTCACATCTTTAAAACCAGATTATTTGTGTCATGGGGCAATTACATTTATGTACTAACAGTTTTGATGTCTTCCCTCCAGCCCAAGTATTCTGGCTTTTTTCTATTTTCTCATTTTTCTTGCCTTCTTCAAGAAAAGCTTTGTCCTTTTCATGCTGTGCCAGATCTCATTTTCTAGTCTGTTGTTTATTTTTTAATTCATTCAAACTTCATTTCCAGAAGCAAAAAGCCAGTCAAATGTATATTATCATGCTAAGACACCAAAGCCAGTCTATAAAACATAAAGACTTAAACATAGCCCTGATGTTGAAAATATTTAAACCATAAATAACAGCTTTAAAAATGTGTAAAGCAAAAAAGAGTATCATGTCAATAAATTAGCAAAAAAGGACCCATTGCAGTTATAAAATTGAAAAGCCTTGTTTATGTAACACAAATGAGTCAAACCATCTGGAGATGCTATTTACAAGCTCCTCAAGTGTCCAACATCTTTTTTTGATGTCTAGTTTCACAGAATAGAAATCTACATTTAAAAAAAGGTAAAAGGAAGGGCAATAATTATTTGTTATCTTTTTCCTCTGTCCTTGCTGTTAACTGAATTTCCTCTGGCTAAGGCTAAGGCTGGAAATAGCAATTCAGTCACACAATTTTATTGAGAACTGTGAAATGTAAATGCAAATAAACAAAAAAAAAAAAAAAAGGAACCGAAGCTGTAAATAAGGATTTGGGCATTTAAGGATAGTTGGGTAATAGTATCTTCTCCATTGCCTTTGATATTAATTCTGTCTCCATTATAAGAATTTTATTTGTATTGCCTCTTACACTCTGACAGTTCTTTATTTCCTTACCCTACCACCCATTATTTTGCACCCATTTTCAGAAATGCTTACAGCCAATGAATAACTTCTCAGATTTACTTCAAAACTAAAATTATTTCAGTAGTCAAAGAAGAAAATATTTGGATTATGTTATTCTGCGTAACTTCACACGTAAAGTGACTAAATATAAACACAAAAATCAACTTTATGTACAATGCTGGTTTCTCTGAACATTGGGAGTGAGTAAAGAAAATAACTGGTGTCCATCCAGATGGAAAAACACATCTCATGCTGACTGAGGCACATTTTGCTTTTGACATGAAAGAGCATCAACACATATTGAGCCTCCAGGCACTGAGCTCTTCTCATCACCCCAGAAGAGCAAGAACTCTGCTACCTTGGAACTGTCTCTTCTTCCAGCACACCATGGCAAAAATGATCCTCTAATCTCAAGCCTATTTATAAAAGCTTAAAAAAAGATTTTCCTGCCAGCGGCTGAAGCAAGGGAACAGCAGGCAACTTGTGCATTTGGACTACGTTGTTGGTATGACCAGGAAATTTGGCAATTGCATGGGTAAGTCAAGCTGAAGACACTCAAGTTTAGACCAGAAGCAGTCATGAATGTGGCTTACAGCCAGAGCACCACTCAGCTGTCTCTCTACCACTTGAAAACTTAGTAGCAAAATTCTCTCTTTCATCTCGCAATTGAAATGTGCTTTTGGGATGCTTGTTCTGTATCATTCGCAAACAACTGCAAGAAAAGGTGTACACACAGCAGTGGTGTGTATAAATATATGTATAGATATCAGAATGAGAAGGAAAGCAACAGTCCAATTAAACAGCACAAAAGACACTTCAAAATCCCAGTGTGGCACGTTATGCATAAATTTAGGAATTCCTGTGATGATGGCAGCACATGCTCATGAGGCAATATTCAAAACAGCTTACATTCAAGATTAGTTTCAAGTAGAACAGCTGAAGAATACAAATGGAAGTAGTCTCCAGACTTCAATTTTTCTTAGAAAAAGCAATCTCTATTTTCAAGCAAAATGAAGGAGTATCCAACTGCTTTCATGTTATTATCAATTACATGTAAGTGGACATGTACTATCACCTAGTTGTGACAGCAGAATTCTGAAGAATATCATCAAGTTCAAAAATACCTAGGTGTGTATTACCATAATTTCATACAATCACCAAATGGTTGGGGTTGGAAGGGATATTCAAGACCATCCCATTCCACCCCTGCCATGGGCAGGGACACCTCCCACTGTCCCAGGCTGCTCCAAGCCCCAGTGTCCAGCCTGGCCTTGGACACTGCCAGGGATCCAGGGGCAGCCCCAGCTGCTCTGGGCACCCTGTGCCAGGGCCTGCCCACCCTGCCAGGGAACAATTCCTTCCCAATCTCCCATCCAGCCCTGCCCCCTGGCACTGGGAAGCCATTCCCTGTGTCCTGTCCCTCCAGCCCTTGGCAATTGTCTCTCTGCAGGTTTCCTGCAGCTCCTTCAGGCCCTGCAAGGCCCCAGTGAGGTGACCCCAGAGCTTCTCCTCTGCAGGCTGAACAAGCCCAGCTCTGGCAGCCTTTCCTCCCAGCAGAGCTGCTCCATCCCTCTGCTCATCCTGGTGCCTGCCCTGGCCTGGCTGCAGCAGCTCCAGCTCCTTCCTGAGCTGGGCCCAGGGCTGGGGCAGCTCTGCAGGTGGGGGCTCAGCTGAGGGGGCAGAGGGGCAGAATCCCCCCTGCCCTGCTGCCCACGCTGGGCCCAGCCCAGCTCAGGGGGTTTGGGGTTCCAGCACAGAGGGTTTGGGCTCCCAGCTCTCCCCCACAGCACCCTCAAGGCCTTCCCCCCCCTGGGGCTGCTTATCCCTGCTCTGCCCAGCCTGGATTTGTGCTTGGGATCGTTGAGCATTTTATGCATTTATCAGCTGCGATTTCTATGTATTTATCAGTATATTCCTATTTAAAAGACATAATTTGTAACAAAAACATGCAGTTTATTTTCTGACATGGTGTGAAATTGTTGCTTTGCAGCTCTAAATATGTTTCTTGAACACCCGAAGAAAAAAATGGCTAAAGTATACAACTAAATTATTCCCATGGCCACAGTCAGGGGCTGAGATAAATTTTATCACTTTTTCCTTACATTTGCACAAGTACAGCTACATATCACACCCTGTGTGTGTGTATGGTTTAATCCACACTGCCACTTTTCTCATGTTTCCTCCTTTGGAATTGTGGGGAACTAGGCTACCACATCTTGTATTTTTAATTCTCTATCTCAAAACGATCAAAGAACATTTTGGATGTGGAAAACCACAAATTTCAGCAGAGACTTTGACACTAGTAGAGAACTCACCTCATATAGATTTATACTGAGAGTAGTTTACAGAGCTCTTCTGTGTCTTCTAAAGATATACATTTATTTAACTATAAGATTCCCGTTCATGAAGCCCTATCAAGAGTTTTTTCCCTGTTGATCTTCAAAAAGTTTCTAAAGGGCGTGATGACATTTATGGATGGCACTAAGTAGGACCATACCATTTTGAGAGAACGAACTATATGGTAGTACAGAAGGTAAGAGGCTTGATACCAAATTAAAAAACAAGGATTTACAATTGAAGAAAACTATTATGAACTAGAGTCTTACAGTGGTCAGTACAAGATCTCTAAATGAGATGGAAAAAAAAGCAGTATTTACCCAGTATCATATCGTAAGAAAAGACATGTATGGGTACGCACAGAAACTCAACAGGAGAATAAGCATCAGGAAGGGAAGCGCATACAAAAGTTCTTTCATTTAAATTCTCTAAAGGAACTTCTACACAAATGTTGGTGATAAGCAAAACCTTTCTCAGTAATCAAGAGATTTTTCTCTCACTGATTTCACTACAATCAAATTTTTAACTCTGAACTGAGACACCATGAACTCCTTCTCATGTGCTATCCCTCCGCCTCCCCTTAAAAAGTCCCCACATATATGATACTGCTGGAATGGCTGCAGATTAAATAGCCTAAAGAATATATGGAAGAAGCAATAAAAAATGAATTCAATTTCTTAATATGTTTTTTACAAAGAGTTCTAGTTTCTTAAAAGACTAATCTTCCTGGTTTTCCAAACATCCACTTATGAAACACACTCTTCTGGTTCCAGGTTTAATGGGCTACTTGGATGTGCACACAGCAAACTCCCAACAGCCTCAGGAAGAAGAAAATGACAGTATCCAGTTTCTTTCATACTGATCTGTGTTCAGAAATAAAGAGAAAGAAACAATACATAATAATTTATTTTTATGAATGTCAGGAATGACAGTGCACTTTAATTTTATATCCGTCCCAAATTATATCTGAGCCAAATATTTCACTTTAAGAGTCCTGTTAAATGTTTTCAAAGGCCTTGTTTTATGTCTTCATGAAATAACTCACTATTTTTTAGCTTTCAGGAATGGTAATTGCTGTAAATCTTGTAAATTAGCATGAGTAGCACCAGCAGGACACTCTGTTAAAATTCATTGACATTGTTGCTGGAATATTTATTAGGTACTAAAATATTTAAAGGAAACCTACAGCTACTACAATTCAAATTACATTTCACCTACGAAAGCCTTTCTTACAGCACTTAGTATTATTGTTTTGTCACTGTAAAAGAAAGTGTCTAATCCAACTACTATCTTGAGTGGAAAGATTTCTTTTCATTAGATGGCTGAATGAAACCATTATATTAACTCGATATTCCCTACAGTGGTTCATCACTTTGCACAAGTAAATTGCACTGCTCATTGTAGTAATTGACATTTTCAACATTTGCACACACAATAGAAATGTTAGCACCATTTATAAGCTAGTTGGCCCTTGATGGATTGGTGACCTTCAGAGGTCCTTCAGCATGGATTTTCTCTGGCTGCTCAGAGATCACCTCACCCATTTTCTCATTATCATCACCTACTTTCCAGCATCCCGTTTGTGTCAGCATCTCCTAACTGGTTCCAGTCCAACTGGGGTAGCTGACACCTACTATTTAAATTTTTTAACATTCACCTCACTCATTCCTCACTTCCCCCTTTGCCTCTCCAAAAGCTCATTTGTATTCCCTGCTCCAGCTGATGGTGACAGGAGCCGAGGCTTTCTGCTGGTGCTGCACAGACCACAGACCAATTCCTTCACATGCTAAAAGACATTGCTATGTAAAGGCCAACCTCAGAAACTGTGTTCTTCCTCCTTTATGAGAAAGTGATTTGAGAAAAGAGCTGCACATACAGACCTAATCTCTTCTGTTGGTCTTGCAAACAAATATGTAGCCTAGGAAAGGGAAGAAACAGAATGTTGCTTGATGCAAAGAAAATTATTAACATAATATATATTAACCTGTGGGTCTTACCCTATTCCTATTTGCAGTTGGTTTAGGAGCAAAACCTACTGAAACC
The DNA here is from genome assembly GCF_020740725.1 of Corvus hawaiiensis. Classification (NCBI taxonomy): domain Eukaryota; kingdom Metazoa; phylum Chordata; class Aves; order Passeriformes; family Corvidae; genus Corvus; species Corvus hawaiiensis. The sequence continues at coordinate 76,836,519 of NC_063255.1, read as the reverse complement.
AGTGCTGACTAAAGGTAACACACATAACAAATGTTCATGTCTAGAACAAGTAGCAATTCAAACTCATCTTCCAGAGAAAGATAAAATTAACTCCTCACAGGGGTAAGAAAATTTTTCAGACATAAAATAATCACATTGCCCATCTTTTGTGGAAAGACAAAACCATGTATATTTTTAAGAAACAACATACCATTGTACAAGATGTTTCTCTTTAAACTATTTGCACAATCCTTACAGTTTTGGTGTTTGATTAAAAAAACCACAAACAACAAAAACTCACGAACAAAAACAACCAATACAACCAAACTGCAAATAAACAAAAACTAAACTGAGAGTCTTGCTGTCATAATACATGTATTGCTACTTCGCAGGGAAGAACAGCTGTCAAAATACTCTGCCATAAACTGCCATGACCCACAGGGTGTTCCACAGGATCTTTCTGCATGCCCTGTAGGAACTGAAGTGGAAGTCTGTTCTCTTCTGGTTGTCATGGTTGTGAAGCACAGACATTTTTACAGGCTTTAAAAATAAGTCATCTTGAAGTAAAACGGAACTCAGCCAAACTAAAGGAGATTCTGTCATGTAACATTCATCTTTCATTTCTTTCCTATAAAGGTAAAAAGAGTGCATGAAGTCACCAATTTTGAGATTCTCTGCTATCTAAAACATTGATGTACGATTTCATTGCAAACAATATAGAACACCAGTGGGAAAGTCTGGGTGAGATATTTCAAACATTTTCCCAGGGAATTTCTCTAGCTCCAGTTTCAGCAAAGGAATACCTTCTTACAAAGAAAGATTCTGTCAGGAAATAGCCAAGTTGCTTTCCTAGCTGCTCATGTTTTTATAGCTGTATCCAAATGCAGTGTATATATACAGTATCTATACATGTTTATATACACACCCAACAGCATCTAATTTATCATTCCCTCACACATTAAGATGTTCCTTCTGTTTTCTCATACTTCCTGATCTGTCTTTTGGATTTTTTCATAGCATTCCCATGCCCCTACCCACTCCAGGCAGATGTGAACAACTGCCCTACAAGCACCATACTGAGGCTGAAGCAAAGTGAGACGGGCTCCACACCAGGAACAGAGGCAGGAAACCAACACACTCCTTTTGCCATGGGATGAAGGAAAAATGCATTCTGCAGCTGGGACATGGATTCCTGACCCACATAAAAAACCCAAGGCTTGGAGAAAACTCACAGAAAGAGCAGTAAGAAACTTGAAACTGCAGTTCCAGCCAAGCAGTGACCAGCTTCCTTACACACTGCAGGCTTAGAAAAAAAACAACTGTACAGGTTATTCCTCACTTGATCAGGTTTATTCCCATATATCAGTCAGTAAATAAAGGATATCAGTTCCAGGGCTCAAACTAGAGTCTCAGACATCGCCCTGAGAATCTATAGAGTTATGAACTGGCTGATAGATTTCAGAACAATCCTGGTCCTATTGAAATCAATGCAAAATTGTTATTTTGAAGGTTTGTGGTATTGTAAGTTTTAGATTAGTTCTGTGAGCTCTAACTCTCTATACGTCATTGTATAAGGACTCTACATTTCTCAGTAGTTATCACATTTTCCTGTAGCACCAGGTTCTGAGACAAGAAGATTCTAAAAATACAATATTCCATATTAAGAAGAAAGTTTTGTATTTGTTACTTATGTGTTCATTCATTTTGTGTGCCACTGTAGTGACAACTGACGTCAGACGCAGCAGAACTTGTGGCAAGCACAGTCTCTTGTCAATATTCTCTCACAGGGCCCTCCTCAGGAATTCCCTGTCCCTTTGGAAGTCCTAAAGGTAAGGTGCTTACACTAAATAATCAGGACATAGCTTTGCCATCAGATGATCACAACTATCAAAAAATCTGCTAATAAGCCCTAGCACCATACCAAAGGTGACCTGTAAGATCTCTCTTTACATGCACTCATATAAAGGATTGACTTTTCCTCCTCCTCTAGGAGATCCAATGACTAGAAACAAGAAAAATTCATTTTCTTCTGACAACTTATCATTTTAGTCTCCTCTGTCAAACTAAGAAGGTTATAAAATGTCTGCAAGCAAACAAGTAGCCAGCAACCATGAAATACTGCTTAGAAAACCTGTCACAGGATTTTAAAATTTATTTCTTTATTTACAATTTCTCTAGAAAAGAGAATCATTAAATGCATTGTTGAAGGCAGTTTTTACTTAGAGGAAGGAGTAATACATATTAAGAATGATAAAGAAATGCACTAAACATCAGCATAACCCTCCCTGCACCTCCGTTTTCTGTGGAATTCCTATGGAAAAATGCTAGATAATCCCTGAGACACTGATTTTGACACTTGACAAGACTCTCTCCAAAGACCACACAGCTACAGGCAAAAGACCAAGAAAAGCAGTAAGATTTTTTTTTTTTTGGTTGATTATTAAAGAGAATAAATTAGTACAGACAGGACCTGCTGCTGACCCCTTCAGATCTAAATCACTGATTACATTTGATTTGGACTTTGTACCCACAACTCATCTTTCTTTGCTTGCCATAAATTCAAGCATAAACTGGAAAATGCACCATATTTTTGCTTTACGTGGAATAAACATGACTCTCAAGGAAAGCCTCCTAAGGCTGAAGCCACTGTAGGACTCTTGAGCAAGTGACTTAAATAAAGTACAGGGCTATGTAGTCTTCTTTGGTGATCAGCTGAATTGAACCCAGGCCCAGCTCTCAAAGAACAGTTGTGTAATCCTGGCTACAACTTCTGGAAAAAAAAAAAAAAAAAAAAAAAGCTACATTGTCATAAAAGGCTTTCAGAAAGTCCATAAAGTAAATTAGGAAGATAGAATTGCAGAGAATGTTAGGATTGTTAAAAATAGTTAACAGACTGAGATTTCAAGAGAACATGGACTTGCACACAAACATTCTGGCAGAAAAACCCAATGATTAAGAACTAACAACTATCTTAAGTACACACTATCATCACATGTATGATGTTGACATGTATATGATATATGATGTATCACATCACCAACACTAGTAGGCCTCTGCACAACATCCAGCACAACAACTTGCTGCTTGAATGTTTCACTGAAAGAGAATGACAGATGTGAAAACATATTTATCCTCTCAACAAATATAATAGTCTCAGTAGGAGGCTAAAGATTAAATATCACACAAGGCACAGTAAATAAAAACTGAAAGTGTTTATTATATTGTCACTTCTAATTCCAGGAGATTTAACAGATATTTCCTTATAACATTCACATGCCCTTTGGAGACAATGATAAAAGAAAGATGTGCCACTGCCTTCCTTTTATTAAGACACCAAATCAGATGCATCAGATGAAAACAAGCTTGCTTGTAAAACCAATCCCAGTTTGGGATGCATTTCAGCACATACTGGAGAACCATCCACTATCACTCACTTGTACACCCAAAGAGCCTTGCTGAATCCATGAGGGAACGGTAGCACAGAATACAAGTTGATGCTGTTGTCTCGTGGATACGTCATCCAATCCCCTGTCTTTTTTCACTGGTCCTTTCCTCATCTGCCTTTTCCCAAATATCCTTTCTTGATGTATTTGCTTCCAGCCCCAGCCCTCTGCTTCCTTCTACTTTTCTCTCCAAATCACTGTTCATGCATCAAGTACTCAAGAGATGGAACTGCAGTTTAAGGTAATCCTGCAAAACATCAAGAGCTTAAATGGCCTCAAGGGATCTGCCAAGAAAGCCTAGAAAGATACTTCAGATTTGGGGAAAAAGAATAAGTGTCAGAACCACTTCTGGCTCTCGTCATAAGCCTTGCAAGTATTTTCTAAAGAAAAGAAATCCCAGAAATACAGAGCACAGGCAAAGAACTGGGATGAAGTTGTGGCACGCACCCTCAGTCTCAAGAGACAAGAATTCTGTGTTCTCATCCTACATGTGCAACTCTCACACTTTAGATGTAATCTAGGAGAAAGTGCTACTGGTGATAAAAATTTTGTATGAGAAGTTAAGTTGATGTCTGATATTATGCATGCAAGTAAACATTGTGGGACAACTGAGTTTCTTAGAGAAACTTTGCATATCTGCCCCATATTTCTACAGACTGTCCCTGAATTCTCACTCACAGAGTTGAAGCTTCAAGAATGTTTCCACCCATGCTGCATATTTATCTGAAAAACTGTTTTAAAAAAAGTTCTACAAGCAGTATTCAAGCAAGACTCAGCAACGGGTACCCAGTCACATGCTTGTCCTTCCAAAGCTGAAGCTTCATCCCCTGCAGAAATTCACGTCCCAGCTGTCCAGGCCCTGTTCCCCCCTCTGAGGAGCCATAAGGGAACGCATTTACCTGGATGCAACTGTAGTGTGTGCTACTAGAACAGTAGGAAACAAATGAGGACAATGGGCCATCAATCTGCTCCATTTTGTGTAATTTTAAGTCAGAATTAGCCATTCAGAATCTTAATTTCTAATCAAGACAAACAATAAATAACCTTTGATTCAACCTGAGTACCTTCAGGCAAATGACATTTTTCTGTTTCACATTTCCATTACTTCAGCCCAGTTATTTTCAAAGACAAGAACCACTTGCTCTACAATAACATGACACCCTTGAGCTGGATTAAACATGCTGTACTCTTGCAAAGTTAGCTATTTTTACACTTGAATAGTCAAAGCAAAAATTGGCAGTATCATACAGCTCTAGTCAGGAGTCAAGTTTCCAACTGTGAAATGAAATTCCATGAAGCAATTGAGTATGTGCAGTGGGAAAAAAAATCCACTGCTATCCCCATGTCTAGTTGAAAATGATTTCCTTTTATAAAATGTATTGAATTGCCATTTATAAAATGAACTATTTTAAAGGAGAGAGCTCGGTCCCAGTGACAAGCTGCTGAACTTATCAAATTCTTCAGGGAAGGTTTTGCACACATCTCTTCAAGACATAGAACAAGACAAAGATGAGACATGAAAAAAAGATAACCTTTTGAGCAAAAGAAATTGTTCAAGGTATCTGATAAATACATCAAACATCTGATAAAGTTTGGAGCCACAGAGGGTTAAAAATGACACTAAGTCCACTAATATGAATTCCAGAGAGTATTTCTTCAGACGTTTAAGAGGATTTTTTTTCATCTCAGGAACAAATATTAAGCTGATAAAAAATATCTTTAAAAATTTTCAAGTAAAACCCTGCATAAGGATTTTGGAGTTAGGTGACTTGAGAGGAGCCAAAAGGAGTGCAGTAAGAGTCAAGTTCATGATTTCCAAGGTAAGTAGGGCAAATGTAAATTTTCCTAACACAGGCTGGCTATTTCAAGACTTTATCCTGCAGTCCTCCACTACCAAAACCTTGCCACATAAACCTGATACAGCGGGAAACTCTCTCATGGTGCCTCAGAGTGGACAAAGTAAACACTACTGGTTAGTAAAAAGACAGTTTTAGGTGAAGAAGGAGAAACACACACAGAGAATATTCCAGCATAGAAACCTGCATGCTATCAAAATCCAGCATATGTTCCACTAAAATGTTTGGATATGTCACAGAAGCAGATCCAGTGCCAAAAGATGTGGCAAATTACTAGCTTGAGATTCCCATTAGGAAAAACAGAGGTTACTCAGCTTTTGGGATGCATTTGCAGTTTGCAGCTTGGCACAAACTTTGTTGTGGATACTCAGTAACCTATGGTAAGGCAGCAGCTGAAAACATTTTGAAAATGCCATTCTATGAAATAAATCTTCTGGTTATCCCACTATGAAAAGTGTATTAGTAAAATACTTCCTCCTACTCATCTTGCTCATTTGACTGATAAAACTCGACTCCAGACTTTGCAGCACAGTGACCTTGTTAGTGTTTGTAATGAAGATGGTGTGGGTCCTCATCACTGTCACTTCCTTTTAAGGTCATATTTAACGTGAGCGAGTCAGTACAGCCTGAATTACATAGAAAACTCATAACCAAGTCCAAGACTTAAATATTCACTGCCCTTTCAGCATTGGCTGCTGACCAAACAGCCAGTTCTGACACAAAAAGTGTCTGTGCTTTGGCAGACATTAGCTCCTTGCTGACCTCATAAACAAAGATGATAATGTTGATGCACAATGAATATAAACCAGAGACCACCAGCAGACTTCACATTCAACATTTCAAATAGTTAATATTTCATGATAATGGTCACTGATAGGTGACACTTCTATTTAACCAGCATATTACAAAAACATTTTGAAAAACTAAGTTTAGAGGAGAAATCAGTGAACAGGTCACTGGAGGAACTGACAGGCTCATGTGTAAATAAAACAGCTACACTGAACTGGAATGTTACTAATGAATCAAAATATTTGAAGAAATGTGCATAGTTTCTTATGATGTATTTACAGGAGGGTGAATACTATCCAGTTCCCTCAGGACCTGAGGGTGCACCTCATCAGGTTCCATGAACTACTGCACCTGCAGGTATTTTCAGGAACTTCAGAAGTTCCACCTTTGAGCTCTGAGAACTAAGACAATAAATCATTTTTATACCCTCAATGATGTCAAAATTTAAATTACACAATTTCACCTCCTGTCAACACTGGTGTGTCTGCCTACAGTACCTGGGAATGGATTGTAAAAACACCAGTTACTGTTCTTTCATCATGGTAAGTCAGCAGTAACCACCCTGGCAGGCATCCTTGTTGTAAAAGACACAGTTAAAAGCTGTTGTCACAAGTGAATTTATAGTCTAACAACATATAAACAAGAAAAATTAGAGCAATACTTGCTTATCAGCTAAACCATCCGCTATATTTAGAAAGAGAAAGTAATAATACGGAGAGCTCTTGCTTATGGCCAACTAGAAGTTGCTGGAAGCATCAGTCCAGAAAGTGTTCTGTGAAAGTACTTAAAACAATAGTAAACAGAGGTGTAATTACATCGTTACAGTAAGTTATAGAGGAATGCAAATTGATCTTTGATAGTTAAAAGTGATTTTTTGCATAAAAAGTACCTAATAGAAAAGCCTTCCTCCTTCTACCTTTATTTCTCTCTAATTGTTGTATTTCTTTTGACATTGTCTTCTCACAGAAACTCTGAGCACTGGGAATCACCCAGAGCATACCTACAGTGACTGAAAAAAATACCACACCAGGCAAGTGCTTCTCAATTTTTGGGTTTTGTGCTTGGTCAACCCTTTTCACAGAAATTATAGAAACTTGATAGCTTAGCACATCACTCTACCACATATACAGCAGTACACCTTGTCTACACAAACAAGCCCTTTCCAATTAATTGCCGACTTGGTAATTTGAGAGTGATTTGGTCTTTTTAACTTGTAAAAAAAGAAAACCCAAACTGGATAGGTTAAATACCTCCTTCAAAACTCAGCTGCATTTATGGGTTAGCCCAACATATCACAAATTTTAGCCTACTGTAAAGAATGCATTTCTTTAGGAAATGTTCACAATATCTGTCATGGCTTTGTAAACAACTAATACCCAGTTGACAACACTGCTGTTATTAAATGGAGCTCTACCTATCAGCACTTCTTTCCAAGATTAAGGGAGAACAAAAATGCTCAATTGTAAGGTTTTTTTAAACTAAGACACATGCAAGTCTTTCACTTACCTCAGTCAGGGTAACAGTGTGTATAGCTGTGAACAGCTGGAAACAAGGCATCAGTGGAAGATTTTACAAATAAATATAGGAATACAAATACATTAAAAAGGCTTGTGCATGACTGAAGAATTATAAAGAGGGAAACAGCCATAAAACAATATGTGACAAGTATGTGAATCATATATATCATATGTATATTAGCATAACTGTGTTTTGAGGGCTCTTTTTTTACTTCCTTGCATATTCTCAACCACATCCTGTCCTCTTGGTGGAGAAACCAATCAGAAGACTTAAAAAAAAAAAATCCCATTTTAAACTATAGAAAAAATAAGCACAAATAGGGCCGAAAAATTTAGGGTATTTTTTGGTTTTACCACCAAGTAAATTGAGTATTGCACCTGCAAGGAAAAATTGTGATTTCAAGGCTCCTAAGATATTCCTACACTCAAAGAGCTCCTTCAAGCACAAGCTTTAGCAACCAAGCAATGGCTGTTACTGTGAGATAGTTGAAAATGCAAGTAATTATAATGCTGCTTGCTGTAACTGCAAACCAACTGTCTTGGTGTCTATGATAAAAATACAGAGCTTTACACACTCCATTTTAGAGAAAGACATGAAGAAAAAATAAATAATGCAAAGTGGCTCTTACTCACTGTGCAAGTGCTGTATTCTCATGGAGCCTCCAGAGTAGGTTCTGTGTAACCAACCTTCCCTTACATATTTTAAACAGACTTTAGGGAGATTTAATTAATGCTGCAAAAGTTTAATGAAAAAAAGTAATTCTTTCAGGGTAAAATATTATTGTTAGACACTTATTTCAGCTGCTGAAATACAGATAGTTAGTACAAACGAGACTCTGCTTTCATAAGGAATCATTTACATGAAGGGTATTTTTTGAGCTATTTCACATAATGTGAAAATAAATTTATATAGGTACATTGCCAAAACTGTAATTTTGTCACTATGCACACCCAGCTACAGCTGCTTTCATGCATAACAATCTATAAATCCGTCCTCAACTCTTCATACTACCCGTGTTTTTCACTAAAAAATGACACTAATAAGCAGAGTCACAGCAGAAAAGTTCCTGCAGCACTTTTATATTCACGATGACTTAGAAGTATGAATTCCACAAGTACTGTATTACTTCCCCCTGCAATCCTAATAGCAAACCAAATGATACAACCAGAGCTACCAGGCCAAATCTGGATGCACAGGTCCACTCTTGGGTTTCAAACAGGTGCAAACATCACAGTATTTTAATTCAGCTGGAGAACAGTAACTTGAGCTGCATATGTTAACTCTCATGTTAGCATGTTAACGGTAAAAGGTTAAAAATGGTAATTACACAGTCTTAAAGACAAATTGTGGAGTGGTGGCTGACAAAATGACAACAGTAGATTGTCAGGAAGATGTTTGCACATAAAGGTATTACAGTACAAAAAGAAACTTCCATCTACTTTATCCTCTTGTTTATAACATACCATGATACACTGAAATCTTTTTAAGTGCGTAATATTTTAATACCTACCACCTTATCTTCAATATCATCAAGGATGATCCATTAATACCATTAATAAATGCATTAGGCATTAGCAGTCTGGGGCTTGGGAAAGAATTTGATTTCTCTCATGTAATAATTTTCTCATGCCCTAATAACAAATAATACATATGTATTCAGCAGTAAAGCAATAGTTAGACAAGATCTTTTTGCCAATATAACTGATGTTGCTGCCAAGAAAAGCACTAATTCTATTAAAATTCCTTCTTAATGCTACAACTGTTTCACACCTTTCTGTGGGCCAGTTAAGACTTTCTGCCACTACACCCTGAACTAGATCTGTGAAATTATCCACTCCAAAGAACAGCTGAGGGAAGAAAGTGTCCCTTGAACTGCATCCTGAAAAATTATTTTCAGTGCATGTTTACCTTTGGAAGTAACTCAGTTTCACACCTTAAGGAAGGCTTGCACATTTGGAAGCTTGACTGGTTTTAACAACTATCATGGGAGAATGAAAGATGCTACTTCTCCTAACAACCTTCTCCCATGGCCATCCTATGGCTATCAATGTCTGCAGCAACTCTGTAACTGCTTCCAAAGGACAACTCCTTTTACTACTCCACTTTCCTGAGACTTAGGTGGGCTCTCTGGAACCAAGGTAAGTATCTTCGGTGACTAATAACTCTTTTAAACTAACATTATCTGTATTTCATTTCAAGGTTTTCAAGGTGTATTTGTGCTAAATACAAATGCTTCACATACCAACACCTCTTTTAGAAAATCCACACGTTATTTTTAATACTATTAACTGTTTATTTTACATCTGTAACATGCTTTTATATTTCAGAATACCTACTTTGTGGGAGAAAGCCATTATCACAAATAAGGCAAAGTAATCATTCTTATGAAAGGCATACTTCTACAGTTGTGAAATTAGACTGACTGACGAATTATTCTATCAGAGAAATTTTTGTTAACCCATATGTTTGCCAAAAAACGTGTCATTAAATATCCATTATAAAATGTCTCACAGCTTCTACTCACCCTTTCTCTTTTATTACTTAGCACTTAACAATTTCTTAATCTTGTGGTTAATACCTGACCTTATGCCTGAAGGGAGGTTAATTCCTAAGATGAATGCTAGACAAAATAATTTATCATGTCAACAGAAATAGAGGATAATTTCTACAGAAAAACAATGGTTTTGTGTCATCTATGATGATCATTTTGTCTCCTGAGCGCTCTGTCCATGACAGTAGCAAAACAATTTAGGGAGTTTATGCTATTAAAAAGCTTTCATGAAGTACACACATCTGAACTTGATTATACGTAATTCCAGCATTTAAAAACAGCTGTTCACTTACTCATAAAAGAGGATTCAAAAAGCCAGTATGACTTTTATCTTGGTTCTCTCACTGCATCTCAGTGATTGGCAGTTTCAAGCCCCAAAGTAGGGCCCTGTGTATTTTGTAAAACACACCCTAACCTTTCTATGCTTCTTTCTTCCATCAAGATCACAAAAGACAGATCCTGTGCATTACTTTCCTTAGCTACCCGTGGTTTTTCTTATTTGCATTTTTTGGCATCTAGCTCAAGGAGAGAACCATTCTTTGCAGGGAAAAGTGAGTAAGAAAGCAGTACCTGAAAGAATTCATCACTGAGACATATTCACAGCAGCAAAATGTAATGTATTACTGAAGATGAAAGAGATAACCTGGCAAAAGGTAAGGGTTTTTTAAAGGAAGAAAAAAAGGTAGATATAAAAAGATGCATGTGAACTAGCAGCCTAGATTCAAAGATTCATAGATTTAAAAGCTGGAAGGTACCACTATAATCACCCTTTGTGACCCCATGCATGACACAGGCCATGGAATTTCACCCAGTAATTAATTCTGTCATTCCCACCGTTTGTGTGTGGGTTAGATAGCCTTTTTATAAAGACACACAGTGGAGCACTTGGCATCTCCTGTGAAAATCTGCTCTGTTACCTGATTATCCTCATCATAATTAAGGTACATCCTATTTCTAGCACTTTGAAAGATACTATCTTTCATTCCTTCACCAAAATGCCAGTCAATCCCATCGGAATCTGTTACTATAAACTCCTCCTGCATGGCTTTCTGAGGCTGGCGAGCAACTTACTTGGTATCAGTTTATGCCTTGAAGGAGAACAGGTTTTACTGTTCAGCTGTATTTCTCCAGCTGTAAAACAACTCCAGGTTTCTACCACTCTCTATCATATTTACCTAGAGATCCCTGCTTCTGTCTACAGAAAAAACATCTGCAGAGCACCAAGGATTAAATTGCTATTGCTAATGCAGATGTGTAACAGGAATCTTTATGCCTCTATTCAGCATCTCCTCTGCAGCAACACCATAAAACCCACTACAGGGCGAGAAGAGCCACATTAAAATGAGAACATTTGTTATAAAGATGATAAAGCAAATTGCAGAGCACTATTGTCATATTAATTCCAATTAGAAAATGCTTGAGAAAGGGAGAACAGGGGGAGGAGAAGAGACCTGGTTGCCTGAATAGCAATGGAAGTTACCAAGAATAGGGAAGCATCTTTCAGTAGATTTTCAGAATCAGCAAATGAAGAAAAAAAAAAAAAAGTATTGCAAACTCTGACAAGTAAAAATAAAAGGTCTATCTAAACAAAGGGAAAAAATCTGAAAAACAACTAGCTAAAGAAATCACAACTAGATCCACAAGTAATGACACAAGGTGTCCTAGGGTTCTACTTACCTACTAATGGTCAAGGACCATCAACTAATGTAATTAAGCCTCACTTCTCAAAGGCATTTTAACCTGTTTTTATTAAAGCATTACTTTGGCGAGCACAAAAATCCTGGTTTTCTATTCTTTGACAGTACATAAATATGTAGAAAGGCTATAAAAACAAATTGCATCCTTGCAACACTGAGATGGCAGCATCAAACTCCTTTTCCTAAAATAAGAGTTTGTTTTTAAAATACTCTATGTAAGAAAACAGCTGGAGACCCCCGATTTTGTTTTTCCTTTGGCAAATGCGACCACTGCTAGGGGTCTTTCTTTCCCTTCACATTGCCAAAGTTTCTTTAAATACGCCGCAATATAGTCATTAAAGGTAGTGATACCATATAAATAAATCACGTAGAAATCATCACCATCCATCATGATGGAGAGGAACCCTTTTAAAAAAAGAGCATGGAGTGACAGGACGAGGGGGAACGGATGCAAATTAGTAGAGGAACAGGGTGAGATGGGATCTGGGGAAAGACTTCTTCCCTGTCAGGGTGTGCGGCCCTAACACACGGCGCCCAGAGCAGCTGGGGCTGCCCCTGGATCCCTGGCAGTGTCCAAGGCCAGGTTGGACGGGGCTTGGAGGGGGCGGGGAGTGTAAAACTGGATGAGCTTTAAGGTCCCTTCCAACACAGACCACTCCGTTACTGTATTTTTTCGTCCATTTCGCGGGATCCATGAGTTCTACGTTAAAAGTGGTCCAGTGCAGCTCGCGAGACGTAGCTAAGCGTCGGACCCGCCAGCCCCACTCCCGCCATTTCCCCACCGCCCCTCAGCCACCACAAAATGGCGGCGGGGGTGAGCGGGACTCTCCCGCCCCCGGGGAGCGCGCGCGGGGCTCGACCAACCGCAGGCCGTCGTTTGGCTGCACGTGACCTTGCGGAACTACAGCTCCCGTCATGCACGGGGAGCTCACGTCCTCCTTCCCGCTTCCGGTTCCGGCTCCTGTCAGCCGCGCCGCGCTCGGGAAGGTCGCGCAGGGCGGACGAGTGGCCGCTGTCTCTTGTCCCTACCATGTTGTCCGCCGGCGTCCGCCGCTTCGCTACCTCTGCCATCCGCCGCAGCCACTATGAGGAGGGACCCGGGAAGGTGGGCAGGAGCGTCCTAGCCCGCTGAAGGTCGCGGGGAGGGGGATGGTGGGGTGGGGGTTGATGGCTGCCTTGTGGCTGGTTCTTGTTATGTGGGCTTTGGCGTGGCGCGGTGATGCCACAGCAGCGCAGATCGTGTGGTAATAGACGCCAGCGCCCTTCCCCGCGGTGGTACAGATGATGAGCATTGCGGTATGAGGGGCAACAATGATACTGTAAACGCTTTCTGATGTACCTGGCGTGTTTTCTCAAGCCTTTGGTCTAAAAGGCTAATTTTACGTGTGTAATTGAGATGAGGGAATTTTTTCACGGTGAAGATGATGAAATACCAGAACACTGGGGAGGTTGTGGATGTGTATCCTCAGGGGGTTTTATATCTGACTGCGTGAGACTTGCAGCAAACTGGCCCCACCTTGGCTTGGAGAGGGAGGGGAAAAGGGGACAAAGTGACCTCCAGAGGTCACACCCAAGCTGTAATCATGGAGTATTTGGGCTGGAAGAGACCTTAAAGATCATTTTTTCCACCCCCTGACGTGGGCTGGGACATCTCCCACTCTCCTAGGCTGCTCCAAGCTCTATCCAACCTGGCCTTGGACAGTTCCAGGGATCCAGGGGTAGCCACAGCTGCTTTGGGCACCCTGTGCCAGGGCATCCTCACCCTTAAAGGGAAGAACTTCTTTCTAATATCCACCCAAAGTGTCCTCTCTTTCTGTTAGAATCTGTTCCCCCTTGTCCTGGCACTGTAGTTCCTGATGAAGAGTCCATCTCCAGCTTCCCTGTAGGTGCCCTTCAGGTACTGGAAGGTTATTTACTATCCTAAATACTGTGTTTCTTTCCTTGAGAGGTATTGAAAATGCTTTGAAACTGCGTATTTGTTTTGCTCTGAGATTCTTAGCACTTTTAAATGGATGAGAAAGGAATTAATGCATTGATTGCAAAGGTAGAACTCCCTTTTTTTTCTCCAGAACCTCCCATTTTCTGTGGACAACAAGTGGCGGCTGCTCGCGATGATGTGTGCATTCTTCGGGAGTGGATTTGGTGCCCCTTTCCTCATAGTCAGACACCAGCTCCTGAAGAAATGAAGAGGACAGGCCATAGCTGCACTAGCTGGGTAACTGCTTTTATTGGATTTCATAGCACTGTGGAATTTAGGGAGCCTGACCTCATCAAAAACCCTTATAACCCTCAACCTTTTGCAGTGCAGCTTGTGAGGAGTTGTGGTCTGCAGCTGCATCATAACTGAGACGGTGAGCAGGTGGAAGTTTGTGTCACAGAGCTGCTGCACTCTGGTGGTTTGCGACCTTTGCCTCCCCAGAGGCCACACCTCTCTGCCTGCAGCTTCTGGCTCTAACCAAAGCCATGTCTGTTTCCTCCCCTGAGGAAATAAAGAGCTGTGCCTGGCGTGATCTGTGGGAGTCTCTGGCACGTGTGATGTGACAGAACAGGATGAGAAACTGTGATGCTGTAAACGCTTTCTGATGTGCCAGATAAAGCTCAGGGGGAAATAAAGTTTTCTTGAACCTGCCCTGTATCAAAACAATGTCACCACCTACATCATTCCTAATGGTTTATGGCACACTGTCCAGTTGAGATGAGGTCATTAACAGAAATTAATTGGTGCTTGCTGATGATTCTAATAAAGGAAGCCTCAGACATGACTCAGACTGTGCAAGTATGCCACTTCCAGTTGAAAGCCCACTTCACTTTGTCTTAAATTGATTCCACTTTGGGACCCCAATATTGTCTGTAGTCTGAGAATTTAAAACGTTTTTGAGTGACACAGATAGTTCTTGAAAGGAAATAACAATCCTCACTGGAATCTCATAATTGGAACAAATTATGTAATTCCTTTACCAGTTTGCTGGTTTTTCCACCCTAGACTGAGGAGAAAACCAAAATCAGCAGACTTATATTGAACTTGTGCATGTAGAACTGTGTGGTTCCATGCAAGTCAAGGCCTCTGATGCAAAACCAGACAGAGGATGATGCAAAGCCCATCAAAAATTCTAATTAAATGTTTATTACAGGGTTCTTAAATGTGTTCAATTTCTTTTTCTTGCAGAGCTGAAGTCTTCTACACAGCATTGTTCAATGGGAAAATGATAGCTGCAACCCATGCTGGATATCTCTAAATAAAATCTTAAACCCCAAGGCCTTGGGCTGTGTGTTTTGTGAAACTCCTGAGTGCTTTTGACAGCTGGTCTGTACTGAGAACCCCTTCAAATTGCAGTGTTTTGCCATTAAATTAAACAGTTAGCTGTCATTTTGTATAAAAACGGGATAGGGAAAATAACATTTCAAAACTGGGATTGGGCTGAACTTTTGTTATGGCTCAGAATAATGACTTGGGATTGTTTATAGAAGTGGGTATCCTGTCATATAATCCATGCTGCAGAATTGTTTAACTTCAGTGAGGATTTTCTTTGGCTTTTCTTCCATGCTCAGCTGTTCTAAAGAGCTGCTGGTCCTAGGTCTCTGTAGCATCAGCTCTGAGCAGGAACTTGGGCACTGTTGTAAAGGTTTCATGAGGCTTCAGGCTCAGGGGATGAGGTGGGCATAACTCTGACCAGAAAAAATTATTGGTAGTATTCTACAGTTACCAAAACTGGAACTACTGTAGGTTTGGAGGTGTTTGGAGGGAATTGATGGCTTTCTGCTGGTAGAGCTGTGCTTGGCCTTGAGGCCTGTGTAATTAAAGATAGTCCAGGAGCTGTGAATGCTGTCAGGATACTGAAACCAATGAGAACTCACAGACACTTCAGTCAGTGGCCTTGTTGACAGCACAAATAGAAACTCATTTTCACACCTGCTGTTGTTGTGGCCACGCTGCTTTCTGGAGGCACAGGCTATGGAAAGCACTGGCCTTGCTCTGGGATGGCCCCTTCACCCTTGCAGGCAGTGCTCTGAAAGGCTGTGAGCTGCTTTTCTTGTGAACTTTTCTGCTCTGCTCTTTCCCTCCTGCTGCAGCACAGTGCATTTACTGTGGCTTGAAGCATCAGAATCTGCAAACTGAACAGTTTCATAAAATTTTGTATTTTCTTGCTGTTCTGTATGGATGTCAGTTTCTCATCAAGCTCCCCCAGAAACAGTATGTGGGAGTGGTAACATGCTGCTCGTAACAGAACAGCTCCTGGGTTCCACATTTCTTTTTTCAGGGGTGAGTCTAAAGTGCAAGATGACTGTTCCCCCTTATTCCAGAGTCCCTGATGTAATTGAAAAGGGCACACACCACCTCTGAAGGGTCACCCTGTGGGATAGGCAAACCAGTTCCTTTACTGTGCTTAAAACAAGGTCTCCTTTCTGAATGCTGCCCCCTTCTCTTGTAGTTTTCAAAGATACTTTTGAGCATGGGTGGTTCAACTTAAAAGGAATTATTTTTGGATGAAATGTTAGAGACTTTCTCCTCTTGTGATGTGTTCTAAAGCTGTAATCATCTCTTCACAGTGTTGTTACACTGATGGATTGTAGTCATTTAGAAGCAGAAAGGTCCTGGGGGCTAGTAGTTATAAGAAGTTTCTAAATCATGACCTTGTTTCCAACCCTGCTACCGACTCAGATAAATAAATCACTGATGTGGAGCACAGTACCTGTAATCTTCCATCTGCTGCTGTTTTACATAATTTCCATGGCTGTGTGGTGAGGGGATGGAGGATCTGAACCTCCTCTGTGCTGGTGGTTGTATTCCAGCTCTCCTTGTATAACCTCAGCTTTTGTGTGCCAGTACAAATCATGCAAAAATTAAGCAACATCAGCCCTGCTTCGTGTGAGGTCTGATAAAATGCATCATGTTAGTCATGAACTATTTGATAAACCTGTGTTTGTGGTGTGCTATTGCTAGTTAACCTTTCATTTACAAAGGAAATGTAGTACAGTCTTGTAGCCTTCGTTAATAGGGTCAGTTAATTGAAGGTTGCTTGAGTACAGGTAGTTGTTAGTTTGTATTTTTGATGAAACACCTGCACACTGCGAGTTAGAAAATGAGTACTTGGGTTCTCCATTCACAGCAAACTCTCTAACTCCTGTGTGCTGCCGAAGCTGTAATTAGTCCCTCTAGAACTGGGTTGGTCCCCTACATGAGTTGCTTGGGCAGTTTTCAGTACTTTTCAAGCCCCATCAATTACCAAGCCCGTAAGTTCTCTGCCTGACTTAAGTAATTGGTTCCCTTAGGACTTCAGAACTTTGCACTTCTGCAGCAGAAACACATTAACAGATCTGTGCTGGTCTTTCTGTTACTACAAAATGGGACAGTCTGCATTCTACCCAAAGGCATTTTTTACTTCTAGATTATCTGTAATTTCATCAGTTCTCAATAAAGCAAAGTCTAAAATTCATTATTTTGGTTGCCTGGGTGGAAAATACAGGTTGTCATTGAGAGAGATGTGGCTCCTGTCATTAATGCCAGGTGTTTGTGTTTTAATTTCACAGAGACACAACTCCAGATTGCATTCGTTTCTTTGCTCATATGGGAAGATCACTGCATTCAGCCAACACTTCCTCAACCATACTTATTTATTTGTTTGTTTATTCATTTAACTGCCCATTTTTTCATTTACTCCCCAAATTTACCTTGGTCTTAATCTCTTGTAGTTTACCCATTCTATAGTGTATTGTTTTAAGTCTTCCTAGTCTTTTATTTGTTTACTGACTGCTAAAGAGGTGAGCCAGAGAAACTCAGATTTTTTTCTCACCTTATTTTCTCATTCCAGAATGATTTCTCTAAACACATTCCCACCACAGATATTAACATGGAAATACCCAGTCCTGAGTGATTCTAGAGACAGAAGTGTCACTACAAATATATAAGAATGAACTGATATTTAATGGTATTAAGAGGGATGGATCAGATTCATTAAAGCCCACAAGCTGCAGAATTAAGTTGTGCAAAAACATAACAGTGTATTCCATCACACTCAGCTATATAATAGCCTGGGTACCCAATGAAATATTTATTTTAAAATAGTCTTTTTAGTTCCCTTTAGGGCACCTTGACTTGGTAGAAGATAAATCAATTGAAAATAGGCAAAAAGCAATATGGAAGTGGTGCTCCTCTGTCGTTAAAATTGTATGAAGGAAAAAAAGGCAGTGGCTAAAGGACTTCTGGGAAATAACACATCTCTGTGAATGATTGTAATTTTTTGCTTGCCAGATGCCAATTTTAAGGAAAATCATTAATAATCCCTGATTTTTTTTTTTTTTTTTTTTTTTGCAATTTCACTGTTATAATTTTTGCCTACATGATTTCTGTTTTGGCACAAACTCAAAACCTTTCTGCTTTGCTTCTAGAGAGCTTCACAGCTTATTATTTTAATTATGTTAGGTATAGTCTTCACGCTGTTTCTGAACTAAATCTGAGTGGATGTGAATCAGATGTCCTTATATTTTAATATTTGGGATGTTTTCAGTTTGTGGATCTTTCTTTCTTACTCTGGAACACTCCTTGTTCCAGAGGGACAAGTCTGGAAGGACTCGGGTTCAGTTACACTGAACAGGGTAAGTACTTTGATTTCGTGAAAATGAATATATTATTTTTCAAATCAAATTATTCTGGAATTTCTGTCTAGCAATTAATTTGATAGCATATCTTTTTCATATCCACTTTTCAGAAAGCAAAGGGAGTTTGATTTTTTTTTTACCCCCAAAGAATAGAAGTTTCAAGTCTTGTTCAGTTGTGCTTTGAAGCATCTGGTATCGATCCATGTTAGAGATAAGACACTGGATTGGATGAGCCACACTTCTGAATTATTGTGGGCAACCCTCTCATAATAGATTGATATAAGTAAAACAGAAACCTGGACTAAGTTCTTTCTTCCTTTAAATTGTGACTCCTTTAGGTATTGTCCTGTACAGTAATTAAGAGTATGAGTTACTTATGAAAATTCCTTTAAGATCATTTTACTGTTAATTAAATAGTAGGGAAAATATTCAAAATATTTTTTAATATAAGTTATCAGCTACTCTTGTTTCTTGCTAGTCTGAGATTTTTATTGCTGTCTGAACATGAAGCAGTTTAGAAGTTTATAGACAGATAGGGCTGGAGGAAAAATATGTGAAAGTAGAACTTAGTATTGTACAAGCTAGCACATTCAAACTATTTTTATCCTTTAAAAGCAAAGATCATCTATACATTGCAATTCATTACTTTGGTTGAGTTGTCAGTGCAGTAACATCAATGGGATTTTTTAAAAAATTAAATAGAATTGTAAAGGAGAAAGAAGGGAAGGAAAGAAAAAAAATTGCTGCTTCCATGAAAAAGAAATTAGTTCTCAATTTCATGATCAAAAAAATAAAGTTATATAAAGGTCAAAAGATACACACAATAGGTGATATCAGAGGTGATATACAATAGCCAATGCTATAAAAATATTCCTGCCTGTTCCCACCTCTGTAGAGTACATTAAACAGGCTATGAGAAGCTATTTGTAATCATTATTTTAATGTGTGAAAATACACATTAGGACAGAAATAGAAGGGCAAAACAGATTAAGTCTCTGGACTGCTTAACTGGAAATTGGAATGTGTATCAGAGGACCACAGTAACACACTAATTTATTGTTAAAAGTGCTGTAATTACATCTTCAATTATCACAAAAAGACACAGGTTGAAAAATAGGAGGAATGGTGCAAGTTTAGGACATATGCTACAGGAAAAACACTTTGGAGTAGCACTGAGTGGTTTATGGCAGGTCGAGACGGAAAGACAGTGACTGTGAGACCCTGTGTGTTGCAATTAATCATTGTTTCAATTAAAACATAAGTGTGGGCTCTCCCCCCTACCCTCTCCATGGGTTTGTCAGAGGCAACCCCTTCTGCAAACAGCAAGCACCCACTCAGCTCCTGTTTGCTCTGCTTGCACAGGGAAGATAAATGTTAGTTGCTCTCTGGGATGATATGCTCAATAAGTTTGACTTGAATTTAAAAGAGTTTAAAATAATAGTATTTGCTGGAATTAATGTGATCCACTGTTCCATTTTCTCCTTTGGTATTCCATGAATAACATTAAGCTCTTTTCTGTGGTTGCACCACCTTTTTCCATTAGCTATGTAGAGCGTGCAGCTCTTTGAAAAATGTCACTGTATAAATAGCGTTGCTGAGTACCTGACTAAGGCACAGCCAGCAACAAAATGTGGAAATGTACCTTGCTGGCAAAAAAAAAAAAAAAAAGTGTAAAAATCATGTATGTGAAAATGTATATAAATGTATATAAGAATTATGACAAGTGATGGAAGGACAGAGACGAGAGGGAAGAGTGTGGTCTGAGGTTTTGCTTTTTTTTTTTGTAAAATTTTGGTTGCACCATTAAAATTCATAATTCTTGAGAGCTCTTTAGACTAAGTTTAGCCAAAAAGAAACCCAAATCACAACTCCATATTCCTGGACTAAATTTGGTTTTGTAAAGACAGGAAGAAAGATCTCTTTCTCAAGGAAGGGAAAACCTGCTAGCCACCAAGCTAATCAATCAGCACAGATGTTTGGCTAAATGGGGCTTTGCTGTGAACCAAAGCTGTTGCCTGAAACAGTAGCAGAATGGGCTGTCAGGGAAAAAACCACAAACATAAATATGCAGGTCATTAATATGAGTGAGAAATTCTTTTGCTTGCCTCTGTGAGCTATCCAGGTAATTGAAAGTGAAAGCTGAAGAAGATGTGCCTCCCTAAGGAAGACCAATCTCTCCAACATCTTTGTTTTCTGATAGCCCGAAGCAGATTTGGGGAATTGCTAATTGGAAACTTTTCTGGAAATATGCACATCCCTGTGCTCCAAAACCACGCTGTCACTTCTCCTTCCTGTTTGGTTCTCCCAGTCGTGGTGCTGTCCTCTGAATCCAATACTGCAGAGAATTGTTTTCGGCCAGACAGCTGGGGTTCAGTTGTTAACTCAGTATTGTCTCAACCCGCTGCCAGGAGCTGTAAGTGCCTCTTTACAGCTCATTTGGGAATACTTTAGTGCTGTCTTTATGAAGCTGGATATGGAAGAGATGGGGGTTTTTTGGAGGGGTCGGGGGAAAGCTGGCAACTCCTAAGTAAGGGCCCTTATTTTCATATTCTGGAGTGGCAGCACAAATGGGGAAGTATTCTGCAAATACCTGTGTAATTTAATTGCTAGGCATAGGTGAAGTTCCTCAGCCCACTACATAATCCAAAAGCAGAGTGTGGGCACCTGACAGCCCAGCTGCAGCACAACTGAAGTAGCTGAAGGTGTGACTTCAAAATTACCTAAATTTTATTTAATTCTCTGTTTGACACTGCTTTGAAGTTAAAGCAAAACTGCAGCAGTTCAGTTGGAATTAACCTCTGAAATCAAACTATGTAAAACAAATTGCCAGCTACTCTAATCCTAAATAGGTCAGCAAAACCTAAGCTAGTAACACTTTAGAGAGATTACTTTTTAGGTTGATTCAAGGCAATTTTCCTGCTATATAGGGAATTCCAATAATGGGAAGTGAAAAGCCCAGAAAGCCAAGCAGAATATCAGCACCAAGACAGGACGGAACACAAAGTCAGGGCTCGGACCCCCATGTTTTTTTGGGGTCTTGGGTGCCATAAATGGTTCACTTTTCCTTCCAAGGAGCCCATACAATTGATAGTCAACTTAATTTCCTGTGAGAGAAGACTGGACTTTGAGCACTTTCTCCAGAGGATGTTTAAATACAGTTGTACGTAATTATTATTTCTTATTTACTAGAACACTTAACTCAGGCCCCTTCTCTCCTAGCAAAATTCCAGAACCATCCCTCCTATGCCATAAACAATCCCTGAAAAGTGGAATAGCTCGGCGGGTGGTAGTGAGAGCACGCCCTCACCAGAGCAGCTCAAACCGTGTGGATTAAAGCAACACCCCTGGGAAGCCACCACAGATCATCTGAAACTGAGCCTGGGCCTCTCATACTCTGCACAACAGCTCACCTGGGTGGAAGGTGACCACACACCTCTTCTTTCTCCAGCTAAATTTAGATACCACTCCAGCAGCCATGTGAGCACCCACTAAATCAGGTCACGCAGGAGAGGAAATAACCACAGGTTCTGCTTTTGAAAATGGCATTACTGCCAGAGGCACACTCTAAGAGAGTTTTTTCTGAAAGTGCAGGAGAGGAAAAAGACAATATGTAATCAGGGACTGAAAATGGTAATTTCTTAAAACCCCCCCTAGCAATTTTCATGTGAGATTGCTAAATGAAACCTTTGTTCTCCCTTAGGAATCAATGACCTTTGAGAAATTAGTGACCAAACAGAAATAGAAGACAATTCAAGGTAAGTCTATTGACAAAAGAGGAAAAAAAGCAAGAGCTCAAACTATTTCACTGAAGATGAAATAGTGGAGGGTGCTGCTGGGCAAGAGGTACTTAGTGAAGGTTAAAATGGCTCACATCTGCAACAAATCACAGTTAAGAAAAACTGCCCACCAAAGGGTCCTTGGCCACCTGCCAGGTGAATAAAACAACAGAGAAAACTGGGACCTAAATTCTCCCAGGTATTTCTCCTCACTGGTTTGAGTTGTGCAGGTGCAAGGTACACCCAGCCACTGCCTGGGGGTCAGAGACCAGGCTCAAGGTTTTAGCCCCCCAAACATGAGAGGGAGAACAGGATTTGGTAGCTGTGTGCCGAAGAAATGAATATTGTTTCATTTTCCTGAAGAAACATAAATAAGGATTCCTATCTACACTTTGAATGCTACGTAACCTGTTACTAAATTAAGCCATCTGTAATTGCAGGAGGGCTTTAAAAATAAAGCAGCAGCAATAGAATTCGTTATTCTGGCTTGTATTTTCTGCAGCATTTATGAGCCAGGGTACACAGCTCTGAGTAGCCAATCTCAAATTACTCAGACAGAACAATTTTTCAGGACAATTCTTCCATTTAGTGTACACCAGATCAGTGGCAGATTTTGGGAGGTCATACTCCCTAAACATAGAAGCCTTTAAACTAGAATTAATTTAGAAAAAAAAAAAATCAGCACATACACTAAAAAAAAGATATGTTGTTGTTTACCCTTAATCTCAAACATTTTCCTTCTCAAAAATTTGCATTATTTCACTAGCCACTCTGTAAAACTGCAGTTTCTCCATTTCTAGCTGTAAATACCCTATGAAACGTCAACACTGGTGCTATTCAGTGCTGATAATTAAATACCTATTTGACAATCCCATTCAGCTGCTAATACTTTAAAATTTTCCAGCCTTTTTGTAAAATGCAAAAGTAATTTAAAAGGCAATGCACCATCTGGACTCATGTCTCTGTTAGTCTTGCAGGTTATCAAAAATTCATTGCTCCCTCTCTCCTTCCCTTCCCTTCATAATCTTCTGCGTGTTCTTTTCTCACATTCAGTTTCTTTTTACCATAACAAGATTGTAAGTTTAGAAAGCATTCAAACCCCCAAAAAGGAGCCAAAGCTCTGTGGTACTGTAAGTGTTGTAAAACAAATGTGGTTTTAAGGCAGGAAGGATGGCACTGCTAATGTGACACAAAGCAGACATTTACAACAGAAGTTCAGGTTTTCCTTATTGAGCCTCTTCAGACCTTGTAAATGTATTTGCATTTCTGAGAATACAGATATACTTTTTAAAAAATAAAAATTGAGAAGTCCTAGCAAAACGTTCTGTGGGGTTTGTTTTGACAGGGAAGCTATAAAATAGCAGTTGGGTATAGTCAAAGTCTATCCAATTAAGGAATTCTTTTGAATATCAAATGAACAGTGAAACATATGTAGATATTGTAAAAAACCAAAACTGTGTGAAAAAAATGTGAGCTTGTTGTCCAACCATTTTATTTAGCTTTGTGTGATGCATCTTTTCCTAGTTATTAATTTACATCCATTTTTAATGTATATGTATGATGGTGTACAGGTAAAAAATAACAATTATGTAAATGATTGGAGTTGCTCTCTGTTCCACCCAAAAATAGTATTTGTTACCTGGGAATGAATATGCATAGAATGAAGAAATTAAAACCATTTCTAAAGCTTTGCCATTACATTTCCCTGTATTCTGCACTTCTTAGCTGTCAAACCTAATTCTTAAAACTTCAGTCTTTGCACAGAATTATTATTTATATAGTGCTGCAATATCTGAATAAATATTGTCTAATTCTTCATTTATTTGCTCAGTTCAAGTGGTCTCACACAAATGTCCAAAGGACTGTAATCATTCCCTTACCTCATTTTCTCAACAGGCAGTGTTTTCACAGTGCTCTGTTGCTGTAATAAGTATTATAAGTGGAAGAAAATTGAAATGCATGCTCAAACATTTGCCAAAAAATTAGAAATTCTGGACTGCCACCAAGAAAAGGGAAAGAATTCCCAGTCAGACATCCATCGGCTACTCCCCATCCATTCAGAGAGCACCCAAGGGAGCAGGATACTCCTTGGTTTGGTGAGTCTTGTAAAATTCAGGAGTACCCAAATTAGATGCCTTTTCATGTAGTTTTGTGCCAATGCTTGGTTTCTCTGTAATGCCTGGAAGTAATTTGTTAAATGTCTCACACTTCCATGAGATACTGCTGGTGCCTAAAACATCACCCTTCAGAAAGGAATGACCTTTCCACGAAGGAAAAAAAATCACTGCTTATGTCTTTTTAAATGCTTGATAAACTTACGTGGCACCAACAACCCCAGCAAGATTTATTGAGCAATACCCTCCAGTATATAAGCACCATCAGGTAGCTTTGCATTCTCTGATGAATAAACAATTAAAGTCGTAATTGTTTGTGCATTCCTGAAAATGTCAACAAAATCAAACATCTGTCATGCCAGATAAGGAAACACGGCTCGTTTAATACACTTAGTGCTGTACTCAGCCTTGAAAAGGTCACTCTGGTTTTAACAAGCACTGTGTAATTTATTGCCTCCCAGTAAATGACCATGTAGTGACAGTAAAGCTGTGGCCGTGTTTGGTTACCCTTCAAACGACACATTTGATTAAGATAGCACATCATATTTAGCACAATCTGTTTAATGTTGCTTTTGGATGTGCCCTCACTCTCTCAATTACGACCAACTGTGACATGAAACCATTTTTACCAAAGCAACACTGACAGCCCCCAGCCCCATCCCACCACAATAAAGCAGAGCAAGCCAGAAGCATTGCCTTGAAAGCCACCCATTTAAGACAACAAACAACGTACAAGGGCAGCATTCACTCCTCTGCCATCTTCAGTGGCAATAAACAAAATCTACACACGGTTCAATTGCAGATTGAAGCCATTAGCATCACACAGCCGGTGCTCGTCTGCCAAGAAGGGCTGGACACCCTTCTGACTCTGCTTTGGCTTCCTGCATCAGGCTTCTGGATCCAGCCCTGAATCCCTTCACAAATAACTCATGGCAAGTGCTGCTTGTTCTCCCTGCTGGCTGCACCAAAAGAAGTGTCAGGACAGCCCAGGGATGTCTCCTTTTGCACAGACCTATTTCGCTGAAAACTGATCTTTTGGAACCACACTCAATGACCTCCGTTATTCTCCTGCTGGCCTGTGCTCAAAAGATTTGCTAATGTCAGTGAGAGGGAGATACTTTGGGGTGAATATGGACAGGGAGGCATAGGGGATCATGCTTTCTTCAACACATTGTCTTGAAGCACCAACCAGAAGTCAATTTTTGGCTTGATGGCTGTTGCAACCTAAAAGTGAAGTGCCTTCATTGTCATCTGGTCCTAAAAACCCTGACAAACTGTTAATTATCGGTACTGATGAGTTGGTTCTGTTCCTCCTTAAACTATGAAATCTAATCCTGAAAGATACCATTATGTGGGAGATCCAAATAAGCAATGTATTCCCCAGGCTGGCTGGCAGGTCAGAGTTAGCACAGATGCACAAATGCGTTGATCACATCACTGGACAGCTGGTGGGAGCTGGCCCAAATCTCGTTCCTCTGTTCTTCTCCCAAGTATTTGACTCCTGAGCCAATTCTGTGAGCTGGCTCCAGGAATTTATTTATATGGAGGTAATTTGGGATGAGAGAACAATACTCTTACAAGGTTTGTGCTTTGAATAAAGGTGAATTTGAGGTGCTTTATATGTCTAAATTACGGAAGACCTTATACAAAGGAGGAGAAAGGATATGGACTGTTCTTCCTTTCCTTTCTTTTCTGGTACACAAGAGAGCCACAAGGCCAAGTGAGGATTATGCTACTGGGGTTTTTTTCATCCCAACAGGATTACAAAATGCTTTATGAAGTGTCAGTTTGTTTCATGCCTGGCAGGAATGGAAAATGGGGATTACAGCCCTCTCTGCAGTAAGGTTGATCACTGCTCCCCTGAGCAAGGACAAGTGGGCCTGTGCATCCAGATCATTCCTAAAGGATTCCTGTGGGAAAATGAGATTGAATTTTGGTTGATTGGATAACCAGGCTTTACACTGGATTGTTACTAGGCTCTTCCACAGTTTATTTTCAGAGAAAGAGCCTGACCCTTTCTACTTGCAAATGTTAGGTAAGGACATCAAGCAGGATTCACTCCTGAGGCATAACATGGCATCACTGTGAGGGAGTGCATCACCCATTCCCATGATCAGCTGTCAAGATTTATGTGTGTCGTGGTTTAACCCCAGCCAGAAAGTCACCCCCATGCGGCCTCTTGCCCACTCTGCCCTAGTGGGATCAGGGAGAGAATTGGGAGAGTAAAAGTGACAAAACCCATGGGCTGACATAAAGAGTTTAACATGTAAAGGAAAAGCCATGCACACAGCAAAGAACCAGAAATCCATTCCCCACTTCCCACAGGCAGGCATTCAGCCATCCCAGGACAGCAGGGCTCTGTCACGTGTCATGGTGACTTTGGATAACAAACACCAGCATTCTGAATGTCCCCCTCTTCCTCCTTGTCCCCACAGCTCTACATGCAGAGCATGATGCTGCAAGGTCTTGGATGTCCCTTGGGTCAGCTGCAGTCACCTGTCCTGGCTGTGCTCCCACCCAGCTCCTTGTGCAGTCCCAGCCTTGGCCCTGGTTGGGTGGTGGGAGGAGGAGGAATGTCTTTGTGCCAGCTCAGCAAGAACAAAACCATCCCTGTGTTGTCAACACTCTTTCCAGCACAGATCCAAAGCACAGCCCCACACCAGCTACTCTGAACAAAACTCACCTTACCCCAGACAAAAGCAATCCATCCTCCACCTCTTCTTCCATGCCCAGGCCACGCAGTCTCCAGTGCACCCTTGTTAACCACCACCCGTCTTTCCATCCTTTTGATGGGGTACAGAGACATTGTTCCCTTAGTCTATGGACCACTTTTCTCAAATGTCTTTGAAATGTCTACAAATGTCCCCAAAACGCTCACTGAGGTCATTTAGTCCATGGCTTTGGGGTCTATCTGAGGTACAGCAGTGTTCCAGTTTGGCCAAATTTAGAAATATGTCCTCTGAGAGGAGGCACAACCACCCCTCCCCCACCAGGTTCAGGAAAAATAAATTTTCCTTGAAGGAAAGTGAAGGAGATAAAACTATTTATTTACCAAACACACGGGAAAAGGATAATAATGCTAAATAATAAAATCTGTCACTGTGGAGAAAAAACCTGGGAAAAGTGTTTGAGTCCTCCCTGTGGTCTCCTCGGAGCTGGGGCTTGGCCCAGGGCCAGGCCCTCTGTGCTCGGTGGAAAGTCCTCCTGATGTGTTCTGATATTGAAGCAGCCCAGCAGAAAAGGGAAAAATCCGAAATTCCAGGGAAGGAAAAGCAAAGTTCAACTCTCAGTCTCTCTCTGGAGAAAAAGAAACTGAACCACTGGCCAAAAGCTGACTGGGAAGCAGC
The DNA here is from genome assembly GCF_020740725.1 of Corvus hawaiiensis. NCBI lineage: Eukaryota > Metazoa > Chordata > Aves > Passeriformes > Corvidae > Corvus > Corvus hawaiiensis. Next base: position 76,808,852 of record NC_063255.1, on the reverse strand, counting down.
AAGCCGGGTGCTGCCTCGGTCTCCTGCTGCAGCTGAAAAAAAAGTCTCTATCTCTGTCTGACCTTGAACAAATTGCAAGCTGCTTTGAGAAAGTTTTGCTCAGTTTTTTTCTTCCCCCTCTCAGGCTCATTTTAAAGGCATAGAAAAGCACAAGAATTAATTTCTGGGCATAGGGCAGTGATATGGGATACACATCATAAGTCACCCCAAGACAAGCAGTGTTCACATGGTACAGCCTCTGTCCTTCTGTCCCAAAAGTCTGGACGACTCAAAAGCTCAGAATCTGAATTCAGTGTCTAACCAAAAATCTCAGCAGTGGTACTGCCAGCAACCTCCTGCTAAGCAGGAATCAAACAGCATTCCCCATTCCCATAATGGATTAGGGGCACCTGAAACAAACAGAAGGAAATTATCTTTTTGCAGATAATCCCCCTGCAGAACACATCACTGCAAAATGTGTGAAAGAGTTAGGAAAGGATCAGACAAATCCAAGGAGCACAGGCACGTCAGTGTGAAACCAACAGGAGAGTCCACAATGTGAACTCTTGCCTGTAAAACAGAAAGTGTCGGGAGGAAAGCACCTGCATTTAGTACCTCTCCATAATTCTGTTACTTCCTATTTCTTGTGTTCCTGTGTCTTTTCTGGCTGACCTCAGAGACACGTCACTGCACTGAGAGAACCCTTGATCTGAGCCAGCAAGGATCAGGCTGGAATATTTTCTTAAACACGTTTCAGATGCACCTTTAAAAACCTAGTCATGTTTCAGACCTGCCAAGTGTTTGGCTGATCTTGATCATAAAGATATGTTCCTCCTTGGTTTGTATTTTTAATCATAATTAATTGCATTTTTCTACACTTGGCCTTATTGCTATTTCATTTACTTAAGCTGTAATTGTTAAATCTAATTTACTACTCTGTGAAATCTTAATCCTTCTGAAAAGTAATGGGCAAAGTACACAGGTCAGTTAAGAAACTGATTCACCACATAACCTCCATTTAGTAATTCCATTTATTTCAATAAAACTAGATGGCACACAAAAGAAAGACTCTACAGTGGTCTTTGGTCTCCAGAAAATCATAGAATTTTTAATGCAAGCACTGAAGAGATGTCTTGACCTCTACCTGAACATATTATTTTTCATGGAAAAAAATCCAAAACAAATCCAGCTCATAAAATCTCCCTAAAGAAAGCCACCTACATTTTGTGCTTGTTCTTATTTTACAAGTACAGCATTATCCTTTTAAAATATACAAAATGTCAGCTTGATAATACAGGGGAAAGGGCTTCCATGTCCACAGTGAACACGATTTCTCTAAAAAACAATAAATGAAAAGCCTATTACTAATGTAGTATTATCCCTTTAATCACTTTTGTTCATTACTCCCATATTTTAGGTGATATAAAAGGAGGAACAGTTATTGCCTTGTTCACTTTGATTTATTTAGCTCAGTGCCTCCTTACCTAGGTAATGTAAAATAAACTGTGCTACATGGGTCATTTATGATATGATTTAATAAGATGCTTTTTATTTTTAGCCTGCAGGGAAACACATTCTTTTGCAAGCACCTGGCAGAAAAAAAAAAAACACCAAAAAACCAACCCAAACAAAAACAAAAAACAAACAAACAAAAAAACCCACCACCCAACAACATTTCTTTTTTTCATTTTCTATTTTCACTCAGTAGACTCCAGCCTACAAGATAATTTAAAGTAGGTTGTCATGGTGGTAATGTACTAAAACAGGACTTCAAAACCCATGTCAAAATGGGAAATGGTGCCTGGATGTCAAAATAAGGAAGGTTGTAACTACAAGCTTGACCAGCTCCTAACTTCCTTTGGGTATTTCTGGGTAAATTAAGACTTGTTCCTTTTCACTGGCTGGAACAGGCTAATGTTTTTGCTTAACAGCACGTGCTGTCTACAAACAAAGTTATTTTTATGTAACAGGTATCTGAGACACACCTGGAGGTAAAAAAAAGGAGCTAGGAAATTGGTTTTCTACGGACTCAGTGAGTAACATGAGCAAGTTTATCTTATTTACTCTGAAACTTAAAAAAAAAAACAAACTTAGAGGAATTTGGGACCAGTTTCTATGGCTTTTAGTTTTTTTGACGATTCACTTATAGGCATTCTGTGGGAGTAACATTAATTCAAACCTCTGCAGATTGCACAAAGTTAAAGGAGCTGGTATTAGAAAATCCTACGCAGGGATATTCCGTACATTTTTTTCTTTATCTCAGATTTAGTGCTTCTGTGTATTTATCATTGTATCTATGTATCTAGCATTGGATTGTTCATTAAGTTTATGGCCCCATTAATAAAATTCTTTATTTGCTGGTCTACAGCCTCCTTCAAAGTTGAAAGAAGTAGGAAACCTTTCACTGTTGCTTGAGAATTCCCAACCAACAAAAAGCTCCATCAAGTGCCTGCCTGAAGTCCTAAAATCCAGCATATTTGGTCTCCTGAATTTTAGAAATGTGGCAGCACGACCACATGGAAGAGACAGAGAGACTTAAGAGGTGATAAAGGGTTCAGTCCCCATGAGGCTTTTGGGGGGAATTTAACCAACAACACAAAACTGTGAGAATTGTGAGTCCACCTGTGACTTAGATGGGGATGGCAGGAGAGCACATCGTTTTATCTGTGCTTTACAAGACACCCCTCGATGTCCTGACATGTAATGAGCACAGGTAAGGTGTTGAAAAGTACTGATGGCTTAAAATCACCTGTGATATCCCTGTAGCTGTGCCTGTACAGTTGCACAGATTGTGCTGCAAAGATGGCCTTCTACAACAGGAAAGAAAAATTGTGTCATTATCCTGAGCAGAAATTCAAATTCCATGTTTACAATGGTGTCCTTGAATGTTTTAATTTTTTTAGGTCAAAAATATGCTTGTCTCAGAAAGATACCAACATGCCTTCAGCTCTCAGGGGTCCCAGCACAGGAAGGAGCTGGAGCTGCTGCAGCCAGGCCAGGGCAGGCACCAGGATGAGCAGAGGGATGGAGCAGCTCTGCTGGGAGGAAAGGCTGCCAGAGCTGGGCTTGTTCAGCCTGCAGAGGAGAAGCTCTGGGGTCACCTCACTGGGGCCTTGCAGGGCCTGAAGGAGCTGCAGGAAACCTGCAGAGAGACAATTGCCAAGGGCTGGAGGGACAGGACACAGGGAATGGCTTCCCAGTGCCAGAGGGCAGGGCTGGATGGGAGATTGGGCAGGAATTGTTCCCTGGCAGGGTGGGCAGGGGCTGGCACAGGGTGCCCAGAGCAGCTGGGGCTGCCCCTGGATCCCTGGAGTGTCCAAGGCCAGGCTGGACATTGGGGCTGGGAGCAGCCTGGGACAGTGGGAGGTGTCCCTGCTCTTGGCAAGGGGTGGCACTGGATGGGCTTTGAGGTCCCTCCCAACCCAAACAATTCTATGACTCTATGCTTTTTAGTATACAGGTAAAGGATTAACTAATTTCCAGTAACAAATTGTTTTCAGTGCAAAGCTTTTTTTGTTTTTGCTGCTGTAGTGATAACATCTGATGCTGTACCCTCTGGCAGTATTTAGGCATGTGAAGTAAAGCACTTACCTAATTGCATATGAGGGCAGTACATCAATACAGTCACATAATCCATAAACACTTCTCTTTCATAAGCTCTTATCGCATTACCACTGATTATTTAGGGAAAAAAAGAAACATTAGTGTTACATGGCATCCTTCCCTTTATTATTTTTAGCCTTAAATGAGGTTAAAATATGCCAAGGAACAGGAATTTAAGGTGGGGAGCAATCTGAGGCAAGACTGGAAATGGAGTGATTGGAACCACTTCAAAGATGTGCAAGAAGAAGTTGCAGCTCTATTTCAGAAGCTGCAGCCTGGATAGATCTGGTCCAGGCATGGGTGGGAGACAGTGTTACAGTGTGCCAAGAGCTCCATTTGCCAATCCATTTGCCATTCTGAATAGCTAAGGCAGCACAGCTCACCACTCAAAGAGCTGTCTGGGTAAGACTAAGTCACAATGAAATTAATTCAGATGGTTTTTGAACTGTGGAAGCAAAGATGCTGAAGATGATCATACGACTTTAGAGAAAAATTGTCTCTTAGATTCAACTTGCTCAAAAAGTGCTCATAAAAAACATCTCTTGGTACAATTCACCAAGAGTCACACTGATTCCTCTGTAAGATCATGCTTCATTAGTCACTGAAATTAGCAAAATGAATTCTCTTAACTCCAGGGGCGGAATCAATTGAGGAACTAGTGAATGTGATGAAGCTGCTCTTGCACAGGCAACAAAAGATGATGTTTTGTGGTTTTGTTACAGCAAACCTGACTGCAGTAGAAGACCTAAGGGACCTAAGACAAATGGTTGTAAGAAATTATTTATGGGTAGATTTTGTGTCATCTCTCTTGTGCCTGCTACCACAGCAGGTTTGCTTTAATAAAAACATAGGAAAAAAATCTTAGTATCTGGTTTAAAGGTTATTATTGTTCTTTCAGAAAATCTAATCTTATCCTGGGCTCCCTGCTGAGCTATGTTAACTAATAAAATTTTCTTTTGCCCCTTCTTAAAGACACTGCCATGCCATGTTCAGTTCACTGAAACACTTAATTTTTTGTTTTTAAACTTAGTATATAGACTTGCCATTAGTCTTGGACTTCCACAAAGAAAGGGTTTGGTCACAGCGAGGAGCCTGCTCAAATCTTGTAGCAGCACCCACTGCACGGGGAGCACAACACAACAAAAAGAAGGTGCTCTGCTCTCCCTTGAGCCTTCACTGCTGTTCATCATCGTGCTGGATGAGAGAACAAGGGGATCTGCCTTGGGCACAACAGCAGCCAGGGGAGCGTGTCAGCCCTGGGACAGCTATTAGGAAAATGTGCTTTTTGAGAGTGAGGGGAGAAACGCTGGCAGAAGGCTTGAGCGTGAAGTCTGTAATTTAGAGGTCAGAATGTGTCAGATATGTCACTATCAAACTTGATCTCTTACTACTGTGCATAAAATTTACCCACAGAATTTCTCCTCCAGGCAATCAATAGCCTGCAGTAAGTGCTGGGAGCAGGTCCAACCACCCTTCTGGAATGAGACACTAAAGTGGCCTGGATTCATGCCTTCACAAAGCCAGGACCTCTGGGGTTTTCAGTGCTGGTCTGTTCTTCTCTCACCTTCACAAAACAAAAGGAAATACAACTTTATCAATGCTTGGTAATACCACAGATGTTGCTGCTTCAATGGAAGTCATAAAGATTAGAATCATCAGAACCCCTGATTTACAGAGATTTCAAGAAAAAAGCAAAGGTGATACCAAGCCAACTGATGTCCAGGAAATAAACCTGTTCAGCCTCTGAAAAGATTCCCCATCCAAGTTCCCGTGAGGCTGGATGCAGCTTGGGTAATTGGCCACCAGCTGCAAACCTGCTGCCTTCATTGTGAACAGCTGGCAACCAAATCCTACATCCCACCTTAGCACAGTGAGTGGGCAACTTCTGTAGGATTCTTTCTATTCCCTTACCTCTGTAGTTTAAATATGTGTTCATTTCCCCAAGCAGAAACAATATATTCACAATTTCAGTTACAAATCCCTGACAAAATTATTTCAGTTGCCTGTATCAGAACGAGCTTCTGTAGGTACTGTTGACTGTTGGATTAGATTGTGGTTATAGAGGATGAACCTTCCTGTCCTCATTACTGAGCACTCAGAGTGATCAGAGTCAGTCTATTGTTGCAGAAAGTCAGAGTCTAAAGCAGAAATAAAAAAGAGACATTAGCACTCCTACTAAAACTAATGTTGCATTGTCACACAGGGAAATCTCACAAGCATCTCTCTGCCATTCTTACAACATCCCTCACTCAACAAGACAAATAAACTACATCAAACATTTCATCCTGAAAGAAGTTGCAAAGCAGCTCTTTCTATAAAGTACATGTGGAAAAATTCAGAGGTGCACAGACTTATTTATCAATTTTACATGTTTACAGTCTTTTATTCCACTGCTTAGGAACCAGATAACTTCCTGTTGTATCATTTACCACTGTTAGTGTCAAAATGATCTTAGGAGTATCTGCTGAAAACCTTCTTAAATGGAGACATTTAACTCTTAACAAGTCAGTACAGCAAAACTTTGTATTGCTTTTTGTAACATTTAAAAAGCAAACTCTTTCTTCATCAGGGGCAAATCATCTTACTTGGAACAGGCTGTTCCAGGCAGGAATAAGTTTCCCAGAGAAGCTGTGGCTGCCCCTGGATCCCTGGAAGTGTCCAAGGCCAGGTTGGATGGAGCTTGGAGCAACCTGGGATAGTGGAAGGTATCCCTGCCCATGGCAAGGGGTGGAACTAGGTGAGTTTTAAGCTCCTTTCCATCCTAAACCATTCTATAAATTTATGATTTCACTTAGAAAGACAAACACATTTCCCCGTCAGTTTGATCTATTTTCTCAATGCCATTAAAATCAAAAGAAACCTCAGTACAAAGAACAGCATATAATGCTTCATGAAATTCATACAACACAAAGCAAACAAGAGATTGAAGAACCTGTGTGGTATATCCCTGTGTTTGGTGGAGTGGGGATGAAAAAGATGTAGTAAATGTTTGCAAGGCATGGGGAACTTATATTGTGCTCCAGTAACACACTGATATGATTTTGTGTTGGCTCAGCTCCTGAATTACTCCTGTTAACAGAACACAACAAATTATATGACTTGGAAATCCATTGTGGAGGTGGTGTCTTGTGACTGGACCAACAGGCAGATTTTCCTGATTAATATAATGGAAACATACCAAGACAGAGGGTCTGCTTGTCTCCAGGCTACAATCAAATCTAGCTCACTGAGTTTATTAGCAACAGATAAAAATCTGACCAGTGCAGGCTGAATTGCAGATAAAAGTTCCTTTCAAAATAACACTCGTAAAATTGATCTGATTGCATCTTTCTGGCATTTTTAGTTCAGTCAGGCAATAACCCACCAAAAGGCTGCTGGAAGCAGCTCCTGCTGATGGAATGGGGCAGGTTACTTTGCTGTGGCACAGCTGGGAGAGAAAACTCTTTCCCAGCCCTGTGCAGGTGCCACGAGCTGAACCACCAAATGCCTGTTGGGATCACACTTCTGCTGCTTTCCCTGGAAAGAAGAGAAGCTTCATCTTAACCTCGCCGCAGACCAGTGAGAATTCAACATAAATGTACACTGAGCAGAAGGGATTTGTCCTTTCTTTGGTACGCTAAGTGTTCTTCAAGTCTCATAAATAATTTTTAAAGCTACCTACTGTGATAAAATATGCAGCCAGGCTGTGACTGGAATACTGGGAGAGGCTGATACTGAGAGTTCTGTGTCTTACAACACCTTCTCATCCTCGCACCTGGTAAATTATCTGGTTCAGTCATTTTATTAGTGTCAGGATGGGGGTTTTTTGGCAGGTTTGGTTGCTTTTGTGTTTTGTTTGAAGGGTTTGTTGTTTTTTTTTTCTGTTTTGTTCTGATTTTGTGGAAAGCTACAGTATAACGTTAGTCTCGGCGAGATTAGAACTTGACTTTCTTTTCTTTTCCAGCCATTTATTGCAGACCAGGAAAAAAACCCTCGAAGTATTAAAACCGTCTGTCTCAGACACAACTTTGCATCAGATATTATTGTCTTTGTAAATATTTTCTTCCTGAAAAAATAAAGGTTGAGTGAGTACACATCATCCTGAGAAAACAGAGTGCAGACATTCCCAGACCAATGAACTTGGGGAGGGAAAAAACTGAATGGAATCCTTGCTTCATACCTGATTAAAACGAGTAGAAAATAGATGGATCAAAGCACCCTATGTGTTTTCACAAGCATGGCTCACTCCTTAAGCCCAGCCCTGAGCCTATTTTAATTTTCTTGGTAAATAGTGCCCTCTGCAGCGTCCCTTCGACTCTGGCAAGGTTCTAAGCACAATGCACACGTTGACTGACCCTTAGTGCATCACGGGCAAGGGACACGGTGCCAAAATACATAATTCCAGCAAATCTGCATCTCTCTTGTGTTGCTTTACAGTGTCTGCTGCAGGTCTAATGTTTCCCAGGCTGCAGCCAGCACCAAAAGGAGGTTTTCTAAATTTAGGGGAGAGACACCCTCTGTAAAGAAGGCAAAAGTTGGACACATGCAAAGAAAAAAAAGCCCTGCTCATTAAAGCAGATTATTTGGAAGACTCCCATTCGTGATTATTTCTAGTACTAATAGCATTTACTTTTATGATGTCTTTCAGCCAAGGGTTTCATTTAATAAGCATTAACTGTTTATTCCTGTGAGATTTGCAGAGGACACGATACATGTTATTAATACCATTTAAGGAATAATTGATTTTTTTTAATGTATTTTGGTTTTATCAAGGATTTTTTAAACCTCAGCGTATGCTGCAATGTGTAACTATTTAATCCCAAATTCATTCTAGAGAAGACCTTTTAGTAAGGACAGTAGTTTCTAGGTCAGACATTTTCCCTTCTGAAATTCTCCCTTGTCCGCTGTACATAATTTGTCTTATACCCTACAGTCTCTTATTCAAAGGGAACTTTTAATCTTTTATGGAGACTCGATAGTGCCTGATTCATAAAAGAATAAGTTCAGCCAGAGAATTAAAAATATGCTGGGATGAGAAAAATAAGAGCTAGACAAACATCTGTCAGGAATGGCTTAGCTTTAACTGGGGCAAAACATCAGCTAGGTGACCTCATGAGATCATCTTTGTCTCCATTCCCATCTTTTGTTACTCTATGAAAAACTTGTCTTGATAGAACTTCGTTTCTTTTCCAAGGTATTTAACCTTGTATTTTGGGGACATTTCACCCAATTCCCAGCTTCAGAAAATACACTTTGAAATACAGCTGCTTAATAAATACTATATATTTAATTAATGTGTAACTTTTGCCTGTTCTGTCCAATCCAGCCAAAAAGACACGTATGGTTCATGGGTAGGTGCTCCAGTAGATGTTTTGGCTTATCACCACCAAGAACAACTACATGACTGTGGGATTTCTAATAGGGATGGGGTTTAACATGTCTAAAAGATTAACAGCATTCACATAATCATGGAATCTTAGATTTGTCTGGGGGGGAAAGGACCTTAAAGCTCATCCAGTGCCACCCCGTGCCATGGGCAGGGACAACTTCCACTATCCCAGGTGGTTTAAAGCCCTGTCCAACCTGGCCTTGGGCACTGCCAGGGATCCAGGGTCAGCCACAGCTTCTCTGGGCACCCTCCCAGGGAACAATTCCTTCCCAATATCCCATCTAACCCTTCCCTCTGGCAGTGGGAAGGCATTCTCCCTTGTCCTGGCACTCCATCCCGTGTCAATAATCTCTCTCCATCTTCCTTGTCACTCCTTCAGGCTCTGCAAGACCACAATGAGGTCGCCTCCTGTCCAGGCTGAGCAATCCCAATTCTCCATGTGTTTGGCAATCATAGCTCAGTTACTACCATTTCTTCTCACTGCAGCTCAAGAAGGTGTTACCATGGTTTAGAGCAATGTGACCGTGTTCATATCCTTTCAAGACATCACTGAACATCATTTGACCTTTTATTGCAGGGTCTGACCTCAACTGAGGTAAGTAATTGCTAAATCATTAGGCAGTAACAGAGCCCTAAGCCTGACCTGCCTCACAGTTCTGGGCTGATATATTAACATTCCATTTATAATCTACCAATTCCCAGTCTGAAGGAATCAGAGATGGAGTCTTTTCCCTGACTTTCTGTTAGAAGTCCAAGTCACTATAAATTGCTAGAGTCCTACACAAGTCCCTCTTTTTTCCTTCCTGCCAAGCAAAGCTGCAGTTATTTTGACTTGCAGGATTCCACCAATTTTTCCTCTTTGGTCTGATAATTTACTGACTTGCAAACAGTTCACCAAGTGAGAGATAAAAGTTGTTAGACGAAGAAATGACTGAGTTATTCACTCGCCCCTAAATGACCAGAAGTGTCTATCAGCAGTCAACACTGGAACTGCAGTAAAATATTCCAGAGTCATTGACCTTTCAGGGTATTTGGTCCTGGAGTTCAAGACAAGATGATTTCACCTTGCATTTTCAGCCATGAATATGCATTTGTGGAGGAAAAAAAAATAAAAATAAACTATTCCTTCTGTCATGTCCTAAAAATTGAATTACATAGGTGGTGCAGGATCTGTGCTGTAATGGCAGGTAAAGGGCAGAAGAAAGAGGGACAAGATGAGCCCTGAATGAATTATTGCTTGTCAAGATTGTTCCTTTTTTATCCTTCCTTTCTCAAATTAGGCTGGAGCCTACAAGTAGATAAAAGAACCACATGGAGTCAAATAAATACTTTTGTCACATTCTACGTGCAAAACACTTGCCCTTCTGAGAATTTTGAATGGATTAAAGAATTTATTCATTTTCTCTGAGATGCTTTAGGAACACTTTTATCTATTCAGATAAATGACCTGTGTTTTCCCACCATATCCACGCTGCCACATTCATTACGTGTCAAACAGCATCACAGCTGATCCGTGGCATCAAGAAGGTGGATTTTGAAGGTGGTGCTTCAAAATTCAGGAATGCTGCTATGCCAAAGGTGCAGCAGGTGGGCTGCTGGGATCTCCCTGGGTCATGCAAGTCTCTTTTTATATTGCTGGGACCAGGTGCAGGAAGCTTGGCAAAGCCTAAGAACTCACAGGATGCAGAGTTACCAGAAATCAAATTTATCCTTGATATTTGCTTTTGGCGTCTTAGAGACATATGAGGAAATTTGATCTTAACCTTTAGTTTTAATCAATCTAGGTTGTTCTTAAGAAAAGGAGTAAGAAGGAAAAATAATGTTAAGCTTGTAGCATATTTGCTTCTTTCCCGCCCCCCCCCCACCCCCCCCAAGGAGTAAATGTATTTTATGGACTTAATGCTTGAGAAGAAGTGGATTCACTGAATCCTCACAGTTCATACAAATCTAGTTTCTGGAAATACCTTTGCAAGTCTGCATGACCATCACTCCCAGCAAGTTCCTTGCTGCCTGTAATTTATGGCAGCTGAAAAAATAAATTGGGAAAACTTAACGCTTTCATACTTTTTTTTTTTCCCCCCCAATTAGCCAAGAAGCTCTTTAAGTCTTCTGACCTTTCCAGGAACTCCATTATCCTGATGGCACAAGTAGGGTGCTTGTATGCCTGTACAGTCTTGCTTAGACCTACTGGAGAGGATTTTTTTAAAATCTTTTTTTTTTTTTTTAGAAAGGGACAGTGAGCACAGAGATTCAGTTCTCGGGAATGTCTTACTAAATATGTTTCAGTGGTATCTCTCAATAACAACTCTTTCTCCTTGCACACACCTTGTGTGAGCAATTCCACCCATTTGTCGGGACACAGAGGAAACTGGATAAATTCTGGAGTCCTCTCAGCCTGTTGTAACGACATGATCATTCTATCAATGCCTTTAATAAGGTCTTACTTAGGCGATCTTGACAAATATTTCACATTTCGAGGGTTTAATAAAAACGTTCACTTTAACTGCTCAGCATTACTCCATCAGGATTTTATGGAGATGGTATATGGTTTCATCTTTCAATCTCTTCCTGTGGACACATGGGTAATAAATGTATATGTATTGGAATTTGTCTTTAATAAGAGCCATATATTTGACCGAAGCAGGACTCTAAGAGCAGACAAGTTCATTTACACATTTCAACAGGACCCATAAAAAAACCTGTTCATCTGACTTAATTATGCCAGTGCTGAGACCTGAATTTACCATTCCTTCATAAATAATACTTAAAATTTAATTTCAGGTGTTCTGCATGGAGTACGCTTAAAAATTAAGGTTCGCAGAACTTACAGCTTCATATCATTCCAGCCTTCCAACGACCTGCACTAAAATCATTGGAGTCCTGATAAAAAGATTGAAAGATACCTTTTATTTTTTAAAACATCATGAGAACAATAATGAGTAAGTGAGTGTGAAAAGCTCTTGAGTCTTTTGCAGAGGCCTGTGGATATGTCTGCAATATTGATGATAATTCTGGGGACAGGGAGGTGCAAGTTATACCAAACTTGCCTATCAATGAGCTCCTGCTACTCTTCCAAGCAGTACATGATTTCCTTACTTTCTCCTTACAGTATAATGGATGTGGTCCAAGTTATAAAGGTAGGGATTCAAGTGGAGAGAACTCTTCCTGGAAAAACTGAGGAAAAATTATTTTCCACTCATTTATTTTAAGACCTATTTTGCTTTGGCAGCTGAGTAACAACTTCTGCTCTCAAGTTACAGATGTCAGAGAAACACAGTGTCCCTTCCTCTGACCTTCCACTTGGAGAAGAGGTTTTTTACCAGACAATGGCAGATTATCCCAAATATGCCTTGAATTTCCCATGTTAATGAATTTCTTTCTTCCTATTGTGTGTTTACAGACAAGTTTTTATCTTCACATCTTGAAAGGCATCAACTTTTTTTTTTCATTCAGCAGTTGCCATTTTAATTTGGCTAAGCTAGAGAGAAACTGAAGTTCTTAGGTAAAAAAGAAATTAAAAATTAAAGGCCTTTGGAGGAGGAAACGAGAGCATACACTGTCATGTATTAATTACAATTTTTAAGGTTTGGGGGCTTGATTCTTTGTTCTTGTTTGAGAAATAAATATGTTGATTTAGAAAGCCAACTTTGATTATAAGATCCTTCTCAAATTAGAGTCCACAAATCACTGACTGGATTTACCAACACGTAAATGAAGCTCTTTTACTTTCAAATATATAGAAATAATGCAGAACACAGAAGAACGCTTCAGAAGCCAGTGAAGGGCAACCCCTTGTAGCAGTTGTATATTCAAAAGTACTCCATTTAATCAGGTAAACAGATATTGAAGTGGTTGTCTTGCTGTGGTAGAGACAGTAAACTTGCTTTAAAATGCATTATCACTGTGAGAACCTATCACAGAAGAAGCTTTTCATTGACAGTAATTTAATCCTTCTGGAAGCTAGTTGCTAAACTTCGGAGAAACTAGTCTTCATTTAAATATTTCCTTAAATTAATTCACTTCTCCCAATTTAGAATATAGGTAAAAATCGTATTTTAAAAGAGAAGGACTGTAGCCTGACTGTAGACTGAAGGAAGAAGATGGAAAAATAATACATTTTCAAAGACATTATTTCTGCTTTCTCATCACTTACCTTTTTTTTTTTTTTTTTTTTTTTTTTTTAATCTACCAGGAACTGGAGAATTAACCAGACACATATTCCCACAAAGACAGCAGAAAATATAAGAGAAATCTTTTTAATCCTTACAACAGCCTGTTTAGGCGTTAACACTGTTGACATCATTAGCACATTTTGGCACGGCTCCCTTTCCTCTCAGTCAATACATCAAAGAACAGTAAGCATCATTAGGACTCCTGGGAGGCAGACGAGCAGCAGCCAGACATCTCTCCTGTCCCCAGAGAGCAAGTCACGTTCCTAATCTCGCTAACGATCCCTGTGAACTGGTGCAGCTCTTGGTGCAATGTGCAGAAATCATAAACAACTGCTCCTACCACACTGTATAAAAGTACAGTTTGGAAAGTGCTGTAGATGAGTTTTTATAACCCATAATTTTTTATGAGGTTCAAATGCACCGCACAGGGTCTTATGTGTTGGACCCGCCCCTAACCTGTGACTTACGGGGATAATCAACTTAAGACATGAAAGAACTCTCATCATCAGGCAAGGAGCAGAGCTGCAAAATGAGGATGCAAATACCTCTCCTGTCTCTGAATGCCATCCGCACTTCCTGTATCCTTCTCTGCATAAAAAGAAGGCGTACATTTGTCTCTAAAGCATTTGGCAGAAATGGAGTTTGGCATTCTCCAGCTTTCTTCTTCTTGCTTGAGGAACATCTGGCCTTTCACTCATGACTCCCGTCTCCCCATCACCCTGATGCTCTTTCAGAAGCTCTTCCACCATCGTGGCCGCAGCAGGATTTCCTGGGGGAGGCCAACACAGCCCTGGGGCTGTGGGACCCTTGTCCAGCGGTGTGGTGTGAGGGGAAAGGGAAAAGACCCCAGCAAGTGACAGCCAGAGGCTGTGTCGAGGAAACAGCTATTTATTTTCTTTCTCTAGAAAGACTAAAGAAAAGCCTGCTCGTGTTGCCGATGGGGCCCAAGGGCCCTCTGCTTTTGGGGTCATCACGATGCCACAGTTGAGGGGTCCCTGCCCACCTCCCTGAGCTCCTTCTAGGGCTGCTCCGGCTGTGCAGGGATCACCACAGATGTGCTGGGACTCTCTTCAGGGGCCTCCTCCGACGCGCCGGCTTCGTGCTCCACGTTGGAGTCTGGTGGCCCACCTGAGGTGGGAGCGTCCCCAGGGCAGGCCGAGGGGCCAGAGCTGGCCCCGGCGCTCTCGGTCTCCTCCTGGGCAGCGTGGCGGCCCCGCAGCCTGCGCACCTCCTGGCTGCGCTGCGTCTCGATGATGCTGAGGACGCCGTGGACCAGCAGAGAGGTGCGGTGCCGCAGGCGAGGCCGCAGCCGCTGCATCAGCATCTCCCTGTCCGGGCCGAAGATGCACAGGGCCAGCAGGATGCTGCTTTCCGCGGTCTTTACCTGCCACCACCGCTCCCTGTACATCTTCTGCAGCCACTGCTGCAGCCAGGACCGCACAGGGCTCAGGAGGTTGCGTCTCCTTCGGAAAAGCTCTGCCCAGAGCTCGGGCAGGATGCCACCCACGGCCTCCGGCCCTGCAGCGCCCTGCTCAGCTGGGGACAGTGTCCCCTGCGAGCCAGAGACAAGGCTCGCCACAGGGCTGCGGGTGCTGCGTCCATCGCTGCTGCCAGAAGCGTTTCCTGCGTGGCTGGCGGCCTGGCCAGAGTCTCTGATGATGCACTGCAGGCAGTCCTCCTCCTGCTCCGAAAAGCTGATGATGGAAATCAGTCTTCTGCAGAGCGGGCAGGTGCGGCTCCCCCGCAGCCAGCGCAGGATGCAGCCCGGGCAGAACTCGTGGCCGCAGGGCTGGGCGTGGGCGATGTCCCCTGGCACCTCGCAGCAGATGGGGCAGCTCTCCACCCTCCTCGCCGTGGCCATGCCGCCTTCTTGCTTCTTGGTTCAGCTCTGCCACCCAAATCTGTACAGCCAGGGTAATAATCCGTCTCCCAGTGACTGCAACACCAGTTCATGTCACCTTCCGCCCCCTGGTAATGTCTCAATGGGACAATCGCTTGGCATAGTAGCCTGAAGAAGCCTCACAACTAAAATTACATGCAGAGTTGCTCAAACACTTTCAGGAACTCTACGTAGAGTTTTCGTGCTGTCTGCAAGAGTTTTTAGGGCTACCTAAAAGTGTTTTAAAAAATCCCCAAAACAACCAAATCACTCACACAGAAAAGTACCCATTCAGCAATGTACCCTTCTAGCATTGCCCTGAAAATCTGGGAGAAATCCCTCTGAGTTTATTTTACATAATTTTACCTGAGTCACATCCAGCCATTTTCACCATATTTTGGTCCAAAACTGCAGCCACTGGAGATCAGACAGCAAGTAAAGTTCAGTGTTTGTTTCATCACCCGCCCTCAAAAAAACCCCACCTGGTATAACATGTCTTGGTATCTTGACATATTTGAAGAATTATTGTGACTCATGTTCTTGAATAGTTTAATTTCTTACAGCAGTTGTGAACTGCAACTCATCGGGAATTAAGATCTGACTAACCAACATAATTTCTACAGATTAGCACAATTGCATAAAAAATGAAGAGCTTTGAAAATGCAGCTGCAGTGAGAGCTCAGATTCGAATAATATTTGTTGAAGAGTTTTTACCTTTCCCAGGTTTCAACTCATCCAACTCCAGCAGTTCCTAAGATAATTTAAATATATATATATAAATTACATATATAACCTAACACAAAATACTGTCATAGTGGTATTATCAGAATATCAGTGCAGTTCTTGCTGGAAACTACAGGCCATCATGGATAAAATTAATGAGATCAGAAGATTTCACCCAGAAGAAGGAAAATTAGAGGAAATTAGCATTATGTGTTTAATGAAAGTAATACAAAACATCACAACTGAATCCAAAATAGCTGTTCCGACTATGAACTGCATTTGCCAAACAAATGGGCACTCTTTAGCTCTCATAATTTTACATTTTATGTTAAAGTCCTTAGTTGAAGAAACAGATTGTATCACTAGAGAGAAAATTTGACATAAGAGCAACAAGACTGCAACAGATTTTACTCTAGCTTGTGCTTTTAAATGTACAGTGATGGCCTCTCTAATTTCTGTACTGCTTGGTTAAGGAATCTCTCACAGGCCAGCTAGTAGTTGGACAGTCTAGAATACTCATCATTAGAGTAAAGACTGGAACTCATAAAAAACCCTCCCCACACACTTAAGGTCACTTAATTTTCTGATTAAATCATTAAATCAGTATTAGAATATACCTTAGCATATCCATACACTAGGGGTCTATTCAATTTATTAAGGATTTGTCTCGTGCTGCAGGTTCTAGAGTCTGCTCTAATAATAATTTCTAGTGAAACACATTATAACCACGTCCCTGTGTGCTCTGTTCAATTGTCAGCACATTTAAAATAACAAAAATGTAACATATTTAAAGCAGCAACAAGAAATACCAGGAGCAGCAGATACAAACATGAGGGTAGGGACCCCTTTTTCACCACCCTGATTTAGATACCAGCAGCTCCTACACCACACTGGTCTTTATTAAATGGCCAGGGGATATTTGATGGTGTAGAGTAATGAGAAAGAAGCGTCATGGAATTGTATCATCCAGAAACTCCTGGCTCAAACACCTCTGTCTTTCTGTGCTGGTTGACTCCACCTATTTGTGGCAATTGCTTCCCTAAGCAGTAGTTGATTTCCAGGGAGGAATCTTTAATCAAGCCCCTAAATAAAGTTGTCTGACTTTCAAAGCTTCTTCAAAATTTTGAATACCAGACTTTGGATTTTTGTCCACACATAAAACGTAAAACTGTTACCTCATTTATTGAGATAAAGAATGTGAAAGCCTACAAAGTCATTTCTTTTCTTATTTCACCCCTCCTACTTCTGTGGGTAAAGCCACACTTAGGCAGCACTTCATGTAAAGGCAGCATTTCATTTGCTAAAGGTATAACATTAAAGCAAATGGGGATGTTAGTGCTGTGGGGGGAGAAGGAAGGTCACACTTGAATAGTCCTTAATACTTTGAAAATGAAACTTAAAAATTGCCTCTCAACCATGACTTGTTTAATTTCAGGGCAAAATTGAGACTTTTATGACCAATGTATTGCTCTTCTAATGAACTTCTGTTGCTGCATTGCACCACCAGCTACTAATCTGACATTTCAAAATTTGTGAGATTTCCACTAATAGCTTCACTCAAAAAAGCAGTAGAAAGTCTCAAACATTGCCAGCAGCAAGTTAGAACTTTTCTCTAACACTTCTGTCTGGATTCTTTTGGGGGAATAAAAATTTGCCTCTAAGACTAAAATGGGTCTTAATGAGAAGAAATTTATTTTAGTTGCAGAACCATAAACAAACAGGTTGCCATAATTCTCCTGTTTTATTTATCACTTGGAGTGGGAAAATCTAACTCACTGGTACTGAAAAGCTTAAAAATTGGACCAGTGAAGTCCCCCTGTTTCTTGGGATGTCTGGAGCCCCTTACACTGACATTAATAAAATTAGGAGTGTGTTCAGACAGTTGCTAAGAAATGGACAGATTACACACCAGAGAGCTGCTTGATCTGGACAGAGACAGAACCAAATCAAAATCCAAAGGATATGTTGGAAGCACAGCCATAAGAATTCACTAACAGGTGAACTCCTGCTTTATTTCAAAAGAACTCAAATTTTAAAGAAACCACTTAGAGGCCAGCTGAGCATTGCAATATTATTAGCACAGAAAAAGCAAGAAAAAAATGTTCAGAAACTTCCCATCTAGGTCTAAATTACACTTTTTCCTTTTTAGTGCTATCCATTAAACAGTGCACCCAGCACTGTAATTGTAGGCTTGGAACAAAAACCTGAGATATATTTTAGAAATTACTATTTTTATCTGTGAGCCTTAAGTCCTGCTTATGGTTCCTTAAACACAGCATCATTTTGCTTAACTAGGTACCAAAAAATGTTGCCTTAAGGTGAAAAATGTCTTCACACTGTTCAAAAGATGTGATGTAAGTTCATATGGAATTTGCAGAGATTTCCAAACAAGTGTTCTGGGAAATATGTTCAGGATCATGGATTTGTGACTTGGTAGGAAGCATTTTTCCCAAAGCAAGTCTGCAGAATAAATAATTTCTTAGTAAAATCTTTAATCCAGATGGGAAAGATCATAATCCAGGTGTTCCTTCATTGTACATGTGGTTATTCCTAACTACAGACATATTTTCACATTGTACCAAAAACGAAGATCAAGGTAAATTGAAAACAGTCAAAAGACAGGTGGTAGAAGTAGGCAGTGGTAACACAGACACCGAGTTTCTCATTTATTGGTGAAACAAGACTTCCAAGGAAAAAACAAAGGGACTAATCTGAAGGAGCTGCAGGAAAGATGGAGAGAGACAATTGCCAAGGGCTGGAGGGACAGGACACAGGGAATGGCTTCCCAGTGCCAGAGGGCAGGGCTGGATGGGAGATTGGGCAGGAATTGTTCCCTGGCAGGGTGGGCAGGCCCTGGCACAGGGTGCCCAGAGCAGCTGGGGCTGCCCCTGGATCCCTGGAGTGTCCAAGGCCAGGCTGAACATTGGGGCTGGGAGCAGCCTGGGACAGTGGGAGGTGTCCCTGCCCATGGCAGGGGTGGTGCTGGATGGGCTTTAAGGTCGGTCCCAACCAAAACCATTCCATGATTCTGTGACTCTATCATAAAAAAAAAAAAAAATAGGTAAGTGATTTATGCTTTGCATTGCTGCACATCATGACTTTAATCATTAAAAATTATCACTGACTTGAATGATTTAAATTTCTTCCTCTGATGTCAGAAAGATCTGTGAAGTCAACCCAGCATGCATTAAAGTCCACAGAAGAGTTGCCATTAGCAGCAACAAGCTTTGAATTAAGCCTTGCAGCAACTCATCAGACAAAGGCTGGGAGAGGTTCTTTGAACCTTCAGGCACCTTTGTGAAAGCAGGTTTTCAGCCTGCTGTGGCTTTCTTCCAAAGAAGAAATGCCTTTCAACATGGCAGAATGGTAACCATGCAGACTAATCTCCCACCCCTCTGGCCTCGTCACATCAGAGAGATGTGACATTTTCCAGAGCAGAGCAAAGGAACGGGCAGATCTGAATCAGAAACATTCCCATTATTTGTGTGAGATGGCACCCTTGCACATATTTCAGTAACACATTTAGAGACAAAGACACCACCACACCTGATACACCTTTCTTGGCTTTTCACATGGGTGTTACCTTCTGAATTCGTCTGAAGTTATCTCAAATATTAGGACAGGGGAGAGATAACCCAACAAACACAAAGCCTGCATGGTCAAGGATCAGCTTTGGCCATGCCCAAACCTCTGTCTTACCACAGAGTACCTTTATAGGATGCATAGCCACACCATACAGGTGATATGCATAACCCCTGACCACCATTAGCTCCTTTACTGCTGGTGCACAGCTGGATCATGAAAAAAAAAAATTACATGGTGTGAAAGGCAGAAAAAATAGGTCACTTCTGTAGAGTAGATCGTGAGAAAGTCAGGAAAAATCCAACAAAGACACAAGAGATATCGCACTACACAGATCTAACACCACCTGTGTCTTTATTGAGGCTGTTCACACAGGGATTTAATCAGCTTTTAGTTAACACATGGGCTGAATCACGGGCTGGTGAAATGCAGGGCCTACAGAGACTCTTAAATCTCTACTTTTTCAATTCTTGTGAAAAGACTTGAAATCCATAGAGTAAGACCCAAAGTAATTTTTTTTTTCCCCTGTCTGTTAAAAAGCCTGAAATGTTCAGCCATAAAAAGCTGAAATGTGCTTTAAGGTAGGAAGGATGTAGAGGATTGATACCTGTACTTTGAACCTCCATGTCTTGAACAAGGTTTATAGGACTTTCCAAATAATTACCTTGCCAGACTTCTAACTCAGAAACCAACATTTTAATTAAGTTATTTTGAAAAAAAATAATCCTGACAATCACATATTCATCACAAGATTTCACTCTTCTCTATAGTCTGCAAATGTGTCCAATTGTTTAATTTGATTAAGTGATGTAGCATAACAACTTCAGTACTTATCAGCAGTGCGTTCTCTCCTCCTCCAAAGGTCAAGAATGAGGCAGATGTTTGAAAAAATGATCCTCTGCAACAATTTTCAGCCCATCTGGCAGCTGCTTTTCCAGGAACATTTTCCATCTTTTAATTATTTCTTTTTTAACTATGAAAACTAAAATGAATTTTATAACTGAATTTTTTTTTTTTTAAAGGAGCTGTGTAAGTAACTAAAAACTAATCTTAAAAAGCTTCCCTTTGATCAAGAAAGGACAATTTGCTGGAACAATTATATTTGCTTTGTTTTCACACTCGTATTTCACAAGAAATGGCACATTGGAGACCTGTCCCATGAAGACTGACATGCACAGTTAGCAGTCATGAAGTACTACATATAAACATCAAAGCCTAGAGTGATAAGGCACTTACCTGAGTAGTAAATAAGTAAGAACTGGGCCTTTCAGAGCCTTTTCCCCTCTGAAATGCATTAATTATTCTTCTAAGCAAGAAGGCCGCTGAAGAGCCTTCAGTACGCTCTCAGAAGAGCATTTTTAATCTCCTGTGGGGTTCAATGTGTTGGTTTTGGTGCAGTGGGAATGCAGAAAAGTGATTTTCCTCTGCCTGGACCTGTGCCTGCCAGCACAGCAATCCAAAGAGAAACAGAGTTCTGGGAACAGGACAACAGTTAGCATGAGTCTGGATGCAAAGTGGGGTTATCTTTCCATGGGTTTTTGCTTAACTTAACAACTTTTTCCCACTGTTTTTTTTTTTAAAAGCTCCTCATGATCCAGCAGGTCCAGAGCAGACTTCAGAGTCTTCTTCTGGGACACTCCGTTGCATCCACAGTTGTCCCACTGGAAGCAAAGCAGCTTAGTTGGAATAAAGAGGCGCATTATTTTAATTATTATTAATTAAATATCATTAATCTTTATATCTCACTCTCTCTAGAAGGAGATATAAAGAAATTGAGGTGGTTTCCTTTCCAGTTCCCAAATTACTATGGAGCTACAGTGCTTTCCACAAGTTCTCCTTTTATTATGCCCCACAAAAAATGTCTTGAAATAATTTAACTCCCATTGTAATCATCATTTGCTTTTGTTAAATATTTCCAGATAGTGATGTTGTCTCATGCTGGAGAAATCATGAGGAAAGGGGGACCTGGAAATTTCACAGTTGCAGGGCTGGATTTGCTGAATGCAGTCTGTGGGTTTCTGTTTGTGAATTTTCCTTGCCTGCCAAATTTGTTTGAAAGACCACTGTGCTTGCTTGCTAAAAGGTCATGATCTTGCAGTAAAAAAGATCACATTGGACAGGTTAAATTCTTAGATACAACCAAAGGAAGGAATAAAATTTACTCCTTAAGAGAAAAGCAACACCTGCTGTTGTACGGCTACAATCACATAAGTACCTTAAACCTCTTGAGTTTCAGGACCTGGGTTTGGAGTGAAACTGTCCCTAAAATTTTGACTGTCCCCCTTTGAACAACTTGTGCTGAACTCTTCCTAATTGCCCCTAAAAGAGGGAAGATGTTTGGTGCTAAGGAGTCTCTAGAAAGAGTAATCATTTCCAATGGAAACACTTGAAAAATCAGAGCAATATGCTTTGCTGTTTTGCTGTTGGAGCCAGACCAAATTTCCAACCCATCCTGACACGGGACCAGAAAATCTGCACCACTTCCCTGGCCGTCCTGGGATCCTTTCCACCTTAGGCCATGGCAGTAGAAATATATGTACATATAAAAGGGAAAATCGTTCACTTTAGAAGTGGATCAGACACTGCCTGTGCTTCTTGATTTAAAGGACATAGTAGGGGGAAAAAAAACCAAACCCAAACAACTACCTAAGCAATTTTTTTCAAAGTTGGCAGTAAACTATTAGCAGCACAACTACCACAGATTTAGTTCTAATGAGAGTGAAGTAAGCAGAGGCAGAGAAGTCATGCTTTCAATACATGCAGTGTAAGGAGGAGAAGTGATCTCACTTGTTAAATATAATACAGAAATATAATTAAAATATAAGAAAACGGGCTCTTAATTCTTTTTAATTTTTTTTTTTTTTTTTTTTTTTTTACAGTGTGGCAGCACATTTTCTGGATAGAGGCTACATGATCTTAGGAATTATTATCAACAATGAAATGTATTTCATAGCTAACAGAAGTACTGCAGTCTGTGCTGCTGGACCTCATTCCCAGTTCATTGCATTGGTTTCTCTCATCATTACCAAAAAAAGCTAAACTTGGAATAAACCATTGTGTACTGATTTTTTTCAGCAGGGCACATCAATTGATAACAAGGGAACATAGCGAAAAATATGGAGAAATTAGAACATAATGTGACTGACTTAAATGATGTGGGAAATTTATGATGCAACAGTTGGAGGCAACTGAATGTCACTGAAATTGTTTAAACCACAGCATTAAATCTGTTGAATTCAGAGCAATTTTAGCAAGCCTAAAAGAAACCTCAGCAGAATAATAAAGAATCTATTGAGCTATGAATTGGATTCTCAGTCTCACAGGAGCTTCTGATGCTCACTGTAGCACCAACTGCAGTGAAATTCAAATTGTAATGTCAGAGTACCCAGGTTGTGAGCTGTTGTGGATATTGATGTCCAGTGAGTGACTGCAGACTATTAACTTGGGTCTTCCCTTGTTAATCATCCCAGTCACCACTCCCAGGAGACACAGACATTATTTCTTTTTCTAATTCCAAGAACACCTGTGAAAAGGAAGTTAATAAAACCCCTGAAACTGTCAGAATGTCTAATATGGACATTTCATAGGAAAAATAGAAATAAAAGAACCACTTGTGTCCATGTGGTCCTTGCCATCCCTCATAACAGACTACAATGGGATGGATTGTGCGCTCTGTATTTCACGAAGTATCTTCAGTGAATGAAAACTAGCACCCTGCATACCACCAAACATCTGCAAACAAGCCCAGGAAAACAAAGAAGGCTCTCAGGGTCCTGGGTGATAACTTTGATGTGTTTTGGATTTTTGCAAGAAGTGTTTGTCCAGAGCAGGATGAAGACTGCACAGACGTAATGCAGCTGCGAATTTCCAGGGAGGTTTGATGCACTGCAGTTGTAGACTGGAGAGCAGAACAAGGTGGTGCCACAGAGATCAAGATTAAAGGTCTTGGAGCTGTTTAGTTTGGCTGGGATTCATTGCCAACATGAATGAATACTTCTGTTTATTTTACCAGTTCTAGCTATGCTCTGTTTATGGCTCTAATATTTCACTAACATTATTTCCTCCCTTCTCTTCAACTCCCCTTCCCATCCTCTTCTTTTACCTCCTTTCTCTTTAACAGCTCACAGGGCACTTTTTCCATTTACTTTCATTTCCCAAGCACTACGTTTGCCATTTTCTGTCACAGCAGAATCTCTAAGTTGATAAAGTGATCTCGTGTATGAGGTCAAATTACAGCAGACAGAGTAAAAACTGTTCAAGTCAGGGGTTAGTGAATGAAACCCTTTCTCAGCTCATAAATAAAATATTATGACAGTATTTTGGTTGGCTCCCCCCCACTTTAGTGTGATACACTCTAAATGTCACTTGGGGGAGAATTCAGTATCCCCCTGGTATTCCCTCACTCTGGGACAGAAAGTTCAGCACTGGAGTCAATTGCCACACTATTATGTGTTGGCAACCTCATCAAAATCAATGCAATTCCATCCATAATTGTTAAAAGTGAATTGAATTACCATGGAGTCAACTGCTCTTAAAGTACAGATTAGTGCTCACATCTTCAAATTTTATACCTGAGAGATGAACAGTTAGAGATTGACAGTTTCTATGGCAACAGCTAGTTTTGGTGACTGATCGCCCAAAATTAACAGCTGAACAGAAAATCATCAAGGACGCAATGAAAGTCAATAATTAACAAAACTCACAGATTGGGATGCATTCACACAAACTTTTAATTGCATTTCTGAGCACAACATTGTTTTAAAGGCATTTTAGCTGTGGAAATTTTAGTAAGAAAAGAATATTAACACATTTTCCTTTCTGATACTACTTTTGTGTATGCAAGTGAACTTGGGAAAACAGTTGTCTTCTTGTCTCCAAATGTCTGAATACCAGGAACTTACTTTACCTAGGTTCAAATAAGTTCTTGCAAAAGTTTATAACCTGTGCACAAGTGATGTCTTTAGGAGCAGTATATAGTAGGTTTGCTGTGTAGAAACTGAAAAAAGAAAATAAATTATACTTGGCTCAATTTTTGTAGTTGTTTATGTACATAAAAAGATTTTTTAAATACTTGAAAAGAAAGAAAATGCTGTCATTTTTAATTGTTTTTGTTTTTTTCCTGCCTGTAATGGCATAGTTCCCTACATGAATTATTGGATTTATCTGTCATTGGGAAATCATTCTTAATTTTCATGATGATACAATGACAGTGGTTCTTATCACAAAAGACACTGATTTATATAACAATATAATGGGGAGATTTATATTTAAAGAACAGATAGACACATGGTTTAGGCATTTTGATCACCATAGTCATTAAATGGTAGCAATAACAGACAAGACCTGTGTCTTTTCTTGCTGAAAATGCGTTCCTGTTCTCAACTCTTTACCATTTCTGTCTTCACATTCTCATCCCAGAACTTTTCAGATCTGGATCACATGAATTAAATAAAGTCTGTACGTCCCTAGGAGACCTATTGCAAAGGGGAATTATTAGTAATATTAGTATAACTCATGTGCAAAGAAGCTGGTAGCATTATAAATGAGTGGTACAGATTTGTATGGTGTGTCTTAATATAGCTTTGATCACGGCTCCCACCTGTTAATGCTCACCAGACACCAGGGATTTATCATTACGGACACAGAGTTGTAAGCAGCTGGTTTGGATTTGACTAATATCAAATTACTTTTGATAATTATGGTGGGTTTTTTACCCAGGGTGCATCAGTGTGCGGTTCCTTGTCCTACTTGTCTGAGAAGGCCGGGTTATCTCCAGTGATTTGTTTGGAAGCCTAATCTCCCTCCTAATTCTCACCTGAATTTTACCAGATTTCTGCTTCTCCTTTAGAACAAAACTCATCTCAGAAAAGCCAGTTCTGCTGAGACAGATGTATCCCACCTGCCCTCGCTGACCCCTCCAGAATTGTTCTTTTCTAGTGAAATTAAAGATGTTTACCTTTAATACGCCTCGGAGCCAAGATTTCAAGAACAGCAGGTCATGCCTCAGAGTGCCGTTCTGAGTGCTTTATTAACCCAATTTCTACAGATCTGTGGCTGACTCAGAAACTTCAGAGAGCCTGCTCTCCTCCTGGTGTGCAGCTCTGGCAGGGAATCAAATTTCCCTAAACTGCTTCTGAATTATTATCATGAACTTTTGCACTCAGCGACTACAATCATTGTAACACAGAGTCATCATCTGCTGCAGTTAATTATTCAAACCAAATTTGCACATCTGTACTGGCTTTATATAGCTTGGCTTCAGGCAGGTTGGTTGAGAACTGCTGGAGATGGAAAATAGATTTGCTCCAAAGAGGTTGTTTTAAATTGGAATTGAAGAGTCTCTTGCTCTATTTTTCTCCATGTATAATGCATGGCCTGTCAGCACATACTGCATGGCTTTTACTGTCATTTTCTTCTGCACTTAGGCAACTGAGAATGAAGCCTAGTAGGGACAAGGCCAAAGTTTTTTGAGCTAAGGAGTCTAATTAGAAAATTAATTTCACAAAGGTGATTATTAAATTAGCTCAGTCTGGATGACCTTTGGACAATGCTAGAAATGTTTTCTTTTCTCAGTAGACTTATGAACCATAAACAGAACAGTTTTCATAACTTGAAGGAATACTACTGGTGCAACTTTCTTTAACTTGAAGACAAGGTCATATTTTCATCAGGTCCTCTATTGACTTCACCACTATTCACCCATTTTAAATAGTTGTGACTTGGATTTTTTGGTGGTAAGAAACCTTTACCAAATAGATAGAAGACATAGAAATGGGGAGGAGGATGACACAAAGGATATTGCTAACTGGACCAGAGCACAAAATAACCCAAGAAAAAACAAGATGAGGGCATTACCCAGGATGTAATGATTTGGGTTAAATCTTAGGCCTCCATGAAGTCAAAAACTGTCACAATTTACAGATAGTTCAAGGAATCACCTTTAAAACAAAATCCTGAGACCAATTCTATTCTGAGTAACAAAAATACATGATTGATTGGGTTTCTGAAAGGCCCAATACATGCCTGTAGTTCACATGAATTGAAAGACAAGACCTATCTTATACAGATTATTTGGCAGAGAGCTCAATGTATATAAATTTTTAATCTTTTATTCCGTTTCATTTGATTTATTATAACTCTTTTATTTTAATACAGGAAACTTTTTTTTCCCATTTTATAAATTTTGAACAGCTTGCATCCTGCTGACTGAGAGGTCTTTATATCATTAATTGTTCCCTCCAAATAAAGCAAATTAGCTTTAAGGACATGTTTTCATTTCACTGTTTAACACTGGACTGGACTTTTGTGAATCATTTTTGTAATAGGTGCTTGGTGAACAGCTGGTTTTTGGGGACATGATATTCTTGTACACAGTTTTCAACTGCCTGCCACCTAAAACAACAGCTTTACCCAGCTGATTAATTGAGCCATCACTGCTGCTAAGTGCTACTGCAGTTTTATAAGTTCTGAATTTCTGTTGTTATGTTTGAAATGGCTTTGCTTCTATGTGCTAAATTTTTTAAGAGGGTTTGATCTGTGATTGACATGCTTGACATTCTCCAAGCAAGTGGATGATTTTCGGGACTCGAGCTGTGCAGAGCTTACAGCTTTCACAAAACTTGATGTTTTCCAAGCCTTACACTACAGGCTGAAGTTTTGACATGTTTTCAGGAGCAAGCAAGCCAAGTGAAACTGGTGGGAAATTATGTTTGTGGGAGGAGAGAAAAGCAGTAAAACTGTACTCCTGCAGTATTGCTCCTACTTTCTTTGAAACTGAAGCTGGTCTAAAGTGCAAACACTTCTCAAATTGTGATAAGTACAGGTTTTGTCTGCACTTAAAATTCTGTAAAGGAAAAACATCAGCGCAGTGTTCTTCATGTCACACCTCACTCTGGTTTCACTGCCACAAAACAGGGGCAGAGGGGGTTTTTGTGAGTTTTCTTTTGTTATCTTCTATAAGACTTCATGGTTACTTTTATTTCAGATCTAGTAGTGGTGTTTGATGCTTTTTGCAGCTGAAAAAGTGAAAGTTTCCCTTTCCACTGAGCTGCAGTAATTTCTTCCAGGTCAGAAAAGGTCCTGGAAGAGGTTTTTTCCTCTTTGCCAAGGACCACTGGAAATTCACACAACCATGTCATGTGTGATGCCCAGACAGGAACAAACTCAGACTCCCCTCACCTACAAGTTTAAAGATAAGAAAGGGGAGAACAGCAGCACATGGGCCCAGGGTTGTTTACTGACAGGGGTGGCTGGCAGGGTAAAGTCAGTGAATTACTGGTTTTTTTCAGTCCTTATCTCTCTGCCTGCACTCTGTCAAACTTCTGCTGAACTGAACAAAAGTCATGCCAGTGAATGACCCCTTTTATGTCTGCAAATTTTGATGTCCAGTAGAGAGTGAGCAGGGTTTGGTACGCACTGTGATGTCTTCCCCAAATCTGAGGCCAGTGTGTAACAGCTATGCTGTATTTCCAAGCACTCACAAAAATGTCTAATGCCAACTTTAATAGCAGTAGTACTATTACTATTACTATTACTATTACTATTATTATTATTTTATTATTCAGCTTCAGAGAAATTAAATTCTAAAACTTTTGTGCTAAGGGAAAATGTGCAGGTTTTCCACTTTGTTTTCTCTGTTACGCTCTTCCTTTTTCCCGGTGGATATGCTGAGTTTGAGGGCCCACCTTCACCGAGGCAACTGAAGGATCAGGGTTTATCTTGCAGGAAATCTGGAGGTTACAAACTGATTGCAATAATTTGCTCACCTATTCAACAATTAATTATCAATATCATAAGGGAAGAGCAGAATTCAGCTGGTCAGATATGATGTCTCTAGTACTTTTCTGTCGAGGCATATTGCAATCTCTGAATCCATATGTCCATTTTCTGCTCAAAGCAGTGACAAAATTTAGTGTCCATGTGCATTTTCAATACAGATGAAGTCAATTAATGCAAACTAATGAGGTATTAATTCAGGATTTTGACAAAATTACTGTAATTTGTGCAAATTTTGTTGTGATAAGTGTGTAAGTTACCCACCCTGAGCAGACCACAGGATCAGCACTTTGTAAGGTAGCAAAGTGACATAAAATAAACACAGAAAATTGTCTCATGTCATCTCAGGACCCACTTAATGTGCTGTCATTAGCAGCACCACAAACAATTAGACTGCTTAAAACTCCAATGCCTCACTTTAATTAGCTTAATGATTGGATGGTGGTGTACAATTTTAAATTCATTCAGGTGCTGTTTAGACTAGAGGGGAAAATAAGCTTTTATAAATATAAAGAAATCTATGAACTGACTAAAACCACAACATTTTCAGAAAGCATTTATGGAAAAGCTTTTCCAATGGAGTTTGATCCCAAACAGGTCAGAATTGATGAGTGTGTCGACAGCACCTTGTAGAGCAGTTCTTCACCCATGCCTTAAAAAAACCTTTTTTTTGCAGAAGGTTCCAGGGCAGTGTGAGACATGAGAGATTTCAACTCTCTGTCAGGCACAGGGAAAAGTGGGAGCAGCAAAGTGTTGAGGAGCTAAAGCCCATCTTTGCCCATCACAGGCTGCCAGCTCGTCACGGCCACAGTCCTGCCTTGCAAAGCAGGGAGTGCAATGAGGAAGGGCATGAGGGTGCAGTGGAAATGATGGTGAACCAGAACAGCACATTAAAAGAGTAGAAATAATTGAAATGAGCATCAAATCCTGATATATGGAGGTGTCCGTGCAGGCAGAAGGAAAGATACTGTAAGGTTATTACCTGAACACAGGGGCAGTGAAAAGGCTGCTGTCAATCAGTTCAATCAGCTTAGCAAGCAGCTAAATTATAAACATTCCTGAGGTTATAAAGCTGTTGAAAAAAGCAAAACCAAAATGATGGCAGTTATGTGCTTTTCACAGCAAACACCCAATTTATACAAAACAAGGGAAAGAAAAATGACACAAACAAATTGTCTGAGCAGAGATTAAGGGCTTTAAATTTATTTACTGTAGAAACAGAGCACATCCACGTGATCACAGGCTATAAATACTTCCAAGTTAATAATGAAAAATGGAATTATTCACCAGCTGTGTTAACAAACAACCCTTGTAGCTTGCAATGAGGAAAAAACCCTCGTGTTAAAGATTTATTATACGCTTCCGAACCTTCTGAAAACTTAGCCGTTCCTATTGACAGTGCTGTCCCTTCCTGAAATTATATTTACTGCAGACCTGTACGCCAGGGAAGGTAGTGTTACTATCAATAGTAACAGCCTACAGACTATCTTCTGCACTTGAGAGGCCACAGGACCAAGGCACATCAGGTTTCCTTTGTTCCATTTCATCCTGACCTGCTCAGAACTTTGTTAGAACTTGTTTTAACCCTAACAGGGATTTTTCTAGTGGCCAGTTGGCTGTGGCCAATCTGTCTTACTTTTGCCTATCTTTGTACAGTGTAACCACAGTTTCCGGGCAAGGTGGCAGTCAGAGGTAGTTATTTTGTGGAGAATGAGGTATTTATTATTATACTCTAGCGCAGTGTAGGAATTTTTGACTGTATGGAGTGGTGCAGAGCACTCCAGGCTGGAAGCACTGGAAGGAGAGCAGTGATGACAGAGGGGAAGTCACGGGGAGAGGTATGACACGTGGCACAGGCTAAATATTAGAAAATGTAAAAAAATTTCTCCCCCAGGGTGAATAAAAATAATCACAATGTCAAGGAGGAAAAATAAAGCTCATCATACTGAAGCAGTACTGCTGTTTTGTGTAACCAAGCTTTTTACATAATAATATTCTTTATTTGATTTTCGTTTATTTTTCTGTAATAATTTAACCTAGGCTCATGAAAATCTTTTCAAATTACCAATAAGACAATAAAGATTTTATTGTTATTATTTGTAATAATAATTATTGGCTTTATGTCTGTGGAGTGTTCTCTTTTTGCCCATAACAAGCTTTATGAACGTTGATAGCAGAGTAAAATAGACAGTCACTTATTTTAATTCCTTTAATATCAGGACATGCAATAAAGCAGTTATTTTATGAGAGAAGGGAGTTCTTAAATTACTCCCAAATAATCACAGAATGTTCTGTGTTGGAAGGGACCAACCAGGATCAACAAAGTCCAAGCCCCAAGAGTCCCACCGCCATTTCAATTGATTATCAGTGATTAGGGCAGCAAATGAGCCAAGGATATGTTCAATATCTGCACTTAGAACAGCATTATAAAATGCACAAGGAAGCTTACTCAGGAAAAGAGACTCTCACATGGGACACATGAGCTGGGATAAATCAGCTTTCCCTGGAGGTGGGACAGGATGCACCAGCTGGGAGCTCGGCCTTGTAGGGTGAACATGACATTGGGGCACAACTCCTACTTCTATATCCAGTGTCAAATTTCTGAGTCCTGGAATTTCCCCAGAGCTTCAGCATATTTCTGTATCAAACCCACACTTGTTTAGAAATCCTAGCTCCAGATTCCAGGAGAGGGCAGGAAGTTTGGGCAGTGAGGCCTAACCACAAGTTGGCTGCAGAGGCGCTGATTTGATCTGTGCACCCTTTCTGCTCTGCTACCTGCCTCTCTAATTCAATTTCCTCAGCCCTAGCCTTCTCATTCTCCCTGTACAGAGACCTCATTTTTTTCAGCATGAGAAAGCAGGCATTTTTAAATCTAGAGCTGATGGCCTTGAAGCAGATTCCACAGCGCCTTTCGGGGAGCACAGAGCAGCAAAACAATCCAGGACTTCAAGGATGCTTTCTGCCTTTCTGTGGTCCAAGCACAAGCTCCTGCTCCCAGGATCATCTGAAACTGGGAGAACAGAACATGAACAGGATTTATACCCTGCCAATGCTGTGGGTTTTAACAAGAGTTTTCCTCTCCCTGACTATCAGTGGCTAGTGCTCTACTGTTTTGGTTTGGTGCACATATCTGGGCTGTCTGGCCTCCAAAATCCCTGCCAGAGGAAATGTACAAGAGAATCCTCCATCTACCTCACAGACAGAAGAAATTCAGTGTGCTTAGTAAGGGATGGATCTGCTGAGCAACAACCTGAGGCAGAGCAGACAGTTTCTTTCATGATGAATAAAAGCTATCAGGATTTTGCACATGCCAGCCTCAGCCCTACAAACCATGTCCCACACGCTTAGGTGGAGCAATGCCTGATGTGTGGGTCCTGGAGGCACTTTAAAAGGAAAATGCTCTGTGCTGTCATGAGAGAAATTTAGCAAGGTGCACCTAGAAATAAAGCATTATAAGTTTAAAGGTCTGTCAGGATCAGCCAAACAGAGATCTTTGCTGGGTTTAGCTCTGTTTATAACATAATCAAACATTCTGCACTGGGGCAGCAATGTCCTGTTTTCTACAGTACTGTGAAAACAGAGTAGGGGACACTGGGATGTTTACTTAAAATCTGAGTTTATTTCAGTGTTTCCCTGCAAGCAGTCTAAGACTCTCAGAAAAATCTTGGTCCTGAAACAGCCAGGTGAGCCACCATGGGTCGTCACATCCATTGCTCTTTTGCATTGTTAGTACTTCACTGGGTGTCACGTCCTTCCCAATAAGCCATGGGTTCCACTGCGGTGCTGTCAGTTTAACACAAGCTCACAGAAGAAGTTGCTGCAAATCTGGAAGTCCCAGAAAACAATTTTTATCTGTACATGTGCTCTTCTTTATTGGTCCTTTGGACCAAAACCAGTTGTCTACTGGTGCTGTAGTAGTTTTTCTGGTCTCCCAGTAAGTAATGCCCAGCATCCTGCTGCATAACACTGTGTCACGCACAGCCAGCTTCATCTTCGCCTGTCTGAATCCTGTCTGATCTCTCTGCTTTTCCTCCAATCCTCCTGATGTGCAGTTCACACAGTGGGAAATGAGTGGGTAGAAAAAAGCACTCAAATGAAAACTAGACCTGGACAAGGATCTCTACTGAATTGGGAATGACTCCGCCTCACACTGCTTGATTTTGTCTCCTGTGGAGAAAAGTGTTTCATCTTTAACAGATGCTGGCTACATTCCTGTAAGATTTGACAGCCAAGGGAGAAACTAGACACTGACTTTCTAGAAACTTTTATCTACATGTGAGGTTGATTTTCCTATCCCAGTGAAAAGCTGGACCTGCCAGAGGAAAGAAAATGATCTCTGGGTCACAGTTATCAGGATTACAACAGCTTCAGACTCCAGGTGTTGATTTCTGATGGGAACTGGAAGAACTTAAGATGAGTTACAAGATACAGAGGACAGAAATTAAGTGAATTTAGAAAACACACATTGAATGAGATGTAGAGCTAAAAGGAGACCTTACAGTGGTTATTGGCATCCAAATCCAAATGCAATTCAGAGGTTCCTTTTGCCAATAACAATAACTGACAGCTGCCTGCAAGAACAGAGTGCTTTCATTTCAAAAAGCAGTTATTTTCTACAGCCAAGGTTACACTTCCCCACGTGCTCTGGCACTTTTCTTATTTCAGGAGCTGAGAACCTGTTCTCCAAGGCTATCAATATATGTTGGAAGGCCATCCAAACCTAGGTATGCCGATCCAAGCCACAGCCTGACAGAGATGCTCATATCATGCCTAACTCCTGGTCTCTTGCTTGCTCTCTTCCCAGCTTGAGGGCTCCTGCATTCCTGAACAGGCAATGGCCAAACTTCACAAGGAAGGTAAGCCTTGCACAAGCCTTCCTGAAGCTCGGGGATTAAGGCTACCTCTGGAGAACGGGGATCTCACTGGCTCTGGAAAAGAAAGCCCCCAGCCAGCATCCCCCAATTGCAAATACTCTGGGCAAGAGCAGTTGTATGAGAGCACTCCAGCTCCACTGACCTGTGGTTACCCTATAAAGGATACCCCAGTGTACTTAGACACCTAGTGCCTAATAGTGCTCTGTTGTGTATTCTGATGAGGGAATGAAATTAAGTGTTTATAGGCGTTCAGGTGCATTCCTATGCTTGGTACCTTTTGCCAGCTGTCCCTAGGCAGTCCCCACCTGAATACACCAGCATGGATCTACCCTGCCTATTCAGGCACTAGAAATAATCATTCTGATCACCCTTCAAGACTGCCTACGGTTCCCCATTCATTTCATCTTTATGCCCAGCTCTTTCATGGAATGGCTCAGTTGTATTTTTTTAGGCAGTGCAGAACCTACATGAAGGTGTTCAGTGTGCCCATCTCACTGAAATGATCATGTTCCTCTTAAATCTGGTCTGAGGACTTTCAGTGCTCAGTGTAACACAACCTAAAAAGATTAAAATCCTTGTCCTCCTGCCCTTGGGCATTGTCCTCTCTAACTAGCACAATTTTTTCCTGTCAGCTTTGTCCTTTTCAGCAGACTCTTTCTCTCTCTTGCTAACCATCTGGCCTTATCTTTGGCTGGAGGTTAAGAAAATTCTTTTGTCTGATGTTGATCAGCCAGCAGGGAATGCTTACAGCATCAGCTAGCCAGTCTCTACTTTACCTCCCAAGAAAGAAAACAAGAAATTCTCCAAGCCAGCTTCCCACAGCCTGGAGGGCCTGGGATTTACAGCCTGTTTGAACTCTCCCAGATGATAACACACTAGGCTGCTGCAACACTACACTCAGTGGCTTGTCCAAAGGCACTTCCTCAGACTGATTTATTTGTTCTCTCAACTTCAACAAGGTTTTGTGTTTGTGTCTCTCTTTTCTATCTCATTTTCCAGACTGTCCCAACTGGACACTTTATGCCACATACCATTCTTGTCCACCTAGCAAAACACATAAAATCTGGGGGGTGGAAATTGGGGTCAGATATATTTGGCACTTCAGGAGAGAAAAGGGGCAGGAATATGGAGAAAGTTTGCCTGAGGAACACCCTGTGTGCTGGTAATAGTAAACTGACTGTCTGCAGATAAAGGAATATATGTCTATGCCTGGAAATGTGACTTTGCAGTCCTCACTTCTGTGTGTTTTATTTGTTGTAGGTTACGGACGGTCGGAGACGAGAGATCTCTGTAGGCAGATCTTGGGACACATGGGGTTTATTGCAAAGGGCGTGGGTATAGGGGCACTGCTCAGAGCTGCCAGACTCAGCTCGGAGCAGGCCCAAGAGAGCAAGAGAGTAAACGGGTAAGAGAGAGAGAGAGAGAGTGTAAGAGCAAAGAGAGTGAAGAAGAAGTAGTAAGAGAGACTGAAGTCCTGGTTACAATACAATAAATCATCTTCTGTACTGAATATTCTAATTGTCACTAACCAATCTAATACAAGATACAAATCCTATAGCATTTACATACAGCCTATAAGAGTTCTTATATTACCATAGAGTGTTACATCTTAACTTCTAAAAACTACTCTTTGGACCCCTTCTGCTGAGCTAGTAGGGTCTGCTCTGACCCTTGGACCTGCCTGCAAGCAGAGGGTATTGTTCCATCAAGAGGGGATTACCTTCAGTTGGCCATACCATTGTTTTCCAGTTGTTCAGTAACTAAGACTTGGTATTTCAAAAGTGGCTTTCATTTCGATGTTGCCTGTAGTTTTCATATTCCCAAAATCTTTTGTCAAGCAATCATATTTATAAGGCTTTCCTGTTTCATCTTCCCCAACAAATTGTGATATATGCAGCAGTCATAATAGCTTTGGCACAACATCATTTGTGTCTGAATTAAATGAAACATGCTGTTCAGAAACAATGCAGCCATGGAGTTTGGGAAACACTTGAGATAGGCCTTCTGCTCACAGGCTCAGCCTGGCACTACAAACAAAGGAGGCAGTGTGTGTTTGTGTGTCTGTGCATGCATATTTACATAAAAATAAATTATCATACAGCCCTTTCCTGCACAGTTCCTGATAATTCTCTCAGTTTTAACGCATTAGCAAAGAAAATGAGGAAATTACTATCAAGGGGTGAAAAGATAAACTGGCACTGCTTTCAACTCAGCAAGGCATCAGGAGGCCCCATCATCTGCACAGTTTAGTTTCGCTTTGACAAACACCACCTCCTCTCCTGGGTGGCTCTTGAAGACACGGTGAGGTTAATACCAGCCTTATCACGAGGAACCAGGACAATAGCTTGGAAGAACAGAAGCAAAGCTAGAATATACTTATGAAGGAAGAAAACGAACTGAAAGGAAGCAAAAAGCTAAAATGCTTTCAAAGAATGATTTTCAGCCAAAAAAAAAAAAAAAAAAAAAGGCACACACAGACCCCCACATTACCTTGTTGTAGTACACAATTTGACTCAGAATGCAAGATTCCATGTATTATTGTTGCTGAATTCAAATATATTCTCTTATCTGATAATGGAATCTAGACACAATGGCGTAACGGGAGACAGAAAACCAGAACAGAAGTGTTTTCAGATGTACAGTTTACAGTAATTAAGGTTTGTTAAGACTGTTTCTAAAGCCAGTTCTCCATTTTGTGCTTTTGCCAGAAATTGGGGTGGGTGTGCAAAACGAGAGCTAATTTACCTATTGCCAACCTACGAGAGCCCTTCTTTTCTCTTTCACTTCTTCTGCTACTATATGACCAATTCTCATGCCCCTGTCTCTGAAACTCCACCTCTAGGTACCAAAAACCGGGAAATTAAAGGACCCTTTCAAATCTAACTGCGACTTTTAAACACCTCAAAACACTTTTTAGTCCATCTGAGAAGTAAATTTCACTCGTTCCCATGCAAAACAGCAAAAAAGGTATGATGTTTTCAGAGCAGAGATTAGAAGAGAGACATAAAGTTGGTTTCTTTTATCAAGTATGAAACTGGACTGGTAACAAAACCCAAAGCTTGAGAATCACCATCTGGATCACTCAGCTATTGAAGAATTCACAGTACCAGAAATCTAGTTGTTGCCCCAAGATTCCTAACATTATTTGCTTTTCTGTACTTTTTCAGTAAAGTTCTTATACAACTTCTGAGTATTGATTAAGGTATTGTATACTTTAAAACAATTTTTTAGCACCGTAACACATTTTGTTTGGTTTGGGATTTTTTTCTTGCCATATGATCTGCCTAAAGCTATGTTTTCTTTTTTGCTGAACACAAACCCTGAACAAAAATTATTTTCCCTGCCAAAACACTCTTTTCAAGTCAACTGCACTTTTGCATGAGAAAAAGCTGTAGGAGATTGTCCCCATGAACTTTGAATGTCTTTCCAATCTTAACTGAGAACAGTTCATACCACCTATAAATCTGGCTGCTATGCTGCCTGAATAAAAGCTGCTTTCTTAAATTAAACTGCTGCAGTAGGCAGAACATTTTAGTTTCTATGCTTCTGTGCATAGTCCCCGCCCTGTAAATCTCACTTCTCTTTCCCCTTCCCCAGTGATGTGACAAGGCGTTTGTTCAGCATTTCAGCTGCGTGTCAAATGGGAAATATTGGGATTTCCCAGCTGGACCAAGCCCAAGACAATCCAGTCTGGTATTGTGTCTCCAAAAGTGACTGTTTTCATGCAAATGGGAACAATCTGCTAATCACACAAGAATTACTCCTGACCTCTAAGAAACTCTGGCTCCAACATCAGCAAAAACGTAACATGAGTTCCACTAAACTCATCTCAAGAGAACAAAAACTTTGGTAAATACTCTGAAGTAATTTTGTGGACCTGTGATGTTTTGTCACAGCCTCCTGTGTGAAACAGTTGTTGATTTCTTTATTATCACATTAAATGTCCCCATCGTTCTTGTGGTTTAGGAGAGCAGAAGTTCCTGGTCTCCCACCTTCAATCCACGTGTTAATGTCTACATTCTGTTGTTATCTTCTATTATTACTATTATTATTTTATAATCTGTTACTATCTGTATCTATATCTGCTTCTATAACAGTATCATTGTATTTACCTATGCCACTGACTCATTTTGTGTTGTTCTAAGAGAATTTATTGCAACTGCCTTTACCCAAAGCAAACAAATGCACACCCAAAATAATTCATCAAGCCCCAAGGTCTTTCATTACAAGTTTTCCATGTTTGGACTAAAAGTGCTAATCAATTGGCCAATATATTGGGCTAATAGCCTAGCTGGATCTGCAGAAAAGAATTATCAGCAAATGTGTGAAAGACCATCAAACACAAAAAAATCCCCTAACATATGAAGCAAATTTAATTTAATACTTCAACATATTGGTGGACTTAGTCTTTTTTTCTTTTTTTTTTTTTTTTTGGGCCATGTTTAGAATTTAATTAGTTTGATAAATGCTTCAGTTTCTTTAGTTCACTGCCCTAGTAGGTGCCTGGGAAGTGGTTTTTATAAACATAATCACACTTTGTCCAGCTTTTTTTCTTAGTATATGGGGAGGTTGAGACTTTGGGGTGATTTGATTCTGTAGATACAACTAATTAAATTCTAAAATGTTGCACAGGAACTCTGTTGAGTGCACACTGGTTCCTTCCAAGGACCACCTAAAATAGCCTATAATATTTTCAGAAACTCAACAGACTTTACAATTGTGCTAGACATTCTGAATAGAAAGGGCAATGCAAATAGAACACTTCTGCTCACGCTGTATTTATTTAGTACTGGGCATACAAAGTCTGGAAAGGTGGGGTTTGGGGTTTTTTTGTCATAATATCTCAACCACTGGGATGTCATTTGCATCTTTAACTTCATTAAAAGGAACAAAAAGCCCAAAAAAAGCATTTTTGGCTTAGGAACAGGCTGAGCAGTCTGTGGCTGAATAGCACCAGTGCCACAAGTTTTACTTTCATTACAATGTCTTGACAGCAGAAGCACTTCACTACAAATGGATAGAGAAACTAGCAAAGGACAGGACAGAAGTGTGTGCCAGAGTGTTGAAGCACCTGGCTACAGATCACTGCAGGATCTTTCCATTTTAATCAGTTTTTTGGTTTTGGGTTTGCTTTTTATTTTCTGGAATCTCAACATGCAATAAGCTTTTGATTCTTACAAAGCACTCTTATTTCAATTTTTTTCCTTATGTGAGTGTGTGTGTGTGCTTCCTAAGGATATCCATGAGGCCTGCCTCCTAATGACCCCACAGGAATTTCAGTAAGACTTTTTTTTTTCCCATGACAGAAAAAAAATATCAGTAAGGTAAATGAAGGCAAAGCCCTACCAAGTCAGAGGAACATATGAAGGCACAGAGATCGACACCTTCACTTGACTAAAAAATTCACCACAGATTAATTATAAGAATATGGAGAATATGCTTATTGCTTGGTTTGTACAAGAAGGCACAAAAGTGGGTGTTTGTGATCCTTCCCTTCCCTTCCTTTCCCTTCCCTTCCCTTCCCTTCCCCTTCCCCTTCCCCTTCCCCGTCCCCTTCCCCGTCCCCTTCCCCTTCCCTCATCCATCCTTAGTATTTTTTACCAGTGGTGATGTGAGGGAGAGCCTGCACACCAACACTGGTGAAATTCAGATTTAGCCTACCTGTGGTTTATGACAGTGTTAGTATTTCAGGGTTTTACTGAACACCTTGTCATTCAGGTTGCTCAAAAACTCAGAAAATTTGGAGGAAAAAAAATGCTACATATAATTGAAATTCAGCTCAGCGTCAACTGGATGTGATAAAAAGATCACAGGAGCCGGCATCAAAATGTTCCAGCAGCCAGACAACATTCCACCTTTGAGGAAACGTTTCTTAAATTAAAAGATGTTTTAACAGCAATGAGTTTTTTTTTTTTGGGGTCCTGCAGGGTGTAATGTAAGTGTGTTTCAAAATATATTACACATTCATGCAGCTGTACTGAGGTAAAAAAAAATGCAGAGCAGCTCAGGGACAGCTGTGGCAGTGACAAACACAAGAAGAAAGGTGGGGATCATGTAACCCACCTCCTCTTCTGAATTCTTCTGCCATTGTTTCTGACAGGCCTGTGTCTCACTGTGGGAACAGAAGGGTTTACTCACTGTAGGGAATATTTTGCTCCTTGTGTAGACCTCCCTGTTCAAATATCTAATTTTCTATTTTTAGTCTCAGAAAATTGCAGCGTATTAAAATTATGGGAGAAGTTGGGTTTTGGTGTGGGTTTTTTGGGGGTTGGGGAGTGTTTTTTGTTTTTTTTTTTAATAGGGATTTCTTTACAGTAGAGCTGGGAAAAAGTTTTAAGACACAGGAATTGGTGGGAAGGTATTACTGTGTCTATAAACCTCACTAAAATACCAGTGAATTTAATGGACATGTCCTCTTTGACAGGGTAAAACCATAGATAACTTTTGAGATAAAATTATGGCTGTTCTTTGCTGCTGGATAAAACATTTCCTCCTATAGGACCAGGACACTAAGAAAATGCAAAAACTAGATATTTTAAGAAGCTGGGGGAAAAAAAAAAAAGACAGCATCCCTTTTGCAGTTATGGACTGTCATTTCATGATTATGAATTCAGATTCAATATTCTGAGCTACTCTAACTACTTCTTCTTATTCCCCATACAACTGCTAGAGCCACAAAAGCAGAATCAGGTTATCCAGCTCCTCCTCCTGGAAGATTGTTGTTCTCCTTCTAGGCATTCCAGTATTGATTACGGTAACAGGTTCCAGGAAAATGGAATCTAGCACCTGTAACCCCACTCTTTTGTGAGAAAGGAAGAGAGCGAAAGCAGCAGCTACCATCCCACACGGCGCCGGGATGCTGCCAGGGGATGTTCCTGCTGTGCTGGGGGGAGATTCTCCCTGGCTGAAAACTCCATCAGCCCTTAGCACCAGTTCCACAAACAGCTGTGACACCTCCAAGAGGTTTAACCCTCTTGAACTAAACTCCCTGCTTCAGAGAATCATGCTTATCAACAGTCTGGCTGTGTCTGGTCGCAGAGACACTTCAAGAAATTGCAGTGTTTGAATCAACACTGACTCTCTGAAACTGTTTATGCTCTGGATTTAAAGCAGGCGGTGATGCTGTGGTTCATTTTCTTCCTTAGGGCACAGTGGCATCTAGTGGTCCTACACGGAGTGGATGAGGATAATAAAAAGTATATTTAAAAAATACTTTTTCCCTTTTCTTCTTTTTCTTTTCTTTTCTTTTTTCTTTTCTTTTTCTTTTCTTTTCTTTTTCTTTTTTCTATTCTTTTCTTTTCTCTTTTCTTTTTTTCTTTTCTTTTTCTTTTTTTGAGAATTGATTTTTACAAGCAATTCTTGCAATTACATGGGTTTGTGAATATATTTATCGTGCTCAAATTTCTTCACTAGAGATCTCAGCAAGTGCTTCAGGAAAGGAACTGGAGCACTTATGTTGTTCAGTGACTTAATTTCAACTCCATTAAATAATATATTTTCAAGTTGGCTAGAACAGGACTATCACAGTTACACAGATAACTGAGTTTTGGGTTTGTCTAATGACAGCAACTGGAGTGATTGGAAGCTTTAAGTAACCACATATTTGAAAAATCTGGCACCTAAATTATATATATTGCTACTATATATTCGACTTGAAGAAATCTCACACACCAAAAATCTTCCCATTTTCTTTCCAGGGATTTTTGCCAGCATTTGTCATGATGGTGAAGTGTCGCAGCGGGGATTACTGCAACAAGTATATTTCAAACCAGGAGTTCCGTGGAAAGCGAAGTATATATGGACATATTTGTGGTAGATGTTTCAGAGATGTTTATTTCTCCAGCCGCATGGCCGGGGCTCAGCTCAGCAACTCTGCAGTCACAGGACCCGAGGGTCCTTGGCGTTATCAGGGAACCCAAACCAACCAATGGGGAACAAGGCTGACCAGGGGCAGGGAGACCCCATGTCTCCTCCCCAGGGCCCCTCTCCCAGGGCTCCATGGCAGGGGAGGGACCCCAACACTGAAGGATAAAGAACATTTCTGCTGTTGGAACTAAACAAAAAAAAAAAAAAAAAAAAAAAAAAAAAAAAAAAAAAAAAAAAAAAAAAGTGGACCAAACAAGTATTGTGACATTATTACTGAAGAGAGATTTCTGAGTTTCTGAGAAGGAAACGTACTCCAAAGCTAATTAGGATCATCCTGTTTCCTTTCGTTATGGTGAAGGTCTAGGCAGCGTTCCTGGACATCCTTCTGTGACAACTTGCTTTGCTAGTGCAGGGCAGAAAAAATAAAAATAGCTGACATGATGAGATTGGCACTGCACACCTGGTGGCTTTAAAATGAATGTCACTGGGAAGCAGCACCAAGGGATCTACTCTTTTCTTGAAATGAGGATGCAATTCATATTAGCGTTAATCTGAGTTAAGAGAGCACAGCCACGGGAGAAAACACCTCCATATGTAAAGGGAGGAGTTCTACTCTTTACCACTTAAAAAAAAAAAAATAATGATGAGGAAATCACAAGAAATGAATAACAAGTTTTTGCTAAAAACAAGTGTTTTTGTGGCTGATGGAAGTGGTGCCATGGGTCTCATCAGTTTCACACACTTTTTTCACTTGCTGTATTTACGATTCCATATTCTAGGCTACCAGTGCAGGGGGGAAAGGAAAGAACTTACTGCTGTAGGATACACAATAAAAACAAGGCATCCCTGGTTTAGAGTCCGTTTTGCAGAGTTCTGTGATGACTTTAGCCATCTCAATGCCATATTAAGGCATTTTAAAAAATCCACTAAAACCAGTTATGAGATTCAGAACAAGGCCCTGACAGAGAGTGTAATGCTATAGAATATAATGCACCTCCTGAGTCAAAATAGAAGCTGGAAAATTAATTATTCTTAGAGTGATGAGGAAGAAATCACTGTACTTTGAACATCCTTTCTCAAAAGTACTTATATCTTGCGTTCAAGAAAGGTGATTGTTGGCACACGGCAGCACAAGAAATATTGCTGAAGATGTGCACTTTTCATGAGTTACAGAGCCACAAAATGATGTCCTTACCTCTTGCCAGCAATATAAGGTGTCCAGCTGTGGGATGAGCAGGTACATGGTGCGTTGGGTGAAGAACTGGATGAAGGGCAACTAAGCTTCAATTACAATATTCCCCTGCTGAGACTTCCTGAAAAAAAAACAAACGCAAAAAAAAGGCAAGAGAAAGGAGGTATGTAGGTCAGAATACTTTTAGTTAAAAAACAAAGAAGTTTTGAAATAATTAGATTTAAAGAAAAATTAAATCAATAAAACCCACTTCAGTGAGAAATTTTGGAAAAGAGAAAGATGCTAACTAAGATTATTATAGGTTACACATAGCAGTTTATTGTGACAGCCATTATTTGAGCAAGAAATTAGGATTTTTTTGAAAACAAAATACATATTATACCCTATTCCTACCATGGTACACATGAGTGAAAAACTCAAGAAATCAACCATCCACTGACACAACTTCCATGAAAATGGTTTTCACCTCCAAACAAGACAGCTGAATGCTACTCTGCAAACTTCATTCCTGAGACTCCTGCACATGACTTGACATTGCAAAGTCATGCCCAACCCCATGCAGAGAGAGCAAGGACCAAGCAAACAAGAGAGTACTATAATTTGGCAATTTTTATGAATAGTTAAAAATACAGCACATAGCTGAGAAATCTTATTTGGCAACAGATTTAGATAAAGAATTACATGGTAAATGAAATGAAAGAAAAAGCTCTTTTGACTCTTTGTCCTATGAGTCTGAGCATTTTACAGTTTTTCAAGCTTTAATTAGGTTGCTCCAAGCTCACAGAAAACAAGCAAACAAACAAAACAAACATTTTTAATTTTGCAGCCTACTGATGTGGATGAGCCATGCTAAAACCTAATTAAAATAAACGATGCTCTCCAAGATCATCATCATGTCTAGCTGAAATGAATAAAACATGGTGTGCAACACTGAGAAACATTAAACTCAGACTGAATGAGAGCCAGGACAAGGAGATTTTGGGATTCCCACAGGGCCATAAACTGGAAAGCATCTTCCTGTCCTGAAGGAAACCTCCATGTGTTCACATAACAACAATCAGGATCGTTTGTGTGATGGTTCTGTCTTTCCTTCATGGTAATAAATCTGGATCTGGTAGCCTCAAATCCATGGGAATAAAGATCATTCAAAGGCAGTGGAGAATATGCTTCAGTAAGTTTTACTGTTAACCTTTTCCTCCTTTTCCTGTTGAGATTTTTTGAAGGCTGCTCTCTGTCAATAGGCAGACGTGTATTCTGACCAAACTCAGATTAAAGTCAGCTCCAAACTTGTTTCTAGATAACTTAACATGGAAGGAACAAAAACACAAAACAAAACACCAAAAAACCACACACCCTAATATTCTGATTATATCATGTGCTTTCTATCCTCCAATAGCTTGCAAAATTATGACCCTTCTTAGACTTCTTTGTTGGTCTTTTATCTTCCCACAGAACTGAAAACCCAAAACATCCCATTGATTAGTCGGAGAAAGTTCTACAAAAGTGGCTAAAGATGGGAAGATTCTTTCTTCCCAGGAGCAGCAGGGAAACCCTGCCTTTGAAAACCTGAACTGTTCCGTTTTTGAGGTGAAGGAAGGCAACAAGCACAAAGCATAAGTCACTTGTGTGACATATGAGGTCTTCAACCTCGTATGACAAAAAACTCATGTGGGAACATACTCTCAAGTTCACAGTACCCCTGCTTGCAGAGGTCCTGTGCCATTTTAATAAATTATGCGCTATAGTAATAATATCCTGTTAAAGGAAACAAAGATTTAATTGTCACTGTGATTTCGTACTGTCCCCACTATGCCAGGAATCACTGTGTCCCCTCAGTGATGGGTGACGCCTACACATGGTACAACACCTAGCAGAATGTTTTAAATAACAGTGTGTGGATGAAGTGGAATTCCTTGCTTCAGGAGGTGAACAATCTCATGTGAGATTTAAGCCCCTGTGCAAACCATTGCTTTTGAAGTCTTTCCTGAGCAAGTCTCAGCTGTCCATGACCTTCTCCTCACCTCTGCTATCTTAAAACCTAGCAAAAATAGGAAAAAAACCTGCTATGTGACCATCAGCATTCTATACAGCAGTGATGCACTGGGAATTTATGAAGACAGAAAAGTTATGTAGTTACAAGCAAAAGACAAACATTTCCATGGCTGACAATCTATACATTGGTAGCCAAATTCTTAACTGAATTTAGCATATTATACTTTTTTCTCACCAATAAGCAATGGTATTTTCAAGAATTGTCAGTGTTACTGAGCATAATTACAAAACAAAGCAGAAAACAGATAGTCATAATTCTCTTGAGGAAAAAATCTGAGGATGTGCTTCATAAACTCCACTATCTTCCAGGACATTTTATTAGTAAGATTAATTATTAATCTCTGGGTATAAAGGTAAAATAATACAGCTCATTAATCTGAAAACAGCATTGATTATGTGTCATCGCCACTCTGTCATGACGTGATAAAAGCTGAAACAGCCCTATCACCTTCCTGCAGCTTTTGAGAGTGGAAAGGGAGGTCAGCAGCCATTCCTGCCTTTCTACACCTTGACCTGCACACTGTTGATAAAGCTGAGACCCTTTGAATCAAAACACTCAATATAGGTGTGCCCAGTTCTTTAAAAACAGACTGGAACTTGCCTGGGTATCTCTCCTGGTAAGGCTTTCCCAGCTGGTTTCCAACACGAATGCTCTGAGCGTTGTGTCCCAACCAGGGCAGTTCTGTCACAAATCAAACCAGAGAGTTGTGCCAAGCACCTTGAAAGC
Source organism: Corvus hawaiiensis (assembly GCF_020740725.1). Lineage (NCBI taxonomy): Eukaryota > Metazoa > Chordata > Aves > Passeriformes > Corvidae > Corvus > Corvus hawaiiensis. The sequence continues at coordinate 76,764,060 of NC_063255.1, read as the reverse complement.
ACACTTTGAGCAGAAACACCGTTTGCATTCCCTGCCCACATCGTCCAGTGAGCCTGCCTGTGTTCCACAGGTGTTTTCTAAAGGCCTCGGGCAAATTTTACTGCCGGAAAGGAATGGGAGCAATGGGCGCTGAGTGGAGCTGGCTCGGTCGTTACGGGACAAGGCACCGCAGTTCCATTTCGAAGAACCCAGTCATGGCTAAACTAAATTATTTCAGCTATGTGGAAATAAAACCTGCTGTGCACCCATGAGGTTTACACTGAGATAGCCAGTTCCACATAAAACTTGCCTCTCACCTGAGGATTTAGCATTCCTGTCACCACTTTTTCACTGAAACACGTTAAAATAGAAGTGTCCATTCATCTGCCTGAGTCAATGCTGACACACGGCTAAACTCCTGAAAGCCTCAAGTTTCCTAAGCTACGTACTCTGGAAAATAATGTACTTTCTCTGTTAAATCTTCATGCCAACAAGTAATCTAAGATTTTTCTTCTCCCTACATTTAAGCTTGTGTTTTCCTTCTTGAACTTAAACCTTCTATTACTTTTCAAGGGGAAATTGGAAAAAAAAAAATTACCCTTCTCTTCTGATGTTTTAAATCTAGTCAGCACTCTTCAATGTTATTCTTTCTACAGCTTTCTCTTTTCTAGATTCAATAATCCATTTTTTCCAGTATTTCCTTGGAAGAAAATGGAATTTAACCAGTTAAACTAACCAAGCAAATATGTTTTGTTCCATTATACAACACATTCTGCATTTTAAAGGTGCAAAGACAATTAAATCATTAACATGTGTGAATTAAAAATAAAGTAGGACTTTGAAATTAAGAATTACGTTTGCTGCTTTTCAGAGTTTCAGTGTTAGAATTTAATTAAGGTTACATAGAACTGGAATGTTCCATGCAGATGCTTTCAAAAGGTGCTTCAGGGATTAGTTGCATGTCTTGTCTACGAAGATAAATCCCAGAAGTCAAAATTACACAATCTTATTTTATGACAACTAAACTTAGACTTGCATGGTTGGTGGTCCAGAAGACTGAAATGACAGGCAGATGATTCTTATCTGGCGGCACTGAGGGCGCTGAGGGCGATGGTGGCACTGGGGGCAATGGTGGCACTGGGGGGCTGAGGGTGATGGTGGCACTGGGGGGCTGGGGGCAATGGCGGCACTGGGGGCTGAGGGCAATGGCGGCACTGGGGGCGATGGTGGCACTGGGGGGCTGAGAGCAATGGTGGCACTGGGGGCGATGGTGGCACTGGGGGGCTGAGGGCAATGGTGGCACTGGGGGCGATGGTGGCACTGGGGGGCTGAGGGCAATGGTGGCACTGGGGGGCTGAGGGCAATGGTGGCACTGGGGGCAATGGTGGCGCTGGGGGGCTGAGGGCGATGGTGGCACTGGGGGCGATGGTGGCACTGGGGGGCTGAGGGCAATGGTGGCACTGGGGGCGATGGTGGCACTGGGGGGCTGAGGGCAATGGTGGTACTGGGGGCGATGGTGGCACTGGGGGCTGAGGGCGATGGTGGCACTGGGGGCACTGAGGGCAATGGTGGCACTGGGGGCGATGGTGGCACTGGGGGGCTGAGGGCGATGGTGGCACTGGGGGGCTGAGGGCGATGGTGGCACTGGGGGTGATGGTGGCGCTGGGGGGCTGAGGGCGATGGTGGCGCTGGGGGGCTGAGGGCAATGGTGGCACTGGGGGCTGTTTGCAGCCGCTGCACCGAGGGAGCCCTCCCTGCCCGCAGCCATCAGCCCAAGCTCAGAAGGTGCTGAAGTTCTGTCACATTCTTGGAGGAGAAGCTTTCATTGCCCCGCTCTGAAATGACGGCTCTTGTGGAGGTAAATCTGCTCGATGGAAATGCTGGGGTCTGGACTGAGAGATTTCTTGCAAGCTAGGAAAGTAAAGGCCTCTTTAGTTCAGTTTTTAATGAACAGCAAAAGGGTTTGCTCGGTAAAGCAAAAGTTTCAAAAGAAGAGGGAATCAAAACTATCCCACATTAATGAGCATAAGACATGATAGCCTGTGTTGGCCAAATTAGGGTGCTCATTTTAATGAAGAAAATACCTAGCACAGGTGTATTCATGGCACAGGCCTTTTGCATTTTATTGTACAACTTTATCAGTGAATATGTCTGATTTCTGTTAATTTGCAGATCCTTTGCCTGCTAAATATTTATCACGAGAAAGAGCAGATGAAAGGCAGGGAGTGGGATTTTTTGGACTTACCCATATCTTATTCCCAAGTGTGATGCCTTTTGTCTACTGTAAACTCACTCATATCAGTTTTCAAAAGCTTATCTTTCCCTAAGTGAAGGAAACTTTGCAGGCTCTGAACAATCATTCATCTCTAGGGTTCTGATGAATAGGCTGTGGCAGAAGAGATGAATATTCTAGAACAGGTCATAGTGAGAATTCCAGCTGCTTGACTTTGGGCCTTTACTGCCTCAGTGGAACAGAAACATAACTCAGTGTTACACTTGGTTACAGATTTTGGGGGTTTTATACCCTATAGATTTTTGCCACATGCTCCTGGAAATAAATACCCAATTTCAGTGCCCATTTGCCTGCAAACTATGGAGCAGCAGCAGAGGGCTCCAAGAAGCAGCACATTAGAATTTCATGTCTGAGCAATTAGGTGGGGCGGGCTTGAGGTTCCCAGGCAGAAACGTGTGGTTTGTGTGTGGGTTTGCAGCACGCAGCCCTGGGCAGTGCCTGGAGTGAGATCTGTCCTTGCTCACCTGTGCTGGGACAAGGAGAGCACCTGGATTTCTGCTGGAGGATTCCTTACAGCTCGTGGCATAGGCCAGGTCAGAGTGTGAGGACATCAGGCCAGTGTTCCCCTGGTGTTACACGTCCTTTGGGAGGGGGGAAGAAGAGTTACTGAGTGCCTGAAGTGATTCCAAGAAAATACCGAGTGACCTTTGCTGGACTTGTTTTTCTTTCTCTTTTAAGGAGGATGTCAGTGTTGCCCCTGAGCGTTCAGGAGAGCAGCCTGTGAACAGAGCTGCCACAGAGACAGCCTTGCCTGGCAGCACAAGCAATGGGACCAGCTCCCTGGAGCCAGAGGAGCCTGGTAAGGGGAGAGCCCACATTCCTTGAGAGGGCTCTGAGAGGGCTGCTCTGAGCCTGACGGGCAGGAAGGGAGATGAGAAGAGTTCAGTCCCTGTCTGCAGGGTCGGTGCTTCCTGGGCCTTTCGTTGAAATCCTGCACCGGCATCACCTCCCCAGCACTGTCCCCCACGCTCCTGCAGAGGCACTGACCCCGAGTCCTCTGCTGTGGCAACAGCGCAGTGAATGAACCTGACCTTGTGGGAGTTGTGTCATAACCCCGATGTCCCCATTCCAGCTGAGGGCCATGGATCCATTTGCTGCAGGGTGACAGCGCTACGCAGGCAGCACTGAGTGAGGTGAGTGTTGGAGCAACAGGAAAAAGCCCACCAAAATCTGAAGCCAGTGCAAAAGTCCAAACTTCTTGCCTCAAATCACAAAACCTGATAATCTGAGACACAGGAGAAAAACAAGCAGCAGAACACCCGAGGCCAAAAATTTCTCAAATCCAGTACCTAAAGGAAAAGCCTGAGCCCAGATTAACAAGAGCTCCAAGGAGAGAAGGGAGCACTTTGGATCTGCATTCCAGAGCAAAGCTGGTGCAGCCTGCAGTCCTTGTGTGGAGCTCTTTCCCTCCCAGCTGTTCCTCCCAGAGCTGATGGCAGAGTTGGCAGAGCTGTGTCTCGCTGCAGAGGGAGTTCCTCAATCCCAGGGAACGGAGCTGGTTCGTGACTCGGCTCACAGCACCCTTCAGCTTCAGCCGTTTCAGTGAGGACTGAGGGCTCTGTCAGCACAGAGAAAGAGCAGGGCTGGGGTTCTTTGTGTGGGCTGCTTCTGTCTGTGGTTAAAGCTCTCGTGGGTGCCACTTGCACTGCAAGTGCTGAGACTTTATGGAGATGCTTTAAAGCTTTTGAGTTTGGAACACGCCAGAACGACTGCTGTTCCTTAGGGAGCAGCCTCCAATGCCAGGTGAGGGTCTGCCTTTGCAGCCATCTTTCCCAGTCCCCGGTAGAAGTACAGCTGCTGCCCTAGGGAAAGGTGCCCAAGGGCTGATACTGACCCAGAGTCCTCTGTGCTGCCCACAGCTCTGCTCGTTGCACCTGGCCAGGAGCGCTGCCCTGCACGGCAAGAAGGGGCCGAGTTCCCAGCCTGGGCCGGCCCTGGGGGTGACGATGGCGGCAGCGCTGCGGGGCCACAGCGCCTCGTGCAGAGCCCCCATTGCTGCCCCGAGGTCCCTGCGGACACCAAGAGACTGAAGAGGGACCATGAGGAGAGCCTGGCAGGCGGCCTGGAGCTGCCCAGCCCCGCTTCCAGCTGCTCCCAGCCGCACCTGGAGCCAATCCTGAGCAGGGACCTGCTGCTTCCACCCTTGAGCCACCTGAGCAGTGAGACCGGGGGAAAATGGGAGGCTGGGGGGGTTGGGTGGTGTGGGGTTTGAAAATCTTTGGGTCCGTGCAGAGGTGGGGTCAGTCATGTGCAGGGAGAGCTGGAGCATCTGTCACTTGTGTGCAGAGGGGAAGGACCTGGCAGTGAGGCTTCTGGCAGTGCTTTCCTGCCAAAGAAGTGCAAGGTAGGCCATTGTAGTGGTTTGCAGGACAAGGGAATGGGGAGCTGAGAGCCTCCTAAATAGACAAGGTCTTTGTTCTTGGAAAGCCCCAGACCTTGCTGGGTTTTTTTTCTTTCTAAGCCTACTTGGGAGGATCTGGGATTTTATAGTCCCTGAGAGAAGTATAATTGCTGCCAAGGGAATTGTGCACACAGCTGATACTGACTCAGTGTCCCTTTTTCTGGCTTTCTCCAGACCCCTCAAGGACAGGTGAAGGGGCTTCTGGATTGCTCCCAGGTAAGGAGGCTTCCCCAGCTCTTCCAGAGAAAGTGGTCACCACTCTGAGCATTTAGGGGCTTTTGACCGATGCCGCCTCCGGGCACGGTCCTAGCTGACACTTGTTTGTTTGTTTATTGTAACCGCTGTTGTAGTCATCTGAAGACATTTTTAGACTGAAGTTGATAGTTCATGTATTAGCAGTGCAGTTGTAGCAATTTCCCATCAATTAAAGTTTTAATTGGAATGGGTGTTGATCTGTGTTACTCAAAGCAATTAGCAGAGGTAAACATTATGATACTGGAGGACTTTGGCAATGAGTGAAGGCAACTGGGGGAAAATGTCCAAGCATGCCAGCAGCTCCCTCAGTTCAGTAAAGCGGGGCAATGAAACCACAGATCTTTGATAGCTCAATCCACTGTGTCAATAACTCCAAGATCCAGAACAAGTTCCCTGTGGAAGAGGTGAAAAGGGGAACAGCTCCAGGGGAACGCTGGCCGATGGATTTCTCCGAGTTACCCAGCTGTGGATGTTCCAGGCGTGTGCTGCTTTTAGCAGATGCATTTTCAGGACGTTGGCTGGCTGGGCAAGCCCTTGGGAAAGCTCCACTGAGCTTTCTGCACTTGTGTAACACGGCCAGAGGTGCAGAGCTGCTGGAAAGCCCTGCAGGCCTCATGCTGATCTAGCCTGGCAGAACTTTACAGTGTCCCAGCACAGAAAGGGCTTCAGCAGCTCCTGCAAGTCCCTCTGCCTTGCTGGGGCTGAGAGACCTTCCCCAGTGGAAACTAAGGCTGTGCCATGTGCCTTGCTACCTGGATGTGGTAGGAATGTGCACCTGCGCTGGGGGACAGCAGGGAAGCAAATTCATTCCTATGAACTATTACAGTTAAACCATTGGTTTGAGAGCAAAAGGAAAATGTTAATTTAAGAAGTAATTTTGCCTGGATTTTTTTGACAAACTCTGGTCTGTTGGCAAAAGTAACACTGTCCTTGTGAGTACAGAGCTCCGTGCAAGATGAACAGACTGTCATCACAGAGGTCACATCTGCAGGATGAAAACCCTCTGTGCCATTACTTTGATGTAAGCTAAGCACAAGTGACACAGCTCTTCATCCTCAGCAAGGACTTGCCATTGAAATGTGAACAGACACAGCTCTTGTTTACAAGTGTTGCTAAATTGTCACACACATCAGCCAAACACCCTCTCGTGTCTTTCTTTGCCTCTGGCTGTTGCTACTGAGCTGCTGCTGAGAAAGGAAAAGGCAGAGCCCTTCAGGGTTCACAGAGGAGACTTTCCAACAGGTAGAAACTTCTTCCTCTTTTGTTTTCCAACAACAATAGAGGATTTTGTCTCAAACCAATGTGTCAGCAGCTGCAGACATGCTGAGGAGCTGAGAAGTTGTGTGTGGCCATTATGACCAGGCTCTGAACAGCTTGAATTTTCACTGCTCTGAAATCCAGGGGCTTTAGGTGGTGACTGATAGGTAGGTTCTGACTTTAGGTTGTCAGAAAATGCCCTGTAGATAGAATCAGAATTCCCAAGGATTCTATCCTCTCCCTCTCCCTCTCCCTTCACTCATTTTGTCTCTTATTTTCACATACAGAGTTTTTGATCATCTGTCCCATCCAAATGTAATTTACCAGCCCTTCATCACCTCTGTCAGATACTGTTTGAAAGTGTCCTCTCTCTTCTCTCAGAGGCATCTCTACACCATCCTGCCCATGCAGATGCTCTTGCTTGGTGACAGAGGCTGCCACCAGCACCTGTGAAGTCACAGCTGCAAAATTTATGCTGGCCTTAGGCACTTCCCTTGGAGTGGTGTGGTGATGCGATACCTTTATTGTATTTTTACAGAAGTTTTCTGTACCCCAATGGTTCATCCCTACCTTCCCCACTCCTATTCCCAGTTGGTTTGCCCCAGACCCAAGCCGCTCCCCCGGTGCTCCCTACATGGTTGTTCTCCTCCCCTTGTTCTAGCTCTTTCCCTATCAATCACCCAAACCCCTCCTGTTGTTCCCGAAGGTCCAGTGTCCATCATCTGAAACCTCCCAGTTTACCCTTATATGGTCCCCATCAATCCCCCGAGACCCTACCCCTCTAGATACCTCCCCCTTTGGAAATCCCCTAAACCTCGATGCCCCATTGGGGCATGTGATCCCTTTCCCTCCTCCCCTTGAGGCTATTGGCCCAAGGAAATGTCTATCCTCGTCCATATCCCTCCCTTAGAGATTTCTATTGGTCCCCAGTTAAGCCATCCCCATTGTACCACCTCCCTTTCTAAGAGGTTCCCTGGAGCTGCTGGAGGCTTGTCCCCTGTGAGTTGCCTCCAATAAAGTTGGATTCTCCCGTGTGGCAAGCCTCCTTGCTACTTTTTATCCTCTCCCTCGTCCGGACTGCTGACAGCCACTGTGCCTGGAGCTTCAGCTCCCGTGGGCAGAGCTGAGCTCCCGAGGAGCAGCTTGAAAGCCAAGAGCCTCCAGCTGCTCCCCACTCCTGTCGCACACCGCAGGAGCTAGCCTGGGCAGTGGTCAGTGGCGGGCATTGCGACAGAGTGGGAATACCAGTAGGAGCTGATGCTCTGCCTCCTTGTGCTCCTGAGTCCCTGGAATCCCTCCTGCTCTACTCAGGGACATGGGGCAGCACTACCAGAGGAGGCAGAGGATGTGTAAAAGCTCCAGGGACACTTTGGGCTGGGGCTCTGGACAGCAGTATCTTACCCTGGACCCATGGGTATCACCACACTCCTCCAAACACTCTTTGCTTTTTGGGGGAATCTCTTCAGTTTTAGACACTTGTGACACTGAAGGAAGCCAAAGACTTGGTCCTTTATTCTGATGAAGCAGACGATGGGCAGTTCCTCTGCCCACGGAAAAAAACCTTAACCAGGTTCTTTTGACCTAAGCAGCCTCCACTGACAAAGCATGCACTTTGCAAGAGCTATGTACAGGTGTGCCAGGAAAGTTCCAGTGCAGCTGGAGGTGCAGATCCTACCCAGGAGGTGTCCCTGCTTTGGGAGGAAAGAGGAGCGAGCCCATCGCTGCTCTGTAAAGTTGCTCAAAATCACCTGTAAAGGTGCTGTTTTCAACCAGTGGTGGATTCCTCACTGAAGGATACAGAACAACTCAGATGTCATGTGCATATGATAAAGAAAACATAGTTCAAAATTTCATCCTGATGAAGAGGGTAGAAAACCTGTTCTAATACTTGTCTTTGTTCAGCACTGTCCAAACAGAGAATAAATTGATTTTCCCCATGCTGAGACAGTTTTGCAAGAGAGTATCATTCCAGCGGAATTACACCAAAATGTATGACTGCTAATCTTGTGTGGCAAACATCTACGAAACATAATCTTTTATTTATAGTAAGGCAATGAACTATGCTCCTTAACTGCATGAATAAGTCAGTAAATATGTGATGAAAAATTACATGATTCCTACTGGCTGGGAGTATGCTGTCATTTAGAACACAGCTATCAGGCCTGAGCCATCCCTCGCTCAAGGCTACAGCAGAGCATCTTCTGGTGAGCAGTTTTCTGACGGTTTAGGAACTTAAATCCTGACCTCGTTCTCACTTCTGTTAATTACTTCTCCATTTTCACAGCTTTCTGGAAAAAATACTGCTTGTTTCAAAAGATAGATAGTCCCTCAAAAATACAGTATTCTTTAAAAATAAATCAAAACACAATGCAAACTATCTAGAACAAACCAAACCAAAAACCAAACAAAACAACCAGAGCAAAGAAAAGGCCAACTAACCCCCAAACCACATCAGACCTCTGATTGAATTGCAGCATTACAAAGAAATTAGACATTAGAGTTATCATGGTATGATTGACCTTGTTGCCAGATGAAGAACTGTGTGTACACCTGGTGGGTTAATACAATGCTTATTCTTCAAAAACCACTGCTCTGTGGAACTGTAAAATGCTCGTTCTGTAGGACCACGTTAAACATTGGCTCAGAAGAAGAAAGGGGGAGCAACCAGCTCAGTTACGCCAACTTTTTCCTTTCTGGGAAGTAGCACCATTTCACCAGGTGGTCAGGTGATCACTGGGGATCACTGACCACCAGGAACAGAAGAGCACATGCACAAAGGAGAGGGAATCCCTGTTAATGATTTCAGGCAGATGGTAATCATATGCATGTTTACTCCAGGAAAATCAGTGAATCTGGATGTAAAATCTAGTCTATCAACAGTAGCTTTTTCTGTACTCGCCATGAGGCTACGTGGAGTTATCCCCCAAACATCTGGTCAAATGAAGGATCCCTGCTCTTTAATGCTACACTGGTATAAAGAAGTTTTATTTTACTGAGTTTTGGTAACAACCTGACTCAGAGCAGATGAACTAAACTGTCATACATGAAACCCCTAATTGTGCTTAGTCTTTGCATATTAAGTGCTTTAGTTAATTAATTCTGAGTTAAATATTTGAAATGTTAAAATTAACCCATCAGCCCAGGTACAAAAATCAAGTTCCATTATCAGTGTTTTCAATTGTTCAAAGTAGTTTATTAAGAGAGTTGCACCCTTCCCAGTTAAAAATTCCCCAGTTAAAAATCCCCAACTTATGCTCCCTTTTCAAACTTCAAACCACCTGTACACCATAAGAGTTATTTTTCCTGTGTTTACTGTATAATTTTACAAGTGTTTTAAGATGTGTTGGATATATTTCAATATTTTTTTAGGTGTTTTTACTTCCACTTTGGTCCAAGCACTGACTCCAAAAACCCCAGTTTCTAACAGCCAGCAGCTATTTTTAGCCCCATAGCCGTTAACCCTGCAGGCAAGCTCCATGGCACCCTGAATTTTAATGAAGGCATTTTACCTCAACTGATACCACCCCTCTGACAGTGATGAGCCATTGGTGGACGGAGATGATCTGTCAAAGGGAAAGCACCAATCACTTTAAACCGAAGGGGCAGGCTGTGGGCGGGCTGGGGAGGAGTAAAGGCACTATAAAAGAATGAGACAGGCATCAAAAAGTTGAGAGCGAGAGAGGGGGGCGAGGGGGGGGATGTTGTCTGCAGGCTGGCTGTGGTGGACATCAGTGTTGGTGTCACACACTGCGGGAGGGCAAGGCCATGATGACTGGCTGCGCCAAGGAAATGAATGAAAGGCAAGAAATGCTCAGGCCTCTGCACAAGGACACCCTCGTGTGGCCCTGGGCCCCGTTACCTGCCCCACTGTCCCCGCAGGGGCACAGGGCTGTTGCCCTTGGTGCTGCACGTGGCGAGCCCAGATGGCCCAAGCAGGCAGGGCGGGGAAACAGGCGCGGTGACTCTGGGATGGGCACTGGGAGCTGCTGAATTCTCTGATGGCAGCCCCCAGCACTGCAGGCAGCACTGGGCAAGGCCTGGCTTCACTCTCCAGACCTGTCAGTCTTGCTCATCAGAAGTCAAGGTCTGGGCCAGCTGCTGGAGATGGCACTGTTGTTCTCTCTGGCACGACAGGAGCGCAGCCGCCTCTTGGGCTCCTTGCTGCAGCGGCCCACAATGACGCTGCTGAGGCCATGGAGCAGCGGTGCCGTGTGTTCCTCGAGGCAGTTCTGCAGCCTCAGGAACAGGATGGCTGCGTCCGGACCGTGGGGGCAGAGCTCCCGCAGGATGGAGCTCTGTGTAGCCTCTGCCAGCCACCACTGGTTTGGGAATATTCCCTGCAGCCTCCGGTGCAGCCAGGGCTCCAGGAGGTCCTGTAGCTGGCGGAAAAGTCCTGCGCAGCCCTCGGGCAGGAAGACACCCACAGCCTCCTGGGCTGAGGGCCCCTGCTGAGTTGGGGACAGTGTCCCCTGTGGAGAAGGTGCAGGGGACAGCACAGGGCCACGGGAGCTGTTGTCATCCAGGTGGCCAGGAGCTCTTCCTGCCTGGCTGCTGGTCTCTGCTGACTGTGCAGGGGAGATGATGACTGTGAGGAACGAGACAACTCTTAGAAAAATTAAAATAATTTATTAAAACAGAAAAATTGAAAAATTATAAAAATCAGGAGAATATCAAAATTTGGGATCCTAGTGGCTCAAGAGGTATTTCCGGGAACGCAGGGATTAGAGATCTTTGGGCTTAGACAGCACTAGACCTCCGGTGGAAAACTTGCAGTGCTGGGCTGACTTTTAGCTAACCCAGAAGTCAGAGAAAAATTATTGAAGGCTTCTAAATAGGAGTAAGGCTTAAGTGCCCAGCACTAGCACCCACTACACCTAAATCTGCAGTGGTCTGCCCCTGCTCTGAGGCTGACTCACTATTTTATAGTGCCCTTGCTCCGCCCCAGTCCGCCCACAGACCGCCCATGGCACACCCCTTTGGTCCTAAGTGATTGGTGCTTCCCTTTTGACAGATGATCTCTGTCTACCAATAGCTCGTCGTTGTCAGGGGGGTAGTAGCAGCTGGAGTAAGAGTGGTAACATGTCCTTATTGAGATTCAGGTTGCCATGGAGCTTACTTACAGACCAACGGCTAAAGGTCTAAAACTGGCTGTTGGCTGGTAGAAACTGGGGTTTGGAGCTGGTTCTGAGCAAAGTAGAAACCCTTAAAATAAATATTAAAATACATCCAACACATCTTAAAACATTTGCAAAAGTATACAGAGAACATGAGAAAAACAACTTTTTTTAAAGTTGGAAAGGGAATTTTAACTGGGACACTTTTAACTAGGGGATTTTAACTGGAACTGGTGCAGATAAACTGCTTTGAACAAGTGAAAACACTAATAGCAGAACTTGATATTTGTACCTGGACTGATGGGTGAACATTAACACTCAATTAAAGTTGTGTAACCCAAAATTAACTAATCAAAACACTTAACATGCAAAGACCAAGCTAATTAGGGAGTTCATGTACGACAATGACAAACTGCACATAGTCCTGTTGGCCTCTCTCAGAAGACCTGACAGTCTCTCTGGGTGTTCTGCAGAGCGGGCACGAAGGATTTGTTCTTGCCCACCGCAGGATGCAGCCCAGGCAGAACTGGTGGCCACAGGGCAGAGCTGAAGCTGCGTCATCCCAAGTCTCCTGGCAGATGGGTCAGCTGCTGTCTGTCCGTGTGGCCATTCCTGCAGATCATCAGGGCTAGCTGAGGAGCAGGAGCTGCTCCGCCTTGCTGGTGTCCCACGCTGCAGGAGGGCGAGGCCATGATGACTGGCTGTGCCAAGGAAAGGAATGAAAGGCAAGAAATGCTCAGGCCTCTGCACAAGGACACCCTCGTGTCGCCCTGGGCCCCGTTACCTGCCCCAGCGTCCCCGCAGGGGCACAGGGCTGTCACCCTCGGCGCTGCACCTGGCGAGCCCAGATGGCCCAAGCAGGCAGGGCGGGGAAACAGGCGCGGTGACTCTGGGATGGGCACTGGGAGCTGCTGCATTCTCTGATGGCAGCCCCCAGCACTGCAGGCAGCACTGGGCAAGGCCTGGCTTCACTCTTGTAAGAGACGGTCCGTAGATCCTTCATCTGCCTCATGATCATCGCCGAGGGCAGAGACTGAACACAGATGTCCTAGCCCTGCTGAGGTGGGATGTCTGCCAAGTGTTGCCTGCAGGTGTACCCACTGGGAGCTGGTACGCATTCCTGAGGATAATTAGTGCAGGTCACAATGGACTGTGCCGTTCTTGCTGCCCAGGCGGGAAGGACTGCGCTGAAGCGGAAAGGAATGACCTGTCCTGTACACCTCTCCGGTACACCTGTCTTGTACGTCTGTCCTATACCTGTTTCCCAAAGACGGGCCCCATAACAACGGCTGTGTATTTCCCAACCTCTTGGCCAGTTGCCCCTCGCTTCTGAAAAGGACTATAAAGGGACTTTCTGAAATAACCGAGTCCGAGATCTGCCCACGGAAAGAAGACGAATCTATTGGCAGAAGACCACGAGGACTTCGTCTCATCCTTTGGTAGCTATTGCCCCTCTTTTTCCCCTTCTCTACTTTGTTTTTCTCTCTCTCTCTCTCTTACTCTCTTCTATTGCATTACTGTGTTGTGGGCACTTATTAAAGTGCACTGTTTTGATTAAAACTGAAATCTGTTGTATCCTTTTACACTCTGAGATTGATAAATGAACCATCACGACCCCTGCTTGCATTAGTGGATCGTGACACCCCTCCCCTCTCATCCTACTTCCTTTTTAGTTAGGTCTTCAACCCTGCCCTTCTCCCAGCTCACAGCAACGCCCAGCAAATTAACTAGAACAACTCCAAACCATAAATCCAACACACATCCAACAATTTTCATTCTTTTACCTAAACCACTTTTGGCTGCAGCAAAATATTACTTCCTCTCTCAGAGGGAATCGGGGATGTGCCTGAGGCTTGTGCTTGAGTAGTGAACTGATTTGGAAGGGAGCAGAAGGCTTTCAGAAGGCAATTTGTGTTTTCTTTATTACTTTGTGAAAGAAAGTTGCAATGTGGCTTCACGCAGCAAAAGCACTTGCAGGGTGCAGTGACGAAATGCTTGTGTTCAGTTCCCAGGGAAGGAAGGTGTAAATGACCATCAGAGGAGAATTTGAGGAATGGGTGTTATGGGTTCAGGAGGACGCCCATGCCCAGAAAACTCAAGACACAGTTAGAATTGCAAAGCAAATGAATTTTAGTAGTCACATTAGCAATAAATACATACCGACCCCTGGATGCTGGAAAAGCCACCGAGCAGGAGAAGGAGTTAGAGCATGGTTCCTGAGTGGGAGGGGCAGAAGGGCAGGACTCCTTCAGGGCATCCCCTGGATAAAAATGGCGTGCATCATGTCGTCCTCTCCCCTCCATCCCAGGAACACACCTTATATCTCCTCCTCAGGAGTGGCCAGTTTCAACATCATTTTGTCCAGGGCCAACTTACGAGATGAAGTCACATTGGCCCATGATCATACTCCATGCCAACAATGGCTCTATTATGTATTGTTTCTCCTTTCCCAGGATGAATTCCACCAGGTGACCGATACCTAGTTTCATTTCTAGAAGTTAGTCTCGCTAACTAACAATAGAGTCATCTTCTGCATTATCTTGTCAATGTGCAACGCTGCGGACCAAACATGTCAGGCCTCAGATCTGTCTCCTATCCCTGACTCATGGGGATGTTCCCCAAATGACCACCAGAGACCCTCAGGACACACCTACTCTCACATCAAGAACTTCTGACAAGTGATTTAAATATGTCAAATAATTTGAGGTCATGTTTAGACTGTGAGTTTCAGCAAAGTAATGAGTTCCATTGATACAAACTAGTAAGTGAGATTGCTGGGTGTGCACGTGTTAGGGAAGTGATTCCCCATGCACCCAGCGCTGAAATCAAGTAACGCCTCCTTTCTAACGCTGAGCTGGCAGCAGGCATGGAGCCCTGCTTGGTAACCTCTCATGGTGGTCACTTCTACTGAAGAGCAAAGAAAGGTCAAAATGAAACATTTTCCAGTCCTTTCCCTCTGGTTGACCTTTTCTGGGGGCCAAAGCTCTGTGCCCCAGGTGGCCTGGGTGTGTGCAGAGAAATGCAGCCCCCGCAAAGCCCTTGGTTTTCCCACAAGTCATCATCACTCCTTCCCAGGTGCGCCCAGCTGTGGCAGGAGAGAGAGAGCCCACGGCGCAGTGGGCACCGTGCCTTCCCAGCCGGGGCTCTCTGGCACAGAGCAGCAGCAGTGCCAGCACCTTTCAACCCGCTCCTGGCCTTGGCTTCACGCGGGAGCCAGAAGCCTCTGGAAATCAGCACTGCCAGCTGCCTTCCCAGCTTGGAGCAGCTCCTGCGAGTGGGCAAATCCTGCCTATTCGACTGCTTCCAAAGAGGAATAAAGGCAGAGGTAGAGATGTACCTACAGAGGGGCCCAGGGCATGTCCAATAAAAGTGCAAGTGTGTGGGGAGATTTGTTAGGAATTATTACAGCTGTTATGCAATTAGTGCCTTCTCTCCTGAATCTGTGCAATGCTTTGGGCCATTTTCTTGGTCTAGTTTCCTTTGCTTTGGTCCCATCTCAGTATTCACTTGGGGTACATGCTGTAGGTGCTTGGGGCATCTTTGAGTTACTCTTGGACCCCTTGAACAACAGGGTTTGGCCCACGAGGGGAGTTTGTGCTGCTTTGTGACAGAGGAGAACTTCCCAGGCTATTTTGTGTTGCTTTGCATCAATTCACAGACCAACGCAGAGCAGCTGCTTTGTGATGTCAGGGCATGGTTGCCACGTTGTGGTGCTGTCATCAGAAGGTTGCCTTGGTGCATGGAAGGTCTCAGTGTCAGAGCAGCTCTTGGGCTTGCTCAGAGCAGGAGCATCCTCCTGGTTGAGACCTTGTCAGGGGGCAGCTGCACTCTGACAGGAGCCTTGTTTTTTCTTGTAGTAGAGCACAGTCTGCAAACTTGCACGGCGGTGCTAAAATCATGGAGGCACTTGCTGCTGCAGTTTGCACTGTGTATGGCATTGGTTATTCCAGCTATTACCTGACTAACCTGACACGTGAGTAGAGGTTTTCCCTGGGTGTAACCTAACCAGGCTTGTGTAGGTCTTCCTGCT
Source organism: Corvus hawaiiensis (assembly GCF_020740725.1). Classification (NCBI taxonomy): domain Eukaryota; kingdom Metazoa; phylum Chordata; class Aves; order Passeriformes; family Corvidae; genus Corvus; species Corvus hawaiiensis. The sequence continues at coordinate 76,748,731 of NC_063255.1, read as the reverse complement.
CTTTCTTAGTAACTGAGTTGATTTTGAAACAAAAAGACCATTAGCTTAGCCACGTTCAGCTAAAAAGAGGGTGTCTGTAGCCAGGGAGGTGCGGGCAGCATTTGCAAGGGAACGTGCAGGGGTTCCCTTCCCTCCAAGGGAGAGTCTGTGGCAGCCAAGTCTGTCATTTCCTCAGTGTGCTGGGTCAAGCAGGACAACTTTGAAAAGGCAGACTGGGAGGTGTTCTCAGAAGGCCTTCAAAGAACTCTGCAGTTCTGCCTGGAATTCAGAGAAAGCTGCTTTTTTTCTACATTTTATTATTAAAGGATTTTACTGTCTAACAAGACCCTTTACTGAGTGCCAAAATAGTGATTCTTTTTGCAATGAAGTGCAAACTCCAAAACAGTGAGTGTCTGCTCTTGAACCCCAGAGCTGCTCCTGGGCTGTTTCAAAGTAGAACTATGACAGCGCAGGGGGGTTTGGGGGAAGATTTTCTGGGCAACTGTTTTCAGTAACTTAATGGGAATTAGTGCATGCAACTTATTTTTTAAAAAAAAGGACCTGAAGGAGAGGATAAAAAAGGCAGCTTTAGCTGATGGGCAGAAGAGAAATATTGGGTGTTACAGAACAATTTGCATTTTCTTGATCAAGTTTGTATTCATTTACTGGCAAAAAAGGCCAAAGCATAGGCACAACCAAGAATATTGTCCTGCTCTCTTGCTGGCTGTGAGGAAGAACTGTGTCTGCTGGAGGGCTGTTGTGAAAGGAAAATACTCTCTGTTTGGGTGCACTTATTCTGCAGGATTCACCAGTACAGGTTGAATTTCACAGCATCTGGTTCATTTTCCCTTCTCACTGCAGGTCACCTGTTCCATGTATTCAGAGCTGCTGATCCTGAGGTGAGTGAGAAAGGAATCTTTGAAGTTCCTGGTGTTTAAGAACTGTGGAGGAAGCTGTGAGCTTGGCCTGTGGGAGTAGAGTGAGGAGGGTGAACTGAGTGGGCAGAAAGAAAATGCATTTCCATGTGTGCAGCAGCAATAGCGAAGGCATGGCTGTGTAATAGCTGCTTTTGCATTTGAGAGCTGTTGAAGAACTAAAAGCCCAGCTTTGCAGAGAGAAGGTTGCTTGCTGAGAGTAGGCAGGGTGCAATATCTGATTCAGAGCAATATGCAGTAGTGTTGAATTAGGCCATTTTACTTTAGTTGGAGGCACTTGGAATCCCATTGCTATCCAAGGCTATGATTTCTCCTTAGTAGAGCTGGTTGTAGAGCTGAATAGAGATAAGGTTAGAAATGACAGGTAACTGCCTGTCCCTCACGCTGCTGCCTCTCCACAGAGCACAGAACCAACCGCAGGCTCTCCTCTGGCTCCCTCTGCTCCTGGAAGAGAGGCCAAATGGGTGCAAAATGTCCAGAAATCTCCAGCCGTGGTCAGACGCAAACCTGCACGTCCTGAGCCAGTAAGTGCCAGTTGTGGTTGGGGCTGCCTTTAGAGGAAATGAGAGCTGCAAGTTTCTGAGCAGCCAGCACTTGCTGGTGGTGGCCGAGGATGCTGAGTGCTGGAGTCCTGCCAGGACCTAGCGATTCCCGCCAGCCAGTGAGAGCTGGAACACGGCCTTTGAGCTGTCATGTTTAGGCCCCAGCTTGCTGGGATTCCAAGAGGGGCAAACGTGAATCGTGAAGGCTCCCCTGTCCCCAGAGGAGGGAGCGCTGAAAGGACACCGCTCTCAGCCTTGCCACACACGTAGGGGACACGGTGGCCTGGAGAGACGTGTCCCACTGCTCAGGCTGGCCAAGTAGCTGCTGGCACAAAAGGTGTTGATGTGAGCACACGAGTTGTTTGGGGTGGTTTGTCCACAGGAGCTTCTTGGGTGGGCCTACCTGAGAGTAGTTCAGAGACACACTGGGGACGGGGAGCTGCTGCTTGATGAAGTCCGGGGCTTTGGTGCCTTTGTTGCCAGGTTGTTCTTTTGCCTCTTCAGGCAGAGCAGTCAGGAGCAGAGCTGACAGGGGCTCTGAGTGCGCCTGTGGTTTTGCTTTTGATAAGCTGCAAAGAGATGGTTGTGTTGTCCAGGGACCTGTGTGGGGCCACTCTTGTCCCGTGTGGCAAAAGAAACAAAGTGCGCAGTTGGGAACCCTTCTTCCGTGGCAGAAGCCAGAGGCTGCCACGTTTCTGCAGCTACTTTCTGTTGTGGAGTCTGTTTTTCAAACTGCACTTGAAAACTGCATTGGAGCCTAGAGTGGGGGCAAAGGTGCAGGTCCTTGAGTGCTGTCTCGTAGGGTTAAGAAGAGGAAGGAGATCTTGAAGTTCTGGCTGCTGTATTTGAAGTCAACTGTGCAACCTTGTGCCTGGGGAGCTGCGTGGGAGAAAAGGAGCCAGGGGTGCGGGTCCACAGTAGCTGAACGTGAGCCAGCGTGTGCCCAGGTGGCCAGGAAGGCCAAGGGCATGCTGGCCTGTGTCAGCAATAGTGGGGCAGCAGGAGCAGGGCAGTGACCGTCCCCCTGTGCTGAGCACGGGTGAGGGCGCAGCTCGAGTGCTGGGTCCAGTTGTGGGCCCCTGTGAAGAAGAAAGACCTTGAGGGGCTGCAGCGTGTGCAGAGAAGGGCAAGGGAGCTGGGGAAGGGTGTGGAGCCCAAGTGCCATGAGGAGGTGCTGAGGCAGCTTTAGGCTGGAGAAAGGGAGGCTCCTGAGGCACCTTCAAGCAGACTTCCCTAAACGCCTACATGACAGTGCTCGCCACAAGTGCCCTTGCATCCCCTGCCAAGCATCCCCTCCGTGCACGCAAGGGCTTTGGGCACTGCAGCAGGTGACAATTTTTTCTTGTGGTCTGTTGGTTTGTAGTTTGCTAGGAGGAGAAGCCCTGTTTATTTTCTCTTTCTCCAGCAAGCCAAGGTGCTTTTGCTCAACCTTTCCTGCCCTTTTCCAGCCCTGGGAGAGATTGCGATGCAGTTTTAGGTTTCCATGTGTGCAGCAGCAATAGCGAAGGCATGGCTGTGTAATAGCTGCTTTTGCATTTGAGAGCTGTTGAAGAACTAAAACAAAGCCCAGCTTTGCAGAGAGAAGGTTGCTTGCTGAGAGTAGGCAGGGTGCAATATCTAATTCAGAGCAATATGCAGTAGTGTTGAATTAGGCCATTTTACTTTAGTTGGAGGCGCTTGGAATCCCATTGCTATCCAAGGCTATGATTTCTCCTTAGTAGAGCTGGTTGTAGAGCTGAATAGAGATAAGGTTAGAAATGACAGGTAACTGCCTGTCCCTCATGCTGCTGCCTCTCCACAGAGCACAGAACCAATCGCAGGCTCTCCTCTGGCTCCCTCTGCTCCTGGAGGAGAGGCCAAAAGGGTGCAAAATGTCCAGAAATCTCCAGCCGTGGTCAGACGCAAACCTGCACGTCCTGAGCCAGTAAGTGCCAGTTGTGGTTGGGGCTGCCTTTAGAGGAAATGAGAGCTGCAAGTTTCTGAGCGGCCAGCACTTGCTGGTGGTGGCCGAGGATGCTGAGTGCTGGAGTCCTGCCAGGACCTAGCGATTCCCGCCAGCCAGTGAGAGCTGGAACACGGCCTTTGAGCTGTCATGTTTAGGCCCCAGCTTGCTGGGATTCCAAGAGGGGCAAACGTGAATCGTGAAGGCTCCCCTGTCCCCAGAGGAGGGAGCGCTGAAAGGACACCGCTCTCAGCCTTGCCACACACGTAGGGGACACGGTGGCCTGGAGAGACGTGTCCCACTGCTCAGGCTGGCCAAGTAGCTGCTGGCACAAAAGGTGTTGATGTGAGCACACGAGTTGTTTGGGGTGGTTTGTCCACAGGAGCTTCTTGGGTGGGCCTACCTGAGAGTAGTTCAGAGACACACTGGGGACGGGGAGCTGCTGCTTGATGAAGTCCGGGGCTTTGGTGCCTTTGTTGCCAGGTTGTTCTTTTGCCTCTTCAGGCAGAGCAGTCAGGAGCAGAGCTGACAGGGGCTCTGAGTGCGCCTGTGGTTTTGCTTTTGATAAGCTGCAAAGAGATGGTTGTGTTGTCCAGGGACCTGTGTGGGGCCACTCTTGTCCCGTGTGGCAAAAGAAACAAAGTGCGCAGTTGGGAACCCTTCTTCCGTGGCAGAAGCCAGAGGCTGCCACGTTTCTGCAGCTACTTTCTGTTGTGGAGTCTGTTTTTCAAACTGCACTTGAAAACTGCATTGGAGCCTAGAGTGGGGGCAAAGGTGCAGGTCCTTGAGTGCTGTCTCGTAGGGTTAAGAAGAGGAAGGAGATCTTGAAGTTCTGGCTGCTGTATTTGAAGTCAACTGTGCAACCTTGTGCCTGGGGAGCTGCGTGGGAGAAAAGGAGCCAGGGGTGCGGGTCCACAGTAGCTGAACGTGAGCCAGCGTGTGCCCAGGTGGCCAGGAAGGCCAAGGGCATGCTGGCCTGTGTCAGCAATAGTGGGGCAGCAGGAGCAGGGCAGTGACCGTCCCCCTGTGCTGAGCACGGGTGAGGGCGCAGCTCGAGTGCTGGGTCCAGTTGTGGGCCCCTGTGAAGAAGAAAGACCTTGAGGGGCTGCAGCGTGTGCAGAGAAGGGCAAGGGAGCTGGGGAAGGGTGTGGAGCCCAAGTGCCATGAGGAGGTGCTGAGGCAGCTTTAGGCTGGAGAAAGGGAGGCTCCTGAGGCACCTTCAAGCAGACTTCCCTAAACGCCTACATGACAGTGCTCGCCACAAGTGCCCTTGCATCCCCTGCCAAGCATCCCCTCCGTGCACGCAAGGGCTTTGGGCACTGCAGCAGGTGACAATTTTTTCTTGTGGTCTGTTGGTTTGTAGTTTGCTAGGAGGAGAAGCCCTGTTTATTTTCTCTTTCTCCAGCAAGCCAAGGTGCTTTTGCTCAACCTTTCCTGCCCTTTTCCAGCCCTGGGAGAGATTGCGATGCAGTTTTAGGTTTCCATGTGTGCAGCAGCAATAGCGAAGGCATGGCTGTGTAATAGCTGCTTTTGCATTTGAGAGCTGTTGAAGAACTAAAACAAAGCCCAGCTTTGCAGAGAGAAGGTTGCTTGCTGAGAGTAGGCAGGGTGCAATATCTAATTCAGAGCAATATGCAGTAGTGTTGAATTAGGCCATTTTACTTTAGTTGGAGGCGCTTGGAATCCCATTGCTATCCAAGGCTATGATTTCTCCTTAGTAGAGCTGGTTGTAGAGCTGAATAGAGATAAGGTTAGAAATGACAGGTAACTGCCTGTCCCTCATGCTGCTGCCTCTCCACAGAGCACAGAACCAATCGCAGGCTCTCCTCTGGCTCCCTCTGCTCCTGGAGGAGAGGCCAAAAGGGTGCAAAATGTCCAGAAATCTCCAGCCGTGGTCAGACGCAAACCTGCACGTCCTGAGCCAGTAAGTGCCAGTTGTGGTTGGGGCTGCCTTTAGAGGAAATGAGAGCTGCAAGTTTCTGAGCGGCCAGCACTTGCTGGTGGTGGCCGAGGATGCTGAGTGCTGGAGTCCTGCCAGGACCTAGCGATTCCCGCCAGCCAGTGAGAGCTGGAACACGGCCTTTGAGCTGTCATGTTTAGGCCCCAGCTTGCTGGGATTCCAAGAGGGGCAAACGTGAATCGTGAAGGCTCCCCTGTCCCCAGAGGAGGGAGCGCTGAAAGGACACCGCTCTCAGCCTTGCCACACACGTAGGGGACACGGTGGCCTGGAGAGACGTGTCCCACTGCGCAGGCTGGCCAAGTAGCTGCTGGCACAAAAGGTGTTGATGTGAGCACACGAGTTGTTTGGGGTGGTTTGTCCACAGGAGCTTCTTGGGTGGGCCTACCTGGGAGTAGTTCAGAGACACACTGGGGACGGGGAGCTGCTGCTTGATGAAGTCAGGGGCTTTGGTGCCTTTGTTGCCAGGTTGTTCTTTTGCCTCTTCAGGCAGAGCAGTCAGGAGCAGAGCTGACAGGGGCTCTGAGTGCGCCTGTGGTTTTGCTTTTGATAAGCTGCAAAGAGATGGTTGTGTTGTCCAGGCACCTGTGTGGGGCCACTCTTGTCCCGTGTGGCAAAAGAAACAAAGTGCGCAGTTGGGAACCCTTCTTCCGTGGCAGAAGCCAGAGGCTGCCACGTTTCTGCAGCTACTTTCTGTTGTGGAGTCTGTTTTTCAAACTGCACTTGAAAACTGCATTGGAGCCTAGAGTGGGGGCAAAGGTGCAGGTCCTTGAGTGCTGTCTCGTAGGGTTAAGAAGAGGAAGGAGATCTTGAAGTTCTGGCTGCTGTATTTGAAGTCAACTGTGCAACCTTGTGCCTGGGGAGCTGCGTGGGAGAAAAGGAGCCAGGGGTGCGGGTCCACAGTAGCTGAACGTGAGCCAGCGTGTGCCCAGGTGGCCAGGAAGGCCAAGGGCATGCTGGCCTGTGTCAGCAATAGTGGGGCAGCAGGAGCAGGGCAGTGACCGTCCCCCTGTGCTGAGCACGGGTGAGGGCGCAGCTCGAGTGCTGGGTCCAGTTGTGGGCCCCTGTGAAGAAGAAAGACCTTGAGGGGCTGCAGCGTGTGCAGAGAAGGGCAAGGGAGCTGGGGAAGGGTGTGGAGCCCAAGTGCCATGAGGAGGTGCTGAGGCAGCTTTAGGCTGGAGAAAGGGAGGCTCCTGAGGCACCTTCAAGCAGACTTCCCTAAACGCCTACATGACAGTGCTCGCCACAAGTGCCCTTGCATCCCCTGCCAAGCATCCCCTCCGTGCACGCAAGGGCTTTGGGCACTGCAGCAGGTGACAATTTTTTCTTGTGGTCTGTTGGTTTGTAGTTTGCTAGGAGGAGAAGCCCTGTTTATTTTCTCTTTCTCCAGCAAGCCAAGGTGCTTTTGCTCAACCTTTCCTGCCCTTTTCCAGCCCTGGGAGAGATTGCGATGCAGTTTTAGGTTTCCATGTGTGCAGCAGCAATAGCGAAGGCATGGCTGTGTAATAGCTGCTTTTGCATTTGAGAGCTGTTGAAGAACTAAAACAAAGCCCAGCTTTGCAGAGAGAAGGTTGCTTGCTGAGAGTAGGCAGGGTGCAATATCTAATTCAGAGCAATATGCAGTAGTGTTGAATTAGGCCATTTTACTTTAGTTGGAGGCGCTTGGAATCCCATTGCTATCCAAGGCTATGATTTCTCCTTAGTAGAGCTGGTTGTAGAGCTGAATAGAGATAAGGTTAGAAATGACAGGTAACTGCCTGTCCCTCATGCTGCTGCCTCTCCACAGAGCACAGAACCAATCGCAGGCTCTCCTCTGGCTCCCTCTGCTCCTGGAGGAGAGGCCAAAAGGGTGCAAAATGTCCAGAAATCTCCAGCCGTGGTCAGACGCAAACCTGCACGTCCTGAGCCAGTAAGTGCCAGTTGTGGTTGGGGCTGTCTTTAGAGGAAATGAGAGCTGCAAGTTTCTGAGCGGCCAGCACTTGCTGGTGGTGGCCGAGGATGCTGAGTGCTGGAGTCCTGCCAGGACCTAGCGATTCCCGCCAGCCAGTGAGAGCTGGAACACGGCCTTTGAGCTGTCATGTTTAGGCCCCAGCTTGCTGGGATTCCAAGAGGGGCAAACGTGAATCGTGAAGGCTCCCCTGTCCCCAGAGGAGGGAGCGCTGAAAGGACACCGCTCTCAGCCTTGCCACACACGTAGGGGACACGGTGGCCTGGAGAGACGTGTCCCACTGCGCAGGCTGGCCAAGTAGCTGCTGGCACAAAAGGTGTTGATGTGAGCACACGAGTTGTTTGGGGTGGTTTGTCCACAGGAGCTTCTTGGGTGGGCCTACCTGGGAGTAGTTCAGAGACACACTGGGGACGGGGAGCTGCTGCTTGATGAAGTCAGGGGCTTTGGTGCCTTTGTTGCCAGGTTGTTCTTTTGCCTCTTCAGGCAGAGCAGTCAGGAGCAGAGCTGACAGGGGCTCTGAGTGCGCCTGTGGTTTTGCTTTTGATAAGCTGCAAAGAGATGGTTGTGTTGTCCAGGCACCTGTGTGGGGCCACTCTTGTCCCGTGTGGCAAAAGAAACAAAGTGCGCAGTTGGGAACCCTTCTTCCGTGGCAGAAGCCAGAGGCTGCCATGCTTCTGCAGCTACTTTCTGTTGTGGAGTCTGTTTTTCAAACTCCCATTTGAAAACTGCATTGGAGCCGAGAAGTGGACAAAGCTGTAGCTCTGAAGTAGGTGAAACTTTCATCTCTTTGTTTGTTGGTTTGTTGGTTTCCTAGGAGTAGAAGCCCTGTATTTTCTTTCTCAGCAAGCAAATGTGTTTTTGCTCCACCTTTATGCCCTTTTCTAGCACTGGACAAGATTCTGCTGGAATTATAGTTTGCAAGGTGGTGGTTCTGGAATTTGCAGTATTTTTGCATGAGAACACGTGCTTTGGGCAGGGACGGTTGTGCAGAAGGAGCTGTTCTGGTGGCTGGCCAGCCAGTAGGGCCTTGCACATCACTTTCAGGTTAACAGCGCCCGTGCCTTTTCGCAGCCCAGGGGATCAGAATGCGTTGTATTCCAGGTATGGGAATTCAGCAGGAAATCAACACCCTTGCATTCCAGCTGGTCCTCAGAGATCAGAGGGACTGGGAGGGGCTCAGCTTCATTTCTGAAGTGCAGCCACTTTAACTTCATCAGTCTGGTTGAGTCCAAGAGAAGAACTTGCCCCAGTACAGATGCACAAAGAGTGCAGTTCCCCGTGCAGTGCCCTGGGTCTGATTGCATTCCTTAAGGACCTTCCTGCTCTAGGTTCTCCAAGAGTGTGGTTTATTGAAGCAACAGGAGAACAAGTTCAGGATTGCCGCTTACCAGGGCACTGGCTACCAAGTGTTGATGTGTGTAGTGACAGAAAGCATAGGAAAAGAGAGATGATAACAGTGAGATCGATCGATCGATCTATCTATCTATCCATCTATCTGAAACTTCCTGTCTCTGCTCCAAGGCAATTGGAGGTGCAAAGCTCACCTAAAGACATCCTTTCAGGAGAGGAGGAGAGACATGTTCCATCGATCAATCCCGAGCAGGCAGAGATGTTTCCCCCTCCAGAGATGGTTGTTTTTTTCCCTCAGAGGTTTTCTCCTCCCCCTGTTTATCCTTTAAAGTTTGGTCTGTCCTATGGGTGTGGAACAATCCCATCCTCTAGGTGGGGTTTGGTGACTCTGGTCAAACATGCATTACAGGACACACGGTTTCCTTCACTGGCATCCTGAAGGGTGTCTAAGTTAATTTGTTAATGGGGCCTTATGAGGGTCTCTGTTACTGCCGGTCAGGATTCTCAGTTGACAAAAGAGGGAGGACAATAAACACCTTGGTCCTCCTCCATATACTGAGGTGGCCATAGAGGCCCTCTGACCTCCATTGGAGGGTCTTTGTGCGCATGCTCATCTCCTGAATAATCCAGGATTTGTAACAAGAGTGTAGATGTCAGAAAGGCAGGAATGGCAGTGCAGGCCTGAAGAGAACATGACTCCAGAAGTGTCTCTCACAAGGAGCAAGCTCACACAGGAAGCCACCTGCAGAGCCAGGGTGGGGCTGTGGGACAGGGCTGGGTGTCAGTCACTTCTGAAAGACAAACAGGACACGGCAGAAGAGGAGCAAGGTCCTCAGCAGAGCCTTGAGAAATGCCCCACGTTCCCTGTCAGATGCCTAAGTTTCTGTTGGAGCTTCAGTCCCAGATGGACCCTGACTGTACTGCCAGTGTCACTTTGGAATCTGTGCCTCCCCATGGGCAGAGAAGGACCCAGGAGAGCAGCAGCACAGTGCTTTGGGAATGTGTGAGCCCATCAGTCTCTGAGTCCTGCCCCACAAATGTTTTATGGGAAGTTGAAACCCATCTTCTCTTGCTTTCTGTGCAGCTCCTTCTAGAGAAAGAGCATGAGCAGATTGCTCTACCAGAGATGCCTTGCCAGACTTGGGGAGAGCTGTTCCCAGCCCAAGAGCAGCTGGAGCAGCTCAGGCAGCAGGTGGAAGAGCCACAAGAGAATGGCCAGGTGAGCCTGACTAGCCAGGTGACAGAGTGAAGGGCAGGAACAGGGACATAAAACGGAGCTCTTGGGACTGAGGAGGCCAGGAGTCCCACTGGCACTGAAAGCACAGAGCCTTGTCATCTGCAGAGACCAGCCCCAGGACGGGAGGGTTCCAATGGAAGCAGAGCTGGGTAGGGAAGCAGAAGAGAGTGGCTGAATGAATATGATTTTGAGGCCGAAAGAGGAAAAAGCTGAGCCTGATGGCAGCTCCCAGTCACTTGCTCTGCATTTGTGTGTGCAGAACATCAAGGCAGAGCCACAAGCAGAGCTGCCCAAAGCCCAGAGTGACATCCAAGCTGCAAAGAAGAGGAACAAGGAAGACGTCAGAAGCATCCAAGAGGAGAAGAGTCTCCATCAGCACAGGAGCGATCTACAAGACCAGGTGAGTGTAAGAGCTGAAGCCACTCCACTCATGAAACATCCTCTCTCTTCTTCTTTACGGAACATCGACAAACAACTGCAGGCAGAGCTGCAGGAAACTGAGGCTAGGATCAAGGCAAGGGAGAAGAGGCTGGATGAAGGAATGCAAATCATCCAAGAGGCAATTAATCTTCTACTCCAAAAGCAAGAGGTTCTAGAAAAGCGAGTGAAACAGAGATAGCTGCTGCAGTCACCAAACTGGTGCTTTCTGCCCTTCCTACCTTTCCTCTGCAGAGCAGCAGGCGAGCTGGGTGATGTCTCTGAGTGTCATCCTGCTGTGGTCTCTATCACAGCCTCTCTGAAGGACACGTCCTGGGCTGCTGAATCTCAGCTGCTGCCCTGGACAGTGCGACTAGTCCTTTGGCCTGTTGGCCAGCAGTCATCCAAATGGATTCCTGCTGGCCTGTTCCTGCTCTCCTTGTTTCTTGAGGTGTTTTTGCAGGTCAACTTGGTGACCCTGATGGATCTTGAAACAAGCTGTCTGTATCCCTTGTGAACCTGTTCTTTCCCTTTCCTCACAGTCTGTGACCCACAGCTGACAGGGATAAGCTGTAGCGTCTGACTGCTTTGTTGTGTTTGACTTGAGGTGGAAGTGTGGACATCTCACCTGGCAGCCTGCAAAGACTTCCAGCAAGTGATTGGCCACAAAGAGCCCCAAGGCTGGCGTGGGGCACAGGAACTGTCCCTGCTGCAGCTTGAGCCCGTCCTGAAGATGGTGGAAGAAAGGGGGACTCAATGGGAGCAGGTAGAACATTAGAACAAGGAGGTGCAAGTGTGTCCATAGCCCTTGGAGGGGGAAAAGAGTGCTTGGGAGGAAGTGGAATAGTCATTGCGGCAGTCGTCCTTCAGAAACTCCATGAAAATGGAACATGAATCTGGCCATGAACTCAAGTAAAATAGGCCTTTGGTTTTGACCCATCCGGTTTGAGAAGTGGACATCCAAAAAAATCCATTTTAAGAGCCCTGCATGTGGCTGAAAGCAGCTTCCTATGGGCCTGCACTTGAAATGTGATCCCAGGGCAATCTCTGCCAGCCACACTTTCTGACACAAACTCATTTCTTGTCTCAGATCTCCACAGGCTCTCTCATGGAACCTGCTCCAGCAGCAGCAGCATTGTCTAAAGGAGCCTTTGCAGCCCAGCCTGAGAAGTGGAGCCAGGGCAGTTTGCTCAGCTCCAACACTGACACAGCTTCTTCCCATCAACAGGAGATGGAAGATTACTTCCTGGAGCTACTGAGTATGTCTTGTGTATTTCTTGTGTGAGGGACAGTGTATTGTGGGCCTGTGTCAGCATAGCTGTGCCAAATGTTCCTCCGCAGTTTGGTGTCACAGGGACATTCAGGACTCCTCGCAGGAAGTGCTGTGCTTCGAGGCAGCGAGGGAGTGCTCTGGGTGTTCCTGCTGCCTCTGAGCACAGCTCAGACTGCCTTGGGTTGGCCTGAGCTTCCCTCTCTGCTGAAGGCAGAAGCAGGGACTGTTCCTGGATCAGTAGAAGGCTGTGACCTAGCAAATGATCTAGGCAAGTCCTCTGTGCTAGTGGCCAAACTGAACAGAATATTTGGCTTCCTAAATTCTCCTTAGACTCCTGATTTCTCAGCATTCATCAGAGCAAAAGATCTTCACAGAAATTGTTTGGTTTTTGGGTTTTGTCTTTTGGTGGGTTTGTAAGGATTTTGGTTGGTGGTTTTTTTGGTTTTTGTTTGGTTTGGTTTGGGCTTTTTTTTTTTTTTTTTGTGAAGTTGTTTTTCTCCATCCTGAAGGAGCTCTTCTGCCTCATGTGTCTTATTGGTGTAATTTTTATGACTGTTACTATTACCACTACTACATCTACAGTTGGTTTTTATGACAATGCAAATTTTTGCCAATGACCACTTCTTTGAAAAAACATCAAGTGACAGCACAAATTGAGAGCAAGAGGTGTTTTCCACATGTCCCCAAAGAAAAAGCAGATACTTTTATAACAATCCCTATTTAATATCCTAGTTTTATGCTTATAAGGATGTGTCCAAGAGACACATCGATGTGGTGTGGTCAGGTAAAACTGCACTGCTCTCAGGAGTGAGCCACCAGCCCATCCACTGTCTATCCCTCAGATCCGTGGCACTTTTTCATTCCTGATTCCCAATCATTCCCATGACTGTTAGAATGCTGCCCGTTGGGCCAACCCCTGCACAGCTCACTCTCTAGGAAAACACATGAAGCCCTTTGTGATTCTGCAGCACAACCCATTTAATCTGCTTCCTGCCCGTAACAGCTGCCAGTGCTGGGCTCTCAGGTAAGACCTGGTGGGGCTGAGAACAGAGCCCAGTTGACTCTGTGTCTACCATCACCTGTTGGGACAAAAAGGGCATTGATGTGCACCTCGGTGTGTCTGATCTCAAAGCCAATCCTCTTGTGTCCTGAAAGGGGGCAAGAGCTTGTAACGGGGCTCGGCCTGGCTGTGGCTTCTGGCCAGTGCTTGTCAGTGCTCATCCTTGGCCCTTCCCAGCCTTGCTGTGGTACCTGCCCTGCCCCTGACGGCCGGTGCGACTGCAGAGCTGGAGCCTTCCTTAGCTGAGAGAGTCCTGCTGCTGCCCGGCCGCTGCAGCGCGGAGCTGCCGGGAGGCAGCAGCCCCTCGTCTGGGCCGGCTTCTGCATCGCACGGCCTGGACTCACGAGAGGCTCAGCATCTCCTCGGGGCAGCTGTCCGTGCCACGCCGGCGCCTGAGGAGCACTGCTGTCCTTGCTGCCCACGGCCGCTGTGCCGAGCTGGGAAGACGGGGACGCGTGCGGAGCTGAGAGGGCGAGTCCGATGCGAGCGACTGATCCGCGCAGTCAGGGTGAAGACAAGCAGTGTGGTTCTTCACATGGGGCACGGGCATCTTTGAACTCAGCCTGCCCATAAAGGCTGAGCATCCTGATGCTGAAAGCCCCGTTGGTATTGGTCACAACGTGAGCTGCTCTGGTTTACAAAGAGAAAGGCATTCTTCTGGCAAACTGCGAAAGGTGGAGAAGATGCCCTCCTCTCCTGGGAATGCATCTCTCTGGGCTTTGTTTCCTCTCAAGAGATCTCTTCAGAGGACTGTAGAATATCAGTCTCAGTGCTGGCCATCTGTGCTGCAGAGCTGCCTGGCTTGTTGCTGTTGCTGTTGTGGTTCTTGTCGCTGTTGTTGTTGTTACCCAGATGACCACAAAAGGCTCAGAGCCCCAGACAATGGGGCTGCCTTTTGTATCTCCTGGAAGGTGGCATCTCTGCTTTAAAGTGAGCATCTTACACTTTGTTTCCCTCAGGCAAAATGGTGAGCATGGAAAATCCGGTGACGAAATACACTGAACTGGAAAATATCGGCAGTGGGTGAGTCCAACCACAGTTTCTTCTACAAAACCATGGGCCGGGTGTTCTGCTGGTGGAACATCTACCAAGTGTGAAGTCAGGCAAGCTGCAAACATGTTGAGACACTGGGGTTAGATTGGCCCATCTCTCAGTGCTGGGCAGAATTTGTACGTGTGGTCAGAAGGCATTGTCAAAGACATCTCCATGCTGCCACAGTCTTGCCTGCAGCAAGGAACAGGAGCTGGAAGATCTCCTGTCTCTCAAGTGTGGGACAGCTGTGTGTTAATTTCCTTAGCATTTTTGTATGTCTCAAAATCATACGGCCACACTAATGAAAGAGAATCTTGCTTGCCTGAAAGAGCAGCCTACCCCCCGGTAGCTGTCAGATAACAGTTCTCAGGAACAGTTCTTTCCAAGAGTTTGCTGAAGGAAATACTCGGTGCTCAGGATTAGAACCACACAGTTTAGAAACTGAAACTCAAGATGAAAGAATAAGCTCTCTTTTTGAGCTGAGGCACTAAAGCCCAAAGCTTCAGGAACAGGCCCAGTGCCCATGCACTTGAGAGGAAAAATGCATCATGTGCCCTCTGGCAGACCCCTCATGCCTCCTGCAGGTTTTAGGCACTTACAGCAGAGATCTCCTGTCTGGGCTGGCTTTCACTCCAAGATCTAAACAGCTTCTCCTTTCTTTGCTGCTGTTTTATTTCTAGGGGTTTTGGAGAAGTTTGTAGAGCACTCGACAATGCCACAGGAGGAGAGGTAAATGTCAACAGTCCCTGCAGATTCTGCAGCTCTTGAGGGCTTTCCCGCTCTGGTGTGAGTTGTGGCTGGAGCTTTGGGTCACCGGGACAGCTGTGCTGCAAAGGCACAAGAAGCACAGACTGGTGCCAGCCTGCAAAATACATTTGGGACAGTGTTTGTCCTTCTCAGCTGCCAGAAGGAAGGCAAGGAGAGCAGTGGTTCCTTTTGGAGAAGGAAGTGCTCACTCGCTCTCAGTGGCTAAAACAAAGGTGGTGCCTTAGAGCATCTCACTGCTTTTTTGTGGCTACAGCTTCAGAGTCCTGAATTCTCATTTCTGGCTGCCAGCAAATACGTCTGAATCTTCCTGGTAGTTCCTTAGCAACCTGCAGTGCTGCACTTGGGAACTGCACGTAGGGAGGGGTCTGCAAGGTGTCCCTAAAAGCCCTAAGCCCTGCTTATAGCCCAGGATCTGTATCCATAGAGTAGCAAGGCTTGGATTACTTCTGTGCACTCAGCAGAGAGTGTGGGCAGAGCTTTGTGGGTGATAGTTGAGACACCATTGTTACCAAGTGGACAAGGCAAAACGTCAGTGGCCATGTGTCCTGTTTCTGGCCTCAAGGGAGCGGAGACATGGGCTGTTGGAATGTCAGTTCCTAATTACTCCAGTGTCTAATCACAAGGCACTTCGGCACAGCTTGGCTGTGTCATTCCAAAATCACTCGCTCCATGTGCATTGTGGTCTCGTGCCACCAACTTCTCAAGGTACTGATTGTCATTGTCATTTTAGGTGGCCATAAAGAAAATTAATCTCCAAGGACTGCGGAGAAAGGAAGTAACTGTCAATGAACTCATGGTCATGAAGATGAATAGGAATCCCAACCTGGTCAACTATTTAGACAGGTGAGTGGTCGTGGTCTTATCCCATGAATGTTTGTTTACCTACTGCAAGCATGAGAGGTCAAAGACCCGCTTTGGTCTGTGGCAGAAAATAGAGCCATTAATTATTGACCAATCATTATTTCTCTACTCATCTCCAATGGATGGGAAGAGAGTGCATTTTGTCTGCATTAGTCTTCCCTGGCACACATAGTTGGAAAATTCTTCAAAAGCCTTGACCAGCGCTATCTTACTAAGTCAATACCCTCGAAGTTCACTGCCACCACGTTGTCTTGGGGCTTGGTTTTTCTCAAGAGTCTTAAATGCTGATGAATCATCCAAGAGAGGATTTCCCTTGGACTGCAGCCCCTCTTTTCCATTGCTGTGCATGCCAGGAAGACTAGGTGCTTTTTTTCCATAAACACCATGTGTGACAGCTTTTTACCTGGGCTGTTAGTAAACTGCGTTTTTCACTTGCTGGCCATCTAAGACATCTCCTTTTTCACAGCTGTGCCTTTCTCCTTGACACAGCACAGACTGCAATCACTGCACAGCCTAGAGGGAACGTCTATTCCTTTGAGTCTGTCCTCGTTTCAAAGGGACCTGGAAACAAGAATCAGTCGTTGTCTTTTCCAAACAGTAGCCTAGCCATGCACGTTCATCTCCATGGCCTCATTTCCTTCTTTCAGCTACCTTGTGGATGATGAACTCTGGCTGGTGATGGAGTACATGGATGGAGGCACTCTGAGTGATGCCATCGATGAGATGTACATATCTGAATATGAGATGGCAGCCATCAGTCGGGAGGTCAAGAATCCCACCTGTGCTTCCGAGGGCTTGGGCAGGATTGTCTGGGAAACAGGGGCGGAGAACTGGAGTGGTTCCATGTGCCAAACTTTGCATCTGTGTGGCTGCTATGCTATGGGGAAGCAGGTGAACTGCGTGGCAGTGTGCCTGCCCTCACTGTGCTCTGTTCTTGTACTCTTATCTCCTGCTGTTGCATTCTCACTCTGTCTCTTGTATTTGTATTTGCTGTGCTCCACCTTGCCTCTCTGAATGTTTGCCTGGAGCCTGTCTTCACTGCATTCCTTGCCTGTAAAAGCAAAGGTGCTGGTGGCAGAATTTGAAACTAATGCTAAAAGAGACTCATTTCTCAGAGTCCTCAGCTGAAAAGGATAGCAGTGCACCCAAAATGCTGTTTGCTTCTGAAAGGTGACTCATGTGATACTTCCAAGTCTGTGCTGAGGCCAGCAATAAAACCTTTGCCATGCAGCCTCCCACCCAAAAGTGACCCACTTCACAGCAAAGGGAGGGACTCTTTCTTTCTTGGCAAACCCTTGTTTGTCCTCTGGATGAAGAAAGCACATCCACTGCAGCAGCAGTCATTCTGGCTGGCTTGCAGAGGACAGTCTAGAACAGCAATTCCCGTTGGCTCTCTCAAAAGCTGACGTGCCTTCCCTTAGAAAGGTAGTGTTGGAGCAGCAAGCTCTTCCTCTCAATGGCACTGTGTTCTGCCATTACACTCCATTCCCCTGGAAAGGGAATATTTTAGAGCTGTTTCCTTTCTTGTGTGCTCAAATCACACCACTAATTTTTATCTTCCTGTCTCTGTTTTCTCTCTCAGTGCCTGCAAGGACTGGATTTTCTTCACTCAAACTATGTCATCCATCGAGACGTGAAGAGCTGCAACATCCTTCTGAGAACTGACGGCTCTGTCAAGCTGGGTTGGTATATTCTTGGCCAGGCACAGCGTTCCGGGGATGTGGGGTTTGGGGCTGCTTTTGAGTGACTGCCACTTCCCCCAAAGTGGTGCTGGTGGCAGTGCAGGGACCCCTGCAGCGAGCCGAAGGCACAGTTGCAACGTGCACAGAGGTGTGGCGAGGAAAAAGCAGTCCAGAGTGGCACTGGTTTGGGTCTGTGTGTGTCCCTTCCAGAGGGAGGGAGCTACAATCTAAAGGTTCCAGGGAATAAAAGCCACTTCTGGGGGCAGCATTAAAAAATGTGGGGATTTTTGGAAGCAGACACTTCCATATTTCCTTGGCTAAAGTCCTGAGGAAACAGAGCAGGGATGGATTTCCAGGAGATTCAACAATGCATTCGCAGACTTACAGTGGGGAGTTCTTTCGCTTGGTTTCCTAATTGTACAGAACTTTTTTGTTCCCCTCAGCTGATTTTGGCCTCTCTGCTCAGCTCACCCCTGAGCAGAATCGAAGGAGCTCAGTGGTCGGCACGTCTTGGTGGATGGCGCCTGAGGTTGTGAAAGGTCAACCATATGGCCCCAAAGTGGACATATGGTCTCTTGGAATTGTGGGAATCGAAATGGTGGAACAAGAAGTTCCTCACTGGAATAGAAGTCCTACCTCGGTAAGGAGCAAATACTCACTGATCCCTCTGTCTTTTTCACCTATCCTGTGTTCTGTCCTCCATCAGACAAAATCCCATTGCCATCTGCTGGCACTGCTTCCACCAAGGTCCCCTTCTAAAAATGGCCCTGCAGTACATCAGCATCTGCTGTAGTTTTGGTTGCATCAGTGGGGGAACTCAGGCCTCACCTGAGTGCAAACACTCTCCATTCTCAGGCAACACTTTCCTTTGGGTTTTAAGTTGTTCCAGCTCGTCTGTCTGTGTAGATGTCTCTAATAACACGAAACACACATCTCAGAGCTGGTGTTACATTTCCAGAAAAGAAGGAAAGAAACCCAAACCAACAAAGTCTCTAAAGCAGTGGTTTTCTAGAGAAGAACTGCACTCCCTGTACAGTTTCTTGTCACTTGCCTAAAACCTGGGCATGAGGGTGTAAAGGCCACATAGTATCTTCTGCTTCTTGTGCAGTGTTGCTGAAACACTTAGTGACCATATTTCTGTCATAGCCCAAGCCACGTTCTCCACGTGACCAAGCTGCAGCCTGGTGACATGGAGAGCCTGCCAAAACCTCCCATTTTTTACCTGGCACTTTCTGGGATGGGCACATCATTAATGTATTGACTTGAGTATCCAGAAGAGCAGAGGGTTACCATAGGGATGGCATTTCTCCTTCTTCTGATTTGACCACGAAAAGTTATTCGTTTGCCACATCGGAGAAGCTGGAACTTGCAGACTGCTGCGAGACAGAGCTGCAGGTGGCTCCTGTGTGCTCAAACAGGCATTTTCATCCCAATATGTTTCTGCATGCATCTTGACGTGTCTGTGTCGAATGCGAGGTTCCAAATGTTTCTTTCCTTACCTGAGCAATAACTCCCTTTTATATAATAACACTTGAAAACAGTTAGAGCAAAGTCCCTCTTCCAAACTGCCTGTCAAGCTGGTGTGAATCTTCAGAGAAGCAAAACGTGCTTTTGCTGATGTAGTTGCCCCTAACTAGGTCAGCCAATCAAATCAGCTGCCAAGGCAAGATCCGCTGGATGCTGGAAAAGCTGCAGCTGCTTTGGGGTTTGGGTTTTTTGTTGGTATAAGAAAGTCATCTCTGCCTCTCTGCCAGGGCAGAAATTGCCACTGCAGAGTTGAGCTTAAACAATGGGCTCTGGGAGAGCATTTACAGACTTGAAACTGATGCCTGGAGTGGCTACCTAAAAACAGAGACTAGACAAAAATAAGAGAATAAAAATAGGTATTTATTTGAACGGCCTTCAAAGATACACCCTGGGCAGTCAAAAGGCTACATCCAAGATGGAGCCTGGGTCATGAATTCTTCACAGTTTTGTAAGTTTGGTCCATTTCCATATCAGGGTTAATTCTCCAATTATGACCCCAGTTAATGATGTAATTACCCCAAGTTTGCCCCTCTTCAGAGGCTTTCAGTTTACACATTTTGGGCCCTGGGACAATCGAAGTGTCCTTGGAGAGCAAACCTAGAGAGGCTTTGTTATGTCTAACTAGCACGAGAGAACAGTAGCTAACAGGCCACACGAAACTTCAGAGCTACACACTAGGCAGTACAGGACTTGAAAAAGAGAAAAGTTAAAACCTAAGGCATCAAAAGAAGCAGGTGGAGTCTTGTGTTTCCTTTTTCTCCAGGCTGAACTCCTGATAGCCACAGGAGGGACCCCACAGCTGCAGCAGCCCAAGCTATTCTCGGCTTTGCTGCGTCACTTCCTGAGCTGCTGCCTGCAGAAAAACGAGGAGCGGCGCTGGTCTGCCAAGGAGCTCCTGCAGGTAAAATGCAAAGGGGCTGCAGGTCAAACAGTGTCCGAGGATGGGCTCCTCCTCCACTGGAGCCCAAGGCATCAGATGAGCCCCCTTCCTCCTCATCTCC
Organism: Corvus hawaiiensis; assembly: GCF_020740725.1. NCBI lineage: Eukaryota > Metazoa > Chordata > Aves > Passeriformes > Corvidae > Corvus > Corvus hawaiiensis. Next base: position 76,729,220 of record NC_063255.1, on the reverse strand, counting down.
ACTTCTGGTGCTTTTCAAATGAAAATGGCGAGGAATCCTGGGCTGGGCTGGCAGGGACCTGTAAAGGCCATCTGATCCATGTGGCCTGCAATGAGCAGGGATATCTTGAAAGAGATCAGGTTGCTCAGAGCCCCTTCCCACCTGACCTGGAATGTTTCCAGGGATGGGACACTTACCAGTTCTCAGGACAACCTGTGCCACTGTTGCAACACACACCTTAGACCTACTCGGAGTAAATCCCCTTTTCTTTTAAAAATATTACCCCTGCCTTTGAAGCACTGAGCTTGGAAAGCCATGGCTCATTGTTCTTGGCTGGCTTTTTTTTCCTTTGGGCAGCATCCATTTGTAACATCAGCCAAGCCTGTGTCCATCCTGCTGCCACTGATCCAGTCAGTGAAGAAGTGGAAGGAGGAGGAGAAAAGATGGCAGTGGCAATCCATCCATTCAGGACTATTTTCTTCATGACCAGTTTAGATTAGGATTGTAGAGTACAATTGTACTCTACATGGATGGCAAATAAATAAAGTTTCTGGAACCCCAACTCATCTGTAAGATTCCTTATTTCTCACCTTGTGATTAAGCTCAAGATTTCCTTCTGAATTGTCCGTTGTTCCTTAAAGGTGGAAAGTGACACTTATGACTTCTTTGGTATGGTTTATAAGTGGGGCAGGCTCTTCTTCATTCATCCTCTCCAAACCACACTGCCTTTGGAATACGGCACACTGGCCGTTTTTTGTCCAGCAATTGTGCTTGTAGTTGAGGCAGAAAGGGCAATGGCATTTGCAGGCAAAACCAGAGGAGGAGTGGTGCAGCCAAGACATCCTGTGCAGATGCAGGCGTTCAGCTGTGACTCGAGAGCATTGGGGTTCCTGCCACTTGGATTTGTATCCCTGAGTGCAATCTCTTTGGCTCGGGGAGAGTCTTGCTCAGCTGAGAAAGCAGAAAGGTCAGCGAGGGTGCTCTGAAAGGTCTCGTCTGATGCAGAGCTGTCAGCGACCGTGAGGTGAGAGTGGCCCAGCCTTGCCCGGGCCGGAGCCCCAGCAGAGCCCTGGCAGAGCCCAGAGCAGCCTGAGGCTCGGCAGAGGCCGGCTGGCAGGAGGCCCTTGTAGCTGCAAGAGGCAGCAGCGTGGCGCTGGGTGCCTCTTCCTGGGAGCGGGCAAATCCTCCCGTCTCAGAGCCAAAGCGGCAGCTGGCTGCTCCCGAGGGAAGCGTAGCCGTGCTGGGCCCAGCGCAGACTGGTGCCATTGGCCGTCTGGAGGCGGCCCAGGAGGAGAGAAAGGCAAAAGGCAGCCGAGGGCTGGTGCCCCGGCTGAGGATTGCTGCTCTTCTGCCGGCTGCCCTGTAACTCCTGGGAAAGGTAAGCAGTGTGTGCAGCAGCCTGGGCACAGCGGGAGGGAGCCGGGCTGCTCCGCAGGCTCCAGCACAGGGCAGCGTCCTTCAGGCACGGCAGTTCTGCCAGGGGAACCGAGGCCAGCGGGAGCCAGCGACAGCTCCTCAGGTCAGATCTGCAGGGGCCAGTGCCTCACACAGCTCTGGGAGGAAGCACCTGCAATCCTGGAGTTCTGCACTGAGTCAGAGCAAAGGTGTGAAATGCAGAGCGTTCTGCAGAAATATTCGGGGCCACCAGGCCAGCCTGCTTTGTGCTCTCCGGTGCACAGCAAGCACGGCACCATGCAGCTCTGAGTTGCTGGCAGAGAGGGAATTGGGGATGTTCCTGAGGCTTGTGCATGAGTAGTGAGCTGATTTAGAAGGGAGCAGAATAAATTCAATTGGCAATCTATGTTTTCTTTATTCCTTTCTGAAAGACAGACGCACTGTGTCTTCATTTAGCAAAAACACAGCCTTTTTTTACTGTATTTTAGGACAACAACTTAGGCAAGACCTTCAAAACAGCAACTGAAGCAACTCCCATGCAGTGAGCAAAAAAATCCAACCCTCCACATCTTTCTGCTGTAGATCTTGATGTTTTGGTCTTGCAAAGGTCTTGCAAAGGGCTAAGCAGCCTTTAAGGTGTGAAGAGCCTTCTTGTCTTGCCAGCAGGCATGAAGGTTGCTTGGGCTGTTCTGGAATCAGGCCATGAGCTTGTTTGCCTTTGACTTCTCGTTTTGTTGCAACCCCTCTGTGGCAAACGTCCGTAACCCTGTGAGCTTACCGAGCCTTGCTCACTCTGTCCGTCTGTATTGGTTTTGCTCAGCCTGGTTTTTGGTAGCAGGAGGGTCACAGAGGCGGCTCCTGGTAGAAGCTCCTGGAAGTTTCCACCATGTTCAGCAGAGCCAATCTCTGATGGCTCCGAAAGATAGACATGCTGCTGGCCAAAACTGGGCCAATGACAGAGGCGGGTAAAACCTCTGTGATAACATACTTAAGAAGAAAATCAAAACAAAGTCATGGTGGTTTTGCTTCTAGTAAGAGAAGAGAATGAAGTGAGAACATGTGAGGAAAAACAACATGGCAACACCAGGGTCAGTGAAGAAGGAGGGGCAGGAGGTGTTCCAGGTGCTGGAGCCGAGGTTCCTCTGCAGGCCGTGATGAAGACCATGGTGAAGCAGCTGTGCCCCTGCAGCCCATGGGTCCATGGAGGATGTAGAGATCCACCCACAGCCCGTGGGGGAGGTGCCCGTGCTGGAGCAGGTGGATGCCTGGAGGGGGCTGTGATCCAGTGGGAGACCCGGTGCAGAGAGGGGCCCTGGCTTCCAGGCTGGAGCAGCCTGTCCTTGAAGGACTGCACCCTGTGGAAGAGCGACCCACGCTGCAGCAGTTTTGGGAGGACTGCTGCTCATGAGAGTGGACCCACGTCGGAGAGGTTCGTGGAGAACTGTCTCCCATGGGAGAGACCCCACAGCCTCACAGGGGAAGGACTCCTCTCCCGGAGTAGAAGAAAATCGTGGTGATGAACTGACCAAACCCCCGTGCCCTGTCTCCCTGCGCTGTCCGGGGGAAGGAGGGAGGGGCTGGGGGGCAAAGGTGTTTAAAGGGCTTATTTTACTTCTCATGATCTTCCTCTGATTCTGTTACCAATAAATTCACTTTGTAACTTTAAGTGAAGCCTGTTTTGCCCTTGAAGTGTTTCTCCTGGTCCTTATCTCACTCATGAAGAGTTCATTCATTTTTTTTTCCTTCCACAAGAAAAGAAAGGGCTTCTGCATTCTGCGGCTCGCAGAGCGGGAGCCGAGAAAGCACCCTGCTTGCTTGTTCAGCCGTTTTTTGGTGGTTTTGCCCTCCAGAGAGTTGAACTTTGTTTTCCCAGGAATTTCGGATTTTTTCCCTTTTTCTGATGGACTGCTTCAATATCAGAACACATTGGGAGGACTTTCCACCGAGCACAGAGGGCCTGGTCCTGGGCCAAGTCCCAGCTCCGAGGAAGAGGGAGACCAAAGGGAAGACTCTAACATTTCCCAGGTTTTTCTCTACAGCGAGAGATTTTATTATTTAGCAGTATTATCCTTTTGCCCTGTGTTTGTTAGAGAAATAGTTTTTTCTTTCACTTTCCTTCGAGGAAAAAGTTTCTTTTTTTTTCCCAAACCTGGTGGGAGAGGGGTGGTTTATAACCAGCCTTCTCTCAGAGGATATATTTCTAAATTTGGCCAAAGTGGCACAAAATTTAGTGGCAGCTGTGGCAGGGGAGGGTGAGCGAGTGACCCTCATGGGTGCCGGCGTCAGGTCAGTGTCAAACCACGATGGAAGCCTCTTCTGCTGGAAAGGGAACATGTTTGCAATGGTGTAGTGATCCCCAAGTCCATACAATACTGCACCAAAGGATTAGACTCTTCAGTGCCTTCTTACTGATCCTTCCTCCCCTCCCCTCCCCTCCCCTCCCTGGGTCCTTCCCTCTCTTTCAAGCCCTCCCCCTTCTCTCGGGCTCTCCCCCCTCTCTCAGCATCTCCCCCTTCTCCCCGGTCACTCCTCCCTCTCCCAGGGCTCTCCCAGCATCTCGCCCCTCTCCCAGTCACTCCTCCCTCTCCCAGGTCTCTCTCCCCTCTCCTGGGATGTCCGACCGTTCCTGGACCCCCTCCGGCCCCTCGCAGCCCGTCCCCCGCCGCCTCGCCCGGGCCGTGCCGGGGCCGCGCTCGGAGCCCGGCGGGGTCGGGCCGGGGCCGCCGGGGCCGCGTCAGCTCCGCCCCGCGGAGGAGCCGCGACACCGCCCCGGCAGCGGCCCCGCGCAGGCGGAGCGGCCCCGGCTGCGCCCAGGCTGTGCCTGGCGAGGGGCTGCGGGATGTGGGAGCTCGTCGGGGCTCGCCCCTGAAACACCTTCCTATGTCACGTCTTTGGAGCAGCTGTATCCAAACTTTGTAGCAAAGCTGCCATGCAAACCTTCTGAACTTGTTCCAGGATCCGGGCATGCCAGGTAGCCCGAATATCAGGGTCCCAAAATGCACTGATCCCCAGAAAACCACCCAGAGGAACTAGACGCCTGGGATCAGATTCAGGCAGCTGCACATTCCCAGCTACAGCCTTCTCAGCCAACCTTCTCTCAAAAACTGAATATTGTATAGGTTGGAATAAAACCTGACCTAAATGTTTAATATCAAATGGAGAAAGCAGATCAGTATTCAGCACTCCAATAACCTGCATGACCTGAGGGGAACCTAATCCATACTGAGCAACCTTATTCTGCAAATCCTGGACCACCCTCCAAGCAATACTCTCATGCTTGTCAGCCTGGCCTGAGTTAGGAGGAGCTTTCTGCACTGGGAAAGCCTGGACAGCACCCTCTGTGTCACCACTAGCTGGCTTCATTGTTGCATCTCTTTGATCTACCTGCATACTACCATCAGATAAGGCAGCAGGTCACTCAGGTGCCGTCTGCCCAGCAGGCATCCCAAGTCTTTCCAGCACCTCCCACACCCCGTCTTGCAAGGTGTAGGAACCCAGAGTGCCGGTAATATTTCTCTGCCTGTTTTGAAGTGGTTTTACCCCCCTGAAAAACACTGTTTTAACCTCCAACCTTGGAAAAAACTGCCTATGATCAGACAAGAACTAGAAAATACAATGGTGTGAACTAGGTGATAGACTATTATGTAAGATTGTCACGGGGTGAAAAATTTAGAGGTTTTAGGCTTCTCTTTGTAGTAAATAGATAAGAGCAAAAAACATCACAGGGCAGGGGGAGGAGAGGCTTCGGGTATCTTGGAAAAGCCTCTGGTCAGAAGCTTATCCACAGCAGGAGGGGGTGACATGGCCCATCACAGGGCCCCCCCCCAAGGGGTGCCCAGACCCTGCACCAGAGCACCAGAGATGATGCAACAGACCCTCAGTGTTGCAAGGGACAGTGCCAAGCCAGCCCCTGCAAGAGGAGACACGTGGGCGTTCCCACCTGGCCCACAGCGTACATTAATCCACGGGATTCTGTACTCTTTGGCGTGTGGCCGTGTGGCCACAGCGGCGATGGGGGACCCTCATCACCAGAAGACCAGATGGAGGGGAGCAAGGAGGCGTCGCTGGGACCCTCGGATGGGTGATCTGCTTCCACCTAACCCCTGTCACCTCTCCGTGTTCCCCCACCCCCCACGCACACTTCTTTTTCTATTTCTTTCTCTCTTTTTCTCTCTTCCCTTCTTTTTGCCTCTTTCACTATTAAATAAAATACATCCATTTTTTGGAAACAATATTTAATCTTGTTTGGTTTTCATCTCATTTCTGGGAATATTTAGAACGTTCTAAGTTCTTTCCGGTTTATGCTCAGAGACTTAGCTTGCTTTGCTTTTCTGAGTTTAAACCGGATCGTAACAGTATGCAGCTGCAGCAGGAAGCTGTGGGAAGAGGTGCTGCTGCCATGGCCCTGCGGCTCGGGAAGCCCATGGCTGTGCCCCCCAGCACTGGAGTGCCACCCCCGATGGGGCTTAAGGGGAAGGGCATTTAGAAGGGAGAGAAAGCAGCACCCAGAGATTTTGTGAGGGAAATAACCATTTATTTCCTTTTCCTTGAATAAAGAGTTGCAAGAGCCCTGCTAGAGCTGCCAGTGGGGCAGCCTCTGGAAGGCCCGGGGAGAGTCCTAGGGCCTGGGCTCCCTCTTTTGTCAGACATGCTGGGGCCCAGTGGACAATCAGTCCCTTTCCTGGGAGCACAGAGGCTGCGACTGCTGCCCTGGGCAGGGGGAGGCCTCTGATGTACCAGCTTCTTCCTCCTCATCAGAGCCTGGGGGACTGCTGGCAGGAGTCCCTTGCTGGGAACTGCTGGAGCTGTTGGAGTGGCAGCTGTTGGAGCTGCAGCTGCACCTGGAGCTGTTGCTGCTGAAGCTGGAGCTCCTGGAGTTGCTGAAACTGGAGTTGCTGAAGCTGGAGATCCTGGAATTGCTGGAGCCGCTGGAGCTGGAGCTGGAGCTGGCACTGGCCACAGGGCTGTTGTTCTCATCCCTGATGGCACCAGAACGCAGCAGCCTCTGGGCCTCCTCGCGGCACTGGCCCACAATGATGCTGATGATGCCATGGACCAGTGGTGCCGTGTGTTGCTCGAGGACAGGCTGCAGAACCTCAACCAGCATGTCAGCATTTGGCCCGTAGATGCAAAGGCCGTGCCAGATGGTGCTCTCTGTGGCATCAACCCACCACCAGCCCCGGTATATTTGCTCCAGCCTCTGATGCAGCCAGGGCCGCACAGGGTCCAGGAGATGCTGTTGTTGACAGAAGAGTTCTGCCCAGATCTCAGGCAGGACACTGCCCACAAACTCCAGCCCTGAACCCTCCTGCTCTGCTGGAAACACTGTCCCCTGTGGAGAGGACGAAGGGGACACCACAGGAGAATGGGAGCTGTTCTCATCCAGGCTGTCGGGAGCTCTCCCTGCCTGGCTGCTGGCATCTGGCAGCTCCTCAGGGACTGTGATGAATGTCTCCAGATAGTCGTCTTCTCCACGATCAGAAAATCGCACAGTCATTATTGTTCTTCTGCAGAGTGGGCACACTGGATTTCTCTGTGTCCACCGCAGGATACAGCCCAGGCAAAACTGGTGGTGACAGGGCAGAGTAGAAGCAACACCCTCACAAGTGCCCTGGCAGATGGGGCAGTTGCTGTCGGTCTCTGTGGACATTTTTGTGCTCTGCAGCATGCTGTGGAGAGATAAGGATCAGCACCTGTTTGCCCTCACTGCTGTCACATCCTGCAGGAGAGAGAGGCCATGGTCCTGTCTCTGAGGTGGCTGTCCTGGGGCAGGGAGGAAGAAATGGCCAGGCCCCTGGAGAAGGACACCTCTCCGAGTCCTGTCACCCACCCCACAGCCACGCCAGCAGGACATTTTCCTGCACAGCTCACTTTCAGTGCTGCATCTGCAGTGCTCGGCTGCCTGAAGCAGGCAGGGCAGGGAATCAAGAGTGATGGCTGTGGGACTGGCACCAAGATCTGCCAGTAACAGGCACCACCCAGCACTAGAGAAGCCTGGCTTGATCCTCCAGACCTCACAGTGTCACTTGGATGGAGTTCAGGCTAGAGCCAGACTGGCCCAGGCTCTGCCAACTGAATATAAGCAGTGAGGGACACAATGTCATCATCCATTCCTCCTGTGATGTCACACAGTCCACTGCTCAGTGACATCAGCCTCCACTCACCTGTGACAGCAAAACAGGTATTTCACCTTCTGGTCACCCCCATATAAGTAGTGAGGGAAGTGAGGTCACAACCCATTGCTCAGGGATGTCACAGTCCACAGGTTGGTGACATCAGCCTCCTCCACCTGCTATTGTCACAGCAGGCCTTCCATCTGTGTAGGCACACGGTGTTGGAGAAAAAAGGGAAATACCATTTCTTGTTTCCAACTTCTACATTCCCATGTTGCGCTCCCTTGGTCACCTGCATCATGTGTCTGTGGCTGTGTGTCTCATTGTGCCTTTAAAGGTGTCCCTGGGATACAGTGACAGGACACAGGGGAATAATTCAAAGCTGTGCCAGGAGAAGTTGTTACTTGTTGGAACCCAAAAAGAACACAAGAGAAAAGAAGAAAAAGTGATACCTACTAAAACTGGCCAAATAGAACCTTTCTAACACAGTTTTGAGTATTAGAAAGCAGGCATTCTTTATTACACCATGCTGGTCACTCAAAGAATCCCGCCTCTAACTGAGTGCCCTGAGCATCAGGTGAACAGAGTTTTTATCATACGCACTGATTACATGTTCATTAGCTCTCCCTGCTTACTTGATGTGTATGTATTACTTTATTTTACAAATTTGCACCCTTTATTGGAGTCCCTATATGGTTCTTTGGGGTCTGTCTTCAACGTCCAGTGTGCTTTTTAGGTGGCTGTTCCTCAACCCCGACTTTGGAGTAAGCACAATACTGTTGTTTTGCAAAATAACTTCTGCTTTGTCAGCCTTGCAGAGCTGAGCTGGCATCCTGCTTGTGTTTTGCATGACTTCTGTTTACCTGTTTACTTCATCCGTTTTTTCAAGGCTGTGCTGCTCTGTTCTATGGTCCTTATCAAGTCCTCCCTTTTTTTGAAACAAAGTTCCTTATGGGAATTATTTTCTTAATACCTGTATTTCATTTTATAACATCAGGCATTACAACAGCTATAGAGAGATGTTTTAACCAAGACCACCTGGGTAACCATGAAGTAGGTTTGGTCCAGATTTCTTCAACTCCCCAGCAGGTGTCGTCTTGAGCCAAGGGGCTTTGCCCCTTTTGATTCTGGAAGAACATAGCCACGATTTTACTCTGTCCAGTTTCAATGCAGTAGAAGGTGCCCATAGAACTTGGAAAGGACCCTTCCACTTTTCGCTGTAGCAGAGCAGTTCCCCAGTCTTTCAAGTACACCCAAGTTCCTGGATGGAACTCGTTCACTGGTGTGTCCAGTCCCGCTGGTCTGGAGATCACCGCTGATCGCTGCAAATCCTGTAAAGTTTTACTAAGGGAAATGAGGTAATTATCCAAATCAACCTCTCCTTTTATGTGTGTGTTTCCTGAAATGTGTGGTACTTGGTAAGGGTCAACCATACAGCAGCTCCTAGGGGCTGATTTTGCTGGTGCCCCATGGCTGAATTCTAATTTGAAGAAGAGCAACAGGAAGGGCTTGGACCCATGTCAAGGAGGTTTCCTGACGTATTTTACCCAATTGCAATTTGAGTGTATAATTCATTTGCTCTACTTTGGCACTAGCTTGGGGCCTATAAGGAGTATGAAGAGCTCAAGCTATTCCCAAGGCTTTCCAAGACTCTTGTACCCCTTCTGCAATAAAGTGGGAACCTCTGTCTGATGGCATTCCCAAAGGTACCCCTCATCTAGGTATTACTTGATTCAACAGTATTTTAGACACTTCCCTAGACTGGTTGGTGCGACAAGGGAAGTCTTCTGGCCACCAAAAAAGGTGTCCACCAGAACTAGGAGGGATTTATACCCCCGTCTTCTGGGCAATTCAGTACAATCAATCTGCCACAATTCACCTGGAACACTTCCAGATTTTACGGCTCTTAGCACTACTTTGTGAGCCATGTTAGGGTTCTTTCTTTTACAAACTATATATTTTTGGAGTCTTGATTGTACAATCTGAGCCATTTTAGACCCAATTATAGATTTTTGCAAATGTTTAAAAAGTTTTTCAGTACTCCAATGAGTGTCTTGCAATGCACTATGTCATGCAAGATTGATTCTGGGACTAATGTTTGCCCAGCTGGGATAACTGCCCAGCCTCGCAGATCAAATCTTGCTTCTACAGTTTCAATTAGCTGACAGTCCCTAGCACTAGACTTTGGTCTTTCTGCTCGGAGAGCTATCTCTGGCAGGGGTATGAAAGATAAAACATTGTTTTCTAACATGCCTTTTTCTGCAGCCTCTTCGGCTAAATGATTCCCTAATTCCAGTTTGGTCTTACCCACTTGGTGTGCTCTGCAATGCATGATGGCAACTTCCTCTGGTTTCTGGATACTTTCAAGCAAATCCAAGATTTGTTTTCCATTTTTGATCGATGTGCCTTGAGATGTCAAAAGGTCTCTTTCTTTCCAGAGGTCCCGTCTGCATGTGCCACTCCAAAGGCGCATTTTGAATCAGTTCAAATGTTAACTCATTTTCCTCTACTCAATTCCAAAGCTCAAGTGACTGAAATTAGGTCTACTTTCTGGGCAGAAGCATCAGAGGACAGTGCCCCTGATTCGATTACCTCGGGGTGTGCATATCCAGACAGCTGGATAGGAAGGTTGAGGGCATGGTCCTGTGACAGGACCAGCTGCTCCTGATGCCTGTACTGCTTTTGGCATCTGCTATGCTGCGGGTGTGCAGCTGCAGCAGGATTTCCTGTGGGAAGAGGTGCCACCGCTGACATGGCCCTGGGACTCCAGGGGCCCATGGCTGTGCTCCCCAGCACAGGGGTGCCACCAACAGTGGGGCACAAGGGGAAGGGGAAAGGCATTAGAAGGGAGAGAAAGCAATGCCCAGAGACTGTGAGAGGGAAATAATTTATTTCCTTTTCCTTGAATAAAGAGTTGCAAGAGCCCTGCTAGAGCTGCTGGCGGGTTGGCCTCTTGCATGGCTGCGGGGAGCCCTGGGGCCTGGAGTCCCTCCTCTTTGTGGGGCACTGGGCCCCTCCGGACAAGTGGCTCCTCTCCCAGCCAGGAGCAGAGGGGCTGTGACTTCTGCCCTGGGCAGAGGGACCTGCCACTGTCACCACCTCCTGCCACAGGTCTTCCTGGCACTGGTCTTGCCATGCAGGGATGGGCACAGGTGGGGAACAGCTGTGAAACCCAGGGCCAGGGGTTTAACATTGACTGCTCTTGATGAGTTGACTGGAAGTGACAGTTTTCCTTTTTCTGTAAACCGAGGCTGTCAGTGTTTCTGTGTTTGTATTAATGAGAAGGGTAGAATGTAGGTTTGTGGTTTAATGGAGAGCAAAACGGTGTCTGAATTCAACTGATTTTTTTTCTTTGAGGACATTTTTTCTGTGAAAAGTCCGAAAATCAAGGACAGCTTTTTGGAAGTGCTCAGAATCCACTGCCTGTGAGCACGAGAATACCTGAGTGACCCTTCAGAACCTTGAACTGACAAAGTGAAGGCAGGAACTCTTTTGGCTTTTTTAGAGGGAGAAAAATAACCAAACCCAAACCTATTTTCTGAATCCTCTGGAAAATCCAACTTATTCAGGAAAGTATCATTTGGAATCTTCGGATTTTCTGTTCATCATTCATTCAGACACTTGTGAAGCCACACCAGTAATGCTCTTTTTATTGATTTAACATGATGCCTTTTCTTGGTCTTACAATCAAGAGTCATACACAGTTAGAAGGGGAAAAGGGATTTTACCTTGGTATTTATTTTAAGGATCCTTAGGTGCACACGTCCAGGTCATATGCATTGAGATGCACCCCGCCAAGTCTATCTCTGTCTCTGTGTCCCCCCCCCCCCCCCCAACACTGGGTATAACATTATAGGTTTTACTAATTAGCATATCTATCAAAGATTCCCAAGTGAGAGGCTCAAGTGAGCCCCCCTCCCCAAAGAACCTTCCCCTGGATGGTTCTATCTTGGTTTACAGAATGTGTTCTGGAGAGGACCTTGGGGGCTGGGGCACACTGATCCCTGGCTACGAAGCTTCTAAAATGTTTAGTCTCTCAGTTTGACAAACAAGTCTAAGAATGTAGGCAAAAAGCACTAAGAATACAGAAGTTGTAAAAAGGGATAACAGGGGTATAAAATAAAAGGCAAAAATCTTTGTGGCATCGTTTCCCCCCTTTTAGAGACTAACAAAACTCTATCTTGTCTAGTCTCCACTCTACTCTACTCTATTTTTTACTCGCAGAACCGGTTTACGCAACCGGCTGCTCCACAGGAAATTACACAGACAATAACTACAATTACAGCTGTGATGAATATTTCTTTTACCCAGGCCCAGTTTGGTAACCATGAGGTGAGGGTATCAAAAATATGATCAAATTTTAAGGTGTTATTTCTAGAAGCTACTTCATGTAGAATTTGAGTTCCCTTCCAAATTTCATCCAAATCTTTCTTAATTTTTCTTTTAAAATGCCAATCAATGGCCAGTGACCATTCCCATCTAGGGGTGGTAACTGAGTACAGATCTAGCAATCGCTCTTATTAAGAACTTTGGACACATTTTGGACCACGATCTTATGCAAATCATGGGGTGAACCTTGAACCATGGTTACCAGTTGGGCAAACAGCAAACACGTAAAAAACAGTTTAAACTGCATCTTTCTGCTTTGAATCAGTCTCTGTCTTCTTGGTGATTTTAGGAGCAGAAGCTTTCTTCACCCTGGAGTAGTGAATCCACGGTCCCTTGCCAGCAACCTTGACCGCAGTAAAAGTGGTCAGCAAAACTTGGAATGGTCCCTTCCACTTGGCTTGCAAGGGGTCGCTGTCCCACCACTTGATGTAGACCCAGTCTCCAGGCTGGAATGGATGAGCAGCTGTGTCCAATCCTATTGGTTTGGAGAACACGACGAATCTCTGGAGCTTCTGCAAAGTGCAACTCAGAGCCATTAAATACTTTTGCAAATCATTTTTACTTCTCATATGAATTTCCCCTGGGATATGTGGAACCTGGTATGGCCTGCCATATAATATTTCATGGGGACTGATGTTGTCCCTTCTCCTTGGCTGTATGCGGACTCTCAGCAAGGCTACGGGCAGGGCTTGAACCCATGTCATGGATGTCTCTTGACAAATCTTGCAAATCTGGGTTTTGAGGGTCCCATTTCTACACGCACAGCTACTCTCTCTGGGTTGTCCCTGTACTTCCCAACTGAGTTTTTCCACTGCTGTAATTCTCGATGCATATGACCTGGACGTGTGCACCTAAGGATCCTTAAAATAAGTACCAAGGTAAAATCCCTTTTCCCCTTCTAACCGTGTATGACTCTTGGTTTTAGAACCAGGAAAAGGCATCACCCTGAGCGTAGAACTGCAACCAGGAGCCACCCAGGGAGGAGAAATCCACCCCCATCCCACCGGGAGCTCTTTAGGGAGCGCTCCAAGTGTCCCTCTGAAGCTCATCCTGGAGAGCAGCAGCAACCAGGGATCCTGAGCCAGCTGCGCTGCCTTTGGCAGCACTTTGGCAAAGGGTCTGGAGCAAGGGCGAGGGAACGGTGACTCTAACTGCTGCAGGGCAGGGATGAGGGAAGGGCCACTGACCCAAGTGCTGAAATGCTCCAAAATCCAGAAGGATGCTGGAGAACTGGGAAGCAACAAGTTCTCACAAGTGCTGAAGTGATGGAAGCCCTTGGAGTGAAGTTCCCTGAAGGAACTCGCAGGGGAAACGATGCTATAATAAGTAGGACCAGAAGGCAAAACTGTAGCACTGCTAGGAGACGGTCTATAAGCCCCACAGGCTATGGCTTAGGAAAAGATCAAGTATAAATTTGACATATTCTATTTATTATATCTATTAAAATACATCCTATATCATACTATAGAAGATAAATTGAATATATGATAAATGAATATGTATTATTTGATACATTTTGAGAAATTTTGAGAACTATTTTCATTTCATGTAGATTTGAAATATTCTTCCAACTTGGGAGAGTGAAGATGGTACTGCTGTCCAAAGCCTTCTGCCCACACAGCAATCAGCCCACGGCTGTGTCCGTGCACATCCACCCACCCAGCACCGTCCTTGCTCTTCTCGGCGTCTCTGGGCTGCTGTTTGCACACAATTAGGGTGAATTCAACTCGACAGACCTACGAGTGGGGTGTCCAGCTTGTCACGAACGCTGATGTGGCAAGGCACAACACACAGCTCTCAAATCACTTACATTATCACACGTGCTTTCTTTCCTGCTGGGGACTGAGGAACTCTTAAAAGCACCAAGGATACAGAAAAGAGCTGCAAAGAATTGGCATCTTACTACTGCTGGTATCCTCAGGTAGGAAAACCTGTTGGGTTTTTTAAGGTTGCAACTTTCCAAAAACGAGGAAAGCTGCTTAGCATCAGTACCCCCATTGTAAATGGTTTTACTGACTTGGCGAAACTGGAACGTTACCTTTGGACTCCATCCTTGGTTAAAATCACCTGCCCTGACCTGCAGACTAAAGCACCACCCGCAGCAGAAGCCACGTCAGTCACTTCTCTCAAAAAGATCTCTTAACTTTGCAAGAAGAAAGGAAAACGCGTCAGAAACTATGGATTAATGACAAGACTCGGAGAAATAGTCCAAAGAAGAACTCGGAAGAACTACTGGGAGAAATAGTTCCAAAGCAAAGGGCCGCAGCTTCTCTGGGACGCTCCTGGTGCTCCAAGGCAGCCGGGCTGCCCTGGCTGCCCAGGACGCTGCGCACCACGGGCCCCGCAGAGCTGCGCAGCAGGGAGGCAGCTTCGGGCACCTCAGCCCCAGGGCAGGAGCGGCCTCCTTGCTCTGCACGGCTGCCTGTGGGCAAACGCAGCGTGCCGGCCTTCTGCTCTTGGCCCCAGCCCGGCCTGGCAGGGCTAATCCCGTTCCCTGTCTGCACTGTGCTAAAGAGGGACTTGTTCCTTTCCAGCCCTCCAGGGCATTCATTTGCACCACAAAGCACTGAAGGACTGAGGCCTCAACAACAGGCCCTGAGCCAAAGTTGCCCTCTAGATGACCCTTCTGACCAAATGTTCTACGGGTCTGCTCCTTAACCAGGCATTACCATCAGTGGGATCTGTGCATCCCTTCATTGGTGGAACGTGTCTTTACCTTTCAGTATTTAGAATCCGGACAAGACCACGAGTGGCCCTGTTTGGGGTGTAGGATCCAAGACAACTCCCTCGGTTCCTCCTTCAGCCATGGCTGGGCTTTGGAAGGAAATAAAGAGTAGAATGAAATCAGATGTCCCTGCAATAGAAGTTCTGTCAGATTGGTTGCTCAGCACTAGCAAAGCCAGGCTACTGGTGCCTAGGCAACAAGATAATGCTTGAGCTCTGCAAAAAGCTGTAGCTATGCGGAAAGAAGTAGTTCCTTTGTAACAGGGCATGTGAATGAAGCCCTTTCTAGAAATCAGCACATTTAGCAGAACAGGCTAACTGCAAAAGCTAACCACCGGCTATTTGAGCCGGCAATCTCAGAGAGCATATGCAGGAAGCAGGGGTGAAAAGTTCAGGAAGACTTAGGCGCCTTCATCAGAAACGACCACCAGGAGGCTGACCACCACCTCGTGCAGAGACTGTGCATGTGCTGCAAGGGCTGACATAATCACGCGATTGGAAAACATGTTGCAATATGAAGGTTAGGAAAGTATAATGTGCATATTAAGGAAAAAAAGTATAAAATCTAGTAGTGTGCGAAGAATGGAGTGAGTTTGTGGTGGAGTTACTCCCCTCACTCCCGGTGTCCAATAAACAAATACCTGCTCTATAGGCCTCATACTACGGAGTACTGCTTTCTTGCCCAGTTTTTGGGCATCAGACTTTGAAAACTATTGTTGATTTCAGACCAGAGGAAGAGAACAACTCCACCGTTCCTTTTTCCCAGCTCTTTCAAATGGTGTTATGAAATTTTTGTCTCTTCCCTTATTCTTTCACGGTCAGACAAAGATTTACTAGAAAACCATCAATTTACCCAAGCAAGCACATTCCCCTTTCCACTGCTTCAGTCAGGACAGTTATTGCTCTCCACGGAGTTCATAACTAGAATCAGACTGGCCATGGGGCAGAAAGCTGGGCCTGTGTGAGAGCCCAGCAAGCACAGACCCCTGCTTTTCATGCTAAGATGGCTCATGCTCCTCCTTTCTCAAAGCATTTTCACCTCTTTCTCCTTGTCATAGTATATCCTATTGTTTGTCCAGCACAAACACAGTTAAGATCTAAATCTCAGAATGAAACCATCAGCCTTGCATTCTAGTTTGCCTACTACAGACATATTTGATTGCAATTTCCATCATCTGCTGTGCTGTCTGCAAAAAATAAATTTACATTCTGTCATCAAAATAATGTTGTCCGATAAATTTGTCTAATTCTTAAACAATGCCACTGCTTTGACCTTAACAGGGGTAATTCTGTGTGTTGGCTTCACAGAAGCACACAGTCCTCAGCTGGTGCCAGGGAGTGCTGAGTGTGCCTCAGCACTCAGCACTCTGAATGTGTGGAGTTTGATTGCTGGAGTGCAGTGTTTTAGCAAACATCCCCGAGGCCCGCATCTGTTCCCATAAACAGCAGGAGCTCAGAGGAGATGGCTTGTGCTCCTTTTCACCTGCTGCTTATCTCCACACACCGAAATACCTGAGAATCGTGGCTGTATTCGTCGGCAGACAAGGAGCTGTTACTTGACCGAGTCAGGAGTGACTGCAATACCATAAACAGAAGTGATGTTTCCAGGAAAGTAAGGTACCCATTTTTTGCTGAAGAGTAAGGGTCAAATTCTCCCAACACTAAAATGTCCTTCTTATTTATCCAGTGAAAATTGAATCTTGCTACCTAGAATGTATGGTTTTCTTTTACATTCCAAAAGAGTAGGTCTAAACTGTCTTGTGTCAAAGGAGTGACATTATGGGAACAAGTTTCTCCACCTACTTTTTATTTGGTTTGGTGGGGGATTGGTGTTTGGGGCGGGGGGTGGGGGGTTTGTTAGTTTAGTTTAGTTCAGTTTAGTTTTGGGTTGGGGATTTTTGTGGAGTTTTTTTGGTTGGTTGGTTACTTTGGTCTGGTTGGGTTTGCCTGTTGATGCTTTTAGCCTGAGACCTACAGCATACAGAAAGGTAAAATCCCTGGCAGGTGCATACCTGGAAAGCAGTTGGGTGCATAAGCAGGCAGACTTATATCCCTAGCTTTAATAGAGCAAACCCTACTTTGTCTCTTCATTTCTTCACTTGAGCCTTTTGCAAATATTTGCATTTTCTTGATCCTAAATGCTGACAACAGATGCTTTAATTTCTTTCTTTTCTTTTACTTTGGCTTAGGTCTCAAATGTCTTCAAGTTCTTCTGGTAAGAAGACATCCTTTACTGAAGGACACAGCAAACATATGAGGTGAGTTTTGAGTCCACGAGATGTCCAGGTCCCCAGTACTTCCCTTGACATGAGCTGCAAGATGCAGGTCGCTGAGATGATACTCCTGGACAAGAAGAGGGAGATATTTCTTCCATTGCTTGGCAAGAAGCTTTTCCAGCAAGCAGAAGGATGCAGGAGGGCACCTGAACCCCAAGAGCTCTGCAGAATTTGTCTGCCTCTCTCAGCTTGTGTGTCACTGATAAACACACAGGCTCACAGCCACACATCTGGATGAGGAAGAGTCCATACCATGTAAAGTCCAACAGCAGTATTCCAAAATCACTTCTGAGCTACCTTAGCCAGTGACTCAACTACCTGTGACAGCAGCCAGAACGAGATGCAATTATTACTGAAAACTCCCCTTAATCCCAGTTTTGTTCCTTTGCCACAGTCCTCCCCGGAGTATTTCAGCATGACCTTTAGTCCTCCTGGAGCTACTCAGGTAACAAATGCCATTTCCCCTCGGCACACTCACAGCCAGCCTGAATGGGCACAGACGATGAGAATTTCTTCCTCCTGAGGTACCTGCGCTCTTAAACGTCCCCGGAGCGCTTCCACTAGCTCAGCTCACTTGAGGGAGGATAACCATCCTGGCACACCTGAGCAGCATGTCCAGGAGACAGGGTTACCCAAACCAGGCCATCACAGCTTCAGGTTTGACAAGACTTGTGCACACATCACACAAAACAGTTCATGCAGATATTCAGTGGAGGCTGCAGAATGTGCAGAGAGATTTTAGTCGGGGGGGAGCAGCACTAGAACAACCGGAGATAGATGCTGTTTGCAGACAAACAAACCCAAGTGAGCAAACACAAAGAGGCAGAAGCTGCTTGTGAAGTTCAGCAAAGAACCATTTCAGACCAAGTTCATCCCAAAACTAAGGTGCAGTTTCAGGGCAGTTACCATGACTTCTTGCTTTGTGGTTCTGGCTTTTTGTACAAAAGACTTCATGTTCTTCTCTCTTCTTACCCTCTAAAGTCCAGGGACTAAGGTGGCCCCCTCAGTGTTGGTGAGCAGGTTTCAAAACCTGGGTTTTGAATTCACTGGACTCAAAAGCGTGGATGCTCCGTACCTGCTGTTGCAGTAAGATTCACTTTGCCTGATGGGATTCTACCTCCCATGCAAATACTGTTAGTTATGTAAAACTTGGGGTCTACGTGTTCGCATACTGGGTTAAAACCACATCTGTAAGGAGGAAGAAAGGCATGAAGATTCTCTTCCCCATTCTGTAGCCAAGGAACCTAAGAAATACATGCTAAATTCACTGACTTATTACTTGTTTCCCAGGAAGTTCTCACTTTTATCAGCAATGTAAGTCCAAATACAGACTCCAGGTAAATTGGTCAGAAAAATGTACGTTTATTTCTTCAGCTTCTACTCTTCATGGTGCTGTGGTTAGACCAAGTAACCTACAACACTGGCAGGAACAGCCTTTGCCACAAGTACAGTATAGAAGTAAACAGCAAAGGATGGGTTCAGCACCAGCAGTTAGTTCCCAGAAGATCAGCAACGGCTTGGCTGCTGCATGCCCACCATGTCTGCATCACCTTAAGGGACATTGCTGTCGCAGGTGTTGGAGGAAAAACTCTCTGAGCATCTGAGATGGAAAGGTGAAGGCAGTGACACAGCTGTGTGCCAATCCGAAAGTGAACATTGTGTCTTCCTACGCTGCAAGGAGATCCTACATGCTAGCAGAAGAGCACAAAGGACAGTTTCACCTGAAACACACACTAATGTATTGCAGATATACTGAAAATATTTATCATTTCTAACAGCTTCTCAAAAATAAGTCAGTTTAGACTGTTTGAACGTTGCCCCTGTTGCACGTAATACCAGGAGACCAGTGAAAAAACAGATTTACGTAAGGCATATTTCGCTTTCAGAACTGACTGCTCTTTTACTTGGAACTGGTAAGTAGTCACCAGTAGGGAAAACATTAAAACTGCATTTTCAAAGTGGTAAAAACTGTGATTCAAAAGCTACAGTGCCAGGTAGGGAAAAAGGAAAGATATGCAACAGCAATAATACTTTAAGTCATCAGGCCTGTACACTGAGTGATGTTCTCTACCAATTACTTCTAAAGGGGAAAGGATTAATTTTAAGAGAAAAATCTTAATCTAAAACCACATACCACAGTTTTAAGGATTTTTCTTTCCTAAAAATTAACAACCTTTTCTGTTGTTAATTATTAAACCAATTTTTGGCCCAAACACTGAAATATAATATCCATTATTTGCCTTGTGGTGTTGGTAACTGACATTAAATTCTACCGGTAGGGTAGAAAATTGGGAATGAGTCATGCTGCCAGACACAAGATAAGCCCACTTCTTTTCAAGTTTCAGTATCCTTAAAACACAGCTAAGGGTAACTTCTCATTCTTAGCCACGGAGTACTATGGAAAAGTCAACGCAACCATAACCATACTACAGGGGTGACTAAACATTCCAATGCACAATCCGCTTTTCAGCCACCTGCTTCCTCATCTCTAGTAGGGCACAGGTCCAGTGTCCGTGCGTTTCTCAGAAGCCACAGAGATTACAGAGGAGATCTTCAAAAAGAGGCTTTTCTGCATGAAGCAGTGCATAGACAAATGAAACATGGGGAAAGATGTCCCTTCTTTTCTGAACTCCTGTCTTCTCCTTTTTGCCTATTCCTTAGAAATGGTGTTGCAATTCGGTCGCTGGGATAAGTTTTACAGGAGTTGTTACACTGCGCTTAAAGAAAGACAAACCCCATCCCACCGAGGTGGATCATTCGTAATTCAGGTACTGTTTTAAGCTGTTGAAGATGAATCGGGAAGAGATTTTCTAGGTAGTGGGTTTCAATTTTTCTGAGAAAGCCAGCACACAGAGGAAGAGATGACAGGGCATCTCTAAACCACTCCGTGCAAAAGACTATTCCACAATGTGGTGAGACCAACAATCCTTGGGTCACCCATAGGCCAGGGACTGAAGTGACAGGGCAGGGCTCCTCACAAAGGGACCTGGAAGGAGGGCAAGAGAAGGCAGTGTTAGCTGGAACTCAAGACAGGCTGGATGTAAGGAGAACATCCCCTCTGTGTGTGGGATGAGCTTATGCCACAGCACCAAACATGAGCCCGCAGGGTAAAATGATGTAGAGACATAAAAAAAAAAAAAAAGGGCATGAATTAAAGAGATGGAAGAATTAGGTCTATTTTTTCCTGCTACGAACAGAAAAATGTTTCCAGTTCCAGAGAGAATTTAAAATAACAAGTGACACTAAGCACAGAGGATTGGAAGATCACCTTGGTTAGTCTCCATTGAAAAGACTTGGCTGCAGGAGGGATTTTGCATTGGAACTCTCCCCAGACTGGGGAAAAAAAAGAAGAGAAGAAATGATTCCTGAGGAAAGAAAAAGGCAAAATCTCTCGGAGAGACACCAGCGTGAGTTCACTACAACTCTAGGTCATTAATCCCTTGGGGATGGCAACATCCATCCACGGTGCGGGACTTAAGCTTTGATGGCAACGCTGACAAAATTGCTGCCCCTTCCTGTTGCTGCTTCTGACTCCAGAAGATGAGAACTGGGCCAAATGTGCCCAAGACAGGCAGAGACAGTGAGACAGAACCAGCCAGTTAGCTGGAAAAGAGGCAAAAAGCAAGTCCTCAAGTGTCTCCTTTCCATCATTTCCCCTGGTCTTGTTGGACCAGTCCGCTTTGAAGTAGGGAACTCTGTTAGCAACCCCAAGCAAAAGAGTGAAGCTACTCAGTCGAAGATCTTTTTCCTCCCTCCCTTCAGCCATGCAGAACACAGAGAGATGCGGCTGTCACTTGACACATAGGAACAGTTTCCCATGGGATTCCTCAGTTTGGACCCTTTCTGAAATTTGCTGCGCTTGCCTTGGTGGTTTGGGGTCGTGCTGCGAAGCAAAGGCAGAAGGCCGATTCCAGGCAAAGAAAGCAAGGGTTTGCCCCGTGCCGGTCCGTGCCGTGCCCGGGCAGCGCCCCGGGAGCCGCCCCGCCCGCGCTGTGCCCGCAGCCCCGGCTTTGTGCCGCTCGTTCCCGCGCGGGGCCGAGCGCAGCGCCCCCCTCAGGCCGCGCGCCGCCGCTGCAGCTGCGGCCGTTGCGCTGCGGCCGTTGCGGCGCCAGTGGGCGACAGGCGCGATGGCCGAGCTGCCGCTGCCCGCCGGGCTCGATGCCAGCACCTTCCCCGCCAAGCTGTGGCGCCTGGCGAACAGCCCCCGCGTCCGCTCCGTGCGCTGGGACACCCAGAGCCGGGGGCTGCTCATCGACCGCGCCCTCTTTGAGCAGGAGCTGCTCAGCCCGCCCGGCGTCCAGGGGCCGGCCCCGCGCACCTTCAGAGCCACGCAGTTCCGCAGCATCGTGCGGCAGCTGAACCGCTACGGCTTCTACAAGGTGCCGGGCCGGGCTGGCGCGGCTGTGCCGGGCGATGCCGGGGCCTGGCTCCACTACAGCAACCCCTGGTTTCGCCGCGACCGCCCCCACCTCCTGCTGCGCATCAGGCGCCGGAGCACGGCCAGCAAGCACCGCCTGGCGCCCGGGCCGGAGCGGCGCAGGCGCTCGCCCTGCGGCTCCCAGCAGCGCCCCCGGCAGCGGCCGCGGCCGGCGGGGCCGGAGGGGCGCGGGCGGTTCCAGCCGCTGCCTCGGGAGCGGCCGCCGCTGCCGGCAGGGCGGCCGCCCAGCGGCTTCTTGCCCCTGCACAGGGAGCGGACGCTGCCGGACGGGCGGGAGCTGCGCAGCCGGCGGCCCAGCCGCTTCCAGCAGCCCCCCAGAGAGCGGCCGCTCCTGGCCCGGCGCCCGCCCTGTGGCTTCCACCTCCTCCACAGGGACCGGCCGCAGCCGGCCCGGCGGGACGGGCCCAGCCGCTTCCAGGAGCTGTACGGGGAGCGGCCGCTGCCTGCCGAGCGGGAGGTGCCCAGGATCCCGCCCTGCGAGCTCCTCGGGCTCTACGGGGAGCCGCTGCTGCCGGTCAGGCGGGAGGGGCTGAGCCGCCTCCAGGAGCTGTACGGGCTGCAGCCGCCGCCGGCCGGGCTGCCGCCCTGGGCTTTCCAGCAGCCCCACACGGAGCGGCCGCCTCCGGCCGCGCGGGAGCTGCTCAGGATCCCGCCGGGCAGCTTCCAGCAGCTCCAAACGGAGCAGCAGTCCCCAGCCCGCAAGCCATCAGGTAGGAAAAGTGTTCTACTGCCCTTGCTTTTCCCAAAGGTCATGAAAAGTGACCGTTTGAAGTATTTCCCCACAACGCTCTGTCATTCTCGGATAGAAATTGTCAAACCTACAAGGGAGGGGGACCTGGAAAACCAAAAGAGTCTCTGTCTGGTTTTCCTGTGTGCTTCCTGTGATGTTTGCTGCAAGGCAGCAATCGAGCTCTGTGTCCCAAAGCCACATTCTGGAGCCTGACCAATGTGTTTGGATTCCTGCAGGCACACCGGGCAGTTCAGCCTCCAGTGCTCCACCTGGCAGCGCTGCTTGTGCAGCATCGACGGCCTCCAGCGGGTCACAAAATGCACCTGGGCAAGAGGAATTGCCTTCAGTGGATCTGGGCCTTCAGGTCGAGCAAATGATTCGGGAGATCAGGAGATCCATGGCTGAAAGGTCTCCCTTTGCTCAGGTAACTCCATTGGGTGGGTATGAAGGGGCTGGGCGGAGAGCTTTTGAACGTTGCTGCAAAGGTTTCTTTAGTTGAATTGATTTCATGATTATTTAGTGATGGAATTCTTGTTGTTCAAGCAAGACTTCTGAAAGAAGAGGAATGAGAAAGTTTCCCCCCCTTAGTGAGGATGAGAGGCGTGAGCCTGTGGTGGCCAGGTTTGGGTGCTCCTTTTGCTGGGAAGAATCCCTGGTGCAGGGGCCTTTGTGGTGATGCTCTGTAGGTTCTAAGAGGCTCTGTGTGATGGGAAAGAAGAGAAGAGTGTGGGGAGAATTGCCACTGAAGGCAAAGTGTCCCCTGCAGGGAGGGGCATGCGAGAGGTGCCTCTGTTAGAGCAGCAGACGTGGGCTCTGCCTGTTTTGGGTGGGAAGGCCAAGGCAAAGCAAGGGCTGGGCTGCAGCTGCTGCTGCTGCTGCTGTGTGAGCTGTGCCGAGCCGAGCGTGCAGGCGCTGCCAGAGCCGTGCTTGGGGATGGGCTGGAGCTGCAGCTTTCTTGTCCTCTCAGTAGCCTGGTGCCTCCATTCCAGTTTCTATCTGGCAAATCCTCAGCTGGGCAAACTTGCCAGTCTTGCTCTCCGTGTTCCAGAGCTCAGGCACCTTCCTCTTGGGCATCTCTGTGGGAAGAGATGTGTGCTCCCATGCAGTCCCTGCAAAGCTGCAGCTGGATGTGACTGTTCTGCTGTTCTGCTCAGGGCTGTGGAGGGAGGGGCACATCCCTGTGCCAGGAGCTGGCAGGACTCCTTCCTTAGTGCCCACTGCATGTGTTCAGTGTCAACTTTGTCAGCTTTGGCAGCTTTTGGACTGTGTTTGAGAAGTCAGTCTTCTCCACTGTTGAAGGCCTTTGGGGTGCAGACTTTGTTAGGAACAAGGGATGAAAGTGTGTGAGCAGTGGAGCTTTTAGGGGGCAGAAGTGTTGGTTTTGAGGCCCCATGACTTGTGTGATTGGTGAGCAGGACAATGATGATGCTGGACATGAAAGGGTTAAGGACTCCTTGAAGCCCAGGGGCTGCTTCTGTGTGGAAGAGCAGTTCAGTCAGGGACCATGAGTCCTTGTGTTTGCCAGATTCCCTCTTTGACTTAGGAATCCCCTTCCTCTTAACCCTTGCCTCTTCCCAGCCTTGCCTGGAGTGTTCAGTTCCTGTGTTGGCACTGGCCTTTTTGCGTATTATTATACAACTTTGCCAAAGAATTTCTCTGTTTTGTTTAATATGCAGACCCACTGCCTGCTGCAGATATATTAGCCAGGAAGGGCAGAGTCAAGGTGGAGTGTGGGATTTTTTGGGATCCCCAATATCTCATTGCCAAGTGTGATGAAGTTCTGTCTTCTGTAAACTCAGACACAGCAGTTTTCAAGAGCATTTTCTTCTTCAAGAGAAGAAAATGTGGCAGGCTCTGATCTACTGTGTCCCTGCAGAAAACAGTAAGTGATCTTTGGGTTTCTTTCTTTCTGGTTTTCTTTTCAGGTCAATCTTAGTGTTGCCCCTGAGTCTTCAGGAGGGGAGGCTGGGAACAGGGCTGCAGCAGAGGGAGCTTCACCTGGCACCGAGAGCTGCAGGAACAGTTCCCCAGAGCCCGAGGAGCCTGGTAAGGAGAGAGCCCACACTGCTTTAGGGAGCTCTGAGGCGGCTGCTCTGAGCCTGCCTCTGGCAGGAAGGGAGATGAGAAGAGTTGAGTTCCTGTCTGCAGGGTTGGTGCTCCCTGGTGCCTTTCGTTCAATTCCTGCCCTGGCACAGCCTCCCCGAGCCCTGCCCTCCACGCTTCTCCAGAGGCACTGACACCGAGTGCTGTGCTGTGGCCAGAGAGCCGTGAATAACCCTGACCCTGTGGGAGTTGTGTCACCAACCCGGGTGTCCCAATTTTGAGCTGAAGTCCGTGGATGAGTTTGCTGCAGGGTGACAGTGCTCTGGAGGCAGCACTGAGTGACTCTTGAAGCAAGAGAGCAAAACCCCAGCAAAAAGTCAATGTAGAAGTCTGAGCTTTTTGTCTCAGCACATTAAATCAATGTAGGACCAATCTGCTGGTAGCCCTAGTGAGCCACGTTAAAAATACAAGCAGCAGAAGCTCAGAGGCCAAACAAATCATAAACCACAAGGATTTATGATTTGGAAAGGAAAAACTTAACTTACCCCAAATTAGCGAGAACTAACAGGAGAGAGAGAGCACCTTGGATCTGCATTCTTGAGCAAGGCTGGTGCAGCCTGCAGGCCTCATGGGGAGCTCTTTCCCTCCCAGCTCTTCCTGCCAGAGCTGATGGTCGAGTTGAAGCCGCTGTTGCTCACTGCAGAGGGCAGTTTGTAGGTCCCAGGTAATGGAGCTGGTTCATAACCCAGCTCACAGCACCCTTCAGCTTCAGCCGTTTCAGTGAGGACTGAGGTGTCTCTGTCAGCACAGAGGGAGAACAAGGCTGGGCTTCTGTGTGGGAAGAAGCTGGGACTGTCTGAGCTTCAGGCTCTCGTTGGTGCCATTTGCACTGCGGGTGCTGAGACTCTATCGGGATACTTCAAACCTTTGGAGGTTTTGCAAACTTGGAATGCTCCCTGTTCTCTAAAGAGCAGCCTTCAAACTCCCAAGTGAGAGTCTGCCTTTCAGGTCACCTTTTACAGTCTTTGATAGAAAGGCAGTTACTTCCAAAAGGAGAGATGCCTGAAGGCCTATATTGACTCAGTGTTCCTTTTGCTTCCCAGATTCCATCTGATCTACCTCTCCAGGAGGGCTGCCTTGCGTGGGAGGAAGGGACCGAGGGAGAGCCTGTGACCATCGGGCATGTGGAATCCCTCTGTTTGTAGCTAGATTTATAGATGTCTATAGTTATATATCTATATAGTTATTTATAGTATTTATACTCTACTTATTAGTTACATATAGTATTTATAGATTTATACAGTTGTGTTTATAGGTGCATGTATTTATAGATCTGTGTAAATTTATATAGTTATACATATGATATAATTATATTTATACATAGGCAGTTACAGTTATAGATTTGCAGTTATAGTTATATATGTGTAGAGAAAAATTTATATATATATAAGTTGTATTTATAAATGTACATAGTTATATAGTTAGAGATATTTGGGTGTTTAGATACATAGATTGATGTTTATATAGGCCTAGGCTGGATTCTAAGCTCCTTCTGCCCTCAGCCACCTTTTTAATCTCTTGTTTTTCGCCCTGTGCCCCCTCTGTCCCCTCCTCCTGTGCTGGCTCCAAGCTGGCGGCCGGGCCGGGCGGAGCAGCAGCTGCAGCCTCGGTGTCCCTGGAGCGGTCTGTGGTGTCCCTGCAGGCCCTGTGCCCTGAGGAGCTGCTGGAGGACGGTGAGACAGAGGGGGCTGAGGACGCTGAGGAGGCAGTGACACTGAAGGGACGGTGACCTTGAGGTGCTGGTGGGACTGGGGGGTTTGGGGGAGCAGAGGGCGAAGCGGCACTGAGGTAACAGGGAAGTGGCACAAGCTGAGGGGGTTGGCAGGTCTAAGGGGACAGGATGGATCTGAGGGGACTGAGGGGCGTGAGAGGACTGTGGGGGTCTGAAGAAACTGAAGGCGGCTGTGCGTTTTCCAAGGGCATGGCAGGGCTGAGGGCATGGAGGGGGCCAGCAGGGTGCACGGAGGGGTCTGGGACTGCAGCTCTGCCAGGCCTTGGAACCAATTCCAGAGCCTCCACTTTTGCCACAGCTGCCCTGAAGACCTTGAGAAGAGCGGAAGAGTGACGAGAACCAGCAGGGAGAAGCTGAAGGCCACAGCGAGAGCAGCGAACGGGGACCTGCTGCTGCCGCCCGAGACCCTGGGTGAGGCCCCAGGGCCGCTGAGGCAGGGTGGGCGTGAGGCTGGCGTGGGCTTTGGCCGCGGGCACTGGCCGGCTGGGCAGGAGCGGGCCCTGCCCGTGCTGGGGCCGCTCAGCGCGGCTGCCCCGGGCGGCACAGGGGCTGTCCTTGGGCAAGGCAGCTGTGCCGGCAGGGCCCGGCAGCGGTGCCGGCTGTGCCGCGCTGCCGGGGGCTGCGGGACGGTCCGGCCGGGGCTGCGCTCGCCGCAGCCTGGCCCGCTGGGCCTGCTTTTTCTTTCTAACCCTCCTGGGGAGGCTCTGAGATTTCTCTTCCCCGATGGAAGCGCAGGTGCTGCCAAGGGAAACGTCCCGATCCTGACTCGGTGTTCCCTTTGCTTGCCAGGTGTCCCATCTGCTGTCCCCGTCCAGGAGAGCTGCTCTGCACGGGAGGAAGAGACCGAGGGAGAGGCTTTGATGATGGGGCGGCTGGAATCCCTCTTCTTGTATCTCTGTTTAAAGATGTATGGACTTGCTCATAAGATAGTGACCATTACATGGATATTTATATGTAGGTTGCTATTTGTATAGGCATATTTGTATATGTATGTTGTTATATTTATGGGTGTATGGTATGTATATATATACATATATGTTTGTAATTATATATATGTGTATATATCTATCTAAGTATATATGTATGTCGTTATATCTGTGTTAAGTTCTGTTTCCTATGTATACTGTTTTCTAGGTATCTATTTCTATTGATGTAGTTATAGGTATATGGCTACTTAAATAGGTATAGTAGTATTTGGTTAGGTATATATGTCTATTTTTATATTTTTCTATGTATATTGATCTATTTCTAGGTGTAACTATATTTACATATGTGTTGAGATGTACAGCTATATATTTGTATTGATTTAGTTGTATGGATATGTAGATTGGTAGGGTTGCCTATAGATAGGTTTGTTGTATGTATCTGTTTTTATATATAGTATGTAATATCTAATATTTAATCTATATTTCTATCTGTATATTGTGGTGGTTATAAATGTCTTTTTTCTATTTCAATATGTGTTTATTGAGTTATTAAATATTGAATTTTCTATTTAAATATGTGTTTATTGAATTATTAAATATGCTGTTTATTGAGTTATTGGCATAGGGCTAATTAGAGAGGGATATTGATATTTTTCTACTGATATATGGGCTGTACGCTTGTAGTAGTATGCAATAAATTAAGTTGTTAACCTTCAATTGATCTTTGTGTATAGTGAGTTGCTGTAGAGGTTGCCAATAAATTAATTCTTGTTAACGGAAGTTGGTATTTGTATATTTTTACCTTGCATTGTTGTAGAAATCTAATAAAGAACTTTTTTTAACTTGAAGTTAGATCTGTAGAGTTCTATATTGTCAGCGCAGGTGTAGCAATCTGCAATAAATGACATTTGTCAGCTGAGATGAGTGTTCTGCCATTTGTGCTCTCCAAAGCAATGGGCAGATGTCGACGTGAGGACGCCTGGAGGCTTTTGGCCGTGAAAATCCCCAGCCGTGCCCAGCAGATCCCCCAGCTGCAGCCAGGCTGGGCAAGGGAACGGCACCTTTGGCATGGCAGCAGAGCCACACGTTGGCTACAGACTCGCTGCAGAGGCCTGCTGAGAAAACGGGACTCCCCTGAGCGTAGAACTGCAGCCAGGAGCCACCCGGCGAGCAGAAATCGTGCACAATGAGCACAAGAAAGAAAATGTGGCCAAACAGATGGGATGATACTGTGGGAGCCTGATTAGATGCCCTAAATCACCGCTGTCTAGGCAACAAGAAAGTGTATCAAATTCCTTCCATGAAAGATAGGATTGCACTTTCCCCTTCATTTACCTTGCTGTGCAAGTGGAAGATGTCCTCGTTACTGAGAATTTTTGCCCTTCAGCACCTCCCTCACTCACATTAATTAAAAGATTACGTCCTACAACGTGTCACCATAAATGAAAACAGCCCTGGCCTCGTGACAGTGTTTGCAAAGTCTTCCCTCCTCCTGCCCCTTCCTGTCCAAACTCTACCTGAGGTGAGTGAGAGCTCCAGGAATTCAGGAGGGTGCAGTACCACCACAGGTGGGAAGGTTTTGCAAAGCTTCCGAAGTATCAGGAAACTCTGGCTTCTTCCCCTGGAGTATTTTTCTGCTCATGAAGGATCTGGGAGGACGCTGTGCCTCCAGCTCACTCAAGTAAAGTTTGTTTTCTTCATGGCTTGAGTAGAGGAAAAAGAAAATTGTAATTTTTAAAGTGAAATTGGGGGTTTGGTGCAGCTGAGTTTGCTTCACGATTTGCTGTGGAAAGTAGAGTAAAAGCTTTGAATTCCCAACAGGAGCTGACTACCGGCCCCCACAGAGACTTGAATGAGGCCCAGGTGTGCTTGCTGCACACTGCTGGTCCAAGGGAAAAGTTGGGAAAAAATCCCCTTTTATTGCAGATGGAGCCTCTGTGTACTGTTGTCTGAAGGGCTGTCTGTGGTAAAACATGGTAATCCAGCCAGCAACTGTGGATATGGGAGCTCTAACAGCAAGCTGCTTCTCCAGAGCGAGGGACAGGGCCAGCCCCAAAGGCTGAAAGGTGTTCTGGGGACTGGCGGAGGTACTGGAAGGCCAGGCTGTCCTTGTGCAGGGATGGCCTTCAAAGGGGCCTTCACACCTTGTGCTGCTGGCAAAGGGCAGCTGGTGGCCTTCCACAGAACGCTGCTTTTGTCCAGGTCTTGGAAATGTTCCAGCCAGCATCAAGTCCTGCTGCTCACACCAGCCCCTTTCCAAGCAGGAGCAACTTTGTGTAGGCAGCCTGACAGCGTAGTGGCAGGAGAAGAAAATACGCAGCGGAGTGTTATCAGCTCTCTGTCAGAAGCTGCATCCACAGTCCCTTA
Source organism: Corvus hawaiiensis (assembly GCF_020740725.1). Taxonomy (NCBI): domain Eukaryota; kingdom Metazoa; phylum Chordata; class Aves; order Passeriformes; family Corvidae; genus Corvus; species Corvus hawaiiensis. The sequence continues at coordinate 76,700,048 of NC_063255.1, read as the reverse complement.
TCTCTTCCAGTTGTCTCAGACGTGGAGGAAGCAGCGGTAAATCACTGATCCTGGAAAGGAAAGCGGAAGGAGCAAAGGCAGTAGCTGCTCCCTGGGGTCTTGGGAGCAGTGAGAGCCATCCAAACTAGGACCATTGCTGGGTTGTGGAGATGAGAGTGACCAAGCCGGCAATCCTCTGCATGCGACTGCAGCCATCTGTGAATAGGAGCATGGAAATCTGACCTTGTAAAACAGAAAAGGTGTCCTTGGGTATTTGCCCAAGCTTGGATGTGGTCTGAGCCACCTGGGCTAGTGGAATGTGTCCCTGCCCATGGCAGAGGGCTGGATCTAGAGTGTCTTTAAGGTCCCTTCCAACTGAAGCCCTTCTCTGTGAATTATAAACCATCATGACAAAGAGAACACAACAAATCTGCGTTCCCTGCTATGTTATTGGAGCTTGCTGTAGTCACTTGTGTCACCCGGAGACTGCTTTGTATTTGGAGAGATTGTCATGGTCCTGCAGTATCTAGGTGTGACTTTCCCCGGTTCCGAGCGACAACAGATGCCAGAACAGGCTATTTGCAAGCACAGAATTGGTTAAGCTGCCTGTGAACCTGATGGCAGAAGTGTGTTGGTGTTATTGCAGTGTTTACCCTGGACAGGTGATAGTTGGTTTTCGTTCTGAACGTGCAATGTTCATGCACAATGCTTATGTATGCATAAATACTGGCTTTAAGTCCAAATTCCCTCTTCACACAAGGACGTGCAATCCATCAGAAATATTTAACAAGGAGCCATATTAGCTTTGGGCTTGATGGTATGGCTTGTTCAAAGTGTGTGACGAGTAATGGTAGCCCTAAGAAATACCGCTCTTGTTAATTTGGGTTTATCCTTCATCAACCCTCTTGCACAGAAATCACGTACTTACAGCAGAGACTAAATGCAATTCCTTAATACAGACGAGAATTGTGCAATCCAGGCAGATTAAAGGGGGAGTGTTCTGTTGCTGTGAAAAGACAATCTAGATAACCTGTTTGCTGTACGTCCTGGAGAAGGCTTTGCAGTTAAGAATGAAAAGGAAAAACCCGTTTCTCTTTCTTAAGACGTGTCTCGAAAGAGCTTTTTGTATTACCAGAAGCAGCTACACTGATATTGACCTGCACAATTATAAACGCACAACAACCGCTTACATAACTTAACCTGGCCATGATTTTTAGCTGCAATTCCAAAATCTCAGAAAATATGTTTCTATACTGTAAACAATGAAGGAGAGCGGAAATACCAACATTTCTCATTAGCCTTTTGGCTTGGAAAGACCATTTAATTTATGCTCCCTTAGCTGTCAGCCTAAACTCGGCTGTGCAAACCTTAGGTTTGTGTTGGGCCTTATGTACTTCTTTAGCATCAGCTTAGGTGCAAACCTGGTATAAAACCCTCCAGGCATCACACTGATTTAGAGTGACAGAACTTCACTCTTCCAGCACGGAATTTCCTTTCCTTTACTTGCTCCTGCAAGTCATCGCCACAGTGGAAGTGGAATCAGTGCCTCGCTCTCTGGATGTGGTAGGATTTTACACCTGTCCTGACAGACAACAGGGACGCAAATTTGTTTTCAGCATACCATTACATCTAAATCTTTGGTTTGAGAGCAAAAGGAAAATGTTCATCTAAGAAGTAATTTTTGCCTGGATTTTTTGACATGAGGACAACCTGGGGTCTGCTGGCAAGAGCAACACTGTCCCTGTGGGTATGAACCTCCCTGAAGGATGAAGAGACTGTTGCCACAGAGGTCACATCTGCAGGATGAAAACCCACCGTGCCATTAATTTGATGCAAACTAAGCCCAAGTGGCCCAGCTCTTCATCCTCAGCGCGGACTTGCCATTGCAGAGATGTTATTAGCAGACTCAGCTCTTGTTTACAAGTGGTGTTAAATTGTCAGACAAGTCAGCCAGCCCTCCCTCTCTTGTCCTTCTTGGCCTCCGGCTGCCCAGCTGCTGCTGAGAAAGGGAGAGGCAGAGTCCTTCCAGGTAAACAGAGATTTCCAATGGGTACAGACTTTCTCCTTTCTTTTGTTTTCCAGTGACAATAGAGGGGTTTGTCTTCAATCTCTGTGTCAGCAGGGAAGTTGTGCTTGCCCATCATGCCTAGGATCTGAACAACTGTGATTTTTAAATTTTTAAAAAACCCAGGGTGACGTGACCTTCTTCAGGAATCTGGAGAGAAGAGTCAAAAGGGATTCCTGGAATGGTGTCATAAGCAGACAGTGGTATTAAACATATTTTGATAAAAAGGCATAAAAGCTCATAAAGCGTATAGAACTGATGTAAAGCTAATCAAAAAGAAGTATTTTCTTGTAATAAACAGTGAGGATTGCAGATCACAGGAAAAGAGGTTTCTGGTGGGAGGAGCACAGGTTTTAAATGTAGGACCAGCTCTTGAGGTTTGATTTGTTTCCTCTTTCAGACTACAAAGAAGTCTTGGTGTTCCTGAGTAGAATCTGGTGCCAGAAGTTTGAGAATAGGGTGTGATGAGATCACCAGAGTATTTTACCTGTATCTAGGAAGAAGCCCTGCAGAGCTTCCCTTTGGCTTGGATTGAAAGTAGAAGTCCTGTTTTTACCAAGAATATTGGTCTCTCTGTGTTTCGGACAGAGCAAAAGAAAACAACAAACTGCCTGAAGTCTAAAGGTGAAGTGTGTCACAGAGGGCTAAGAGTTCACCAAGGCAAGAGAGCCCCATGTCATTTAAACTGTTCTTTCCCTAATAACAATAATTTCCCAGTCCGTGTTGATTTCATCAAGCACCAGCAGAGTAAGTCAGATTCTCTTTTCTTGTTCTGGCCTTTCACATATCACTAAGGAAAGGTGAGGCTGTGTTATTCTCAGCTAAATTTTAAATTCTTCAGAAATCAAAACTGAATTCAAGTCAGGTTCATAAACACTGTAACTTACAGACTTCTTAAAAGCTTGTATCCTTTTATATTTACCTGGAGATTTGAGCTCATTCCTTGACAAGAAGAAAAGGCTACGTATGGGACTAATCCTTTTTTGGATACGAAACAGTTTTCAGCAGAAAAGGGGAGAAAAAGGCCTTTGAACACATCTTTACTGACAAGAAAGGTGGCTGCTGCAGCAAATACTTATCAGGTCAAAAAGGCATGGGCTGTCATTTTCTCTTATTACGTGTGCATGAAATAGTGGTATGAAGCCTCTGTTTTCAAGACTATAAAAACACACAGTACAATGTGAATCTCTAGTTAATGTCTTTAACAGTGCAACTTATGCTGGATTCTAAGAGCTCTGTTTAATTCCTTTAATGCTCTGATTGTTCCTGTGAATGTTCAAAAGCCATTAACCATAGCACTCAGTGTTTGGCAGATATTTGGTCTTGAAGGAAAACTTTTACTAATTTTTTTCCTATCTCTTTTAAAATTCACAGTGTTAATAGCAAGAGCTAGAAAGCAAAAGCATGTGGGAAAGGGCTACTTATTGTAGCAAACATATCTGTTGTCAGAAAATGTCCTTTAGATAAAATCAGAATTTCAGAACTCTATCCACTCCCTCTCTCCCTCTCTCCCTCTTTCCCTTTCCCTTTCCCTTTCCCTTTCCCTTTTCCTTCCCTTTCTCTTTCCTCTTTCTTTTCCTTTTTCCTTTCCCCTTTCCTGTTTCCCCTTCCCCCTTCCCTCTTCACTCCTATTGTCTCTTCTTTTCACACACAGAGGCTTTTATCATCTGTCCCCTTCCAAGTAATTTACCACCCCTTCATTAACTCTGCCAGATGCTGTTTGAAGGTGTTCTCTGCATTCGCTGAGAGGCTCTCACAGCACTACCAACAACAGCTGTGAAGCCAGAGCGGCAGAATTTGTCATTGCTGCCCCTGGAGTGGAAATACCAGTAGGAGCCCATGCTCTGCCTCCTCGTGCTGACAAATCCCTGGAATCCCTTCTGCTGTGCTCAGGGTCTGTGGCAGCACTACCAGAGAAGACAGAGCATGTGGCAAATCCTCAGGGACACCTTGGGCTGTGGCACTGGACAGCAGGACCCTCTCTTGGCCAATGGTCAGTTCTGCAGAGAGGTATTGCCATGCTCCTCAAAACACTCCTTTCTTTTCTGGGGAAATCCCTTCCGCTTCCGTCACTTATGACTCTGAGGGGGGCCAAAGACTCAACGCTCTTTTCCTGATAAAGCAGATGATGGGCAGTTCTTCAGCCCATGGAATAACAAATAAATTCTTTTGACCTAAGTAGCCTCCAAGCACATACTTTGCAAGGGAATTACTTCCCCACTCGTGGTGCACTCTCCCCCTTCTATTCTAACAAAATCCCAGTGCTTGCTGCAAACAGCCCAGGATATTTTCATGAATAGCTCATAAAATGGCTCACAATCAGCCTCTTGAAAAAAGCAAAGTGTGTTTTCTAATACAACCAATTAGTTCGAGTTTTGAATGTTTTGCATTTGCAACTGAGGCCCTGTAAGCAATTCTAATTGTTGTCAGTAGGTGAGGTACTTATGAACAAAGAATTAAGTTTTACATGGCATTTCCTCATGGGTAATGATCATAAAAAAGAATGGATGTTCAGAGGGTGTGTTCTTGTAATGTGATATGTTCAAGGTATGACACACACATACACACGCACAGAGTACAACACTTCTCCTTTATACTTTTCTTTTATAAATACACAGTTTTAAGAATTTGTAATTTTTATTTGGCACAAAAGGCCAAAGATTCTGTAGTAAACACCTGTCTAGCCTCCTGGACCTCCAGTTTGGCCATCCAGGGCCATAGGGTGCTACTTCAAAAGCTATTTTTCAGTCAACAGTAGCACACATAGGCTCCAGGGCACCAACCTGCCCTCTTTGTGTGTCTTCCACAAAAGAGTTTCTTCCAGTTCCCAAATGTCAAAAATTACGTATTTTTGCATGCAAAATAGGATGACTTTTGCTGATATTAGTAACTTTTCAAAGGGCCAAAGCTGATTAAGATTTCTGAAGTTTTACAAAATAGAGATGTAAATGTCACAAAAAGCATAGTAAGAACGAAGGTGTAATCATCCTGAAAAAAAATCCTCTCTTTCTGAAGTATTCATAGAATCACAGCTTGATGCAGAGGCAACTGACGCCGCCTTACCCTGCCAATGAGCCATGCTGGAAATGCAGAGCACGTCAGCCCCAAATCTGGTTCTCTGGCATGTTTTTATGTGCAGTTGTCTCCAAAATCTGCAGCAGCACAAGCAAAAGCCACAGCAAAGCCCATTCTGAGGATGGCTTGCGGGATCCTCCACACCTCTTCCGACTGCACAGGAAAAGCAGGTTCTCCCACAGCAGCAGGCTGGTGACTCTCACATCCCCTCAGCCTCGTGCTGTCACTGTGCTGTACCTTCTGTGTTCTGAGCCAGGAAATGTGACACTGGTGCTACCAGGGACATGATCTCTGCTTTGGCCAGACACTGCAGTGTCTCCAGGCTCCCCTGGGCTCTGTCCAGCCCAGGCCACTGCAGCCCTGGGGCAGCTGTCTCACAAGCAGGAGAGCACGTCCTGCTTTGGTGCAGCTTCTCTTCAGCTCACAGTGCCAGGAGTTATTTTTGGGGGGGGTGAAGCCCCGTGGCTGCACCGCTGCTGGGGCAGAGCGCAGGGACAGCACAGGGACAGAGGCCAGCCTGGGCACAGGTCACCGCAGGGTCCCTCAGCTTCATCGGGTACAGACAGTTCTGGAGACAACAAAATCCCCAGAAAAACTGCAGAACTGGGAAGCAAGAGGACAAAAAGGAGCCTGTGGGCAGACTTTGAGGAGAAAACCTGCAAAAACAAACTCAGGTGGACCCAAGGCCAGCTAGGAAGGGGTTACCACCATCAGTGTGTACCCCTTCCCGAGGCAGAGGAGGAAACTCCCACCAATACCATCACAAACCTCCCAGCAAGAGAGCCAGGACACTGATGGCTCCCTGGGAGCCCCAGGCTGTGGCTGCGAGCTGTGGGACCTGGGAAAGCGTTTGAAGGGCCAGCACAGCACAGGGAGGTGCTGAGGGTGTTTCTGTGCTCAGTTCTCACTGCTCTACCAGGGCTCTTCAGCACCAGTTCACCCCAGGGCTGTGTGACCGGCACAAGTGCTCCAGGGGTGACACCATCGCTGTGTGTTATTACAGCTCCTGCACACACTCATAAGCCAAATGCATGGCATTTTTACCAGGCAGTTCCTTTTTCTTTTTGAGAGTAAGGAATTTAAAGGGTTTAATGGTGATTTATTTGATTTAGACGTTTTGTAACGAGCATACTGAAGTAAGAGGTTGGCACTAAATTTTGAATCAATGCCATAATTATAGAATGCGTTCCCAAATGAAGTCAATGAATATCTATTATTTTCTACTCCCCTTGTTTGAGCTGAAATGTGACTTGCACTCCATTTATTGCAAAATAGGAGACATTTTCCAAACCTTCTTAACATTGATTAACAATGTTTACCAATCTTTTCATTTTAACCTAATCTGCTCTTTGAGACCAAAATATATATAAGCCTTCTGAACAAAAAAACCGTTTAATTTTCTGCATTTTAGATCACATCACATCTAAATTCCAAGTAAAACATGTCTGAGCTTCACTTCTCTGTTTCTGACTGCACCCTGCCCTATTCAAAGGCATCATGCAAACATCATTTAGTGCACCATTCTGGATGGTTTGTGGAGTTGCAGACTGGTGTGGGGAGTGCAACACATGTACACACATCAGTGCCAACTGTTCATGGCAACCTCAAACTCAAGCTTAACGTTTCCTTGTCCCAACAGTTGAGCAGCGACATAAATTCAGCTCCCATGAATCCAGAAATTGTTTAAACCAACATAAAATGTGTAATTAACAAATAGGCACCCTCATCATTGTTCTGGTGATTATGAACAGAAAATCATGTCCTACAGGAACTGGAAATGTGTAGGCTGTGCTATGGGGAACACTGGATGTTCAGATGGCAGAGGCACTAGAAATACGCAAAAAGTGCTGGTTTCCGTCTTATGTATTTCTATGTTACCTCAAATTTATGGACAAGAAGCACTTTGCTCCTATTTACAGCACAGCTGAGTGTGCAGCCCTTTCATACTGTGAAAGAACATGACTCTGTCAAGGGAATGTCTGAATGGTTCATGAATCTGAAGAACAAATTGGCCAGATTTCCCTTTATCTCTTGCATCTCAGTATCACTGCCCTTTTGTAAGAAGCCAGGCATTTTCTCTCCCCTGTCAGTGGCCGGGCTTGTTTCTCTCTCATCTGTCTGCCAGCACATAGCCATGGACTTGGAGCTCTTCACCTCCAGGAAGCTGGCTCTGGCTGGGTTTGGGGGACAGCTTGGCTATTGTTGACCTTGCAAGCAGCACTTGTTTCTCCTGGCGTTTTCTGGGAAGAGCTGAGAGCAGCACTGGGAATGTTCTCTGAAAGAGCCTCAGCCTTCTGCCATGTGCTGCTTCCATGGAGCAGATCCAAGGATGCCACGTGACCGTCGGGTTTTCATCAGACACGACGCTGGGAAGGCAACTCACCCAGTGTCCTGAAACTGAAATGGGATGAGGGCTGACCCTTTGTTCTGCCCTCCAGAGAAATGCAAGCCCAGGAACTGGTGGCTGCACCTCAAACCACATCTGTCACCAATGTCCTGAACTGGGGCATTTACCCCAACTCCCCCTCCATGGGGATTCTCCAGCAAAAGCCAAGATCAGCTTCTCTCGCGCTGTGTTATGAACTTGTTGGCTGGAGGGCTGACCCAAAGCATGTGAAACGGCGCCGCACCAATTCCATGGGATCTCAGGGGTTGTGTTTACACAGCCTCACGTGTCAGTGCTGATCAAGAACTCTGTGCTCACCTCACCTCAATGGAGATGTGTCCATGTGCAAGGAACACACCTGGAAAAGGTGGGCAGAGTGCGGATCCATGTCATGTTAGTGTCAACTGCTCTAATTGATGGTAGGCCTGGAAAGCTGGACTCGATGGTCTTGGAGGTCTTTCCCAACCTTAATGATCCTGTGATTCTGTGACTGTTGAGGCAGACACAACTAGATTACAAAAGTCAATGAGCTGGAAGCTCAGCTGGTACAAATCAGATCTACAGCATCATTGAATTCAAAACCCAGCTCAGTGCTTGCTGGAGGGCATCCATGACCTGATTCTGAAGCGTCTCACAGAATTTGTGCTGTGCCGTTTCAATGGTGCCAGTGAAAATTATGGTCTTCCTGTAATCAACTTACTAACGACTACACAACAGAATTACCGGATAGTGTGCAAACTCTAGAGTTGGGGTTTTTTTTTCCCTTTTCATTGCACTGTTTCTGTTTAGCTCAGATAACAATAAAAAGTTTTTGAAAGGATATATTGTTTTGTAGAAGGTACATTTTAATTGCTGGGTTTATGATTACTTTTCAATAATTCAGCCTTATCTCCCTGCTCTGAACAAGAATATCCATTCCAAAACAGTGACATGGGGTCTTGTGACCAACACAGTGAAAGGTGAAATGGCTGAGGACATGCAAATGTGTGAAAGATTTAGGTCATGCTCTCTTCCTTCAGGCAAACATGGATCCTTTTCTTGTCCCAACAAGGTTGATCCCTCAAATTATGACATATGAATACTTCAATTTTACTTCTCAAAATCTATGAAGAGAGAAGTAAATATTTTTTACTTCTCAGGTAGGGGAAATACCTACATTCGGTGTGTAGAGAGGACAGACAACCCTTTCTTTCTGTGTTTTATTTTAAAAAGTGGGCAAAGACACTGACATTTTGGTAAGAAAACAATTAAGCTGAGAGTACAGAACTGCTCTTCTCTTTAAATTGTTCCTATAAAACTAACATAAATTATGTTCAGGTTGAAGCACTGATGAAGAGAGGTCATTAGTTTGTAAGCAATTGTCCAAACTTTGCAGCTACGCAGAGTGCTGGAGGTCCTTTGGCATTAAGCATTTCTAGAGCAGGTCCCTTCCCACTCAGGTCAGTCAGGAAGAAGCATATCCTGCTTTGTCCAAGGGAAACTGCTAACCACACACTGTGTCATCAGTCCCTTCCGGAAAGAAGGAACACTGGATGATTTACAAACGAGCCATTGAGCCTGAATGGAGCCTGAGCAGTGGAGGACAGAGTTAGCACAATAGGCAAAGTTCTCATTGCAGAAATAATTGCTCCTGTTTCTCTGGTGCCTGCTGGAACAGTGCTCCACTGCCAGAAATTCTCGGTAGAAAAGTATCACTAGGGATAATTTCCATTTCCGTTTCCTTTTGATATTTTTGTTTTTACTTTTATTATTCCTTTTCCATTTCCATTCCTGCTCCCTCCAAACATCTCCTGAACTGTTCCAGCAACAGCCAAGGTCACATTGACTGAGGGTAAGTTTGTGCTTCCACTGAAACTGGACAATGGTTCTCCTTGCAGGGCTCTGTTCTCCCCCTGCTGTTCTTACAGACTGGAGAGGGTCCAAAGGAGGGACAGAGGTGATCAAAGGGCTGGAGAACCTGTGCCGTGAGGGAAGACTGGAGCAGCTGGCTCTGTTCTCCCTGGAGAACACGAGGTTCATCACATTCTTCCAGTACTTTCAGCAGAGATACAAAGGGGACAGAGCATCTCTGCTCACAAAGAGCCACGTGGGGAAGACAAGGAGCAACAGCACAGCTAACACTGGGAGGGGTTTTGTGTCAACGTGCGAAAGCACCAGTAGGAGCAAGCATTTGCTGGAACAACCTCCCAGGGGTGTGGCAGAGTCCCCCTTGCTGGAGGTTTCCAAGATGCAGCTGGACAGGGTTCCAGGCAAGCTCTCCGGCGCTCCCTCCCCTTCCCACAAAAAGTTGGACCCTCTGAGGCCCCTCCCACCCTGGGCTGCTCTGTGGTTGTATCCTTGGAGCAGAGGGCCACCTTCACCATCCTCTTTCCCAGGCTGTTTCTCAGTTCCCTCAGTGCCCAGCTGTGCTCACGCCGATGCAGATCCAATGCAGGGCAGAGATGGGAGCGAGTACCTGGGTGCAGGAAAAGCACACAGAGCCTCCTCTTTTGTTACGCCTGTTGGTAACTGCTGGCTGTTGGCACGTCTCAGCAGCGCCCATCTTTCAGCTTGACTCGTCCTTTGACCTATGGTGAGTCATTCTGAGACTCCAGGGAAATTCCTCTCTGGATCCAGGGGCCACTTTAGGACTTAGATGCTCTTGCACAGGTTTTTGGTGTCTGTTACGGTTCAGCTGCACTGGATTCAGTATAACTGACCCAGCTGCAGTCAGAATTACAGTCAATTCCCCAAAAAAGAGCATTGGGGAATTCCCAATATTTCATAGTTCGGACGAAGTTTTGCTGATAGCTGTTGGACATTGGTACATTTGGTTGACAAGTAAGGAAGCTTCTCTTGGACAGTCAGACTTCCAGCAGATCAGCTCTGAGGACACACAGAGCAGAATATTGGTCACCAGTGCTGCCTTTTCAATGAAGAATGGAAGCCTTAATGTTTGCCAGCAATCAGTGGGCTGTTCTCAGACAGCAGTTTTCATTTGTAACAGAGCATTCTCCTTCGGCTGCTAGGTAGAACTCAGAGGGCACTGAAAGCAAGACGGACCTCAAAAGTAGCTGTACTCTTGTGTCGATGGTATGATTACAAAAGCTTCTGGGGCAAATTACAGAAACATAACTCAGTCTCTGATTATTTCCTATTACAGCAGAGTCAGGGCTTGCTTATGGAAGGCATTTACCATAAATACTGGTATCCTTGACAACAATGATGAGGGTGCCTATTTGTTAATTACACATTTTATGTTGGTTTAAACAATTTCTGGATTCATGGGAGCTGAATTTATGTCGCTGCTCAACTGTTGGGACAAGGAAACGTTAAGCTTGAGTTTGAGGTTGCCATGAACAGTTGGCACTGATGTGTGTACATGTGTTGCACTCCCCGCACCAGTCTGCAACTCCACAAACCATCCAGAATGGTGCACTAAATGATGTTTGCATGATGCCTTTGAATAGGGCAGGGTGCAGTCAGAAAGAGAAAAGTGAAGCTCAGACATGTTTTACTTGGAATTTAGATGTGATGTGATCTAAAATGCAGAAAATTAAACGGTTTTTTTGTTCAGAAGGCTTATATATATTTTGGTCTCAAAGAGCAGATTAGGTTAAAATGAAAAGATTGGTAAACATTGTTAATCAATGTTAAGAAGGTTTGGAAAATGTCTCCTATTTTGCAATAAATGGAGTGCAAGTCACATTTCAGCTCAAACAATGGGAGTAGAAAATAATAGATATTCATTGACTTCATTTGGGAACGCATTCTATAATTATGGCATTGATTCAAAATTTAGTGCCAACCTCTTACTTCAGTATGCTCGTTACAAAACGTCTAAATCAAATAAATCACCATTAAACCCTTTAAATTCCTTACTCTCAAAAAGAAAAAGGAACTGCCTGGTAAAAATGCCATGCATTTGGCTTATGAGTGTGTGCAGGAGCTGTAATAACACACAGCGATGGTGTCACCCCTGGAGCACTTGTGCCGGTCACACAGCCCTGGGGTGAACTGGTGCTGAAGAGCCCTGGTAGAGCAGTGAGAACTGAGCACAGAAACACCCTCAGCACCTCCCTGTGCTGTGCTGGCCCTTCAAACGCTTTCCCAGGTCCCACAGCTCGCAGCCACAGCCTGGGGCTCCCAGGGAGCCATCAGTGTCCTGGCTCTCTTGCTGGGAGGTTTGTGATGGTATTGGTGGGGGTTTCCTCCTCTGCCTCGGGAAGGGGTACACACTGATGGTGGTAACCCCTTCCTAGCTGGCCTTGGGTCCACCTGAGTTTGTTTTTGCAGGTTTTCTCCTCAAAGTCTGCCCACAGGCTCCTTTTTGTCCTCTTGCTTCCCAGTTCTGCAGTTTTTCTGGGGATTTTGTTGTCTCCAGAACTGTCTGTACCCGATGAAGCTGAGGGACCCTGCGGTGACCTGTGCCCAGGCTGGCCTCTGTCCCTGTGCTGTCCCTGCGCTCTGCCCCAGCAGCGGTGCAGCCACGGGGCTTCACCCCCCCCAAAAATAACTCCTGGCACTGTGAGCTGAAGAGAAGCTGCACCAAAGCAGGACGTGCTCTCCTGCTTGTGAGACAGCTGCCCCAGGGCTGCAGTGGCCTGGGCTGGACAGAGCCCAGGGGAGCCTGGAGACACTGCAGTGTCTGGCCAAAGCAGAGATCATGTCCCTGGTAGCACCAGTGTCACATTTCCTGGCTCAGAACACAGAAGGTACAGCACAGTGACAGCACGAGGCTGAGGGGATGTGAGAGTCACCAGCCTGCTGCTGTGGGAGAACCTGCTTTTCCTGTGCAGTCGGAAGAGGTGTGGAGGATCCCGCAAGCCATCCTCAGAATGGGCTTTGCTGTGGCTTTTGCTTGTGCTGCTGCAGATTTTGGAGACAACTGCACATAAAAACATGCCAGAGAACCAGATTTGGGGCTGACGTGCTCTGCATTTCCAGCATGGCTCATTGGCAGGGTAAGGCGGCGTCAGTTGCCTCTGCATCAAGCTGTGATTCTATGAATACTTCAGAAAGAGAGGATTTTTTTTCAGGATGATTACACCTTCGTTCTTACTATGCTTTTTGTGACATTTACATCTCTATTTTGTAAAACTTCAGAAATCTTAATCAGCTTTGGCCCTTTGAAAAGTTACTAATATCAGCAAAAGTCATCCTATTTTGCATGCAAAAATACGTAATTTTTGACATTTGGGAACTGGAAGAAACTCTTTTGTGGAAGACACACAAAGAGGGCAGGTTGGTGCCCTGGAGCCTATGTGTGCTACTGTTGACTGAAAAATAGCTTTTGAAGTAGCACCCTATGGCCCTGGATGGCCAAACTGGAGGTCCAGGAGGCTAGACAGGTGTTTACTACAGAATCTTTGGCCTTTTGTGCCAAATAAAAATTACAAATTCTTAAAACTGTGTATTTATAAAAGAAAAGTATAAAGGAGAAGTGTTGTACTCTGTGCGTGTGTATGTGTGTGTCATACCTTGAACATATCACATTACAAGAACACACCCTCTGAACATCCATTCTTTTTTATGATCATTACCCATGAGGAAATGCCATGTAAAACTTAATTCTTTGTTCATAAGTACCTCACCTACTGACAACAATTAGAATTGCTTACAGGGCCTCAGTTGCAAATGCAAAACATTCAAAACTCGAACTAATTGGTTGTATTAGAAAACACACTTTGCTTTTTTCAAGAGGCTGATTGTGAGCCATTTTATGAGCTATTCATGAAAATATCCTGGGCTGTTTGCAGCAAGCACTGGGATTTTGTTAGAATAGAAGGGGGAGAGTGCACCACGAGTGGGGAAGTAATTCCCTTGCAAAGTATGTGCTTGGAGGCTACTTAGGTCAAAAGAATTTATTTGTTATTCCATGGGCTGAAGAACTGCCCATCATCTGCTTTATCAGGAAAAGAGCGTTGAGTCTTTGGCCCCCCTCAGAGTCATAAGTGACGGAAGCGGAAGGGATTTCCCCAGAAAAGAAAGGAGTGTTTTGAGGAGCATGGCAATACCTCTCTGCAGAACTGACCATTGGCCAAGAGAGGGTCCTGCTGTCCAGTGCCACAGCCCAAGGTGTCCCTGAGGATTTGCCACATGCTCTGTCTTCTCTGGTAGTGCTGCCACAGACCCTGAGCACAGCAGAAGGGATTCCAGGGATTTGTCAGCACGAGGAGGCAGAGCATGGGCTCCTACTGGTATTTCCACTCCAGGGGCAGCAATGACAAATTCTGCCGCTCTGGCTTCACAGCTGTTGTTGGTAGTGCTGTGAGAGCCTCTCAGCGAATGCAGAGAACACCTTCAAACAGCATCTGGCAGAGTTAATGAAGGGGTGGTAAATTACTTGGAAGGGGACAGATGATAAAAGCCTCTGTGTGTGAAAAGAAGAGACAATAGGAGTGAAGAGGGAAGGGGGAAGGGGAAACAGGAAAGGGGAAAGGAAAAAGGAAAAGAAAGAGGAAAGAGAAAGGGAAGGAAAAGGGAAAGGGAAAGGGAAAGGGAAAGGGAAAGAGGGAGAGAGGGAGAGAGGGAGTGGATAGAGTTCTGAAATTCTGATTTTATCTAAAGGACATTTTCTGACAACAGATATGTTTGCTACAATAAGTAGCCCTTTCCCACATGCTTTTGCTTTCTAGCTCTTGCTATTAACACTGTGAATTTTAAAAGAGATAGGAAAAAAATTAGTAAAAGTTTTCCTTCAAGACCAAATATCTGCCAAACACTGAGTGCTATGGTTAATGGCTTTTGAACATTCACAGGAACAATCAGAGCATTAAAGGAATTAAACAGAGCTCTTAGAATCCAGCATAAGTTGCACTGTTAAAGACATTAACTAGAGATTCACATTGTACTGTGTGTTTTTATAGTCTTGAAAACAGAGGCTTCATACCACTATTTCATGCACACGTAATAAGAGAAAATGACAGCCCATGCCTTTTTGTCCTGATAAGTATTTGCTGCAGCAGCCACCTTTCTTGTCAGTAAAGATGTGTTCAAAGGCCTTTTTCTCCCCTTTTCTGCTGAAAACTGTTTCGTATCCAAAAAAGGATTAGTCCCATACGTAGCCTTTTCTTCTTGTCAAGGAATGAGCTCAAATCTCCAGGTAAATATAAAAGGATACAAGCTTTTAAGAAGTCTGTAAGTTACAGTGTTTATGAACCTGACTTGAATTCAGTTTTGATTTCTGAAGAATTTAAAATTTAGCTGAGAATAACACAGCCTCACCTTTCCTTAGTGATATGTGAAAGGCCAGAACAAGAAAAGAGAATCTGACTTACTCTGCTGGTGCTTGATGAAATCAACACGGACTGGGAAATTATTGTTATTAGGGAAAGAACAGTTTAAATGACATGGGGCTCTCTTGCCTTGGTGAACTCTTAGCCCTCTGTGACACACTTCACCTTTAGACTTCAGGCAGTTTGTTGTTTTCTTTTGCTCTGTCCGAAACACAGAGAGACCAATATTCTTGGTAAAAACAGGACTTCTACTTTCAATCCAAGCCAAAGGGAAGCTCTGCAGGGCTTCTTCCTAGATACAGGTAAAATACTCTGGTGATCTCATCACACCCTATTCTCAAACTTCTGGCACCAGATTCTACTCAGGAACACCAAGACTTCTTTGTAGTCTGAAAGAGGAAACAAATCAAACCTCAAGAGCTGGTCCTACATTTAAAACCTGTGCTCCTCCCACCAGAAACCTCTTTTCCTGTGATCTGCAATCCTCACTGTTTATTACAAGAAAATACTTCTTTTTGATTAGCTTTACATCAGTTCTATACGCTTTATGAGCTTTTATGCCTTTTTATCAAAATATGTTTAATACCACTGTCTGCTTATGACACCATTCCAGGAATCCCTTTTGACTCTTCTCTCCAGATTCCTGAAGAAGGTCACGTCACTCTGGGTTTTTTAAAAATTTAAAAATCACAGTTGTTCAGATCCTAGGCATGATGAGCAAGCACAACTTCCCTGCTGACACAGAGATTGAAGACAAACCCCTCTATTGTCACTGGAAAACAAAAGAAAGGAGAAAGTCTGTACCCATTGGAAATCTCTGTTTACCTGGAAGGACTCTGCCTCTCCCTTTCTCAGCAGCAGCTGGGCAGCCGGAGGCCAAGAAGGACAAGAGAGGGAGGGCTGGCTGATTTGTCTGACAATTTAACACCACTTGTAAACAAGAGCTGAGTCTGCTAATAACATCTCTGCAATGGCAAGTCCGCGCTGAGGATGAAGAGCTGGGCCACTTGGGCTTAGTTTGCATCAAATTAATGGCACGGTGGGTTTTCATCCTGCAGATGTGACCTCTGTGGCAACAGTCTCTTCATCCTTCAGGGAGGTTCATACCCACAGGGACAGTGTTGCTCTTGCCAGCAGACCCCAGGTTGTCCTCATGTCAAAAAATCCAGGCAAAAATTACTTCTTAGATGAACATTTTCCTTTTGCTCTCAAACCAAAGATTTAGATGTAATGGTATGCTGAAAACAAATTTGCGTCCCTGTTGTCTGTCAGGACAGGTGTAAAATCCTACCACATCCAGAGAGCGAGGCACTGATTCCACTTCCACTGTGGCGATGACTTGCAGGAGCAAGTAAAGGAAAGGAAATTCCGTGCTGGAAGAGTGAAGTTCTGTCACTCTAAATCAGTGTGATGCCTGGAGGGTTTTATACCAGGTTTGCACCTAAGCTGATGCTAAAGAAGTACATAAGGCCCAACACAAACCTAAGGTTTGCACAGCCGAGTTTAGGCTGACAGCTAAGGGAGCATAAATTAAATGGTCTTTCCAAGCCAAAAGGCTAATGAGAAATGTTGGTATTTCCGCTCTCCTTCATTGTTTACAGTATAGAAACATATTTTCTGAGATTTTGGAATTGCAGCTAAAAATCATGGCCAGGTTAAGTTATGTAAGCGGTTGTTGTGCGTTTATAATTGTGCAGGTCAATATCAGTGTAGCTGCTTCTGGTAATACAAAAAGCTCTTTCGAGACACGTCTTAAGAAAGAGAAACGGGTTTTTCCTTTTCATTCTTAACTGCAAAGCCTTCTCCAGGACGTACAGCAAACAGGTTATCTAGATTGTCTTTTCACAGCAACAGAACACTCCCCCTTTAATCTGCCTGGATTGCACAATTCTCGTCTGTATTAAGGAATTGCATTTAGTCTCTGCTGTAAGTACGTGATTTCTGTGCAAGAGGGTTGATGAAGGATAAACCCAAATTAACAAGAGCGGTATTTCTTAGGGCTACCATTACTCGTCACACACTTTGAACAAGCCATACCATCAAGCCCAAAGCTAATATGGCTCCTTGTTAAATATTTCTGATGGATTGCACGTCCTTGTGTGAAGAGGGAATTTGGACTTAAAGCCAGTATTTATGCATACATAAGCATTGTGCATGAACATTGCACGTTCAGAACGAAAACCAACTATCACCTGTCCAGGGTAAACACTGCAATAACACCAACACACTTCTGCCATCAGGTTCACAGGCAGCTTAACCAATTCTGTGCTTGCAAATAGCCTGTTCTGGCATCTGTTGTCGCTCGGAACCGGGGAAAGTCACACCTAGATACTGCAGGACCATGACAATCTCTCCAAATACAAAGCAGTCTCCGGGTGACACAAGTGACTACAGCAAGCTCCAATAACGTAGCAGGGAACGCAGATTTGTTGTGTTCTCTTTGTCATGATGGTTTATAATTCACAGAGAAGGGCTTCAGTTGGAAGGGACCTTAAAGACACTCTAGATCCAGCCCTCTGCCATGGGCAGGGACACATTCCACTAGCCCAGGTGGCTCAGACCACATCCAAGCTTGGGCAAATACCCAAGGACACCTTTTCTGTTTTACAAGGTCAGATTTCCATGCTCCTATTCACAGATGGCTGCAGTCGCATGCAGAGGATTGCCGGCTTGGTCACTCTCATCTCCACAACCCAGCAATGGTCCTAGTTTGGATGGCTCTCACTGCTCCCAAGACCCCAGGGAGCAGCTACTGCCTTTGCTCCTTCCGCTTTCCTTTCCAGGATCAGTGATTTACCGCTGCTTCCTCCACGTCTGAGACAACTGGAAGAGATAAGGGACTGTGGATGCAGCTTCTGACAGAGAGCTGATAACACTCCGCTGCGTATTTTCTTCTCCTGCCACTACGCTGTCAGGCTGCCTACACAAAGTTGCTCCTGCTTGGAAAGGGGCTGGTGTGAGCAGCAGGACTTGATGCTGGCTGGAACATTTCCAAGACCTGGACAAAAGCAGCGTTCTGTGGAAGGCCACCAGCTGCCCTTTGCCAGCAGCACAAGGTGTGAAGGCCCCTTTGAAGGCCATCCCTGCACAAGGACAGCCTGGCCTTCCAGTACCTCCGCCAGTCCCCAGAACACCTTTCAGCCTTTGGGGCTGGCCCTGTCCCTCGCTCTGGAGAAGCAGCTTGCTGTTAGAGCTCCCATATCCACAGTTGCTGGCTGGATTACCTTTTTTACCACAGACAGCCCTTCAGACAACAGTACACAGAGGCTCCATCTGCAATAAAAGGGGATTTTTTCCCAACTTTTCCCTTGGACCAGCAGTGTGCAGCAAGCACACCTGGGCCTCATTCAAGTCTCTGTGGGGGCCGGTAGTCAGCTCCTGTTGGGAATTCAAAGCTTTTACTCTACTTTCCACAGCAAATCGTGAAGCAAACTCAGCTGCACCAAACCCCCAATTTCACTTTAAAAATTACAATTTTCTTTTTCCTCTACTCAAGCCATGAAGAAAACAAACTTTACTTGAGTGAGCTGGAGGCACAGCGTCCTCCCAGATCCTTCATGAGCAGAAAAATACTCCAGGGGAAGAAGCCAGAGTTTCCTGATACTTCGGAAGCTTTGCAAAACCTTCCCACCTGTGGTGGTACTGCACCCTCCTGAATTCCTGGAGCTCTCACTCACCTCAGGTAGAGTTTGGACAGGAAGGGGCAGGAGGAGGGAAGACTTTGCAAACACTGTCACGAGGCCAGGGCTGTTTTCATTTATGGTGACACGTTGTAGGACGTAATCTTTTAATTAATGTGAGTGAGGGAGGTGCTGAAGGGCAAAAATTCTCAGTAACGAGGACATCTTCCACTTGCACAGCAAGGTAAATGAAGGGGAAAGTGCAATCCTATCTTTCATGGAAGGAATTTGATACACTTTCTTGTTGCCTAGACAGCGGTGATTTAGGGCATCTAATCAGGCTCCCACAGTATCATCCCATCTGTTTGGCCACATTTTCTTTCTTGTGCTCATTGTGCACGATTTCTGCTCGCCGGGTGGCTCCTGGCTGCAGTTCTACGCTCAGGGGAGTCCCGTTTTCTCAGCAGGCCTCTGCAGCGAGTCTGTAGCCAACGTGTGGCTCTGCTGCCATGCCAAAGGTGCCGTTCCCTTGCCCAGCCTGGCTGCAGCTGGGGGATCTGCTGGGCACGGCTGGGGATTTTCACGGCCAAAAGCCTCCAGGCGTCCTCACGTCGACATCTGCCCATTGCTTTGGAGAGCACAAATGGCAGAACACTCATCTCAGCTGACAAATGTCATTTATTGCAGATTGCTACACCTGCGCTGACAATATAGAACTCTACAGATCTAACTTCAAGTTAAAAAAAGTTCTTTATTAGATTTCTACAACAATGCAAGGTAAAAATATACAAATACCAACTTCCGTTAACAAGAATTAATTTATTGCTAACCTCTACAACAACTCACTATACACAAAGATCAATTGAAGGTTAACAACTTAATTTATTGCATACTACTACAAGCGTACAGCCCATATATCAGTAGAAAAATATCAATATCCCTCTCTAATTAGCCCTATGCCAATAACTCAATAAACAGCATATTTAATAATTCAATAAACACATATTTAAATAGAAAATTCAATATTTAATAACTCAATAAACACATATTGAAATAGAAAAAAGACATTTATAACCACCACAATATACAGATAGAAATATAGATTAAATATTAGATATTACATACTATATCTATAAATAGATACATACAACAAACCTATCTATAGGCAACCCTACCAATCTACATATCCATACAACTAAATCAATACAAATATATAGCTGTACATCTCAACACATATGTAAATATAGTTACACCTAGAAATAGATCAATATACATAGAAAAATATAAAAATAGACATATATACCTAACCAAATACTACTATACCTATTTAAGTAGCCATATACCTATAACTACATCAATAGAAATAGATACCTAGAAAACAGTATACATAGGAAACAGAACTTAACACAGATATAACGACATACATATATACTTAGATAGATATATACACATATATATAATTACAAACATATATGTATATATATACATACCATACACCCATAAATATAACAACATACATATACAAATATGCCTATACAAATAGCAACCTACATATAAATATCCATGTAATGGTCACTATCTTATGAGCAAGTCCATACATCTTTAAACAGAGATACAAGAAGAGGGATTCCAGCCGCCCCATCATCAAAGCCTCTCCCTCGGTCTCTTCCTCCCGTGCAGAGCAGCTCTCCTGGACGGGGACAGCAGATGGGACACCTGGCAAGCAAAGGGAACACCGAGTCAGGATCGGGACGTTTCCCTTGGCAGCACCTGCGCTTCCATCGGGGAAGAGAAATCTCAGAGCCTCCCCAGGAGGGTTAGAAAGAAAAAGCAGGCCCAGCGGGCCAGGCTGCGGCGAGCGCAGCCCCGGCCGGACCGTCCCGCAGCCCCCGGCAGCGCGGCACAGCCGGCACCGCTGCCGGGCCCTGCCGGCACAGCTGCCTTGCCCAAGGACAGCCCCTGTGCCGCCCGGGGCAGCCGCGCTGAGCGGCCCCAGCACGGGCAGGGCCCGCTCCTGCCCAGCCGGCCAGTGCCCGCGGCCAAAGCCCACGCCAGCCTCACGCCCACCCTGCCTCAGCGGCCCTGGGGCCTCACCCAGGGTCTCGGGCGGCAGCAGCAGGTCCGTATTCGCTGCTCTTGCTGTGGCCTTCAGCTTCTCCCTGCTGGTTCTCGTCACTCTTCCGCTCTTCTCAAGGTCTTCAGGGCAGCTGTGGCAAAAGTGGAGGCTCTGGAATTGGTTCCAAGGCCTGGCAGAGCTGCAGTCCCAGACCCCTCCGTGCACCCTGCTGGCCCCCTCCATGCCCTCAGCCCTGCCATGCCCTTGGAAAACGCACAGCCGCCTTCAGTTTCTTCAGACCCCCACAGTCCTCTCACGCCCCTCAGTCCCCTCAGATCCATCCTGTCCCCTTAGACCTGCCAACCCCCTCAGCTTGTGCCACTTCCCTGTTACCTCAGTGCCGCTTCGCCCTCTGCTCCCCCAAACCCCCCAGTCCCACCAGCACCTCAAGGTCACCGTCCCTTCAGTGTCACTGCCTCCTCAGCGTCCTCAGCCCCCTCTGTCTCACCGTCCTCCAGCAGCTCCTCAGGGCACAGGGCCTGCGGCCACCGGCAGCTCCCACCGCTCCAGGGACACCGGGGCTGCAGCTGCTGCTCCGCCCGGCCCGGCCGCCAGCTTGGAGCCAGCACAGGAGGAGGGGACAGAGGGGGCACAGGGCGAAAAACAAGAGATTAAAAAGGTGGCTGAGGGCAGAAGGAGCTTAGAATCCAGCCTAGGCCTATATAAACATCAATCTATGTATCTAAACACCCAAATATCTCTAACTATATAACTATGTACATTTATAAATACAACTTATATATATATAAATTTTTCTCTACACATATATAACTGCAAATCTATAACTGTAACTGCCTATGTATAAATATAATTATATCATATGTATAACTATATAAATTTACACAGATCTATAAATACATGCACCTATAAACACAACTGTATAAATCTATAAATACTATATGTAACTAATAAGTAGAGTATATAAATACTATAAATAACTATATGGATATATAAATATAACTATAGACATCTATAAATCTAGCTACAAACAGAGGGATTCCACCTGCCCGATGGTCACAGGCTCTCCCTCGGTCCCTTCCTCCCACGCAAGGCAGCCCTCCTGGAGAGGTAGATCAGATGGAATCTGGGAAGCAAAAGGAACACTGAGTCAATATAGGCCTTCAGGCATCTCTCCTTTTGGAAGTAACTGCCTTTCTATCAAAGACTGTAAAAGGTGACCTGAAAGGCAGACTCTCACTTGGGAGTTTGAAGGCTGCTCTTTAGAGAACAGGGAGCATTCCAAGTTTGCAAAACCTCCAAAGGTTTGAAGTATCCCGATAGAGTCTCAGCACCCGCAGTGCAAATGGCACCAACGAGAGCCTGAAGCTCAGACAGTCCCAGCTTCTTCCCACACAGAAGCCCAGCCTTGTTCCTCCTCTGTGCTGACAGAGACACCTCAGTCCTCACTGAAACGGCTGAAGCTGAAGGGTGCTGTGAGCTGGGTTATGAACCAGCTCCATTACCTGGGACCTACAAACTGCCCTCTGCAGTGAGCAACAGCGGCTTCAACTCGACCATCAGCTCTGGCAGGAAGAGCTGGGAGGGAAAGAGCTCCCCATGAGGCCTGCAGGCTGCACCAGCCTTGCTCAAGAATGCAGATCCAAGGTGCTCTCTCTCTCCTGTTAGTTCTCGCTAATTTGGGGTAAGTTAAGTTTTTCCTTTCCAAATCATAAATCCCTGTGGTTTATGATTTGTTTGGCCTCTGAGCTTCTGCTGCTTGTATTTTTAACGTGGCTCACTAGGGCTACCAGCAGATTGGTCCTACATTGATTTAATGTGCTGAGACAAAAAGCTCAGACTTCTACATTGACTTTTTGCTGGGGTTTTGCTCTCTTGCTTCAAGAGTCACTCAGTGCTGCCTCCAGAGCACTGTCACCCTGCAGCAAACTCATCCACGGACTTCAGCTCAAAATTGGGACACCCGGGTTGGTGACACAACTCCCACAGGGTCAGGGTTATTCACGGCTCTCTGGCCACAGCACAGCACTCGGTGTCAGTGCCTCTGGAGAAGCGTGGAGGGCAGGGCTCGGGGAGGCTGTGCCAGGGCAGGAATTGAACGAAAGGCACCAGGGAGCACCAACCCTGCAGACAGGAACTCAACTCTTCTCATCTCCCTTCCTGCCAGAGGCAGGCTCAGAGCAGCCGCCTCAGAGCTCCCTAAAGCAGTGTGGGCTCTCTCCTTACCAGGCTCCTCGGGCTCTGGGGAACTGTTCCTGCAGCTCTCGGTGCCAGGTGAAGCTCCCTCTGCTGCAGCCCTGTTCCCAGCCTCCCCTCCTGAAGACTCAGGGGCAACACTAAGATTGACCTGAAAAGAAAACCAGAAAGAAAGAAACCCAAAGATCACTTACTGTTTTCTGCAGGGACACAGTAGATCAGAGCCTGCCACATTTTCTTCTCTTGAAGAAGAAAATGCTCTTGAAAACTGCTGTGTCTGAGTTTACAGAAGACAGAACTTCATCACACTTGGCAATGAGATATTGGGGATCCCAAAAAATCCCACACTCCACCTTGACTCTGCCCTTCCTGGCTAATATATCTGCAGCAGGCAGTGGGTCTGCATATTAAACAAAACAGAGAAATTCTTTGGCAAAGTTGTATAATAATACGCAAAAAGGCCAGTGCCAACACAGGAACTGAACACTCCAGGCAAGGCTGGGAAGAGGCAAGGGTTAAGAGGAAGGGGATTCCTAAGTCAAAGAGGGAATCTGGCAAACACAAGGACTCATGGTCCCTGACTGAACTGCTCTTCCACACAGAAGCAGCCCCTGGGCTTCAAGGAGTCCTTAACCCTTTCATGTCCAGCATCATCATTGTCCTGCTCACCAATCACACAAGTCATGGGGCCTCAAAAACAACACTTCTGCCCCCTAAAAGCTCCACTGCTCACACACTTTCATCCCTTGTTCCTAACAAAGTCTGCACCCCAAAGGCCTTCAACAGTGGAGAAGACTGACTTCTCAAACACAGTCCAAAAGCTGCCAAAGCTGACAAAGTTGACACTGAACACATGCAGTGGGCACTAAGGAAGGAGTCCCGCCAGCTCCTGGCACAAGGATGTGCCCCTCCCTCCACAGCCCTGAGCACAACAGCAGAACAGTCACATCCAGCTGCAGCTTTGCAGGGACTGCATGGGAGCACACATCTCTTCCCACAGAGATGCCCAAGAGGAAGGTGCCTGAGCTCTGGAACACGGAGAGCAAGACTGGCAAGTTTGCCCAGCTGAGGATTTGCCAGATAGAAACTGGAATGGAGGCACCAGGCTACTGAGAAGACAAGAAAGCTGCAGCTCCAGCCCATCCCCAAGCACGGCTCTGGCAGCGCCTGCACGCTCGGCTCGGCACAGCTCACACAGCAGCAGCAGCAGCAGCTGCAGCCCAGCCCTTGCTTTGCCTTGGCCTTCCCACCCAAAACAGGCAGAGCCCACGTCTGCTGCTCTAACAGAGGCACCTCTCGCATGCCCCTCCCTGCAGGGGACACTTTGCCTTCAGTGGCAATTCTCCCCACACTCTTCTCTTCTTTCCCATCACACAGAGCCTCTTAGAACCTACAGAGCATCACCACAAAGGCCCCTGCACCAGAGATTCTTCCCAGCAAAAGGAGCACCCAAACCTGGCCACCACAGGCTCACGCCTCTCATCCTCACTAAGGGGGGGAAACTTTCTCATTCCTCTTCTTTCAGAAGTCTTGCTTGAACAACAAGAATTCCATCACTAAATAATCATGAAATCAATTCAACTAAAGAAACCTTTGCAGCAACGTTCAAAAGCTCTCCGCCCAGCCCCTTCATACCCACCCAATGGAGTTACCTGAGCAAAGGGAGACCTTTCAGCCATGGATCTCCTGATCTCCCGAATCATTTGCTCGACCTGAAGGCCCAGATCCACTGAAGGCAATTCCTCTTGCCCAGGTGCATTTTGTGACCCGCTGGAGGCCGTCGATGCTGCACAAGCAGCGCTGCCAGGTGGAGCACTGGAGGCTGAACTGCCCGGTGTGCCTGCAGGAATCCAAACACATTGGTCAGGCTCCAGAATGTGGCTTTGGGACACAGAGCTCGATTGCCGCCTTGCAGCAAACATCACAGGAAGCACACAGGAAAACCAGACAGAGACTCTTTTGGTTTTCCAGGTCCCCCTCCCTTGTAGGTTTGACAATTTCTATCCGAGAATGACAGAGCGTTGTGGGGAAATACTTCAAACGGTCACTTTTCATGACCTTTGGGAAAAGCAAGGGCAGTAGAACACTCTTCCTACCTGATGGCTTGCGGGCTGGGGACTGCTGCTCCGTTTGGAGCTGCTGGAAGCTGCCCGGCGGGATCCTGAGCAGCTCCCGCGCGGCCGGAGGCGGCCGCTCCGTGTGGGGCTGCTGGAAAGCCCAGGGCGGCAGCCCGGCCGGCGGCGGCTGCAGCCCGTACAGCTCCTGGAGGCGGCTCAGCCCCTCCCGCCTGACCGGCAGCAGCGGCTCCCCGTAGAGCCCGAGGAGCTCGCAGGGCGGGATCCTGGGCACCTCCCGCTCGGCAGGCAGCGGCCGCTCCCCGTACAGCTCCTGGAAGCGGCTGGGCCCGTCCCGCCGGGCCGGCTGCGGCCGGTCCCTGTGGAGGAGGTGGAAGCCACAGGGCGGGCGCCGGGCCAGGAGCGGCCGCTCTCTGGGGGGCTGCTGGAAGCGGCTGGGCCGCCGGCTGCGCAGCTCCCGCCCGTCCGGCAGCGTCCGCTCCCTGTGCAGGGGCAAGAAGCCGCTGGGCGGCCGCCCTGCCGGCAGCGGCGGCCGCTCCCGAGGCAGCGGCTGGAACCGCCCGCGCCCCTCCGGCCCCGCCGGCCGCGGCCGCTGCCGGGGGCGCTGCTGGGAGCCGCAGGGCGAGCGCCTGCGCCGCTCCGGCCCGGGCGCCAGGCGGTGCTTGCTGGCCGTGCTCCGGCGCCTGATGCGCAGCAGGAGGTGGGGGCGGTCGCGGCGAAACCAGGGGTTGCTGTAGTGGAGCCAGGCCCCGGCATCGCCCGGCACAGCCGCGCCAGCCCGGCCCGGCACCTTGTAGAAGCCGTAGCGGTTCAGCTGCCGCACGATGCTGCGGAACTGCGTGGCTCTGAAGGTGCGCGGGGCCGGCCCCTGGACGCCGGGCGGGCTGAGCAGCTCCTGCTCAAAGAGGGCGCGGTCGATGAGCAGCCCCCGGCCCTGGGTGTCCCAGCGCACGGAGCGGACGCGGGGGCTGTTCGCCAGGCGCCACAGCTTGGCGGGGAAGGTGCTGGCATCGAGCCCGGCGGGCAGCGGCAGCTCGGCCATCGCGCCTGTCGCCCACTGGCGCCGCAACGGCCGCAGCGCAACGGCCGCAGCTGCAGCGGCGGCGCGCGGCCTGAGGGGGGCGCTGCGCTCGGCCCCGCGCGGGAACGAGCGGCACAAAGCCGGGGCTGCGGGCACAGCGCGGGCGGGGCGGCTCCCGGGGCGCTGCCCGGGCACGGCACGGACCGGCACGGGGCAAACCCTTGCTTTCTCTGCCTGGAATCGGCCTTCTGCCTTTGCTTCGCAGCACGACCCCAAACCACCAAGGCAAGCGCAGCAAATTTCAGAAAGGGTCCAAACTGAGGAATCCCATGGGAAACTGTTCCTATGTGTCAAGTGACAGCCGCATCTCTCTGTGTTCTGCATGGCTGAAGGGAGGGAGGAAAAAGATCTTCGACTGAGTAGCTTCACTCTTTTGCTTGGGGTTGCTAACAGAGTTCCCTACTTCAAAGCGGACTGGTCCAACAAGACCAGGGGAAATGATGGAAAGGAGACACTTGAGGACTTGCTTTTTGCCTCTTTTCCAGCTAACTGGCTGGTTCTGTCTCACTGTCTCTGCCTGTCTTGGGCACATTTGGCCCAGTTCTCATTCTCTGGAGTCAGAAGCAGCAACAGGAAGGGGCAGCAATTTTGTCAGCGTTGCCATCAAAGCTTAAGTCCCGCACCGTGGATGGATGTTGCCGTCCCCAAGGGATTAATGACCTAGAGTTGTAGTGAACTCACGCTGGTGTCTCTCCGAGAGATTTTGCCTTTTTCTTTCCTCAGGAATCATTTCTTCTCTTCTTTTTTTTCCCCAGTCTGGGGAGAGTTCCAATGCAAAATCCCTCCTGCAGCCAAGTCTTTTCAATGGAGACTAACCAAGGTGATCTTCCAATCCTCTGTGCTTAGTGTCACTTGTTATTTTAAATTCTCTCTGGAACTGGAAACATTTTTCTGTTCGTAGCAGGAAAAAATAGACCTAATTCTTCCATCTCTTTAATTCATGCCCTTTTTTTTTTTTTTATGTCTCTACATCATTTTACCCTGCGGGCTCATGTTTGGTGCTGTGGCATAAGCTCATCCCACACACAGAGGGGATGTTCTCCTTACATCCAGCCTGTCTTGAGTTCCAGCTAACACTGCCTTCTCTTGCCCTCCTTCCAGGTCCCTTTGTGAGGAGCCCTGCCCTGTCACTTCAGTCCCTGGCCTATGGGTGACCCAAGGATTGTTGGTCTCACCACATTGTGGAATAGTCTTTTGCACGGAGTGGTTTAGAGATGCCCTGTCATCTCTTCCTCTGTGTGCTGGCTTTCTCAGAAAAATTGAAACCCACTACCTAGAAAATCTCTTCCCGATTCATCTTCAACAGCTTAAAACAGTACCTGAATTACGAATGATCCACCTCGGTGGGATGGGGTTTGTCTTTCTTTAAGCGCAGTGTAACAACTCCTGTAAAACTTATCCCAGCGACCGAATTGCAACACCATTTCTAAGGAATAGGCAAAAAGGAGAAGACAGGAGTTCAGAAAAGAAGGGACATCTTTCCCCATGTTTCATTTGTCTATGCACTGCTTCATGCAGAAGAGCCTCTTTTTGAAGATCTCCTCTGTAATCTCTGTGAGTTCTGAGAAACACACGGACACTGGACCTGTGCCCTACTAGAGATGAGGAAGCAGGTGGCTGAAAAGCGGATTGTGCATTGGAATGTTTAGTCACCCCTGTAGTATGGTTATGGTTGCGTTGACTTTTCCACAGTACTCCGTGGCTAAGAATGAGAAGTTACCCTTAGCTGTGTTTTAAGGATACTGAAACTTGAAAAGAAGTGGGCTTATCTTGTGTCTGGCAGCATGACTCATTCCCAATTTTCTACCCTACCGGTAGAATTTAATGTCAGTTACCAACACCACAAGGCAAATAATGGATATTATATTTCAGTGTTTGGGCCAAAAATTGGTTTAATAATTAACAACAGAAAAGGTTGTTAATTTTTAGGAAAGAAAAATCCTTAAAACTGTGGTATGTGGTTTTAGATTTAAGATTTTTCTCTTAAAATTAATCCTTTCCCCTTTAGAAGTAATTGGTAGAGAACATCACTCAATGTACAGGCCTGATGACTTAAAGTATTATTGCTGTTGCATATCTTTCCTTTTTCCCTACCTGGCACTGTAGCTTTTGAATCACAGTTTTTACCACTTTGAAAATGCAGTTTTAATGTTTTCCCTACTGGTGACTACTTACCAGTTCCAAGTAAAAGAGCAGTCAGTTCTGAAAGCGAAATATGCCTTACGTAAATCTGTTTTTTCACTGGTCTCCTGGTATTACGTGCAACAGGGGCAACGTTCAAACAGTCTAAACTGACTTATTTTTGAGAAGCTGTTAGAAATGATAAATATTTTCAGTATATCTGCAATACATTAGTGTGTGTTTCAGGTGAAACTGTCCTTTGTGCTCTTCTGCTAGCATGTAGGATCTCCTTGCAGCGTAGGAAGACACAATGTTCACTTTCGGATTGGCACACAGCTGTGTCACTGCCTTCACCTTTCCATCTCAGATGCTCAGAGAGTTTTTCCTCCAACACCTGCGACAGCAATGTCCCTTAAGGTGATGCAGACATGGTGGGCATGCAGCAGCCAAGCCGTTGCTGATCTTCTGGGAACTAACTGCTGGTGCTGAACCCATCCTTTGCTGTTTACTTCTATACTGTACTTGTGGCAAAGGCTGTTCCTGCCAGTGTTGTAGGTTACTTGGTCTAACCACAGCACCATGAAGAGTAGAAGCTGAAGAAATAAACGTACATTTTTCTGACCAATTTACCTGGAGTCTGTATTTGGACTTACATTGCTGATAAAAGTGAGAACTTCCTGGGAAACAAGTAATAAGTCAGTGAATTTAGCATGTATTTCTTGGGTTCCTTGGCTACAGAATGGGGAAGAGAATCTTCATGCCTTTCTTCCTCCTTACAGATGTGGTTTTAACCCAGTATGCGAACACGTAGACCCCAAGTTTTACATAACTAACAGTATTTGCATGGGAGGTAGAATCCCATCAGGCAAAGTGAATCTTACTGCAACAGCAGGTACAGAGCATCCACGCTTTTGAGTCCAGTGAATTCAAAACCCAGGTTTTGAAACCTGCTCACCAACACTGAGGGGGCCACCTTAGTCCCTGGACTTTAGAGGGTAAGAAGAGAGAAGAACATGAAGTCTTTTATACAAAAAGCCAGAACCACAAAGCAAGAAGTCATGGTAACTGCCCTGAAACTGCACCTTAGTTTTGGGATGAACTTGGTCTGAAATGGTTCTTTGCTGAACTTCACAAGCAGCTTCTGCCTCTTTGTGTTTGCTCACTTGGGTTTGTTTGTCTGCAAACAGCATCTATCTCCGGTTGTTCTAGTGCTGCTCCCCCCCGACTAAAATCTCTCTGCACATTCTGCAGCCTCCACTGAATATCTGCATGAACTGTTTTGTGTGATGTGTGCACAAGTCTTGTCAAACCTGAAGCTGTGATGGCCTGGTTTGGGTAACCCTGTCTCCTGGACATGCTGCTCAGGTGTGCCAGGATGGTTATCCTCCCTCAAGTGAGCTGAGCTAGTGGAAGCGCTCCGGGGACGTTTAAGAGCGCAGGTACCTCAGGAGGAAGAAATTCTCATCGTCTGTGCCCATTCAGGCTGGCTGTGAGTGTGCCGAGGGGAAATGGCATTTGTTACCTGAGTAGCTCCAGGAGGACTAAAGGTCATGCTGAAATACTCCGGGGAGGACTGTGGCAAAGGAACAAAACTGGGATTAAGGGGAGTTTTCAGTAATAATTGCGTCTCGTTCTGGCTGCTGTCACAGGTAGTTGAGTCACTGGCTAAGGTAGCTCAGAAGTGATTTTGGAATACTGCTGTTGGACTTTACATGGTATGGACTCTTCCTCATCCAGATGTGTGGCTGTGAGCCTGTGTGTTTATCAGTGACACACAAGCTGAGAGAGGCAGACAAATTCTGCAGGGCTCTTGGGGTTCAGGTGCCCTCCTGCATCCTTCTGCTTGCTGGAAAAGCTTCTTGCCAAGCAATGGAAGAAATATCTCCCTCTTCTTGTCCAGGAGTATCATCTCAGCGACCTGCATCTTGCAGCTCATGTCAAGGGAAGTACTGGGGACCTGGACATCTCGTGGACTCAAAACTCACCTCATATGTTTGCTGTGTCCTTCAGTAAAGGATGTCTTCTTACCAGAAGAACTTGAAGACATTTGAGACCTAAGCCAAAGTAAAAGAAAAGAAAGAAATTAAAGCATCTGTTGTCAGCATTTAGGATCAAGAAAATGCAAATATTTGCAAAAGGCTCAAGTGAAGAAATGAAGAGACAAAGTAGGGTTTGCTCTATTAAAGCTAGGGATATAAGTCTGCCTGCTTATGCACCCAACTGCTTTCCAGGTATGCACCTGCCAGGGATTTTACCTTTCTGTATGCTGTAGGTCTCAGGCTAAAAGCATCAACAGGCAAACCCAACCAGACCAAAGTAACCAACCAACCAAAAAAACTCCACAAAAATCCCCAACCCAAAACTAAACTGAACTAAACTAAACTAACAAACCCCCCACCCCCCGCCCCAAACACCAATCCCCCACCAAACCAAATAAAAAGTAGGTGGAGAAACTTGTTCCCATAATGTCACTCCTTTGACACAAGACAGTTTAGACCTACTCTTTTGGAATGTAAAAGAAAACCATACATTCTAGGTAGCAAGATTCAATTTTCACTGGATAAATAAGAAGGACATTTTAGTGTTGGGAGAATTTGACCCTTACTCTTCAGCAAAAAATGGGTACCTTACTTTCCTGGAAACATCACTTCTGTTTATGGTATTGCAGTCACTCCTGGCTCGGTCAAGTAACAGCTCCTTGTCTGCCGACGAATACAGCCACGATTCTCAGGTATTTCGGTGTGTGGAGATAAGCAGCAGGTGAAAAGGAGCACAAGCCATCTCCTCTGAGCTCCTGCTGTTTATGGGAACAGATACGGGCCTCGGGGATGTTTGCTAAAACACTGCACTCCAGCAATCAAGCTCCACACATTCAGAGTGCTGAGTGCTGAGGCACACTCAGCACTCCCTGGCACCAGCTGTGGTGAGGACTGTGTGCTTCTGTGAAGCCAACACACAGAATTACCCCTGTTAAGGTCAAAGCAATGGCATTGTTTAAGAATTAGACAAATTTATCGGACAACATTATTTTGATGACAGAATGTAAATTTATTTTTTGCAGACAGCACAGCAGATGATGGAAATTGCAATCAAATATGTCTGTAGTAGGCAAACTAGAATGCAAGGCTGATGGTTTCATTCTGAGATTTAGATCTTAACTGTGTTTGTGCTGGACAAACAATAGGATATACTATGACAAGGAGAAAGAGGTGAAAATGCTTTGAGAAAGGAGGAGCATGAGCCATCTTAGCATGAAAAGCAGGGGTCTGTGCTTGCTGGGCTCTCACACAGGCCCAGCTTTCTGCCCCATGGCCAGTCTGATTCTAGTTATGAACTCCGTGGAGAGCAATAACTGTCCTGACTTAAGCAGTGGAAAGGGGAATGTGCTTGCTTGGGTAAATTGATGGTTTTCTAGTAAATCTTTGTCTGACCATGAAAGAATAAGGGAAGAGACAAAAATTTCATAACACCATTTGAAAGAGCTGGGAAAAAGGAACGGTGGAGTTGTTCTCTTCCTCTGGTCTGAAATCAACAATAGTTTTCAAAGTCTGATGCCCAAAAACTGGGCAAGAAAGCAGTACTCCATAGTATGAGGCCTATAGAGCAGGTATTTGTTTATTGGACACCGGGAGTGAGGGGAGTAACTCCACCACAAACTCACTCCATTCTTCGCACACTACTAGATTTTATACTTTTTTTCCTTAATATGCACATTATACTTTCCTAACCTTCATATTGCAACATGTTTTCCAATCGCGTGATTATGTCAGCCCTTGCAGCACATGCACAGTCTCTGCACGAGGTGGTGGTCAGCCTCCTGGTGGTCGTTTCTGATGAAGGCGCCTAAGTCTTCCTGAACTTTTCACCCCTGCTTCCTGCATATGCTCTCTGAGATTGCCGGCTCAAATAGCCGGTGGTTAGCTTTTGCAGTTAGCCTGTTCTGCTAAATGTGCTGATTTCTAGAAAGGGCTTCATTCACATGCCCTGTTACAAAGGAACTACTTCTTTCCGCATAGCTACAGCTTTTTGCAGAGCTCAAGCATTATCTTGTTGCCTAGGCACCAGTAGCCTGGCTTTGCTAGTGCTGAGCAACCAATCTGACAGAACTTCTA
The DNA here is from genome assembly GCF_020740725.1 of Corvus hawaiiensis. Classification (NCBI taxonomy): domain Eukaryota; kingdom Metazoa; phylum Chordata; class Aves; order Passeriformes; family Corvidae; genus Corvus; species Corvus hawaiiensis. The sequence continues at coordinate 76,668,047 of NC_063255.1, read as the reverse complement.
TTGCAGGGACATCTGATTTCATTCTACTCTTTGTTTCCTTCCAAAGCCCAGCCATGGCTGAAGGAGGAACCGAGGGAGTTGTCTTGGATCCTACACCCCAAACAGGGCCACTCGTGGTCTTGTCCGGATTCTAAATACTGAAAGGTAAAGACACGTTCCACCAATGAAGGGATGCACAGATCCCACTGATGGTAATGCCTGGTTAAGGAGCAGACCCGTAGAACATTTGGTCAGAAGGGTCATCTAGAGGGCAACTTTGGCTCAGGGCCTGTTGTTGAGGCCTCAGTCCTTCAGTGCTTTGTGGTGCAAATGAATGCCCTGGAGGGCTGGAAAGGAACAAGTCCCTCTTTAGCACAGTGCAGACAGGGAACGGGATTAGCCCTGCCAGGCCGGGCTGGGGCCAAGAGCAGAAGGCCGGCACGCTGCGTTTGCCCACAGGCAGCCGTGCAGAGCAAGGAGGCGGCTCCTGCCCTGGGGCTGAGGTGCCCGAAGCTGCCTCCCTGCTGCGCAGCTCTGCGGGGCCCGTGGTGCGCAGCGTCCTGGGCAGCCAGGGCAGCCCGGCTGCCTTGGAGCACCAGGAGCGTCCCAGAGAAGCTGCGGCCCTTTGCTTTGGAACTATTTCTCCCAGTAGTTCTTCCGAGTTCTTCTTTGGACTATTTCTCCGAGTCTTGTCATTAATCCATAGTTTCTGACGCGTTTTCCTTTCTTCTTGCAAAGTTAAGAGATCTTTTTGAGAGAAGTGACTGACGTGGCTTCTGCTGCGGGTGGTGCTTTAGTCTGCAGGTCAGGGCAGGTGATTTTAACCAAGGATGGAGTCCAAAGGTAACGTTCCAGTTTCGCCGAGTCAATAAAACCATTTACAATGGCGGTACTGATGCTAAGCAGCTTTCCTCGTTTTTGGAAAGTTGCAACCTTAAAAAACCCAACAGGTTTTCCTGCCTGAGGATACCAGCATGCCAATTCTTTGCAGCTCTTTTCTGTATCCTTGGTGCTTTTAAGAGTTCCTCAGTCCCCAGCAGGAAAGAAAGCACGTGTGATAATGTAAGTGATTTGAGAGCTGTGTGTTGTGCCTTGCCACATCAGCGTTCGTGACAAGCTGGACACCCCACTCGTAGGTCTGTCGAGTTGAATTCACCCTAATTGTGTGCAAACAGCAGCCCAGAGACGCCGAGAAGAGCAAGGACGGTGCTGGGTGGGTGGATGTGCACGGACACAGCCGTGGGCTGATTGCTGTGTGGGCAGAAGGCTCTGGACAGCAGTACATCTTCACTCTCCCAAGTTGGAAGAATATTTCAAATCTACATGAAATGAAAATAGTTCTCAAAATTTCTCAAAATGTATCAAATAATACATATTCATTTATCATATATTCAATTTATCTTCTATAGTATGATATAGGATGTATTTTAATAGATATAATAAATAGAATATGTCAAATTTATACTTGATCTTTTCCTAAGCCATAGCCTGTGGGGCTTATAGACCGTCTCCTAGCAGTGCTACAGTTTTGCCTTCTGGTCCTACTTATTATAGCATCGTTTCCCCTGCGAGTTCCTTCAGGGAACTTCACTCCAAGGGCTTCCATCACTTCAGCACTTGTGAGAACTTGTTGCTTCCCAGTTCTCCAGCATCCTTCTGGATTTTGGAGCATTTCAGCACTTGGGTCAGTGGCCCTTCCCTCATCCCTGCCCTGCAGCAGTTAGAGTCACCGTGCCCTCGCCCTTGCTCCAGACCCTTTGCCAAAGTGCTGCCAAAGGCAGCGCAGCTGGCTCAGGATCCCTGGTTGCTGCTGCTCTCCAGGATGAGCTTCAGAGGGACACTTGGAGCGCTCCCTAAAGAGCTCCCGGTGGGATGGGGGTGGATTTCTCCTCCTCGGGTGGCTCCTGGCTGCAGTTCTACGCTCAGGGTGATGCCTTTTCCTGGTTCTAAAACCAAGAGTCATACACGGTTAGAAGGGGAAAAGGGATTTTACCTTGGTACTTATTTTAAGGATCCTTAGGTGCACACGTCCAGGTCATATGCATCGAGAATTACAGCAGTGGAAAAACTCAGTTGGGAAGTACAGGGACAACCCAGAGAGAGTAGCTGTGCGTGTAGAAATGGGACCCTCAAAACCCAGATTTGCAAGATTTGTCAAGAGACATCCATGACATGGGTTCAAGCCCTGCCCGTAGCCTTGCTGAGAGTCCGCATACAGCCAAGGAGAAGGGACAACATCAGTCCCCATGAAATATTATATGGCAGGCCATACCAGGTTCCACATATCCCAGGGGAAATTCATATGAGAAGTAAAAATGATTTGCAAAAGTATTTAATGGCTCTGAGTTGCACTTTGCAGAAGCTCCAGAGATTCGTCGTGTTCTCCAAACCAATAGGATTGGACACAGCTGCTCATCCATTCCAGCCTGGAGACTGGGTCTACATCAAGTGGTGGGACAGCGACCCCTTGCAAGCCAAGTGGAAGGGACCATTCCAAGTTTTGCTGACCACTTTTACTGCGGTCAAGGTTGCTGGCAAGGGACCGTGGATTCACTACTCCAGGGTGAAGAAAGCTTCTGCTCCCAAAATCACCAAGAAGACAGAGACTGATTCAAATCAGAAAGATGCAGTTTAAACTGTTTTTTACGTGTTTGCTGTTTGCCCAACTGGTAACCATGGTTCAAGGTTCACCCCATGATTTGCATAAGATCGTGGTCCAAAATGTGTCCAAAGTTCTTAATAAGAGCGATTGCTAGATCTATACTCAGTTACCACCCCTAGATGGGAATGGTCACTGGCCATTGATTGGCATTTTAAAAGAAAAATTAAGAAAGATTTGGATGAAATTTGGAAGGGAACTCAAATTCTACATGAAGTAGCTTCTAGAAATAACACCTTAAAATTTGATCATATTTTTGATACCCTCACCTCATGGTTACCAAACTGGGCCTGGGTAAAAGAAATATTCATCACAGCTGTAATTGTAGTTATTGTCTGTGTAATTTCCTGTGGAGCAGCCGGTTGTGTAAACCGGTTCTGCGAGTAAAAAATAGAGTAGAGTAGAGTGGAGACTAGACAAGATAGAGTTTTGTTAGTCTCTAAAAGGGGGGAAACGATGCCATGAAGATTTTTGCCTTTTATTTTATACCCCTGTTATCCCTTTTTACAACTTCTGTATTCTTAGTGCTTTTTGCCTACATTCTTAGACTTGTTTGTCAAACTGAGAGACTAAACATTTTAGAAGCTTCGTAGCCAGGGATCAGTGTGCCCCAGCCCCCAAGGTCCTCTCCAGAACACATTCTGTAAACCAAGATAGAACCATCCAGGGGAAGGTTCTTTGGGGAGGGGGGCTCACTTGAGCCTCTCACTTGGGAATCTTTGATAGATATGCTAATTAGTAAAACCTATAATGTTATACCCAGTGTTGGGGGGGGGGGGGGGACACAGAGACAGAGATAGACTCGGCGGGGTGCATCTCAATGCATATGACCTGGACGTGTGCACCTAAGGATCCTTAAAATAAATACCAAGGTAAAATCCCTTTTCCCCTTCTAACTGTGTATGACTCTTGATTGTAAGACCAAGAAAAGGCATCATGTTAAATCAATAAAAAGAGCATTACTGGTGTGGCTTCACAAGTGTCTGAATGAATGATGAACAGAAAATCCGAAGATTCCAAATGATACTTTCCTGAATAAGTTGGATTTTCCAGAGGATTCAGAAAATAGGTTTGGGTTTGGTTATTTTTCTCCCTCTAAAAAAGCCAAAAGAGTTCCTGCCTTCACTTTGTCAGTTCAAGGTTCTGAAGGGTCACTCAGGTATTCTCGTGCTCACAGGCAGTGGATTCTGAGCACTTCCAAAAAGCTGTCCTTGATTTTCGGACTTTTCACAGAAAAAATGTCCTCAAAGAAAAAAAATCAGTTGAATTCAGACACCGTTTTGCTCTCCATTAAACCACAAACCTACATTCTACCCTTCTCATTAATACAAACACAGAAACACTGACAGCCTCGGTTTACAGAAAAAGGAAAACTGTCACTTCCAGTCAACTCATCAAGAGCAGTCAATGTTAAACCCCTGGCCCTGGGTTTCACAGCTGTTCCCCACCTGTGCCCATCCCTGCATGGCAAGACCAGTGCCAGGAAGACCTGTGGCAGGAGGTGGTGACAGTGGCAGGTCCCTCTGCCCAGGGCAGAAGTCACAGCCCCTCTGCTCCTGGCTGGGAGAGGAGCCACTTGTCCGGAGGGGCCCAGTGCCCCACAAAGAGGAGGGACTCCAGGCCCCAGGGCTCCCCGCAGCCATGCAAGAGGCCAACCCGCCAGCAGCTCTAGCAGGGCTCTTGCAACTCTTTATTCAAGGAAAAGGAAATAAATTATTTCCCTCTCACAGTCTCTGGGCATTGCTTTCTCTCCCTTCTAATGCCTTTCCCCTTCCCCTTGTGCCCCACTGTTGGTGGCACCCCTGTGCTGGGGAGCACAGCCATGGGCCCCTGGAGTCCCAGGGCCATGTCAGCGGTGGCACCTCTTCCCACAGGAAATCCTGCTGCAGCTGCACACCCGCAGCATAGCAGATGCCAAAAGCAGTACAGGCATCAGGAGCAGCTGGTCCTGTCACAGGACCATGCCCTCAACCTTCCTATCCAGCTGTCTGGATATGCACACCCCGAGGTAATCGAATCAGGGGCACTGTCCTCTGATGCTTCTGCCCAGAAAGTAGACCTAATTTCAGTCACTTGAGCTTTGGAATTGAGTAGAGGAAAATGAGTTAACATTTGAACTGATTCAAAATGCGCCTTTGGAGTGGCACATGCAGACGGGACCTCTGGAAAGAAAGAGACCTTTTGACATCTCAAGGCACATCGATCAAAAATGGAAAACAAATCTCGGATTTGCTTGAAAGTATCCAGAAACCAGAGGAAGTTGCCATCATGCATTGCAGAGCACACCAAGTGGGTAAGACCAAACTGGAATTAGGGAATCATTTAGCCGAAGAGGCTGCAGAAAAAGGCATGTTAGAAAACAATGTTTTATCTTTCATACCCCTGCCAGAGATAGCTCTCCGAGCAGAAAGACCAAAGTCTAGTGCTAGGGACTGTCAGCTAATTGAAACTGTAGAAGCAAGATTTGATCTGCGAGGCTGGGCAGTTATCCCAGCTGGGCAAACATTAGTCCCAGAATCAATCTTGCATGACATAGTGCATTGCAAGACACTCATTGGAGTACTGAAAAACTTTTTAAACATTTGCAAAAATCTATAATTGGGTCTAAAATGGCTCAGATTGTACAATCAAGACTCCAAAAATATATAGTTTGTAAAAGAAAGAACCCTAACATGGCTCACAAAGTAGTGCTAAGAGCCGTAAAATCTGGAAGTGTTCCAGGTGAATTGTGGCAGATTGATTGTACTGAATTGCCCAGAAGACGGGGGGATAAATCCCTCCTAGTTCTGGTGGACACCTTTTTTGGTGGCCAGAAGACTTCCCTTGTCGCACCAACCAGTCTAGGGAAGTGTCTAAAATACTGTTGAATCAAGTAATACCTAGATGAGGGGTACCTTTGGGAATGCCATCAGACAGAGGTTCCCACTTTATTGCAGAAGGGGTACAAGAGTCTTGGAAAGCCTTGGGAATAGCTTGAGCTCTTCATACTCCTTATAGGCCCCAAGCTAGTGCCAAAGTAGAGCAAATGAATTATACACTCAAATTGCAATTGGGTAAAATACGTCAGGAAACCTCCTTGACATGGGTCCAAGCCCTTCCTGTTGCTCTTCTTCAAATTAGAATTCAGCCATGGGGCACCAGCAAAATCAGCCCCTAGGAGCTGCTGTATGGTTGACCCTTACCAAGTACCACACATTTCAGGAAACACACACATAAAAGGAGAGGTTGATTTGGATAATTACCTCATTTCCCTTAGTAAAACTTTACAGGATTTGCAGCGATCAGCGGTGATCTCCAGACCAGCGGGACTGGACACACCAGTGAACGAGTTCCATCCAGGAACTTGGGTGTACTTGAAAGACTGGGGAACTGCTCTGCTACAGCGAAAAGTGGAAGGGTCCTTTCCAAGTTCTATGGGCACCTTCTACTGCATTGAAACTGGACAGAGTAAAATCGTGGCTATGTTCTTCCAGAATCAAAAGGGGCAAAGCCCCTTGGCTCAAGACGACACCTGCTGGGGAGTTGAAGAAATCTGGACCAAACCTACTTCATGGTTACCCAGGTGGTCTTGGTTAAAACATCTCTCTATAGCTGTTGTAATGCCTGATGTTATAAAATGAAATACAGGTATTAAGAAAATAATTCCCATAAGGAACTTTGTTTCAAAAAAAGGGAGGACTTGATAAGGACCATAGAACAGAGCAGCACAGCCTTGAAAAAACGGATGAAGTAAACAGGTAAACAGAAGTCATGCAAAACACAAGCAGGATGCCAGCTCAGCTCTGCAAGGCTGACAAAGCAGAAGTTATTTTGCAAAACAACAGTATTGTGCTTACTCCAAAGTCGGGGTTGAGGAACAGCCACCTAAAAAGCACACTGGACGTTGAAGACAGACCCCAAAGAACCATATAGGGACTCCAATAAAGGGTGCAAATTTGTAAAATAAAGTAATACATACACATCAAGTAAGCAGGGAGAGCTAATGAACATGTAATCAGTGCGTATGATAAAAACTCTGTTCACCTGATGCTCAGGGCACTCAGTTAGAGGCGGGATTCTTTGAGTGACCAGCATGGTGTAATAAAGAATGCCTGCTTTCTAATACTCAAAACTGTGTTAGAAAGGTTCTATTTGGCCAGTTTTAGTAGGTATCACTTTTTCTTCTTTTCTCTTGTGTTCTTTTTGGGTTCCAACAAGTAACAACTTCTCCTGGCACAGCTTTGAATTATTCCCCTGTGTCCTGTCACTGTATCCCAGGGACACCTTTAAAGGCACAATGAGACACACAGCCACAGACACATGATGCAGGTGACCAAGGGAGCGCAACATGGGAATGTAGAAGTTGGAAACAAGAAATGGTATTTCCCTTTTTTCTCCAACACCGTGTGCCTACACAGATGGAAGGCCTGCTGTGACAATAGCAGGTGGAGGAGGCTGATGTCACCAACCTGTGGACTGTGACATCCCTGAGCAATGGGTTGTGACCTCACTTCCCTCACTACTTATATGGGGGTGACCAGAAGGTGAAATACCTGTTTTGCTGTCACAGGTGAGTGGAGGCTGATGTCACTGAGCAGTGGACTGTGTGACATCACAGGAGGAATGGATGATGACATTGTGTCCCTCACTGCTTATATTCAGTTGGCAGAGCCTGGGCCAGTCTGGCTCTAGCCTGAACTCCATCCAAGTGACACTGTGAGGTCTGGAGGATCAAGCCAGGCTTCTCTAGTGCTGGGTGGTGCCTGTTACTGGCAGATCTTGGTGCCAGTCCCACAGCCATCACTCTTGATTCCCCGCCCTGCCTGCTTCAGGCAGCCGAGCACTGCAGATGCAGCACTGAAAGTGAGCTGTGCAGGAAAATGTCCTGCTGGCGTGGCTGTGGGGTGGGTGACAGGACTCGGAGAGGTGTCCTTCTCCAGGGGCCTGGCCATTTCTTCCTCCCTGCCCCAGGACAGCCACCTCAGAGAGAGGACCATGGCCTCTCTCTCCTGCAGGATGTGACAGCAGTGAGGGCAAACAGGTGCTGATCCTTATCTCTCCACAGCATGCTGCAGAGCACAAAAATGTCCACAGAGACCGACAGCAACTGCCCCATCTGCCAGGGCACTTGTGAGGGTGTTGCTTCTACTCTGCCCTGTCACCACCAGTTTTGCCTGGGCTGTATCCTGCGGTGGACACAGAGAAATCCAGTGTGCCCACTCTGCAGAAGAACAATAATGACTGTGCGATTTTCTGATCGTGGAGAAGACGACTATCTGGAGACATTCATCACAGTCCCTGAGGAGCTGCCAGATGCCAGCAGCCAGGCAGGGAGAGCTCCCGACAGCCTGGATGAGAACAGCTCCCATTCTCCTGTGGTGTCCCCTTCGTCCTCTCCACAGGGGACAGTGTTTCCAGCAGAGCAGGAGGGTTCAGGGCTGGAGTTTGTGGGCAGTGTCCTGCCTGAGATCTGGGCAGAACTCTTCTGTCAACAACAGCATCTCCTGGACCCTGTGCGGCCCTGGCTGCATCAGAGGCTGGAGCAAATATACCGGGGCTGGTGGTGGGTTGATGCCACAGAGAGCACCATCTGGCACGGCCTTTGCATCTACGGGCCAAATGCTGACATGCTGGTTGAGGTTCTGCAGCCTGTCCTCGAGCAACACACGGCACCACTGGTCCATGGCATCATCAGCATCATTGTGGGCCAGTGCCGCGAGGAGGCCCAGAGGCTGCTGCGTTCTGGTGCCATCAGGGATGAGAACAACAGCCCTGTGGCCAGTGCCAGCTCCAGCTCCAGCTCCAGCGGCTCCAGCAATTCCAGGATCTCCAGCTTCAGCAACTCCAGTTTCAGCAACTCCAGGAGCTCCAGCTTCAGCAGCAACAGCTCCAGGTGCAGCTGCAGCTCCAACAGCTGCCACTCCAACAGCTCCAGCAGTTCCCAGCAAGGGACTCCTGCCAGCAGTCCCCCAGGCTCTGATGAGGAGGAAGAAGCTGGTACATCAGAGGCCTCCCCCTGCCCAGGGCAGCAGTCGCAGCCCCTGTGCTCCCAGGAAAGGGACTGATTGTCCACTGGGCCCCAGCATGTCTGACAAAAGAGGGAGCCCAGGCCCTAGGACTCTCCCCGGGCCTTCCAGAGGCTGCCCCACTGGCAGCTCTAGCAGGGCTCTTGCAACTCTTTATTCAAGGAAAAGGAAATAAATGGTTATTTCCCTCACAAAATCTCTGGGTGCTGCTTTCTCTCCCTCCTAAATGCCCTTCCCCTTAAGCCCCATCGGGGGTGGCACTCCAGTGCTGGGGGGCACAGCCATGGGCTTCCCGAGCCGCAGGGCCATGGCAGCAGCACCTCTTCCCACAGCTTCCTGCTGCAGCTGCATACTGTTACGATCCGGTTTAAACTCAGAAAAGCAAAGCAAGCTAAGTCTCTGAGCATAAACCGGAAAGAACTTAGAACGTTCTAAATATTCCCAGAAATGAGATGAAAACCAAACAAGATTAAATATTGTTTCCAAAAAATGGATGTATTTTATTTAATAGTGAAAGAGGCAAAAAGAAGGGAAGAGAGAAAAAGAGAGAAAGAAATAGAAAAAGAAGTGTGCGTGGGGGGTGGGGGAACACGGAGAGGTGACAGGGGTTAGGTGGAAGCAGATCACCCATCCGAGGGTCCCAGCGACGCCTCCTTGCTCCCCTCCATCTGGTCTTCTGGTGATGAGGGTCCCCCATCGCCGCTGTGGCCACACGGCCACACGCCAAAGAGTACAGAATCCCGTGGATTAATGTACGCTGTGGGCCAGGTGGGAACGCCCACGTGTCTCCTCTTGCAGGGGCTGGCTTGGCACTGTCCCTTGCAACACTGAGGGTCTGTTGCATCATCTCTGGTGCTCTGGTGCAGGGTCTGGGCACCCCTTGGGGGGGGGCCCTGTGATGGGCCATGTCACCCCCTCCTGCTGTGGATAAGCTTCTGACCAGAGGCTTTTCCAAGATACCCGAAGCCTCTCCTCCCCCTGCCCTGTGATGTTTTTTGCTCTTATCTATTTACTACAAAGAGAAGCCTAAAACCTCTAAATTTTTCACCCCGTGACAATCTTACATAATAGTCTATCACCTAGTTCACACCATTGTATTTTCTAGTTCTTGTCTGATCATAGGCAGTTTTTTCCAAGGTTGGAGGTTAAAACAGTGTTTTTCAGGGGGGTAAAAACTCTTCAAAACAGGCAGAGAAATATTACCGGCACTCTGGGTTCCTACACCTTGCAAGACGGAGTGTGGGAGGTGCTGGAAAGACTTGGGATGCCTGCTGGGCAGACGGCACCTGAGTGACCTGCTGCCTTATCTGATGGTAGTATGCAGGTAGATCAAAGAGATGCAACAATGAAGCCAGCTAGTGGTGACACAGAGGGTGCTGTCCAGGCTTTCCCAGTGCAGAAAGCTCCTCCTAACTCAGGCCAGGCTGACAAGCATGAGAGTATTGCTTGGAGGGTGGTCCAGGATTTGCAGAATAAGGTTGCTCAGTATGGATTAGGTTCCCCTCAGGTCATGCAGGTTATTGGAGTGCTGAATACTGATCTGCTTTCTCCATTTGATATTAAACATTTAGGTCAGGTTTTATTCCAACCTATACAATATTCAGTTTTTGAGAGAAGGTTGGCTGAGAAGGCTGTAGCTGGGAATGTGCAGCTGCCTGAATCTGATCCCAGGCGTCTAGTTCCTCTGGGTGGTTTTCTGGGGATCAGTGCATTTTGGGACCCTGATATTCGGGCTACCTGGCATGCCCGGATCCTGGAACAAGTTCAGAAGGTTTGCATGGCAGCTTTGCTACAAAGTTTGGATACAGCTGCTCCAAAGACGTGACATAGGAAGGTGTTTCAGGGGCGAGCCCCGACGAGCTCCCACATCCCGCAGCCCCTCGCCAGGCACAGCCTGGGCGCAGCCGGGGCCGCTCCGCCTGCGCGGGGCCGCTGCCGGGGCGGTGTCGCGGCTCCTCCGCGGGGCGGAGCTGACGCGGCCCCGGCGGCCCCGGCCCGACCCCGCCGGGCTCCGAGCGCGGCCCCGGCACGGCCCGGGCGAGGCGGCGGGGGACGGGCTGCGAGGGGCCGGAGGGGGTCCAGGAACGGTCGGACATCCCAGGAGAGGGGAGAGAGACCTGGGAGAGGGAGGAGTGACTGGGAGAGGGGCGAGATGCTGGGAGAGCCCTGGGAGAGGGAGGAGTGACCGGGGAGAAGGGGGAGATGCTGAGAGAGGGGGGAGAGCCCGAGAGAAGGGGGAGGGCTTGAAAGAGAGGGAAGGACCCAGGGAGGGGAGGGGAGGGGAGGGGAGGAAGGATCAGTAAGAAGGCACTGAAGAGTCTAATCCTTTGGTGCAGTATTGTATGGACTTGGGGATCACTACACCATTGCAAACATGTTCCCTTTCCAGCAGAAGAGGCTTCCATCGTGGTTTGACACTGACCTGACGCCGGCACCCATGAGGGTCACTCGCTCACCCTCCCCTGCCACAGCTGCCACTAAATTTTGTGCCACTTTGGCCAAATTTAGAAATATATCCTCTGAGAGAAGGCTGGTTATAAACCACCCCTCTCCCACCAGGTTTGGGAAAAAAAAAGAAACTTTTTCCTCGAAGGAAAGTGAAAGAAAAAACTATTTCTCTAACAAACACAGGGCAAAAGGATAATACTGCTAAATAATAAAATCTCTCGCTGTAGAGAAAAACCTGGGAAATGTTAGAGTCTTCCCTTTGGTCTCCCTCTTCCTCGGAGCTGGGACTTGGCCCAGGACCAGGCCCTCTGTGCTCGGTGGAAAGTCCTCCCAATGTGTTCTGATATTGAAGCAGTCCATCAGAAAAAGGGAAAAAATCCGAAATTCCTGGAAAAACAAAGTTCAACTCTCTGGAGGGCAAAACCACCAAAAAACGGCTGAACAAGCAAGCAGGGTGCTTTCTCGGCTCCCGCTCTGCGAGCCGCAGAATGCAGAAGCCCTTTCTTTTCTTGTGGAAGGAAAAAAAAATGAATGAACTCTTCATGAGTGAGATAAGGACCAGGAGAAACACTTCAAGGGCAAAACAGGCTTCACTTAAAGTTACAAAGTGAATTTATTGGTAACAGAATCAGAGGAAGATCATGAGAAGTAAAATAAGCCCTTTAAACACCTTTGCCCCCCAGCCCCTCCCTCCTTCCCCCGGACAGCGCAGGGAGACAGGGCACGGGGGTTTGGTCAGTTCATCACCACGATTTTCTTCTACTCCGGGAGAGGAGTCCTTCCCCTGTGAGGCTGTGGGGTCTCTCCCATGGGAGACAGTTCTCCACGAACCTCTCCGACGTGGGTCCACTCTCATGAGCAGCAGTCCTCCCAAAACTGCTGCAGCGTGGGTCACTCTTCCACAGGGTGCAGTCCTTCAAGGACAGGCTGCTCCAGCCTGGAAGCCAGGGCCCCTCTCTGCACCGGGTCTCCCACTGGATCACAGCCCCCTCCAGGCATCCACCTGCTCCAGCACGGGCACCTCCCCCACGGGCTGTGGGTGGATCTCTACATCCTCCATGGACCCATGGGCTGCAAGGGCACAGCTGCTTCACCATGGTCTTCATCACGGCCTGCAGAGGAACCTCGGCTCCAGCACCTGGAACACCTCCTGCCCCTCCTTCTTCACTGACCCTGGTGTTGCCATGTTGTTTTTCCTCACATGTTCTCACTTCATTCTCTTCTCTTACTAGAAGCAAAACCACCATGACTTTGTTTTGATTTTCTTCTTAAGTATGTTATCACAGAGGTTTTACCCGCCTCTGTCATTGGCCCAGTTTTGGCCAGCAGCATGTCTATCTTTCGGAGCCATCAGAGATTGGCTCTGCTGAACATGGTGGAAACTTCCAGGAGCTTCTACCAGGAGCCGCCTCTGTGGCCCTCCTGCTACCAAAAACCAGGCTGAGCAAAACCAATACAGACGGGCAGAGTGAGCAAGGCTCGGTAAGCTCACAGGGTTACGGACGTTTGCCACAGAGGGGTTGCAACAAAACGAGAAGTCAAAGGCAAACAAGCTCATGGCCTGATTCCAGAACAGCCCAAGCAACCTTCATGCCTGCTGGCAAGACAAGAAGGCTCTTCACACCTTAAAGGCTGCTTAGCCCTTTGCAAGACCTTTGCAGGACCAAAACATCAAGATCTACAGCAGAAAGATGTGGAGGGTTGGATTTTTTTGCTCACTGCATGGGAGTTGCTTCAGTTGCTGTTTTGAAGGTCTTGCCTAAGTTGTTGTCCTAAAATACAGTAAAAAAAGGCTGTGTTTTTGCTAAATGAAGACACAGTGCGTCTGTCTTTCAGAAAGGAATAAAGAAAACATAGATTGCCAATTGAATTTATTCTGCTCCCTTCTAAATCAGCTCACTACTCACGCACAAGCCTCAGGAACATCCCCAATTCCCTCTCTGCCAGCAACTCAGAGCTGCATGGTGCCGTGCTTGCTGTGCACCGGAGAGCACAAAGCAGGCTGGCCTGGTGGCCCTGAATATTTCTGCAGAACGCTCTGCATTTCACACCTTTGCTCTGACTCAGTGCAGAACTCCAGGATTGCAGGTGCTTCCTCCCAGAGCTGTGTGAGGCACTGGCCCCTGCAGATCTGACCTGAGGAGCTGTCGCTGCCTCCCGCTGGCCTCGGTTCCCCTGGCAGAACTGCCGTGCCTGAAGGACGCTGCCCTGTGCTGGAGCCTGCGGAGCAGCCCGGCTCCCTCCCGCTGTGCCCAGGCTGCTGCACACACTGCTTACCTTTCCCAGGAGTTACAGGGCAGCCGGCAGAAGAGCAGCAATCCTCAGCCGGGGCACCAGCCCTCGGCTGCCTTTTGCCTTTCTCTCCTCCTGGGCCGCCTCCAGACGGCCAATGGCACCAGTCTGCGCTGGGCCCAGCACGGCTACGCTTCCCTCGGGAGCAGCCAGCTGCCGCTTTGGCTCTGAGACGGGAGGATTTGCCCGCTCCCAGGAAGAGGCACCCAGCGCCACGCTGCTGCCTCTTGCAGCTACAAGGGCCTCCTGCCAGCCGGCCTCTGCCGAGCCTCAGGCTGCTCTGGGCTCTGCCAGGGCTCTGCTGGGGCTCCGGCCCGGGCAAGGCTGGGCCACTCTCACCTCACGGTCGCTGACAGCTCTGCATCAGACGAGACCTTTCAGAGCACCCTCGCTGACCTTTCTGCTTTCTCAGCTGAGCAAGACTCTCCTCCAGCCAGAGATTGCACTCAGGGATACAAATCCAAGTGGCAGGAACCCCAATGCTCTCGAGTCACAGCTGAACGCCTGCATCTGCACAGGATGTCTTGGCTGCACCACTCCTCCTCTGGTTTTGCCTGCAAATGCCATTGCCCTTTCTGCCTCAACTACAAGCACAATTGCTGGACAAAAAACGGCCAGTGTGCCGTATTCCAAAGGCAGTGTGGTTTGGAGAGGATGAATGAAGAAGAGCCTGCCCCACTTATAAACCATACCAAAGAAGTCATAAGTGTCACTTTCCACCTTTAAGGAACAACGGACAATTCAGAAGGAAATCTTGAGCTTAATCACAAGGTGAGAAATAAGGAATCTTACAGATGAGTTGGGGTTCCAGAAACTTTATTTATTTGCCATCCATGTAGAGTACAATTGTACTCTACAATCCTAATCTAAACTGGTCATGAAGAAAATAGTCCTGAATGGATGGATTGCCACTGCCATCTTTTCTCCTCCTCCTTCCACTTCTTCACTGACTGGATCAGTGGCAGCAGGATGGACACAGGCTTGGCTGATGTTACAAATGGATGCTGCCCAAAGGAAAAAAAAGCCAGCCAAGAAAAATGAGCCATGGCTTTCCAAGCTCAGTGCTTCAAAGGCAGGGGTAATATTTTTAAAAGAAAAGGGGATTTACTCCGAGTAGGTCTAAGGTGTGTGTTGCAACAGTGGCACAGGTTGTCCTGAGAACTGGTAAGTGTCCCATCCCTGGAAACATTCCAGGTCAGGTGGGAAGGGGCTCTGAGCAACCTGATCTCTTTCAAGATATCCCTGCTCATTGCAGGCCACATGGATCAGATGGCCTTTACAGGTCCCTGCCAGCCCAGCCCAGGATTCCTCGCCATTTTCATTTGAAAAGCACCAGAAGTGGAGATGAGGAGGAAGGGGGCTCATCTGATGCCTTGGGCTCCAGTGGAGGAGGAGCCCATCCTCGGACACTGTTTGACCTGCAGCCCCTTTGCATTTTACCTGCAGGAGCTCCTTGGCAGACCAGCGCCGCTCCTCGTTTTTCTGCAGGCAGCAGCTCAGGAAGTGACGCAGCAAAGCCGAGAATAGCTTGGGCTGCTGCAGCTGTGGGGTCCCTCCTGTGGCTATCAGGAGTTTAGCCTGGAGAAAAGGAAACACAAGACTTCACCTGCTTCTTTTGATGCCTTAGGTTTTAACTTTTCTCTTTTTCAAGTCCTGTACTGCCTAGTGTGTAGCTCTGAAGTTTCGTGTGGCCTGTTAGCTACTGTTCTCTCGTGCTAGTTAGACATAACAAAGCCTCTCTAGGTTTGCTCTCCAAGGACACTTCGATTGTCCCAGGGCCCAAAATGTGTAAACTGAAAGCCTCTGAAGAGGGGCAAACTTGGGGTAATTACATCATTAACTGGGGTCAAATTGGAGAATTAACCCTGATACGGAAATGGACCAAACTTACAAAACTGTGAAGAACTCATGACCCAGGCTCCATCTTGGATGTAGCCTTTTGACTGCCCAGGGTGTATCTTTGAAGGCCGTTCAAATAAATACCTATTTTTATTCTCTTATTCTTGTCTAGTCTCTGTTTTTAGGTAGCCACTCCAGGCATCAGTTTCAAGTCTGTAAATGCTCTCCCAGAGCCCATTGTTTAAGCTCAACTCTGCAGTGGCAATTTCTGCCCTGGCAGAGAGGCAGAGATGACTTTCTTATACCAACAAAAAACCCAAACCCCAAAGCAGCTGCAGCTTTTCCAGCATCCAGTGGATCTTGCCTTGGCAGCTGATTTGATTGGCTGACCTAGTTAGGGGCAACTACATCAGCAAAAGCACGTTTTGCTTCTCTGAAGATTCACACCAGCTTGACAGGCAGTTTGGAAGAGGGACTTTGCTCTGTTTTCAAGTGTTATTATATAAAAGGGAGTTATTGCTCAGGTAAGGAAAGAAACATTTGGAACCTCGCATTCGACACAGACACGTTAAGATGCATGCAGAAACATACTGGGATGAAAATGCCTGTTTGGGCACACAGGAGCCACCTGCAGCTCTGTCTCGCAGCAGTCTGCAAGTTCCAGCTTCTCCGATGTGGCAAACGAATAACTTTTCGTGGTCAAATCAGAAGAAGGAGAAATGCCATCCCTATGGTAACCCTCTGCTCTTCTGGATACTCAAGTCAATACATTAATGATGTGCCCATCCCAGAAAGTGCCAGGTAAAAAATGGGAGGTTTTGGCAGGCTCTCCATGTCACCAGGCTGCAGCTTGGTCACGTGGAGAACGTGGCTTGGGCTATGACAGAAATATGGTCACTAAGTGTTTCAGCAACACTGCACAAGAAGCAGAAGATACTATGTGGCCTTTACACCCTCATGCCCAGGTTTTAGGCAAGTGACAAGAAACTGTACAGGGAGTGCAGTTCTTCTCTAGAAAACCACTGCTTTAGAGACTTTGTTGGTTTGGGTTTCTTTCCTTCTTTTCTGGAAATGTAACACCAGCTCTGAGATGTGTGTTTCGTGTTATTAGAGACATCTACACAGACAGACGAGCTGGAACAACTTAAAACCCAAAGGAAAGTGTTGCCTGAGAATGGAGAGTGTTTGCACTCAGGTGAGGCCTGAGTTCCCCCACTGATGCAACCAAAACTACAGCAGATGCTGATGTACTGCAGGGCCATTTTTAGAAGGGGACCTTGGTGGAAGCAGTGCCAGCAGATGGCAATGGGATTTTGTCTGATGGAGGACAGAACACAGGATAGGTGAAAAAGACAGAGGGATCAGTGAGTATTTGCTCCTTACCGAGGCAGGACTTTCATTGCAGTGAGGAACTTGTCGTTCCACCATTTCGATTCCCACAATTCCAAGAGACCATATGTCCACTTTGGGGCCATATGGTTGACCTTTCACAACCTCAGGCGCCATCCACCAAGACGTGCCGACCACTGAGCTCCTTCGATTCTGCTCAGGGGTGAGCTGAGCAGAGATGCCAAAATCAGCTGAGGGGAACAAAAAAGTTCTGTACAATTAGGAAACCAAGCGAAAGAACTCCCCACTGTAAGTCTGCGAATGCATTGTTGAATCTCCTGGAAATCCATCCCTGCTCTGTTTCCTCAGGACTTTAGCCAAGGAAATATGGAAGTGTCTGCTTCCAAAAATCCCCACATTTTTTAATGCTGCCCCCAGAAGTGGCTTTTATTCCCTGGAACCTTTAGATTGTAGCTCCCTCCCTCTGGAAGGGACACACACAGACCCAAACCAGTGCCACTCTGGACTGCTTTTTCCTCGCCACACCTCTGTGCACGTTGCAACTGTGCCTTCGGCTCGCTGCAGGGGTCCCTGCACTGCCACCAGCACCACTTTGGGGGAAGTGGCAGTCACTCAAAAGCAGCCCCAAACCCCACATCCCCGGAACGCTGTGCCTGGCCAAGAATATACCAACCCAGCTTGACAGAGCCGTCAGTTCTCAGAAGGATGTTGCAGCTCTTCACGTCTCGATGGATGACATAGTTTGAGTGAAGAAAATCCAGTCCTTGCAGGCACTGAGAGAGAAAACAGAGACAGGAGGATAAAAATTAGTGGTGTGATTTGAGCACACAAGAAAGGAAACAGCTCTAAAATATTCCCTTTCCAGGGGAATGGAGTGTAATGGCAGAACACAGTGCCATTGAGAGGAAGAGCTTGCTGCTCCAACACTACCTTTCTAAGGGAAGGCACGTCAGCTTTTGAGAGAGCCAACGGGAATTGCTGTTCTAGACTGTCCTCTGCAAGCCAGCCAGAATGACTGCTGCTGCAGTGGATGTGCTTTCTTCATCCAGAGGACAAACAAGGGTTTGCCAAGAAAGAAAGAGTCCCTCCCTTTGCTGTGAAGTGGGTCACTTTTGGGTGGGAGGCTGCATGGCAAAGGTTTTATTGCTGGCCTCAGCACAGACTTGGAAGTATCACATGAGTCACCTTTCAGAAGCAAACAGCATTTTGGGTGCACTGCTATCCTTTTCAGCTGAGGACTCTGAGAAATGAGTCTCTTTTAGCATTAGTTTCAAATTCTGCCACCAGCACCTTTGCTTTTACAGGCAAGGAATGCAGTGAAGACAGGCTCCAGGCAAACATTCAGAGAGGCAAGGTGGAGAACGGCAAATACAAATACAAGAGACAGAGTGAGAATGCAACAGCAGGAGATAAGAGTACAAGAACAGAGCACAGTGAGGGCAGGCACACTGCCACACAGTTCACCTGCTTCCCCATAGCATAGCAGCCACACAGATGCAAAGTTTGGCACATGGAACCACTCCAGTTCTCCGCCCCTGTTTCCCAGACAATCCTGCCCAAGCCCTCGGAAGCACAGGTGGGATTCCTGACCTCCCGACTGATGGCTGCCATCTCATATTCAGATATGTACATCTCATCGATGGCATCACTCAGAGTGCCTCCATCCATGTACTCCATCACCAGCCAGAGTTCATCATCCACAAGGTAGCTGAAAGAAGGAAATGAGGCCATGGAGATGAACGTGCATGGCTAGGCTACTGTTTGGAAAAGACAACGACTGATTCTTGTTTCCAGGTCCCTTTGAAACGAGGACAGACTCAAAGGAATAGATGTTCCCTCTAGGCTGTGCAGTGATTGCAGTCTGTGCTGTGTCAAGGAGAAAGGCACAGCTGTGAAAAAGGAGATGTCTTAGATGGCCAGCAAGTGAAAAATGCAGTTTACTAACAGCCCAGGTAAAAAGCTGTCACACATGGTGTTTATGGAAAAAAAGCACCTAGTCTTCCTGGCATGCACAGCAATGGAAAAGAGGGGCTGCAGTCCAAGGGAAATCCTCTCTTGGATGATTCATCAGCATTTAAGACTCTTGAGAAAAACCAAGCCCCAAGACAACGTGGTGGCAGTGAACTTCGAGGGTATTGACTTAGTAAGATAGCGCTGGTCAAGGCTTTTGAAGAATTTTCCAACTATGTGTGCCAGGGAAGACTAATGCAGACAAAATGCACTCTCTTCCCATCCACTGGAGATGAGTAGAGAAATAATGATTGGTCAATAATTAATGGCTCTATTTTCTGCCACGGACCAAAGCGGGTTTTTGACCTCTCATGCTTGCAGTAGGTAAACAAACATTCATGGGATAAGACCACGACCACTCACCTGTCTAAATAGTTGACCAGGTTGGGATTCCTATTCATCTTCATGACCATGAGTTCATTGACAGTTACTTCCTTTCTCCGCAGTCCTTGGAGATTAATTTTCTTTATGGCCACCTAAAATGACAATGACAATCAGTACCTTGAGAAGTTGGTGGCACGAGACCACAACGCACATGGAGCGAGTGATTTTGGAATGACACAGCCAAGCTGTGCCGAAGTGCCTTGTGATTAGACACTGGAGTAATTAGGAACTGACATTCCAACAGCCCATGTCTCCGCTCCCTTGAGGCCAGAAACAGGACACATGGCCACTGACGTTTTGCCTTGTCCACTTGGTAACAATGGTGTCTCAACTATCACCCACAAAGCTCTGCCCACACTCTCTGCTGAGTGCACAGAAGTAATCCAAGCCTTGCTACTCTATGGATACAGATCCTGGGCTATAAGCAGGGCTTAGGGCTTTTAGGGACACCTTGCAGACCCCTCCCTACGTGCAGTTCCCAAGTGCAGCACTGCAGGTTGCTAAGGAACTACCAGGAAGATTCAGACGTATTTGCTGGCAGCCAGAAATGAGAATTCAGGACTCTGAAGCTGTAGCCACAAAAAAGCAGTGAGATGCTCTAAGGCACCACCTTTGTTTTAGCCACTGAGAGCGAGTGAGCACTTCCTTCTCCAAAAGGAACCACTGCTCTCCTTGCCTTCCTTCTGGCAGCTGAGAAGGACAAACACTGTCCCAAATGTATTTTGCAGGCTGGCACCAGTCTGTGCTTCTTGTGCCTTTGCAGCACAGCTGTCCCGGTGACCCAAAGCTCCAGCCACAACTCACACCAGAGCGGGAAAGCCTTCAAGAGCTGCAGAATCTGCAGGGACTGTTGACATTTACCTCTCCTCCTGTGGCATTGTCGAGTGCTCTACAAACTTCTCCAAAACCCCTAGAAATAAAACAGCAGCAAAGAAAGGAGAAGCTGTTTAGATCTTGGAGTGAAAGCCAGCCCAGACAGGAGATCTCTGCTGTAAGTGCCTAAAACCTGCAGGAGGCATGAGGGGTCTGCCAGAGGGCACATGATGCATTTTTCCTCTCAAGTGCATGGGCACTGGGCCTGTTCCTGAAGCTTTGGGCTTTAGTGCCTCAGCTCAAAAAGAGAGCTTATTCTTTCATCTTGAGTTTCAGTTTCTAAACTGTGTGGTTCTAATCCTGAGCACCGAGTATTTCCTTCAGCAAACTCTTGGAAAGAACTGTTCCTGAGAACTGTTATCTGACAGCTACCGGGGGGTAGGCTGCTCTTTCAGGCAAGCAAGATTCTCTTTCATTAGTGTGGCCGTATGATTTTGAGACATACAAAAATGCTAAGGAAATTAACACACAGCTGTCCCACACTTGAGAGACAGGAGATCTTCCAGCTCCTGTTCCTTGCTGCAGGCAAGACTGTGGCAGCATGGAGATGTCTTTGACAATGCCTTCTGACCACACGTACAAATTCTGCCCAGCACTGAGAGATGGGCCAATCTAACCCCAGTGTCTCAACATGTTTGCAGCTTGCCTGACTTCACACTTGGTAGATGTTCCACCAGCAGAACACCCGGCCCATGGTTTTGTAGAAGAAACTGTGGTTGGACTCACCCACTGCCGATATTTTCCAGTTCAGTGTATTTCGTCACCGGATTTTCCATGCTCACCATTTTGCCTGAGGGAAACAAAGTGTAAGATGCTCACTTTAAAGCAGAGATGCCACCTTCCAGGAGATACAAAAGGCAGCCCCATTGTCTGGGGCTCTGAGCCTTTTGTGGTCATCTGGGTAACAACAACAACAGCGACAAGAACCACAACAGCAACAGCAACAAGCCAGGCAGCTCTGCAGCACAGATGGCCAGCACTGAGACTGATATTCTACAGTCCTCTGAAGAGATCTCTTGAGAGGAAACAAAGCCCAGAGAGATGCATTCCCAGGAGAGGAGGGCATCTTCTCCACCTTTCGCAGTTTGCCAGAAGAATGCCTTTCTCTTTGTAAACCAGAGCAGCTCACGTTGTGACCAATACCAACGGGGCTTTCAGCATCAGGATGCTCAGCCTTTATGGGCAGGCTGAGTTCAAAGATGCCCGTGCCCCATGTGAAGAACCACACTGCTTGTCTTCACCCTGACTGCGCGGATCAGTCGCTCGCATCGGACTCGCCCTCTCAGCTCCGCACGCGTCCCCGTCTTCCCAGCTCGGCACAGCGGCCGTGGGCAGCAAGGACAGCAGTGCTCCTCAGGCGCCGGCGTGGCACGGACAGCTGCCCCGAGGAGATGCTGAGCCTCTCGTGAGTCCAGGCCGTGCGATGCAGAAGCCGGCCCAGACGAGGGGCTGCTGCCTCCCGGCAGCTCCGCGCTGCAGCGGCCGGGCAGCAGCAGGACTCTCTCAGCTAAGGAAGGCTCCAGCTCTGCAGTCGCACCGGCCGTCAGGGGCAGGGCAGGTACCACAGCAAGGCTGGGAAGGGCCAAGGATGAGCACTGACAAGCACTGGCCAGAAGCCACAGCCAGGCCGAGCCCCGTTACAAGCTCTTGCCCCCTTTCAGGACACAAGAGGATTGGCTTTGAGATCAGACACACCGAGGTGCACATCAATGCCCTTTTTGTCCCAACAGGTGATGGTAGACACAGAGTCAACTGGGCTCTGTTCTCAGCCCCACCAGGTCTTACTTGAGAGCCCAGCACTGGCAGCTGTTACGGGCAGGAAGCAGATTAAATGGGTTGTGCTGCAGAATCACAAAGGGCTTCATGTGTTTTCCTAGAGAGTGAGCTGTGCAGGGGTTGGCCCAACGGGCAGCATTCTAACAGTCATGGGAATGATTGGGAATCAGGAATGAAAAAGTGCCACGGATCTGAGGGATAGACAGTGGATGGGCTGGTGGCTCACTCCTGAGGGCAGTGCAGTTTTACCTGACCACACCACATCGATGTGTCTCTTGGACACATCCTTATAAGCATAAAACTAGGATATTAAATAGGGATTGTTATAAAAGTATCTGCTTTTTCTTTGGGGACATGTGGAAAACACCTCTTGCTCTCAATTTGTGCTGTCACTTGATGTTTTTTCAAAGAAGTGGTCATTGGCAAAAATTTGCATTGTCATAAAAACCAACTGTAGATGTAGTAGTGGTAATAGTAACAGTCATAAAAATTACACCAATAAGACACATGAGGCAGAAGAGCTCCTTCAGGATGGAGAAAAACCAACTTCACAAAAAAAAAAAAAAAAGCCCAAACCAAACAAAAAAAACAAAACAAAAAAAACCCCCCACCAACCAAAATCCTTACAAACCCACCAAAAGACAAAACCCAAAAACCAAACCATTTCTGTGAAGATCTTTTGCTCTGATGAATGCTGAGAAATCAGGAGTCTTTAGGAATTAGGAGAATTTAGGAAGCCAAATATTCTGTTCAGTTTGGCCACTAGCACAGAGGACTTGCCTAGATCATTTGCTAGGTCACAGCCTTCTACTGATCCAGGAACAGTCCCTGCTTCTGCCTTCAGCAGAGAGGGAAGCTCAGGCAAACCCAAGGCAGTCTGAGCTGTGCTCAGAGGCAGCAGGAACACCCAGAGCACTCCCTCGCTGCCTCGAAGCACAGCACTTCCTGCGAGGAGTCCTGAATGTCCCTGTGACACCAAACTGCGGAGGAACATTTGGCACAGCTATGCTGACACAGGCCCACAATACACTGTCCCTCACACAAGAAATACACAAGACATACTCAGTAGCTCCAGGAAGTAATCTTCCATCTCCTGTTGATGGGAAGAAGCTGTGTCAGTGTTGGAGCTGAGCAAACTGCCCTGGCTCCACTTCTCAGGCTGGGCTGCAAAGGCTCCTTTAGACAATGCTGCTGCTGCTGGAGCAGGTTCCATGAGAGAGCCTGTGGAGATCTGAGACAAGAAATGAGTTTGTGTCAGAAAGTGTGGCTGGCAGAGATTGCCCTGGGATCACATTTCAAGTGCAGGCCCATAGGAAGCTGCTTTCAGCCACATGCAGGGCTCTTAAAATGGATTTTTTTGGATGTCCACTTCTCAAACCGGATGGGTCAAAACCAAAGGCCTATTTTACTTGAGTTCATGGCCAGATTCATGTTCCATTTTCATGGAGTTTCTGAAGGACGACTGCCGCAATGACTATTCCACTTCCTCCCAAGCACTCTTTTCCCCCTCCAAGGGCTATGGACACACTTGCACCTCCTTGTTCTAATGTTCTACCTGCTCCCATTGAGTCCCCCTTTCTTCCACCATCTTCAGGACGGGCTCAAGCTGCAGCAGGGACAGTTCCTGTGCCCCACGCCAGCCTTGGGGCTCTTTGTGGCCAATCACTTGCTGGAAGTCTTTGCAGGCTGCCAGGTGAGATGTCCACACTTCCACCTCAAGTCAAACACAACAAAGCAGTCAGACGCTACAGCTTATCCCTGTCAGCTGTGGGTCACAGACTGTGAGGAAAGGGAAAGAACAGGTTCACAAGGGATACAGACAGCTTGTTTCAAGATCCATCAGGGTCACCAAGTTGACCTGCAAAAACACCTCAAGAAACAAGGAGAGCAGGAACAGGCCAGCAGGAATCCATTTGGATGACTGCTGGCCAACAGGCCAAAGGACTAGTCGCACTGTCCAGGGCAGCAGCTGAGATTCAGCAGCCCAGGACGTGTCCTTCAGAGAGGCTGTGATAGAGACCACAGCAGGATGACACTCAGAGACATCACCCAGCTCGCCTGCTGCTCTGCAGAGGAAAGGTAGGAAGGGCAGAAAGCACCAGTTTGGTGATTGCAGCGGCTATCTCTGTTTCACTCACTCGCTTTTCTAGAGCCCCTTGCTTTTGGAGTAGAAGATTAATTGCCTCTTGGATGATTTGCATTCCTTCATCCAGCCTCTTCTCCCTTGCCTTGATCCTAGCCTCAGTTTCCTGCAGCTCTGCCTGCAGTTGTTTGTCGATGTTCCGTAAAGAAGAAGAGAGAGGATGTTTCATAAGTGGAGTGGTTTCAGCTCTTACACTTACCTGGTCTTGTAGATCACTCCTGATCCTCTATTAAGCTCTACAACAAACTCTACTAAGGAGAAATCATAGCCTTGGATAGCAATGGGATTCCAAGTGCCTCCAACTAAAGTAAAATGGCCTAATTCAACACTACTGCATATTGCTCTGAATTAGATATTGCACCCTGCCTACTCTCAGCAAGCAACCTTCTCTCTGCAAAGCTGGGCTTTAGTTCTTCAACAGCTCTCAAATGCAAAAGCAGCTATTACACAGCCATGCCTTTGCTATTGCTGCTGCACACACGGAAACCTAAAACTGCATCGCAATCTCTCCTATGGCTGGAAAAGGGCAGGAAAGGTTGAGCAAAAGCACCTTGGCTTGCTGGAGAAAGAGAAAATAAACAGGGCTTCTCCTCCTAGCAAACTACAAACCAAGAGACCAAAAGACAAAAGTGTCACCTGCTGCAGTGCCTAAAGCCCTTGCGTGCACGGAGGGGATGCTTGGCAGGGGATGCAAGGGCACTTGTGGCGAGCACTGTCATGTAGGCATTTAGGGAAGTCTGCTTGAAGGTGCCGCAGGAGCCTCCCTTTCTCCAGCCTAAAGCTGCCTCAGCACCTCCTCATGGCACTTGGGCTCCACACCCTTCCCCAGCTCCCTTGCCCTTCTCTGCACACGCTGCAGCCCCTCAAGGTCTTTCTTCTTCACAGGGGCCCACAACTGGACCCAGCACTCGAGCTGCGCCCTCACCCGTGCTCAGCACAGGGGGACGGTCACTGCCCTGCTCCTGCTGCCCCACTATTGCTGACACAGGCCAGCATGCCCTTGGCCTTCCTGGCCACCTGGGCACACGCTGGCTCACGTTCAGCTACTGTGGACCCGCACCCCTGGCTCCTTTTCTCCCACGCAGCTCCCCAGGCACAAAGTTGCACAGTTGACTTCAAATACAGCAGCCAGAACTTCAAGATCTCCTTCCTCTTCTTAACCCTACGAGACAGCACTCAAGGACCTGCACCTTTGCCCCCACTCTAGGCTCCAATGCAGTTTTCAAGTGCAGTTTGAAAAACAGACTTCACAACAGAAAGTAGCTGCAGAAGCATGGCAGCCTCTGGCTTCTGCCACGGAAGAAGGGTTCCCAACTGCGCACTTTGTTTCTTTTGCCACACGGGACAAGAGTGGCCCCACACAGGTGCCTGGACAACACAACCATCTCTTTGCAGCTTATCAAAAGCAAAACCACAGGCGCACTCAGAGCCCCTGTCAGCTCTGCTCCTGACTGCTCTGCCTGAAGAGGCAAAAGAACAACCTGGCAACAAAGGCACCAAAGCCCCGGACTTCATCAAGCAGCAGCTCCCCGTCCCCAGTGTGTCTCTGAACTACTCCCAGGTAGGCCCACCCAAGAAGCTCCTGTGGACAAACCACCCCAAACAACTCGTGTGCTCACATCAACACCTTTTGTGCCAGCAGCTACTTGGCCAGCCTGCGCAGTGGGACACGTCTCTCCAGGCCACCGTGTCCCCTACGTGTGTGGCAAGGCTGAGAGCGGTGTCCTTTGAGCGCTCCCTCCTCTGAGGACAGGGGAGCCTTCACGATTCACGTTTGCCCCTCTTGGAATCCCAGCAAGCTGGGGCCTAAACATGACAGCTCAAAGGCCGTGTTCCAGCTCTCACTGGCTGGCGGGAATCGCTAGGTCCTGGCAGGACTCCAGCACTCAGCATCCTCGGCCACCACCAGCAAGTGCTGGCCGCTCAGAAACTTGCAGCTCTCATTTCCTCTAAAGGCAGCCCCAACCACAACTGGCACTTACTGGCTCAGGACGTTCAGGTTTGCGTCTGACCACGGCTGGAGATTTCTGGACATTTTGCACCCTTTTGGCCTCTCCTCCAGGAGCGGAGGGAGCCAGAGAAGAGCCTGCGGTTGCTTCTGTGCTCTGTGGAGAGGCAGCAGCGTGAGGGACAGGCCGTTATCTGTCATTTCTAACCTTATCTCTATTCAGCTCTACAACCAGCTCTACTAAGGAGAAATCATAGCCTTGGATAGCAATGGGATTCCAAGCACTTCCAACTAAAGTAAAATGGCCTAATTCAACACTACTGCATATTGCTCTGAATTAGATATTGCACCCTGCCTACTCTCAGCAAGCAACCTTCTCTCTGCAAAGCTGGGCTTTTAGTTCTTCAACAGCTCTCAAATGCAAAAGCAGCTACTACACAGCCATGCCTTTGCTATTGCTGCTGCACACATGGAAACCTAAAACTGCATCGCAATCTCTCCCAGGGCTGGAAAAGGGCAGGAAAGGTTGAGCAAAAGCACCTTGGCTTGCTGGAGAAAGAGAAAATGAACAAGGCTTCTCCTCCTAGCAAACTACAAACCAACAGACCACAAGAAAAAATTGTCACCTGCTGCAGTGCCTAAAGCCCTTGCGTGCACGGAGGGGATGCTTGGCAGGGGATGCAAGGGCACTTGTGGCGAGCACTGTCATGTAGGCATTTAGGGAAGTCTGCTTGAAGGTGCCTCAGGAGCCTCCCTTTCCCCAGCCTAAAGCTGCCTCAGCACCTCCTCATGGCACTTGGGCTCCACACCCTTCCCCAGCTCCCTTGCCCTTCTCTGCACACGCTGCAGCCCCTCAAGGTCTTTCTTCTTCACAGGGGCCCACAACTGGACCCAGCACTCGAGCTGCGCCCTCACCCGTGCCCAGCACAGGGGGACGGTCACTGCCCTGCTCCTGCTGCCCCACTATTGCTGACACAGGCCAGCATGCCCTTGGCCTTCCTGGCCACCTGGGCACACGCTGGCTCACGTTCAGCTACTGTGGACCCGCACCCCTGGCTCCTTTTCTCCCACGCAGCTCCCCAGGCACAAGGTTGCACAGTTGACTTCAAATACAGCAGCCAGAACTTCAAGATCTCCTTCCTCTTCTTAACCCTACGAGACAGCACTCAAGGACCTGCACCTTTGCCCCCACTCTAGGCTCCAATGCAGTTTTCAAGTGCAGTTTGAAAAACAGACTCCACAACAGAAAGTAGCTGCAGAAGCATGGCAGCCTCTGGCTTCTGCCACGGAAGAAGGGTTCCCAACCGCGCACTTTGTTTCTTTTGCCACACGGGACAAGAGTGGCCCCACACAGGTGCCTGGACAACACAACCATCTCTTTGCAGCTTATCAAAAGCAAAACCACAGGCGCGCTCAGAGCCCCTGTCAGCTCTGCTCCTGACTGCTCTGCCTGAAGAGGCAAAAGAACAACCTGGCAACAAAGGCACCAAAGCCCCGGACTTCATCAAGCAGCAGCTCCCCGTCCCCAGTGTGTCTCTGAACTACTCCCAGGTAGGCCCACCCAAGAAGCTCCTGTGGACAAACCACCCCAAACAACTCGTGTGCTCACATCAACACCTTTTGTGCCAGCAGCTACTTGGCCAGCCTGCGCAGTGGGACACGTCTCTCCAGGCCACCGTGTCCCCTACGTGTGTGGCAAGGCTGAGAGCGGTGTCCTTTGAGCGCTCCCTCCTCTGGGGACAGGGGAGCCTTCACGATTCACGTTTGCCCCTCTTGGAATCCCAGCAAGCTGGGGCCTAAACATGACAGCTCAAAGGCCGTGTTCCAGCTCTCACTGGCTGGCGGGAATCGCTAGGTCCTGGCAGGACTCCAGCACTCAGCATCCTCGGCCACCACCAGCAAGTGCTGGCCGCTCAGAAACTTGCAGCTCTCATTTCCTCTAAAGGCAGCCCCAACCACAACTGGCACTTACTGGCTCAGGACGTTCAGGTTTGCGTCTGACCACGGCTGGAGATTTCTGGACATTTTGCACCCGTTTGGCCTCTCCTCCAGGAGCGGAGGGAGCCAGAGAAGAGCCTGCGGTTGCTTCTGTGCTCTGTGGAGAGGCAGCAGCGTGAGGGACAGGCAGTTACCTGTCATTTCTAACCTTATCTCTATTCAGCTCTACAACCAGCTCTACTAAGGAGAAATCATAGCCTTGGATAGCAATGGGATTCCAAGCACCTCCAACTAAAGTAAAATGGCCTAATTCAACACTACCGCATATTGCTCTGAATCAGATATTGCACCCTGCCTACTCTCAGCAAGCAACCTTCTCTCTGCAAAGCTGGGCTTTGTTTTAGTTCTTCAACAGCTCTCAAATGCAAAAGCAGCTACTACACAGCCATGCCTTTGCTATTGCTGCTGCACACCTGGAAACCTAAAACTGCATCGCAATCTCTCCCAGGGCTGGAAAAGGGCAGGAAAGGTTGAGCAAAAGCACCTTGGCTTGCTGGAGAAAGAGAAAATGAACAAGGCTTCTCCTCCTAGCAAACTACAAACCAACAGACCAAAAGACAAAAGTGTCACCTGCTGCAGTGCCTAAAGCCCTTGCGTGCACGGAGGGGATGCTTGGCAGGGGATGCAAGGGCACTTGTGGCGAGCACTGTCATGTAGGCATTTAGGGAAGTCTGCTTGAAGGTGCCTCAGGAGCCTCCCTTTCCCCAGCCTAAAGCTGCCTCAGCACCCCCTCATGGCACTTGGGCTCCACACCCTTCCCCAGCTCCCTTGCCCTTCTCTGCACACGCTGCAGCCCCTCAAGGTCTTTCTTCTTCACAGGGGCCCACAACTGGACCCAGCACTCGAGCTGCGCCCTCACCCGTGCCCAGCACAGGGGGACGGTCACTGCCCTGCTCCTGCTGCCCCACTATTGCTGACACAGGCCAGCATGCCCTTGGCCTTCCTGGCCACCTGGGCACACGCTGGCTCACGTTCAGCTACTGTGGACCCGCACCCCTGGCTCCTTTTCTCCCACGCAGCTCCCCAGGCACAAAGTTGCACAGTTGACTTCAAATACAGCAGCCAGAACTTCAAGATCTCCTTCCTCTTCTTAACCCGACGAGACAGCACTCAAGGACCTGCACCTTTGCCCCCACTCTAGGCTCCAATGCAGTTTTCAAGTGCAGTTTGAAAAACAGACTCCACAACAGAAAGTAGCTGCAGAAGCATGGCAGCCTCTGGCTTCTGCCACGGAAGAAGGGTTCCCAACTGCGCACTTTGTTTCTTTTGCCACACGGGACAAGAGTGGCCCCACACAGGTCCCTGGACAACACAACCATCTCTTTGCAGCTTATCAAAAGCAAAACCACAGGCGCACTCAGAGCCCCTGTCAGCTCTGCTCCTGACTGCTCTGCCTGAAGAGGCAAAAGAACAACCTGGCAACAAAGGCACCAAAGCCCCTGACTTCATCAAGCAGCAGCTCCCCGTCCCCAGTGTGTCTCTGAACTACTCCCAGGTAGGCCCACCCAAGAAGCTCCTGTGGACAAACCACCCCAAACAACTTGTGTGCTCACATCAACACCTTTTGTGCCAGCAGCTACTTGGCCAGCCTGCGCAGTGGGACACGTCTCTCCAGGCCACCGTGTCCCCTACGTGTGTGGCAAGGCTGAGAGCGGTGTCCTTTGAGCGCTCCCTCCTCTGAGGACAGGGGAGCCTTCACGATTCACGTTTGCCCCTCTTGGAATCCCAGCAAGCTGGGGCCTAAACATGACAGCTCAAAGGCCGTGTTCCAGCTCTCACTGGCTGGCGGGAATCGCTAGGTCCTGGCAGGACTCCAGCACTCAGCATCCTCGGCCACCACCAGCAAGTGCTGGCCGCTCAGAAACTTGCAGCTCTCATTTCCTCTAAAGGCAGCCCCAACCACAACTGGCACTTACTGGCTCAGGACGTGCAGGTTTGCGTCTGACCACGGCTGGAGAAGTCGGGACATTTTGCACCCGTTTGGCCTCTCCTCCAGGAGCGGAGGGAGCCAGAGAAGAGCCTGCGGTTGCTTCTGTGCTCTGTGGAGAGGCAGCAGCGTGAGGGACAGGCAGTTACCTGTCATTTCTAACCTTATCTCTATTCAGCTCTACAACCAGCTCTACTAAGGAGAAATCATAGCCTTGGATAGCAATGGGATTCCAAGCGCCTCCAACTAAAGTAAAATGGCCTAATTCAACACTACTGCATATTGCTCTGAATCAGATATTGCACCCTGCCTACTCTCAGCAAGCAACCTTCTCTCTGCAAAGCTGGGCTTTTAGTTCTTCAACAGCTCTCAAATGCAAAAGCAGCTACTACACAGCCATGCCTTTGCTATTGCTGCTGCACACATGGAAACCTAAAACTGCATCGCAATCTCTCCCAGGGCTGGAAAAGGGCAGGAAAGGTTGAGCAAAAGCACCTTGGCTTGCTGGAGAAAGAGAAAATAAACAAGGCTTCTCCTCCTAGCAAACTACAAACCAACAGACCACAAGAAAAAATTGTCACCTGCTGCAGTGCCTAAAGCCCTTGCGTGCACGGAGGGGATGCTTGGCAGGGGATGCAAGGGCACTTGTGGCGAGCACTGTCATGTAGGCATTTAGGGAAGTCTGCTTGAAGGTGCCTCAGGAGCCTCCCTTTCCCCAGCCTAAAGCTGCCTCAGCACATCCTCATGGCACTTGGGCTCCACACCCTTCCCCAGCTCCCTTGCCCTTCTCTGCACACGCTGCAGCCCCTCAAGGTCTTTCTTCTTCACAGGGGCCCACAACTGGACCCAGCACTCGAGCTGCGCCCTCACCCGTGCCCAGCACAGGGGGACGGTCACTGCCCTGCTCCTGCTGCCCCACTATTGCTGACACAGGCCAGCATGCCCTTGGCCTTCCTGGCCACCTGGGCACACGCTGGCTCACGTTCAGCTACTGTGGACCCGCACCCCTGGCTCCTTTTCTCCCACGCAGCTCCCCAGGCACAAGGTTGCACAGTTGACTTCAAATACAGCAGCCAGAACTTCAAGATCTCCTTCCTCTTCTTAACCCTACGAGACAGCACTCAAGGACCTGCACCTTTGCCCCCACTCTAGGCTCCAATGCAGTTTTCAAGTGCAGTTTGAAAAACAGACTCCACAACAGAAAGTAGCTGCAGAAGCATGGCAGCCTCTGGCTTCTGCCACGGAAGAAGGGTTCCCAACCGCGCACTTTGTTTCTTTTGCCACACGGGACAAGAGTGGCCCCACACAGGTGCCTGGACAACACAACCATCTCTTTGCAGCTTATCAAAAGCAAAACCACAGGCGCGCTCAGAGCCCCTGTCAGCTCTGCTCCTGACTGCTCTGCCTGAAGAGGCAAAAGAACAACCTGGCAACAAAGGCATCAAAGCCCCGGACTTCATCAAGCAGCAGCTCCCCGTCCCCAGTGTGTCTCTGAACTACTCCCAGGTAGGCCCACCCAAGAAGCTCCTGTGGACAAACCACCCCAAACAACTCGTGTGCTCACATCAACACCTTTTGTGCCAGCAGCTACTTGGCCAGCCTGCGCAGTGGGACACGTCTCTCCAGGCCACCGTGTCCCCTACGTGTGTGGCAAGGCTGAGAGCGGTGTCCTTTGAGCGCTCCCTCCTCTGGGGACAGGGGAGCCTTCATGATTCACGTTTGCCCCTCTTGGAATCCCAGCAAGCTGGGGCCTAAACATGACAGCTCAAAGGCCGTGTTCCAGCTCTCACTGGCTGGCGGGAATCGCTAGGTCCTGGCAGGACTCCAGCACTCAGCATCCTCGGCCACCACCAGCAAGTGCTGGCCGCTCAGAAACTTGCAGCTCTCATTTCCTCTAAAGGCAGCCCCAACCACAACTGGCACTTACTGGCTCAGGACGTTCAGGTTTGCGTCTGACCACGGCTGGAGATTTCTGGACATTTTGCACCCGTTTGGCCTCTCCTCCAGGAGCGGAGGGAGCCAGAGAAGAGCCTGCGGTTGCTTCTGTGCTCTGTGGAGAGGCAGCAGCGTGAGGGACAGGCAGTTACCTGTCATTTCTAACCTTATCTCTATTCAGCTCTACAACCAGCTCTACTAAGGAGAAATCATAGCCTTGGATAGCAATGGGATTCCAAGCACCTCCAACTAAAGTAAAATGGCCTAATTCAACACTACTGCATATTGCTCTGAATCAGATATTGCACCCTGCCTACTCTCAGCAAGCAACCTTCTCTCTGCAAAGCTGGGCTTTGTTTTAGTTCTTCAACAGCTCTCAAATGCAAAAGCAGCTACTACACAGCCATGCCTTTGCTATTGCTGCTGCACACATGGAAACCTAAAACTGCATCGCAATCTCTCCCAGGGCTGGAAAAGGGCAGGAAAGGTTGAGCAAAAGCACCTTGGCTTGCTGGAGAAAGAGAAAATGAACAAGGCTTCTCCTCCTAGCAAACTACAAACCAACAGACCACAAGAAAAAATTGTCACCTGCTGCAGTGCCTAAAGCCCTTGCGTGCACGGAGGGGATGCTTGGCAGGGGATGCAAGGGCACTTGTGGCGAGCACTGTCATGTAGGCATTTAGGGAAGTCTGCTTGAAGGTGCCTCAGGAGCCTCCCTTTCCCCAGCCTAAAGCTGCCTCAGCACCTCCTCATGGCACTTGGGCTCCACACCCTTCCCCAGCTCCCTTGCCCTTCTCTGCACACGCTGCAGCCCCTCAAGGTCTTTCTTCTTCACAGGGGCCCACAACTGGACCCAGCACTCGAGCTGCGCCCTCACCCGTGCCCAGCACAGGGGGACGGTCACTGCCCTGCTCCTGCTGCCCCACTATTGCTGACACAGGCCAGCATGCCCTTGGCCTTCCTGGCCACCTGGGCACACGCTGGCTCACGTTCAGCTACTGTGGACCCGCACCCCTGGCTCCTTTTCTCCCACGCAGCTCCCCAGGCACAAAGTTGCACAGTTGACTTCAAATACAGCAGCCAGAACTTCAAGATCTCCTTCCTCTTCTTAACCCTACGAGACAGCACTCAAGGACCTGCACCTTTGCCCCCACTCTAGGCTCCAATGCAGTTTTCAAGTGCAGTTTGAAAAACAGACTCCACAACAGAAAGTAGCTGCAGAAGCATGGCAGCCTCTGGCTTCTGCCACGGAAGAAGGGTTCCCAACTGCGCACTTTGTTTCTTTTGCCACACGGGACAAGAGTGGCCCCACACAGGTGCCTGGACAACACAACCATCTCTTTGCAGCTTATCAAAAGCAAAACCACAGGCGCACTCAGAGCCCCTGTCAGCTCTGCTCCTGACTGCTCTGCCTGAAGAGGCAAAAGAACAACCTGGCAACAAAGGCACCAAAGCCCCTGACTTCATCAAGCAGCAGCTCCCCGTCCCCAGTGTGTCTCTGAACTACTCCCAGGTAGGCCCACCCAAGAAGCTCCTGTGGACAAACCACCCCAAACAACTCGTGTGCTCACATCAACACCTTTTGTGCCAGCAGCTACTTGGCCAGCCTGCGCAGTGGGACACGTCTCTCCAGGCCATCGTGTCCCCTACGTGTGTGGCAAGGCTGAGAGCGGTGTCCTTTCAGCGCTCCCTCCTCTGGGGACAGGGGAGCCTTCATGATTCACGTTTGCCCCTCTTGGAATCCCAGCAAGCTGGGGCCTAAACATGACAGCTCAAAGGCCGTGTTCCAGCTCTCACTGGCTGGCGGGAATCGCTAGGTCCTGGCAGGACTCCAGCACTCAGCATCCTCGGCCACCACCAGCAAGTGCTGGCCGCTCAGAAACTTGCAGCTCTCATTTCCTCTAAAGGCAGCCCCAACCACAACTGGCACTTACTGGCTCAGGACGTTCAGGTTTGCGTCTGACCACGGCTGGAGATTTCTGGACATTTTGCACCCTTTTGGCCTCTCCTCCAGGAGCGGAGGGAGCCAGAGAAGAGCCTGCGGTTGCTTCTGTGCTCTGTGGAGAGGCAGCAGCGTGAGGGACAGGCAGTTACCCGTCATTTCTAACCTTATCTCTATTCAGCTCTACAACCAGCTCTACTAAGGAGAAATCATAGCCTTGGATAGCAATGGGATTCCAAGCGCCTCCAACTAAAGTAAAATGGCCTAATTCAACACTACTGCATATTGCTCTGAATTAGATATTGCACCCTGCCTACTCTCAGCAAGCAACCTTCTCTCTGCAAAGCTGGGCTTTTAGTTCTTCAACAGCTCTCAAATGCAAAAGCAGCTACTACACAGCCATGCCTTTGCTATTGCTGCTGCACACATGGAAACCTAAAACTGCATCGCAATCTCTCCCAGGGCTGGAAAAGGGCAGGAAAGGTTGAGCAAAAGCACCTTGGCTTGCTGGAGAAAGAGAAAATGAACAAGGCTTCTCCTCCTAGCAAACTACAAACCAACAGACCACAAGAAAAAATTGTCACCTGCTGCAGTGCCTAAAGCCCTTGCGTGCACGGAGGGGATGCTTGGCAGGGGATGCAAGGGCACTTGTGGCGAGCACTGTCATGTAGGCATTTAGGGAAGTCTGCTTGAAGGTGCCTCAGGAGCCTCCCTTTCCCCAGCCTAAAGCTGCCTCAGCACCCCCTCATGGCACTTGGGCTCCACACCCTTCCCCAGCTCCCTTGCCCTTCTCTGCACACGCTGCAGCCCCTCAAGGTCTTTCTTCTTCACAGGGGCCCACAACTGGACCCAGCACTCGAGCTGCGCCCTCACCCGTGCCCAGCACAGGGGGACGGTCACTGCCCTGCTCCTGCTGCCCCACTATTGCTGACACAGGCCAGCATGCCCTTGGCCTTCCTGGCCACCTGGGCACACGCTGGCTCACGTTCAGCTACTGTGGACCCGCACCCCTGGCTCCTTTTCTCCCACGCAGCTCCCCAGGCACAAAGTTGCACAGTTGACTTCAAATACAGCAGCCAGAACTTCAAGATCTCCTTCCTCTTCTTAACCCGACGAGACAGCACTCAAGGACCTGCACCTTTGCCCCCACTCTAGGCTCCAATGCAGTTTTCAAGTGCAGTTTGAAAAACAGACTCCACAACAGAAAGTAGCTGCAGAAGCATGGCAGCCTCTGGCTTCTGCCACGGAAGAAGGGTTCCCAACTGCGCACTTTGTTTCTTTTGCCACACGGGACAAGAGTGGCCCCACACAGGTCCCTGGACAACACAACCATCTCTTTGCAGCTTATCAAAAGCAAAACCACAGGCGCACTCAGAGCCCCTGTCAGCTCTGCTCCTGACTGCTCTGCCTGAAGAGGCAAAAGAACAACCTGGCAACAAAGGCACCAAAGCCCCTGACTTCATCAAGCAGCAGCTCCCCGTCCCCAGTGTGTCTCTGAACTACTCCCAGGTAGGCCCACCCAAGAAGCTCCTGTGGACAAACCACCCCAAACAACTTGTGTGCTCACATCAACACCTTTTGTGCCAGCAGCTACTTGGCCAGCCTGCGCAGTGGGACACGTCTCTCCAGGCCACCGTGTCCCCTACGTGTGTGGCAAGGCTGAGAGCGGTGTCCTTTGAGCGCTCCCTCCTCTG
The DNA here is from genome assembly GCF_020740725.1 of Corvus hawaiiensis. Lineage (NCBI taxonomy): Eukaryota > Metazoa > Chordata > Aves > Passeriformes > Corvidae > Corvus > Corvus hawaiiensis. The sequence continues at coordinate 76,632,845 of NC_063255.1, read as the reverse complement.
AGGACAGGGGAGCCTTCACGATTCACGTTTGCCCCTCTTGGAATCCCAGCAAGCTGGGGCCTAAACATGACAGCTCAAAGGCCGTGTTCCAGCTCTCACTGGCTGGCGGGAATCGCTAGGTCCTGGCAGGACTCCAGCACTCAGCATCCTCGGCCACCACCAGCAAGTGCTGGCCGCTCAGAAACTTGCAGCTCTCATTTCCTCTAAAGGCAGCCCCAACCACAACTGGCACTTACTGGCTCAGGACGTGCAGGTTTGCGTCTGACCACGGCTGGAGAAGTCGGGACATTTTGCACCCGTTTGGCCTCTCCTCCAGGAGCGGAGGGAGCCAGAGAAGAGCCTGCGGTTGCTTCTGTGCTCTGTGGAGAGGCAGCAGCGTGAGGGACAGGCAGTTACCTGTCATTTCTAACCTTATCTCTATTCAGCTCTACAACCAGCTCTACTAAGGAGAAATCATAGCCTTGGATAGCAATGGGATTCCAAGCGCCTCCAACTAAAGTAAAATGGCCTAATTCAACACTACTGCATATTGCTCTGAATCAGATATTGCACCCTGCCTACTCTCAGCAAGCAACCTTCTCTCTGCAAAGCTGGGCTTTTAGTTCTTCAACAGCTCTCAAATGCAAAAGCAGCTACTACACAGCCATGCCTTTGCTATTGCTGCTGCACACATGGAAACCTAAAACTGCATCGCAATCTCTCCCAGGGCTGGAAAAGGGCAGGAAAGGTTGAGCAAAAGCACCTTGGCTTGCTGGAGAAAGAGAAAATAAACAAGGCTTCTCCTCCTAGCAAACTACAAACCAACAGACCACAAGAAAAAATTGTCACCTGCTGCAGTGCCTAAAGCCCTTGCGTGCACGGAGGGGATGCTTGGCAGGGGATGCAAGGGCACTTGTGGCGAGCACTGTCATGTAGGCATTTAGGGAAGTCTGCTTGAAGGTGCCTCAGGAGCCTCCCTTTCCCCAGCCTAAAGCTGCCTCAGCACATCCTCATGGCACTTGGGCTCCACACCCTTCCCCAGCTCCCTTGCCCTTCTCTGCACACGCTGCAGCCCCTCAAGGTCTTTCTTCTTCACAGGGGCCCACAACTGGACCCAGCACTCGAGCTGCGCCCTCACCCGTGCCCAGCACAGGGGGACGGTCACTGCCCTGCTCCTGCTGCCCCACTATTGCTGACACAGGCCAGCATGCCCTTGGCCTTCCTGGCCACCTGGGCACACGCTGGCTCACGTTCAGCTACTGTGGACCCGCACCCCTGGCTCCTTTTCTCCCACGCAGCTCCCCAGGCACAAGGTTGCACAGTTGACTTCAAATACAGCAGCCAGAACTTCAAGATCTCCTTCCTCTTCTTAACCCTACGAGACAGCACTCAAGGACCTGCACCTTTGCCCCCACTCTAGGCTCCAATGCAGTTTTCAAGTGCAGTTTGAAAAACAGACTCCACAACAGAAAGTAGCTGCAGAAGCATGGCAGCCTCTGGCTTCTGCCACGGAAGAAGGGTTCCCAACCGCGCACTTTGTTTCTTTTGCCACACGGGACAAGAGTGGCCCCACACAGGTGCCTGGACAACACAACCATCTCTTTGCAGCTTATCAAAAGCAAAACCACAGGCGCGCTCAGAGCCCCTGTCAGCTCTGCTCCTGACTGCTCTGCCTGAAGAGGCAAAAGAACAACCTGGCAACAAAGGCATCAAAGCCCCGGACTTCATCAAGCAGCAGCTCCCCGTCCCCAGTGTGTCTCTGAACTACTCCCAGGTAGGCCCACCCAAGAAGCTCCTGTGGACAAACCACCCCAAACAACTCGTGTGCTCACATCAACACCTTTTGTGCCAGCAGCTACTTGGCCAGCCTGCGCAGTGGGACACGTCTCTCCAGGCCACCGTGTCCCCTACGTGTGTGGCAAGGCTGAGAGCGGTGTCCTTTGAGCGCTCCCTCCTCTGGGGACAGGGGAGCCTTCATGATTCACGTTTGCCCCTCTTGGAATCCCAGCAAGCTGGGGCCTAAACATGACAGCTCAAAGGCCGTGTTCCAGCTCTCACTGGCTGGCGGGAATCGCTAGGTCCTGGCAGGACTCCAGCACTCAGCATCCTCGGCCACCACCAGCAAGTGCTGGCCGCTCAGAAACTTGCAGCTCTCATTTCCTCTAAAGGCAGCCCCAACCACAACTGGCACTTACTGGCTCAGGACGTTCAGGTTTGCGTCTGACCACGGCTGGAGATTTCTGGACATTTTGCACCCGTTTGGCCTCTCCTCCAGGAGCGGAGGGAGCCAGAGAAGAGCCTGCGGTTGCTTCTGTGCTCTGTGGAGAGGCAGCAGCGTGAGGGACAGGCAGTTACCTGTCATTTCTAACCTTATCTCTATTCAGCTCTACAACCAGCTCTACTAAGGAGAAATCATAGCCTTGGATAGCAATGGGATTCCAAGCACCTCCAACTAAAGTAAAATGGCCTAATTCAACACTACTGCATATTGCTCTGAATCAGATATTGCACCCTGCCTACTCTCAGCAAGCAACCTTCTCTCTGCAAAGCTGGGCTTTGTTTTAGTTCTTCAACAGCTCTCAAATGCAAAAGCAGCTACTACACAGCCATGCCTTTGCTATTGCTGCTGCACACATGGAAACCTAAAACTGCATCGCAATCTCTCCCAGGGCTGGAAAAGGGCAGGAAAGGTTGAGCAAAAGCACCTTGGCTTGCTGGAGAAAGAGAAAATGAACAAGGCTTCTCCTCCTAGCAAACTACAAACCAACAGACCACAAGAAAAAATTGTCACCTGCTGCAGTGCCTAAAGCCCTTGCGTGCACGGAGGGGATGCTTGGCAGGGGATGCAAGGGCACTTGTGGCGAGCACTGTCATGTAGGCATTTAGGGAAGTCTGCTTGAAGGTGCCTCAGGAGCCTCCCTTTCCCCAGCCTAAAGCTGCCTCAGCACCTCCTCATGGCACTTGGGCTCCACACCCTTCCCCAGCTCCCTTGCCCTTCTCTGCACACGCTGCAGCCCCTCAAGGTCTTTCTTCTTCACAGGGGCCCACAACTGGACCCAGCACTCGAGCTGCGCCCTCACCCGTGCCCAGCACAGGGGGACGGTCACTGCCCTGCTCCTGCTGCCCCACTATTGCTGACACAGGCCAGCATGCCCTTGGCCTTCCTGGCCACCTGGGCACACGCTGGCTCACGTTCAGCTACTGTGGACCCGCACCCCTGGCTCCTTTTCTCCCACGCAGCTCCCCAGGCACAAAGTTGCACAGTTGACTTCAAATACAGCAGCCAGAACTTCAAGATCTCCTTCCTCTTCTTAACCCTACGAGACAGCACTCAAGGACCTGCACCTTTGCCCCCACTCTAGGCTCCAATGCAGTTTTCAAGTGCAGTTTGAGAAACAGACTCCACAACAGAAAGTAGCTGCAGAAGCATGGCAGCCTCTGGCTTCTGCCACGGAAGAAGGGTTCCCAACCGCGCACTTTGTTTCTTTTGCCACACGGGACAAGAGTGGCCCCACACAGGTGCCTGGACAACACAACCATCTCTTTGCAGCTTATCAAAAGCAAAACCAAAGGCGCGCTCAGAGCCCCTGTCAGCTCTGCTCCTGACTGCTCTGCCTGAAGAGGCAAAAGAACAACCTGGCAACAAAGGCACCAAAGCCCCGGACTTCATCAAGCAGCAGCTCCCCGTCCCCAGTGTGTCTCTGAACTACTCCCAGGTAGGCCCACCCAAGAAGCTCCTGTGGACAAACCACCCCAAACAACTCGTGTGCTCACATCAACACCTTTTGTGCCAGCAGCTACTTGGCCAGCCTGCGCAGTGAGACACGTCTCTCCAGGCCATCGTGTCCCCTACGTGTGTGGCAAGGCTGAGAGCGGTGTCCTTTCAGCGCTCCCTCCTCTGGGGACAGGGGAGCCTTCATGATTCACGTTTGCCCCTCTTGGAATCCCAGCAAGCTGGGGCCTAAACATGACAGCTCAAAGGCCGTGTTCCAGCTCTCACTGGCTGGCGGGAATCGCTAGGTCCTGGCAGGACTCCAGCACTCAGCATCCTCGGCCACCACCAGCAAGTGCTGGCCGCTCAGAAACTTGCAGCTCTCATTTCCTCTAAAGGCAGCCCCAACCACAACTGGCACTTACTGGCTCAGGACGTTCAGGTTTGCGTCTGACCACGGCTGGAGATTTCTGGACATTTTGCACCCTTTTGGCCTCTCCTCCAGGAGCGGAGGGAGCCAGAGAAGAGCCTGCGGTTGCTTCTGTGCTCTGTGGAGAGGCAGCAGCGTGAGGGACAGGCTGTTACCTGTCATTTCTAACCTTATCTCTATTCAGCTCTACAACCAGCTCTACTAAGGAGAAATCATAGCCTTGGATAGCAATGGGATTCCAAGCGCCTCCAACTAAAGTAAAATGGCCTAATTCAACACTACTGCATATTGCTCTGAATCAGATATTGCACCCTGCCTACTCTCAGCAAGCAACCTTCTCTCTGCAAAGCTGGGCTTTTAGTTCTTCAACAGCTCTCAAATGCAAAAGCAGCTACTACACAGCCATGCCTTTGCTATTGCTGCTGCACACATGGAAACCTAAAACTGCATCGCAATCTCTCCCAGGGCTGGAAAAGGGCAGGAAAGGTTGAGCAAAAGCACCTTGGCTTGCTGGAGAAAGAGAAAATGAACAAGGCTTCTCCTCCTAGCAAACTACAAACCAACAGACCACAAGAAAAAATTGTCACCTGCTGCAGTGCCTAAAGCCCTTGCGTGCACGGAGGGGATGCTTGGCAGGGGATGCAAGGGCACTTGTGGCGAGCACTGTCATGTAGGCATTTAGGGAAGTCTGCTTGAAGGTGCCTCAGGAGCCTCCCTTTCTCCAGCCTAAAGCTGCCTCAGCACCTCCTCATGGCACTTGGGCTCCACACCCTTCCCCAGCTCCCTTGCCCTTCTCTGCACACGCTGCAGCCCCTCAAGGTCTTTCTTCTTCACAGGGGCCCACAACTGGACCCAGCACTCGAGCTGCGCCCTCACCCGTGCTCAGCACAGGGGGATGGTCACTGCCCTGCTCCTGCTGCCCCACTATTGCTGACACAGGCCAGCATGCCCTTGGCCTTCCTGGCCACCTGGGCACACGCTGGCTCACGTTCAGCTACTGTGGACCCGCACCCCTGGCTCCTTTTCTCCCACGCAGCTCCCCAGGCACAAAGTTGCACAGTTGACTTCAAATACAGCAGCCAGAACTTCAAGATCTCCTTCCTCTTCTTAACCCTACGAGACAGCACTCAAGGACCTGCACCTTTGCCCCCACTCTAGGCTCCAATGCAGTTTTCAAGTGCAGTTTGAAAAACAGACTCCACAACAGAAAGTAGCTGCAGAAGCATGGCAGCCTCTGGCTTCTGCCACGGAAGAAGGGTTCCCAACTGCGCACTTTGTTTCTTTTGCCACACGGGACAAGAGTGGCCCCACACAGGTCCCTGGACAACACAACCATCTCTTTGCAGCTTATCAAAAGCAAAACCACAGGCGCGCTCAGAGCCCCTGTCAGCTCTGCTCCTGACTGCTCTGCCTGAAGAGGCAAAAGAACAACCTGGCAACAAAGGCACCAAAGCCCCGGACTTCATCAAGCAGCAGCTCCCCGTCCCCAGTGTGTCTCTGAACTACTCCCAGGTAGGCCCACCCAAGAAGCTCCTGTGGACAAACCACCCCAAACAACTCGTGTGCTCACATCAACACCTTTTGTGCCAGCAGCTACTTGGCCAGCCTGCGCAGTGGGACACGTCTCTCCAGGCCACCGTGTCCCCTACGTGTGTGGCAAGGCTGAGAGCGGTGTCCTTTCAGCGCTCCCTCCTCTGGGGACAGGGGAGCCTTCACGATTCACGTTTGCCCCTCTTGGAATCCCAGCAAGCTGGGGCCTAAACATGACAGCTCAAAGGCCGTGTTCCAGCTCTCACTGGCTGGCGGGAATCGCTAGGTCCTGGCAGGACTCCAGCACTCAGCATCCTCGGCCACCACCAGCAAGTGCTGGCCGCTCAGAAACTTGCAGCTCTCATTTCCTCTAAAGGCAGCCCCAACCACAACTGGCACTTACTGGCTCAGGACGTTCAGGTTTGCGTCTGACCACGGCTGGAGATTTCTGGACATTTTGCACCCTTTTGGCCTCTCCTCCAGGAGCGGAGGGAGCCAGAGAAGAGCCTGCGGTTGCTTCTGTGCTCTGTGGAGAGGCAGCAGCGTGAGGGACAGGCAGTTACCTGTCATTTCTAACCTTATCTCTATTCAGCTCTACAACCAACTCTACTAAGGAGAAATCATAGCCTTGGATAGCAATGGGATTCCAAGCACTTCCAACTAAAGTAAAATGGCCTAATTCAACACTACTGCATATTGCTCTGAATTAGATATTGCACCCTGCCTACTCTCAGCAAGCAACCTTCTCTCTGCAAAGCTGGGCTTTGTTTTAGTTCTTCAACAGCTCTCAAATGCAAAAGCAGCTACTACACAGCCATGCCTTTGCTATTGCTGCTGCACACATGGAAACCTAAAACTGCATCGCAATCTCTCCCAGGGCTGGAAAAGGGCAGGAAAGGTTGAGCAAAAGCACCTTGGCTTGCTGGAGAAAGAGAAAATGAACAAGGCTTCTCCTCCTAGCAAACTACAAACCAACAGACCACAAGAAAAAATTGTCACCTGCTGCAGTGCCTAAAGCCCTTGCGTGCACGGAGGGGATGCTTGGCAGGGGATGCAAGGGCACTTGTGGCGAGCACTGTCATGTAGGCATTTAGGGAAGTCTGCTTGAAGGTGCCTCAGGAGCCTCCCTTTCTCCAGCCTAAAGCTGCCTCAGCACCTCCTCATGGCACTTGGGCTCCACACCCTTCCCCAGCTCCCTTGCCCTTCTCTGCACACGCTGCAGCCCCTCAAGGTCTTTCTTCTTCACAGGGGCCCACAACTGGACCCAGCACTCGAGCTGCGCCCTCACCCGTGCCCAGCACAGGGGGACGGTCACTGCCCTGCTCCTGCTGCCCCACTATTGCTGACACAGGCCAGCATGCCCTTGGCCTTCCTGGCCACCTGGGCACACGCTGGCTCACGTTCAGCTACTGTGGACCCGCACCCCTGGCTCCTTTTCTCCCACGCAGCTCCCCAGGCACAAAGTTGCACAGTTGACTTCAAATACAGCAGCCAGAACTTCAAGATCTCCTTCCTCTTCTTAACCCTACGAGACAGCACTCAAGGACCTGCACCTTTGCCCCCACTCTAGGCTCCAATGCAGTTTTCAAGTGCAGTTTGAAAAACAGACTCCACAACAGAAAGTAGCTGCAGAAGCATGGCAGCCTCTGGCTTCTGCCACGGAAGAAGGGTTCCCAACTGCGCACTTTGTTTCTTTTGCCACACGGGACAAGAGTGGCCCCACACAGGTCCCTGGACAACACAACCATCTCTTTGCAGCTTATCAAAAGCAAAACCACAGGCGCGCTCAGAGCCCCTGTCAGCTCTGCTCCTGACTGCTCTGCCTGAAGAGGCGAAAGAACAACCTGGCAACAAAGGCACCAAAGCCCCTGACTTCATCAAGCAGCAGCTCCCCGTCCCCAGTGTGTCTCTGAACTACTCCCAGGTAGGCCCACCCAAGAAGCTCCTGTGGACAAACCACCCCAAACAACTCGTGTGCTCACATCAACACCTTTTGTGCCAGCAGCTACTTGGCCAGCCTGCGCAGTGGGACACGTCTCTCCAGGCCACCGTGTCCCCTACGTGTGTGGCAAGGCTGAGAGCGGTGTCCTTTGAGCGCTCCCTCCTCTGGGGACAGGGGAGCCTTCACGATTCACGTTTGCCCCTCTTGGAATCCCAGCAAGCTGGGGCCTAAACATGACAGCTCAAAGGCCGTGTTCCAGCTCTCACTGGCTGGCGGGAATCGCTAGGTCCTGGCAGGACTCCAGCACTCAGCATCCTCGGCCACCACCAGCAAGTGCTGGCCGCTCAGAAACTTGCAGCTCTCATTTCCTCTAAAGGCAGCCCCAACCACAACTGGCACTTACTGGCTCAGGACGTTCAGGTTTGCGTCTGACCACGGCTGGAGATTTCTGGACATTTTGCACCCGTTTGGCCTCTCCTCCAGGAGCGGAGGGAGCCAGAGAAGAGCCTGCGGTTGCTTCTGTGCTCTGTGGAGAGGCAGCAGCGTGAGGGACAGGCAGTTACCTGTCATTTCTAACCTTATCTCTATTCAGCTCTACAACCAGCTCTACTAAGGAGAAATCATAGCCTTGGATAGCAATGGGATTCCAAGCGCCTCCAACTAAAGTAAAATGGCCTAATTCAACACTACTGCATATTGCTCTGAATCAGATATTGCACCCTGCCTACTCTCAGCAAGCAACCTTCTCTCTGCAAAGCTGGGCTTTTAGTTCTTCAACAGCTCTCAAATGCAAAAGCAGCTACTACACAGCCATGCCTTTGCTATTGCTGCTGCACACATGGAAACCTAAAACTGCATCGCAATCTCTCCCAGGGCTGGAAAAGGGCAGGAAAGGTTGAGCAAAAGCACCTTGGCTTGCTGGAGAAAGAGAAAATGAACAAGGCTTCTCCTCCTAGCAAACTACAAACCAACAGACCACAAGAAAAAATTGTCACCTGCTGCAGTGCCTAAAGCCCTTGCGTGCACGGAGGGGATGCTTGGCAGGGGATGCAAGGGCACTTGTGGCGAGCACTGTCATGTAGGCGTTTAGGGAAGTCTGCTTGAAGGTGCCTCAGGAGCCTCCCTTTCCCCAGCCTAAAGCTGCCTCAGCACCTCCTCATGGCACTTGGGCTCCACACCCTTCCCCAGCTCCCTTGCCCTTCTCTGCACACGCTGCAGCCCCTCAAGGTCTTTCTTCTTCACAGGGGCCCACAACTGGACCCAGCACTCGAGCTGCGCCCTCACCCGTGCTCAGCACAGGGGGACGGTCACTGCCCTGCTCCTGCTGCCCCACTATTGCTGACACAGGCCAGCATGCCCTTGGCCTTCCTGGCCACCTGGGCACACGCTGGCTCACGTTCAGCTACTGTGGACCCGCACCCCTGGCTCCTTTTCTCCCACGCAGCTCCCCAGGCACAAGGTTGCACAGTTGACTTCAAATACAGCAGCCAGAACTTCAAGATCTCCTTCCTCTTCTTAACCCTACGAGACAGCACTCAAGGACCTGCACCTTTGCCCCCACTCTAGGCTCCAATGCAGTTTTCAAGTGCAGTTTGAAAAACAGACTCCACAACAGAAAGTAGCTGCAGAAGCATGGCAGCCTCTGGCTTCTGCCACGGAAGAAGGGTTCCCAACTGCGCACTTTGTTTCTTTTGCCACACGGGACAAGAGTGGCCCCACACAGGTCCCTGGACAACACAACCATCTCTTTGCAGCTTATCAAAAGCAAAACCACAGGCGCACTCAGAGCCCCTGTCAGCTCTGCTCCTGACTGCTCTGCCTGAAGAGGCAAAAGAACAACCTGGCAACAAAGGCACCAAAGCCCCTGACTTCATCAAGCAGCAGCTCCCCGTCCCCAGTGTGTCTCTGAACTACTCCCAGGTAGGCCCACCCAAGAAGCTCCTGTGGACAAACCACCCCAAACAACTTGTGTGCTCACGTCAACAGCTTTTGTGCCAGCAGCTACTTGGCCAGCCTGCGCAGTGGGACACATCTCTCCAGGCCACCGTGTCCCCTACGTGTGTGGCAAGGCTGAGAGCGGTGTCCTTTCAGCGCTCCCTCCTCTGAGGACAGGGGAGCCTTCACGATTCACGTTTGCCCCTCTTGGAATCCCAGCAAGCTGGGGCCTAAACATGACAGCTCAAAGGCCGTGTTCCAGCTCTCACTGGCTGGCGGGAATCGCTAGGTCCTGGCAGGACTCCAGCACTCAGCATCCTCGGCCACCACCAGCAAGTGCTGGCCGCTCAGAAACTTGCAGCTCTCATTTCCTCTAAAGGCAGCCCCAACCACAACTGGCACTTACTGGCTCAGGACGTGCAGGTTTGCGTCTGACCACGGCTGGAGATTTCTGGACATTTTGCACCCTTTTGGCCTCTCCTCCAGGAGCGGAGGGAGCCAGAGAAGAGCCTGCGGTTGCTTCTGTGCTCTGTGGAGAGGCAGCAGCGTGAGGGACAGGCAGTTACCTGTCATTTCTAACCTTATCTCTATTCAGCTCTACAACCAGCTCTACTAAGGAGAAATCATAGCCTTGGATAGCAATGGGATTCCAAGCACTTCCAACTAAAGTAAAATGGCCTAATTCAACACTACTGCATATTGCTCTGAATTAGATATTGCACCCTGCCTACTCTCAGCAAGCAACCTTCTCTCTGCAAAGCTGGGCTTTGTTTTAGTTCTTCAACAGCTCTCAAATGCAAAAGCAGCTACTACACAGCCATGCCTTTGCTATTGCTGCTGCACACATGGAAACCTAAAACTGCATCGCAATCTCTCCCAGGGCTGGAAAAGGGCAGGAAAGGTTGAGCAAAAGCACCTTGGCTTGCTGGAGAAAGAGAAAATGAACAAGGCTTCTCCTCCTAGCAAACTACAAACCAACAGACCACAAGAAAAAATTGTCACCTGCTGCAGTGCCTAAAGCCCTTGCGTGCACGGAGGGGATGCTTGGCAGGGGATGCAAGGGCACTTGTGGCGAGCACTGTCATGTAGGCATTTAGGGAAGTCTGCTTGAAGGTGCCTCAGGAGCCTCCCTTTCTCCAGCCTAAAGCTGCCTCAGCACCTCCTCATGGCACTTGGGCTCCACACCCTTCCCCAGCTCCCTTGCCCTTCTCTGCACACGCTGCAGCCCCTCAAGGTCTTTCTTCTTCACAGGGGCCCACAACTGGACCCAGCACTCGAGCTGCGCCCTCACCCGTGCCCAGCACAGGGGGACGGTCACTGCCCTGCTCCTGCTGCCCCACTATTGCTGACACAGGCCAGCATGCCCTTGGCCTTCCTGGCCACCTGGGCACACGCTGGCTCACGTTCAGCTACTGTGGACCCGCACCCCTGGCTCCTTTTCTCCCACGCAGCTCCCCAGGCACAAAGTTGCACAGTTGACTTCAAATACAGCAGCCAGAACTTCAAGATCTCCTTCCTCTTCTTAACCCTACGAGACAGCACTCAAGGACCTGCACCTTTGCCCCCACTCTAGGCTCCAATGCAGTTTTCAAGTGCAGTTTGAAAAACAGACTCCACAACAGAAAGTAGCTGCAGAAGCATGGCAGCCTCTGGCTTCTGCCACGGAAGAAGGGTTCCCAACTGCGCACTTTGTTTCTTTTGCCACACGGGACAAGAGTGGCCCCACACAGGTCCCTGGACAACACAACCATCTCTTTGCAGCTTATCAAAAGCAAAACCACAGGCGCACTCAGAGCCCCTGTCAGCTCTGCTCCTGACTGCTCTGCCTGAAGAGGCGAAAGAACAACCTGGCAACAAAGGCACCAAAGCCCCTGACTTCATCAAGCAGCAGCTCCCCGTCCCCAGTGTGTCTCTGAACTACTCCCAGGTAGGCCCACCCAAGAAGCTCCTGTGGACAAACCACCCCAAACAACTCGTGTGCTCACATCAACACCTTTTGTGCCAGCAGCTACTTGGCCAGCCTGCGCAGTGGGACACGTCTCTCCAGGCCACCGTGTCCCCTACGTGTGTGGCAAGGCTGAGAGCGGTGTCCTTTCAGCGCTCCCTCCTCTGGGGACAGGGGAGCCTTCACGATTCACGTTTGCCCCTCTTGGAATCCCAGCAAGCTGGGGCCTAAACATGACAGCTCAAAGGCCGTGTTCCAGCTCTCACTGGCTGGCGGGAATCGCTAGGTCCTGGCAGGACTCCAGCACTCAGCATCCTCGGCCACCACCAGCAAGTGCTGGCCGCTCAGAAACTTGCAGCTCTCATTTCCTCTAAAGGCAGCCCCAACCACAACTGGCACTTACTGGCTCAGGACGTTCAGGTTTGCGTCTGACCACGGCTGGAGAAGTCGGGACATTTTGCACCCGTTTGGCCTCTCCTCCAGGAGCGGAGGGAGCCAGAGAAGAGCCTGCGGTTGCTTCTGTGCTCTGTGGAGAGGCAGCAGCGTGAGGGACAGGCAGTTACCTGTCATTTCTAACCTTATCTCTATTCAGCTCTACAACCAGCTCTACTAAGGAGAAATCATAGCCTTGGATAGCAATGGGATTCCAAGCGCCTCCAACTAAAGTAAAATGGCCTAATTCAACACTACTGCATATTGCTCTGAATCAGATATTGCACCCTGCCTACTCTCAGCAAGCAACCTTCTCTCTGCAAAGCTGGGCTTTTAGTTCTTCAACAGCTCTCAAATGCAAAAGCAGCTACTACACAGCCATGCCTTTGCTATTGCTGCTGCACACATGGAAACCTAAAACTGCATCGCAATCTCTCCCAGGGCTGGAAAAGGGCAGGAAAGGTTGAGCAAAAGCACCTTGGCTTGCTGGAGAAAGAGAAAATGAACAAGGCTTCTCCTCCTAGCAAACTACAAACCAACAGACCACAAGAAAAAATTGTCACCTGCTGCAGTGCCTAAAGCCCTTGCGTGCACGGAGGGGATGCTTGGCAGGGGATGCAAGGGCACTTGTGGCGAGCACTGTCATGTAGGCATTTAGGGAAGTCTGCTTGAAGGTGCCTCAGGAGCCTCCCTTTCTCCAGCCTAAAGCTGCCTCAGCACCTCCTCATGGCACTTGGGCTCCACACCCTTCCCCAGCTCCCTTGCCCTTCTCTGCACACGCTGCAGCCCCTCAAGGTCTTTCTTCTTCACAGGGGCCCACAACTGGACCCAGCACTCGAGCTGCGCCCTCACCCGTGCTCAGCACAGGGGGATGGTCACTGCCCTGCTCCTGCTGCCCCACTATTGCTGACACAGGCCAGCATGCCCTTGGCCTTCCTGGCCACCTGGGCACACGCTGGCTCACGTTCAGCTACTGTGGACCCGCACCCCTGGCTCCTTTTCTCCCACGCAGCTCCCCAGGCACAAAGTTGCACAGTTGACTTCAAATACAGCAGCCAGAACTTCAAGATCTCCTTCCTCTTCTTAACCCTACGAGACAGCACTCAAGGACCTGCACCTTTGCCCCCACTCTAGGCTCCAATGCAGTTTTCAAGTGCAGTTTGAAAAACAGACTCCACAACAGAAAGTAGCTGCAGAAGCATGGCAGCCTCTGGCTTCTGCCACGGAAGAAGGGTTCCCAACTGCGCACTTTGTTTCTTTTGCCACACGGGACAAGAGTGGCCCCACACAGGTCCCTGGACAACACAACCATCTCTTTGCAGCTTATCAAAAGCAAAACCACAGGCGCGCTCAGAGCCCCTGTCAGCTCTGCTCCTGACTGCTCTGCCTGAAGAGGCAAAAGAACAACCTGGCAACAAAGGCACCAAAGCCCCGGACTTCATCAAGCAGCAGCTCCCCGTCCCCAGTGTGTCTCTGAACTACTCCCAGGTAGGCCCACCCAAGAAGCTCCTGTGGACAAACCACCCCAAACAACTCGTGTGCTCACATCAACACCTTTTGTGCCAGCAGCTACTTGGCCAGCCTGCGCAGTGGGACACGTCTCTCCAGGCCACCGTGTCCCCTACGTGTGTGGCAAGGCTGAGAGCGGTGTCCTTTCAGCGCTCCCTCCTCTGGGGACAGGGGAGCCTTCACGATTCACGTTTGCCCCTCTTGGAATCCCAGCAAGCTGGGGCCTAAACATGACAGCTCAAAGGCCGTGTTCCAGCTCTCACTGGCTGGCGGGAATCGCTAGGTCCTGGCAGGACTCCAGCACTCAGCATCCTCGGCCACCACCAGCAAGTGCTGGCCGCTCAGAAACTTGCAGCTCTCATTTCCTCTAAAGGCAGCCCCAACCACAACTGGCACTTACTGGCTCAGGACGTTCAGGTTTGCGTCTGACCACGGCTGGAGATTTCTGGACATTTTGCACCCTTTTGGCCTCTCCTCCAGGAGCGGAGGGAGCCAGAGAAGAGCCTGCGGTTGCTTCTGTGCTCTGTGGAGAGGCAGCAGCGTGAGGGACAGGCAGTTACCTGTCATTTCTAACCTTATCTCTATTCAGCTCTACAACCAACTCTACTAAGGAGAAATCATAGCCTTGGATAGCAATGGGATTCCAAGCACTTCCAACTAAAGTAAAATGGCCTAATTCAACACTACTGCATATTGCTCTGAATTAGATATTGCACCCTGCCTACTCTCAGCAAGCAACCTTCTCTCTGCAAAGCTGGGCTTTGTTTTAGTTCTTCAACAGCTCTCAAATGCAAAAGCAGCTACTACACAGCCATGCCTTTGCTATTGCTGCTGCACACATGGAAACCTAAAACTGCATCGCAATCTCTCCCAGGGCTGGAAAAGGGCAGGAAAGGTTGAGCAAAAGCACCTTGGCTTGCTGGAGAAAGAGAAAATGAACAAGGCTTCTCCTCCTAGCAAACTACAAACCAACAGACCACAAGAAAAAATTGTCACCTGCTGCAGTGCCTAAAGCCCTTGCGTGCACGGAGGGGATGCTTGGCAGGGGATGCAAGGGCACTTGTGGCGAGCACTGTCATGTAGGCATTTAGGGAAGTCTGCTTGAAGGTGCCTCAGGAGCCTCCCTTTCTCCAGCCTAAAGCTGCCTCAGCACCTCCTCATGGCACTTGGGCTCCACACCCTTCCCCAGCTCCCTTGCCCTTCTCTGCACACGCTGCAGCCCCTCAAGGTCTTTCTTCTTCACAGGGGCCCACAACTGGACCCAGCACTCGAGCTGCGCCCTCACCCGTGCCCAGCACAGGGGGACGGTCACTGCCCTGCTCCTGCTGCCCCACTATTGCTGACACAGGCCAGCATGCCCTTGGCCTTCCTGGCCACCTGGGCACACGCTGGCTCACGTTCAGCTACTGTGGACCCGCACCCCTGGCTCCTTTTCTCCCACGCAGCTCCCCAGGCACAAAGTTGCACAGTTGACTTCAAATACAGCAGCCAGAACTTCAAGATCTCCTTCCTCTTCTTAACCCTACGAGACAGCACTCAAGGACCTGCACCTTTGCCCCCACTCTAGGCTCCAATGCAGTTTTCAAGTGCAGTTTGAAAAACAGACTCCACAACAGAAAGTAGCTGCAGAAGCATGGCAGCCTCTGGCTTCTGCCACGGAAGAAGGGTTCCCAACTGCGCACTTTGTTTCTTTTGCCACACGGGACAAGAGTGGCCCCACACAGGTCCCTGGACAACACAACCATCTCTTTGCAGCTTATCAAAAGCAAAACCACAGGCGCACTCAGAGCCCCTGTCAGCTCTGCTCCTGACTGCTCTGCCTGAAGAGGCGAAAGAACAACCTGGCAACAAAGGCACCAAAGCCCCTGACTTCATCAAGCAGCAGCTCCCCGTCCCCAGTGTGTCTCTGAACTACTCCCAGGTAGGCCCACCCAAGAAGCTCCTGTGGACAAACCACCCCAAACAACTCGTGTGCTCACATCAACACCTTTTGTGCCAGCAGCTACTTGGCCAGCCTGCGCAGTGGGACACGTCTCTCCAGGCCACCGTGTCCCCTACGTGTGTGGCAAGGCTGAGAGCGGTGTCCTTTGAGCGCTCCCTCCTCTGGGGACAGGGGAGCCTTCATGATTCACGTTTGCCCCTCTTGGAATCCCAGCAAGCTGGGGCCTAAACATGACAGCTCAAAGGCCGTGTTCCAGCTCTCACTGGCTGGCGGGAATCGCTAGGTCCTGGCAGGACTCCAGCACTCAGCATCCTCGGCCACCACCAGCAAGTGCTGGCCGCTCAGAAACTTGCAGCTCTCATTTCCTCTAAAGGCAGCCCCAACCACAACTGGCACTTACTGGCTCAGGACGTTCAGGTTTGCGTCTGACCACGGCTGGAGAAGTCGGGACATTTTGCACCCGTTTGGCCTCTCCTCCAGGAGCGGAGGGAGCCAGAGAAGAGCCTGCGGTTGCTTCTGTGCTCTGTGGAGAGGCAGCAGCGTGAGGGACAGGCAGTTACCTGTCATTTCTAACCTTATCTCTATTCAGCTCTACAACCAGCTCTACTAAGGAGAAATCATAGCCTTGGATAGCAATGGGATTCCAAGCGCCTCCAACTAAAGTAAAATGGCCTAATTCAACACTACTGCATATTGCTCTGAATCAGATATTGCACCCTGCCTACTCTCAGCAAGCAACCTTCTCTCTGCAAAGCTGGGCTTTTAGTTCTTCAACAGCTCTCAAATGCAAAAGCAGCTACTACACAGCCATGCCTTTGCTATTGCTGCTGCACACATGGAAACCTAAAACTGCATCGCAATCTCTCCCAGGGCTGGAAAAGGGCAGGAAAGGTTGAGCAAAAGCACCTTGGCTTGCTGGAGAAAGAGAAAATGAACAAGGCTTCTCCTCCTAGCAAACTACAAACCAACAGACCACAAGAAAAAATTGTCACCTGCTGCAGTGCCTAAAGCCCTTGCGTGCACGGAGGGGATGCTTGGCAGGGGATGCAAGGGCACTTGTGGCGAGCACTGTCATGTAGGCATTTAGGGAAGTCTGCTTGAAGGTGCCTCAGGAGCCTCCCTTTCTCCAGCCTAAAGCTGCCTCAGCACCTCCTCATGGCACTTGGGCTCCACACCCTTCCCCAGCTCCCTTGCCCTTCTCTGCACACGCTGCAGCCCCTCAAGGTCTTTCTTCTTCACAGGGGCCCACAACTGGACCCAGCACTCGAGCTGCGCCCTCACCCGTGCTCAGCACAGGGGGATGGTCACTGCCCTGCTCCTGCTGCCCCACTATTGCTGACACAGGCCAGCATGCCCTTGGCCTTCCTGGCCACCTGGGCACACGCTGGCTCACGTTCAGCTACTGTGGACCCGCACCCCTGGCTCCTTTTCTCCCACGCAGCTCCCCAGGCACAAAGTTGCACAGTTGACTTCAAATACAGCAGCCAGAACTTCAAGATCTCCTTCCTCTTCTTAACCCTACGAGACAGCACTCAAGGACCTGCACCTTTGCCCCCACTCTAGGCTCCAATGCAGTTTTCAAGTGCAGTTTGAAAAACAGACTTCACAACAGAAAGTAGCTGCAGAAGCATGGCAGCCTCTGGCTTCTGCCACGGAAGAAGGGTTCCCAACTGCGCACTTTGTTTCTTTTGCCACACGGGACAAGAGTGGCCCCACACAGGTCCCTGGACAACACAACCATCTCTTTGCAGCTTATCAAAAGCAAAACCACAGGCGCGCTCAGAGCCCCTGTCAGCTCTGCTCCTGACTGCTCTGCCTGAAGAGGCAAAAGAACAACCTGGCAACAAAGGCACCAAAGCCCCTGACTTCATCAAGCAGCAGCTCCCCGTCCCCAGTGTGTCTCTGAACTACTCCCAGGTAGGCCCACCCAAGAAGCTCCTGTGGACAAACCACCCCAAACAACTCGTGTGCTCACATCAACACCTTTTGTGCCAGCAGCTACTTGGCCAGCCTGCGCAGTGGGACACGTCTCTCCAGGCCACCGTGTCCCCTACGTGTGTGGCAAGGCTGAGAGCGGTGTCCTTTGAGCGCTCCCTCCTCTGGGGACAGGGGAGCCTTCACGATTCACGTTTGCCCCTCTTGGAATCCCAGCAAGCTGGGGCCTAAACATGACAGCTCAAAGGCCGTGTTCCAGCTCTCACTGGCTGGCGGGAATCGCTAGGTCCTGGCAGGACTCCAGCACTCAGCATCCTCGGCCACCACCAGCAAGTGCTGGCCGCTCAGAAACTTGCAGCTCTCATTTCCTCTAAAGGCAGCCCCAACCACAACTGGCACTTACTGGCTCAGGACGTTCAGGTTTGCGTCTGACCACGGCTGGAGATTTCTGGACATTTTGCACCCTTTTGGCCTCTCTTCCAGGAGCAGAGGGAGCCAGAGGAGAGCCTGCGGTTGCTTCTGTGCTCTGTGGAGAGGCAGCAGCGTGAGGGACAGGCAGTTACCTGTCATTTCTAACCTTATCTCTATTCAGCTCTACAACCAGCTCTACTAAGGAGAAATCATAGCCTTGGATAGCAATGGGATTCCAAGCACCTCCAACTAAAGTAAAATGGCCTAATTCAACACTACTGCATATTGCTCTGAATCAGATATTGCACCCTGCCTACTCTCAGCAAGCAACCTTCTCTCTGCAAAGCTGGGCTTTGTTTTAGTTCTTCAACAGCTCTCAAATGCAAAAGCAGCTACTACACAGCCATGCCTTTGCTATTGCTGCTGCACACATGGAAACCTAAAACTGCATCGCAATCTCTCCCAGGGCTGGAAAAGGGCAGGAAAGGTTGAGCAAAAGCACCTTGGCTTGCTGGAGAAAGAGAAAATGAACAAGGCTTCTCCTCCTAGCAAACTACAAACCAACAGACCACAAGAAAAAATTGTCACCTGCTGCAGTGCCTAAAGCCCTTGCGTGCAGGGAGGGGATGCTTGGCAGGGGATGCAAGGGCACTTGTGGCGAGCACTGTCATGTAGGCATTTAGGGAAGTCTGCTTGAAGGTGCCTCAGGAGCCTCCCTTTCCCCAGCCTAAAGCTGCCTCAGCACCTCCTCATGGCACTTGGGCTCCACACCCTTCCCCAGCTCCCTTGCCCTTCTCTGCACACGCTGCAGCCCCTCAAGGTCTTTCTTCTTCACAGGGGCCCACAACTGGACCCAGCACTCGAGCTGCGCCCTCACCCGTGCCCAGCACAGGGGGACGGTCACTGCCCTGCTCCTGCTGCCCCACTATTGCTGACACAGGCCAGCATGCCCTTGGCCTTCCTGGCCACCTGGGCACACGCTGGCTCACGTTCAGCTACTGTGGACCCGCACCCCTGGCTCCTTTTCTCCCACGCAGCTCCCCAGGCACAAAGTTGCACAGTTGACTTCAAATACAGCAGCCAGAACTTCAAGATCTCCTTCCTCTTCTTAACCCTACGAGACAGCACTCAAGGACCTGCACCTTTGCCCCCACTCTAGGCTCCAATGCAGTTTTCAAGTGCAGTTTGAAAAACAGACTCCACAACAGAAAGTAGCTGCAGAAGCATGGCAGCCTCTGGCTTCTGCCACGGAAGAAGGGTTCCCAACTGCGCACTTTGTTTCTTTTGCCACACGGGACAAGAGTGGCCCCACACAGGTGCCTGGACAACACAACCATCTCTTTGCAGCTTATCAAAAGCAAAACCACAGGCGCACTCAGAGCCCCTGTCAGCTCTGCTCCTGACTGCTCTGCCTGAAGAGGCAAAAGAACAACCTGGCAACAAAGGCACCAAAGCCCCTGACTTCATCAAGCAGCAGCTCCCCGTCCCCAGTGTGTCTCTGAACTACTCCCAGGTAGGCCCACCCAAGAAGCTCCTGTGGACAAACCACCCCAAACAACTCGTGTGCTCACATCAACACCTTTTGTGCCAGCAGCTACTTGGCCAGCCTGCGCAGTGGGACACGTCTCTCCAGGCCATCGTGTCCCCTACGTGTGTGGCAAGGCTGAGAGCGGTGTCCTTTCAGCGCTCCCTCCTCTGGGGACAGGGGAGCCTTCATGATTCACGTTTGCCCCTCTTGGAATCCCAGCAAGCTGGGGCCTAAACATGACAGCTCAAAGGCCGTGTTCCAGCTCTCACTGGCTGGCGGGAATCGCTAGGTCCTGGCAGGACTCCAGCACTCAGCATCCTCGGCCACCACCAGCAAGTGCTGGCCGCTCAGAAACTTGCAGCTCTCATTTCCTCTAAAGGCAGCCCCAACCACAACTGGCACTTACTGGCTCAGGACGTTCAGGTTTGCGTCTGACCACGGCTGGAGATTTCTGGACATTTTGCACCCTTTTGGCCTCTCCTCCAGGAGCGGAGGGAGCCAGAGAAGAGCCTGCGGTTGCTTCTGTGCTCTGTGGAGAGGCAGCAGCGTGAGGGACAGGCAGTTACCCGTCATTTCTAACCTTATCTCTATTCAGCTCTACAACCAGCTCTACTAAGGAGAAATCATAGCCTTGGATAGCAATGGGATTCCAAGCGCCTCCAACTAAAGTAAAATGGCCTAATTCAACACTACTGCATATTGCTCTGAATTAGATATTGCACCCTGCCTACTCTCAGCAAGCAACCTTCTCTCTGCAAAGCTGGGCTTTTAGTTCTTCAACAGCTCTCAAATGCAAAAGCAGCTACTACACAGCCATGCCTTTGCTATTGCTGCTGCACACATGGAAACCTAAAACTGCATCGCAATCTCTCCCAGGGCTGGAAAAGGGCAGGAAAGGTTGAGCAAAAGCACCTTGGCTTGCTGGAGAAAGAGAAAATGAACAAGGCTTCTCCTCCTAGCAAACTACAAACCAACAGACCACAAGAAAAAATTGTCACCTGCTGCAGTGCCTAAAGCCCTTGCGTGCACGGAGGGGATGCTTGGCAGGGGATGCAAGGGCACTTGTGGCGAGCACTGTCATGTAGGCATTTAGGGAAGTCTGCTTGAAGGTGCCTCAGGAGCCTCCCTTTCCCCAGCCTAAAGCTGCCTCAGCACCCCCTCATGGCACTTGGGCTCCACACCCTTCCCCAGCTCCCTTGCCCTTCTCTGCACACGCTGCAGCCCCTCAAGGTCTTTCTTCTTCACAGGGGCCCACAACTGGACCCAGCACTCGAGCTGCGCCCTCACCCGTGCCCAGCACAGGGGGACGGTCACTGCCCTGCTCCTGCTGCCCCACTATTGCTGACACAGGCCAGCATGCCCTTGGCCTTCCTGGCCACCTGGGCACACGCTGGCTCACGTTCAGCTACTGTGGACCCGCACCCCTGGCTCCTTTTCTCCCACGCAGCTCCCCAGGCACAAAGTTGCACAGTTGACTTCAAATACAGCAGCCAGAACTTCAAGATCTCCTTCCTCTTCTTAACCCTACGAGACAGCACTCAAGGACCTGCACCTTTGCCCCCACTCTAGGCTCCAATGCAGTTTTCAAGTGCAGTTTGAAAAACAGACTCCACAACAGAAAGTAGCTGCAGAAGCATGGCAGCCTCTGGCTTCTGCCACGGAAGAAGGGTTCCCAACTGCGCACTTTGTTTCTTTTGCCACACGGGACAAGAGTGGCCCCACACAGGTCCCTGGACAACACAACCATCTCTTTGCAGCTTATCAAAAGCAAAACCACAGGCGCACTCAGAGCCCCTGTCAGCTCTGCTCCTGACTGCTCTGCCTGAAGAGGCAAAAGAACAACCTGGCAACAAAGGCACCAAAGCCCCTGACTTCATCAAGCAGCAGCTCCCCGTCCCCAGTGTGTCTCTGAACTACTCCCAGGTAGGCCCACCCAAGAAGCTCCTGTGGACAAACCACCCCAAACAACTTGTGTGCTCACATCAACACCTTTTGTGCCAGCAGCTACTTGGCCAGCCTGCGCAGTGGGACACGTCTCTCCAGGCCACCGTGTCCCCTACGTGTGTGGCAAGGCTGAGAGCGGTGTCCTTTGAGCGCTCCCTCCTCTGAGGACAGGGGAGCCTTCACGATTCACGTTTGCCCCTCTTGGAATCCCAGCAAGCTGGGGCCTAAACATGACAGCTCAAAGGCCGTGTTCCAGCTCTCACTGGCTGGCGGGAATCGCTAGGTCCTGGCAGGACTCCAGCACTCAGCATCCTCGGCCACCACCAGCAAGTGCTGGCCGCTCAGAAACTTGCAGCTCTCATTTCCTCTAAAGGCAGCCCCAACCACAACTGGCACTTACTGGCTCAGGACGTGCAGGTTTGCGTCTGACCACGGCTGGAGAAGTCGGGACATTTTGCACCCGTTTGGCCTCTCCTCCAGGAGCGGAGGGAGCCAGAGAAGAGCCTGCGGTTGCTTCTGTGCTCTGTGGAGAGGCAGCAGCGTGAGGGACAGGCAGTTACCTGTCATTTCTAACCTTATCTCTATTCAGCTCTACAACCAGCTCTACTAAGGAGAAATCATAGCCTTGGATAGCAATGGGATTCCAAGCGCCTCCAACTAAAGTAAAATGGCCTAATTCAACACTACTGCATATTGCTCTGAATCAGATATTGCACCCTGCCTACTCTCAGCAAGCAACCTTCTCTCTGCAAAGCTGGGCTTTTAGTTCTTCAACAGCTCTCAAATGCAAAAGCAGCTACTACACAGCCATGCCTTTGCTATTGCTGCTGCACACATGGAAACCTAAAACTGCATCGCAATCTCTCCCAGGGCTGGAAAAGGGCAGGAAAGGTTGAGCAAAAGCACCTTGGCTTGCTGGAGAAAGAGAAAATGAACAAGGCTTCTCCTCCTAGCAAACTACAAACCAACAGACCACAAGAAAAAATTGTCACCTGCTGCAGTGCCTAAAGCCCTTGCGTGCACGGAGGGGATGCTTGGCAGGGGATGCAAGGGCACTTGTGGCGAGCACTGTCATGTAGGCATTTAGGGAAGTCTGCTTGAAGGTGCCTCAGGAGCCTCCCTTTCCCCAGCCTAAAGCTGCCTCAGCACCTCCTCATGGCACTTGGGCTCCACACCCTTCCCCAGCTCCCTTGCCCTTCTCTGCACACGCTGCAGCCCCTCAAGGTCTTTCTTCTTCACAGGGGCCCACAACTGGACCCAGCACTCGAGCTGCGCCCTCACCCGTGCCCAGCACAGGGGGACGGTCACTGCCCTGCTCCTGCTGCCCCACTATTGCTGACACAGGCCAGCATGCCCTTGGCCTTCCTGGCCACCTGGGCACACGCTGGCTCACGTTCAGCTACTGTGGACCCGCACCCCTGGCTCCTTTTCTCCCACGCAGCTCCCCAGGCACAAAGTTGCACAGTTGACTTCAAATACAGCAGCCAGAACTTCAAGATCTCCTTCCTCTTCTTAACCCTACGAGACAGCACTCAAGGACCTGCACCTTTGCCCCCACTCTAGGCTCCAATGCAGTTTTCAAGTGCAGTTTGAAAAACAGACTCCACAACAGAAAGTAGCTGCAGAAGCATGGCAGCCTCTGGCTTCTGCCACGGAAGAAGGGTTCCCAACCGCGCACTTTGTTTCTTTTGCCACACGGGACAAGAGTGGCCCCACACAGGTGCCTGGACAACACAACCATCTCTTTGCAGCTTATCAAAAGCAAAACCACAGGCGCGCTCAGAGCCCCTGTCAGCTCTGCTCCTGACTGCTCTGCCTGAAGAGGCAAAAGAACAACCTGGCAACAAAGGCATCAAAGCCCCGGACTTCATCAAGCAGCAGCTCCCCGTCCCCAGTGTGTCTCTGAACTACTCCCAGGTAGGCCCACCCAAGAAGCTCCTGTGGACAAACCACCCCAAACAACTCGTGTGCTCACATCAACACCTTTTGTGCCAGCAGCTACTTGGCCAGCCTGCGCAGTGGGACACGTCTCTCCAGGCCACCGTGTCCCCTACGTGTGTGGCAAGGCTGAGAGCGGTGTCCTTTGAGCGCTCCCTCCTCTGGGGACAGGGGAGCCTTCACGATTCACGTTTGCCCCTCTTGGAATCCCAGCAAGCTGGGGCCTAAACATGACAGCTCAAAGGCCGTGTTCCAGCTCTCACTGGCTGGCGGGAATCGCTAGGTCCTGGCAGGACTCCAGCACTCAGCATCCTCGGCCACCACCAGCAAGTGCTGGCCGCTCAGAAACTTGCAGCTCTCATTTCCTCTAAAGGCAGCCCCAACCACAACTGGCACTTACTGGCTCAGGACGTTCAGGTTTGCGTCTGACCACGGCTGGAGAAGTCGGGACATTTTGCACCCGTTTGGCCTCTCCTCCAGGAGCGGAGGGAGCCAGAGAAGAGCCTGCGGTTGCTTCTGTGCTCTGTGGAGAGGCAGCAGCGTGAGGGACAGGCAGTTACCTGTCATTTCTAACCTTATCTCTATTCAGCTCTACAACCAGCTCTACTAAGGAGAAATCATAGCCTTGGATAGCAATGGGATTCCAAGCACCTCCAACTAAAGTAAAATGGCCTAATTCAACACTACTGCATATTGCTCTGAATCAGATATTGCACCCTGCCTACTCTCAGCAAGCAACCTTCTCTCTGCAAAGCTGGGCTTTGTTTTAGTTCTTCAACAGCTCTCAAATGCAAAAGCAGCTACTACACAGCCATGCCTTTGCTATTGCTGCTGCACACATGGAAACCTAAAACTGCATCGCAATCTCTCCCAGGGCTGGAAAAGGGCAGGAAAGGTTGAGCAAAAGCACCTTGGCTTGCTGGAGAAAGAGAAAATGAACAAGGCTTCTCCTCCTAGCAAACTACAAACCAACAGACCACAAGAAAAAATTGTCACCTGCTGCAGTGCCTAAAGCCCTTGCGTGCACGGAGGGGATGCTTGGCAGGGGATGCAAGGGCACTTGTGGCGAGCACTGTCATGTAGGCATTTAGGGAAGTCTGCTTGAAGGTGCCTCAGGAGCCTCCCTTTCCCCAGCCTAAAGCTGCCTCAGCACCTCCTCATGGCACTTGGGCTCCACACCCTTCCCCAGCTCCCTTGCCCTTCTCTGCACACGCTGCAGCCCCTCAAGGTCTTTCTTCTTCACAGGGGCCCACAACTGGACCCAGCACTCGAGCTGCGCCCTCACCCGTGCCCAGCACAGGGGGACGGTCACTGCCCTGCTCCTGCTGCCCCACTATTGCTGACACAGGCCAGCATGCCCTTGGCCTTCCTGGCCACCTGGGCACACGCTGGCTCACGTTCAGCTACTGTGGACCCGCACCCCTGGCTCCTTTTCTCCCACGCAGCTCCCCAGGCACAAAGTTGCACAGTTGACTTCAAATACAGCAGCCAGAACTTCAAGATCTCCTTCCTCTTCTTAACCCTACGAGACAGCACTCAAGGACCTGCACCTTTGCCCCCACTCTAGGCTCCAATGCAGTTTTCAAGTGCAGTTTGAAAAACAGACTCCACAACAGAAAGTAGCTGCAGAAGCATGGCAGCCTCTGGCTTCTGCCACGGAAGAAGGGTTCCCAACCGCGCACTTTGTTTCTTTTGCCACACGGGACAAGAGTGGCCCCACACAGGTGCCTGGACAACACAACCATCTCTTTGCAGCTTATCAAAAGCAAAACCAAAGGCGCGCTCAGAGCCCCTGTCAGCTCTGCTCCTGACTGCTCTGCCTGAAGAGGCAAAAGAACAACCTGGCAACAAAGGCACCAAAGCCCCGGACTTCATCAAGCAGCAGCTCCCCGTCCCCAGTGTGTCTCTGAACTACTCCCAGGTAGGCCCACCCAAGAAGCTCCTGTGGACAAACCACCCCAAACAACTCGTGTGCTCACATCAACACCTTTTGTGCCAGCAGCTACTTGGCCAGCCTGCGCAGTGGGACACGTCTCTCCAGGCCATCGTGTCCCCTACGTGTGTGGCAAGGCTGAGAGCGGTGTCCTTTCAGCGCTCCCTCCTCTGGGGACAGGGGAGCCTTCATGATTCACGTTTGCCCCTCTTGGAATCCCAGCAAGCTGGGGCCTAAACATGACAGCTCAAAGGCCGTGTTCCAGCTCTCACTGGCTGGCGGGAATCGCTAGGTCCTGGCAGGACTCCAGCACTCAGCATCCTCGGCCACCACCAGCAAGTGCTGGCCGCTCAGAAACTTGCAGCTCTCATTTCCTCTAAAGGCAGCCCCAACCACAACTGGCACTTACTGGCTCAGGACGTTCAGGTTTGCGTCTGACCACGGCTGGAGATTTCTGGACATTTTGCACCCTTTTGGCCTCTCCTCCAGGAGCGGAGGGAGCCAGAGAAGAGCCTGCGGTTGCTTCTGTGCTCTGTGGAGAGGCAGCAGCGTGAGGGACAGGCAGTTACCTGTCATTTCTAACCTTATCTCTATTCAGCTCTACAACCAGCTCTACTAAGGAGAAATCATAGCCTTGGATAGCAATGGGATTCCAAGCGCCTCCAACTAAAGTAAAATGGCCTAATTCAACACTACTGCATATTGCTCTGAATTAGATATTGCACCCTGCCTACTCTCAGCAAGCAACCTTCTCTCTGCAAAGCTGGGCTTTTAGTTCTTCAACAGCTCTCAAATGCAAAAGCAGCTACTACACAGCCATGCCTTTGCTATTGCTGCTGCACACATGGAAACCTAAAACTGCATCGCAATCTCTCCCAGGGCTGGAAAAGGGCAGGAAAGGTTGAGCAAAAGCACCTTGGCTTGCTGGAGAAAGAGAAAATGAACAAGGCTTCTCCTCCTAGCAAACTACAAACCAACAGACCACAAGAAAAAATTGTCACCTGCTGCAGTGCCTAAAGCCCTTGCGTGCACGGAGGGGATGCTTGGCAGGGGATGCAAGGGCACTTGTGGCGAGCACTGTCATGTAGGCATTTAGGGAAGTCTGCTTGAAGGTGCCTCAGGAGCCTCCCTTTCCCCAGCCTAAAGCTGCCTCAGCACCCCCTCATGGCACTTGGGCTCCACACCCTTCCCCAGCTCCCTTGCCCTTCTCTGCACACGCTGCAGCCCCTCAAGGTCTTTCTTCTTCACAGGGGCCCACAACTGGACCCAGCACTCGAGCTGCGCCCTCACCCGTGCCCAGCACAGGGGGACGGTCACTGCCCTGCTCCTGCTGCCCCACTATTGCTGACACAGGCCAGCATGCCCTTGGCCTTCCTGGCCACCTGGGCACACGCTGGCTCACGTTCAGCTACTGTGGACCCGCACCCCTGGCTCCTTTTCTCCCACGCAGCTCCCCAGGCACAAAGTTGCACAGTTGACTTCAAATACAGCAGCCAGAACTTCAAGATCTCCTTCCTCTTCTTAACCCTACGAGACAGCACTCAAGGACCTGCACCTTTGCCCCCACTCTAGGCTCCAATGCAGTTTTCAAGTGCAGTTTGAAAAACAGACTCCACAACAGAAAGTAGCTGCAGAAACGTGGCAGCCTCTGGCTTCTGCCACGGAAGAAGGGTTCCCAACTGCGCACTTTGTTTCTTTTGCCACACGGGACAAGAGTGGCCCCACACAGGTGCCTGGACAACACAACCATCTCTTTGCAGCTTATCAAAAGCAAAACCACAGGCGCACTCAGAGCCCCTGTCAGCTCTGCTCCTGACTGCTCTGCCTGAAGAGGCAAAAGAACAACCTGGCAACAAAGGCACCAAAGCCCCTGACTTCATCAAGCAGCAGCTCCCCGTCCCCAGTGTGTCTCTGAACTACTCCCAGGTAGGCCCACCCAAGAAGCTCCTGTGGACAAACCACCCCAAACAACTCGTGTGCTCACATCAACACCTTTTGTGCCAGCAGCTACTTGGCCAGCCTGCGCAGTGGGACACGTCTCTCCAGGCCACCGTGTCCCCTACGTGTGTGGCAAGGCTGAGAGCGGTGTCCTTTGAGCGCTCCCTCCTCTGAGGACAGGGGAGCCTTCACGATTCACGTTTGCCCCTCTTGGAATCCCAGCAAGCTGGGGCCTAAACATGACAGCTCAAAGGCCGTGTTCCAGCTCTCACTGGCTGGCGGGAATCGCTAGGTCCTGGCAGGACTCCAGCACTCAGCATCCTCGGCCACCACCAGCAAGTGCTGGCCGCTCAGAAACTTGCAGCTCTCATTTCCTCTAAAGGCAGCCCCAACCACAACTGGCACTTACTGGCTCAGGACGTTCAGGTTTGCGTCTGACCACGGCTGGAGATTTCTGGACATTTTGCACCCTTTTGGCCTCTCCTCCAGGAGCGGAGGGAGCCAGAGAAGAGCCTGCGGTTGCTTCTGTGCTCTGTGGAGAGGCAGCAGCGTGAGGGACAGGCAGTTACCTGTCATTTCTAACCTTATCTCTATTCAGCTCTACAACCAGCTCTACTAAGGAGAAATCATAGCCTTGGATAGCAATGGGATTCCAAGCACTTCCAACTAAAGTAAAATGGCCTAATTCAACACTACTGCATATTGCTCTGAATTAGATATTGCACCCTGCCTACTCTCAGCAAGCAACCTTCTCTCTGCAAAGCTGGGCTTTGTTTTAGTTCTTCAACAGCTCTCAAATGCAAAAGCAGCTACTACACAGCCATGCCTTTGCTATTGCTGCTGCACACATGGAAACCTAAAACTGCATCGCAATCTCTCCCAGGGCTGGAAAAGGGCAGGAAAGGTTGAGCAAAAGCACCTTGGCTTGCTGGAGAAAGAGAAAATGAACAAGGCTTCTCCTCCTAGCAAACTACAAACCAACAGACCACAAGAAAAAATTGTCACCTGCTGCAGTGCCTAAAGCCCTTGCGTGCACGGAGGGGATGCTTGGCAGGGGATGCAAGGGCACTTGTGGCGAGCACTGTCATGTAGGCATTTAGGGAAGTCTGCTTGAAGGTGCCTCAGGAGCCTCCCTTTCCCCAGCCTAAAGCTGCCTCAGCACCTCCTCATGGCACTTGGGCTCCACACCCTTCCCCAGCTCCCTTGCCCTTCTCTGCACACGCTGCAGCCCCTCAAGGTCTTTCTTCTTCACAGGGGCCCACAACTGGACCCAGCACTCGAGCTGCGCCCTCACCCGTGCCCAGCACAGGGGGACGGTCACTGCCCTGCTCCTGCTGCCCCACTATTGCTGACACAGGCCAGCATGCCCTTGGCCTTCCTGGCCACCTGGGCACACGCTGGCTCACGTTCAGCTACTGTGGACCCGCACCCCTGGCTCCTTTTCTCCCACGCAGCTCCCCAGGCACAAAGTTGCACAGTTGACTTCAAATACAGCAGCCAGAACTTCAAGATCTCCTTCCTCTTCTTAACCCTACGAGACAGCACTCAAGGACCTGCACCTTTGCCCCCACTCTAGGCTCCAATGCAGTTTTCAAGTGCAGTTTGAGAAACAGACTCCACAACAGAAAGTAGCTGCAGAAGCATGGCAGCCTCTGGCTTCTGCCACGGAAGAAGGGTTCCCAACTGCGCACTTTGTTTCTTTTGCCACACGGGACAAGAGTGGCCCCACACAGGTCCCTGGACAACACAACCATCTCTTTGCAGCTTATCAAAAGCAAAACCACAGGCGCACTCAGAGCCCCTGTCAGCTCTGCTCCTGACTGCTCTGCCTGAAGAGGCAAAAGAACAACCTGGCAACAAAGGCACCAAAGCCCCGGACTTCATCAAGCAGCAGCTCCCCGTCCCCAGTGTGTCTCTGAACTACTCCCAGGTAGGCCCACCCAAGAAGCTCCTGTGGACAAACCACCCCAAACAACTCGTGTGCTCACATCAACACCTTTTGTGCCAGCAGCTACTTGGCCAGCCTGCGCAGTGAGACACGTCTCTCCAGGCCATCGTGTCCCCTACGTGTGTGGCAAGGCTGAGAGCGGTGTCCTTTCAGCGCTCCCTCCTCTGGGGACAGGGGAGCCTTCATGATTCACGTTTGCCCCTCTTGGAATCCCAGCAAGCTGGGGCCTAAACATGACAGCTCAAAGGCCGTGTTCCAGCTCTCACTGGCTGGCGGGAATCGCTAGGTCCTGGCAGGACTCCAGCACTCAGCATCCTCGGCCACCACCAGCAAGTGCTGGCCGCTCAGAAACTTGCAGCTCTCATTTCCTCTAAAGGCAGCCCCAACCACAACTGGCACTTACTGGCTCAGGACGTTCAGGTTTGCGTCTGACCACGGCTGGAGATTTCTGGACATTTTGCACCCTTTTGGCCTCTCCTCCAGGAGCGGAGGGAGCCAGAGAAGAGCCTGCGGTTGCTTCTGTGCTCTGTGGAGAGGCAGCAGCGTGAGGGACAGGCAGTTACCTGTCATTTCTAACCTTATCTCTATTCAGCTCTACAACCAGCTCTACTAAGGAGAAATCATAGCCTTGGATAGCAATGGGATTCCAAGCGCCTCCAACTAAAGTAAAATGGCCTAATTCAACACTACTGCATATTGCTCTGAATTAGATATTGCACCCTGCCTACTCTCAGCAAGCAACCTTCTCTCTGCAAAGCTGGGCTTTTAGTTCTTCAACAGCTCTCAAATGCAAAAGCAGCTACTACACAGCCATGCCTTTGCTATTGCTGCTGCACACATGGAAACCTAAAACTGCATCGCAATCTCTCCCAGGGCTGGAAAAGGGCAGGAAAGGTTGAGCAAAAGCACCTTGGCTTGCTGGAGAAAGAGAAAATGAACAAGGCTTCTCCTCCTAGCAAACTACAAACCAACAGACCACAAGAAAAAATTGTCACCTGCTGCAGTGCCTAAAGCCCTTGCGTGCACGGAGGGGATGCTTGGCAGGGGATGCAAGGGCACTTGTGGCGAGCACTGTCATGTAGGCATTTAGGGAAGTCTGCTTGAAGGTGCCTCAGGAGCCTCCCTTTCCCCAGCCTAAAGCTGCCTCAGCACCCCCTCATGGCACTTGGGCTCCACACCCTTCCCCAGCTCCCTTGCCCTTCTCTGCACACGCTGCAGCCCCTCAAGGTCTTTCTTCTTCACAGGGGCCCACAACTGGACCCAGCACTCGAGCTGCGCCCTCACCCGTGCCCAGCACAGGGGGACGGTCACTGCCCTGCTCCTGCTGCCCCACTATTGCTGACACAGGCCAGCATGCCCTTGGCCTTCCTGGCCACCTGGGCACACGCTGGCTCACGTTCAGCTACTGTGGACCCGCACCCCTGGCTCCTTTTCTCCCACGCAGCTCCCCAGGCACAAAGTTGCACAGTTGACTTCAAATACAGCAGCCAGAACTTCAAGATCTCCTTCCTCTTCTTAACCCTACGAGACAGCACTCAAGGACCTGCACCTTTGCCCCCACTCTAGGCTCCAATGCAGTTTTCAAGTGCAGTTTGAAAAACAGACTCCACAACAGAAAGTAGCTGCAGAAACGTGGCAGCCTCTGGCTTCTGCCACGGAAGAAGGGTTCCCAACTGCGCACTTTGTTTCTTTTGCCACACGGGACAAGAGTGGCCCCACACAGGTGCCTGGACAACACAACCATCTCTTTGCAGCTTATCAAAAGCAAAACCACAGGCGCACTCAGAGCCCCTGTCAGCTCTGCTCCTGACTGCTCTGCCTGAAGAGGCAAAAGAACAACCTGGCAACAAAGGCACCAAAGCCCCTGACTTCATCAAGCAGCAGCTCCCCGTCCCCAGTGTGTCTCTGAACTACTCCCAGGTAGGCCCACCCAAGAAGCTCCTGTGGACAAACCACCCCAAACAACTCGTGTGCTCACATCAACACCTTTTGTGCCAGCAGCTACTTGGCCAGCCTGCGCAGTGGGACACGTCTCTCCAGGCCACCGTGTCCCCTACGTGTGTGGCAAGGCTGAGAGCGGTGTCCTTTGAGCGCTCCCTCCTCTGAGGACAGGGGAGCCTTCACGATTCACGTTTGCCCCTCTTGGAATCCCAGCAAGCTGGGGCCTAAACATGACAGCTCAAAGGCCGTGTTCCAGCTCTCACTGGCTGGCGGGAATCGCTAGGTCCTGGCAGGACTCCAGCACTCAGCATCCTCGGCCACCACCAGCAAGTGCTGGCCGCTCAGAAACTTGCAGCTCTCATTTCCTCTAAAGGCAGCCCCAACCACAACTGGCACTTACTGGCTCAGGACGTTCAGGTTTGCGTCTGACCACGGCTGGAGATTTCTGGACATTTTGCACCCTTTTGGCCTCTCCTCCAGGAGCGGAGGGAGCCAGAGAAGAGCCTGCGGTTGCTTCTGTGCTCTGTGGAGAGGCAGCAGCGTGAGGGACAGGCAGTTACCTGTCATTTCTAACCTTATCTCTATTCAGCTCTACAACCAGCTCTACTAAGGAGAAATCATAGCCTTGGATAGCAATGGGATTCCAAGCACTTCCAACTAAAGTAAAATGGCCTAATTCAACACTACTGCATATTGCTCTGAATTAGATATTGCACCCTGCCTACTCTCAGCAAGCAACCTTCTCTCTGCAAAGCTGGGCTTTTAGTTCTTCAACAGCTCTCAAATGCAAAAGCAGCTACTACACAGCCATGCCTTTGCTATTGCTGCTGCACACATGGAAACCTAAAACTGCATCGCAATCTCTCCCAGGGCTGGAAAAGGGCAGGAAAGGTTGAGCAAAAGCACCTTGGCTTGCTGGAGAAAGAGAAAATGAACAAGGCTTCTCCTCCTAGCAAACTACAAACCAACAGACCACAAGAAAAAATTGTCACCTGCTGCAGTGCCTAAAGCCCTTGCGTGCACGGAGGGGATGCTTGGCAGGGGATGCAAGGGCACTTGTGGCGAGCACTGTCATGTAGGCATTTAGGGAAGTCTGCTTGAAGGTGCCTCAGGAGCCTCCCTTTCCCCAGCCTAAAGCTGCCTCAGCACCTCCTCATGGCACTTGGGCTCCACACCCTTCCCCAGCTCCCTTGCCCTTCTCTGCACACGCTGCAGCCCCTCAAGGTCTTTCTTCTTCACAGGGGCCCACAACTGGACCCAGCACTCGAGCTGCGCCCTCACCCGTGCCCAGCACAGGGGGACGGTCACTGCCCTGCTCCTGCTGCCCCACTATTGCTGACACAGGCCAGCATGCCCTTGGCCTTCCTGGCCACCTGGGCACACGCTGGCTCACGTTCAGCTACTGTGGACCCGCACCCCTGGCTCCTTTTCTCCCACGCAGCTCCCCAGGCACAAGGTTGCACAGTTGACTTCAAATACAGCAGCCAGAACTTCAAGATCTCCTTCCTCTTCTTAACCCTACGAGACAGCACTCAAGGACCTGCACCTTTGCCCCCACTCTAGGCTCCAATGCAGTTTTCAAGTGCAGTTTGAAAAACAGACTCCACAACAGAAAGTAGCTGCAGAAGCATGGCAGCCTCTGGCTTCTGCCACGGAAGAAGGGTTCCCAACTGCGCACTTTGTTTCTTTTGCCACACGGGACAAGAGTGGCCCCACACAGGTCCCTGGACAACACAACCATCTCTTTGCAGCTTATCAAAAGCAAAACCACAGGCGCGCTCAGAGCCCCTGTCAGCTCTGCTCCTGACTGCTCTGCCTGAAGAGGCAAAAGAACAATCTGGCAACAAAGGCACCAAAGCCCCGGACTTCATCAAGCAGCAGCTCCCCGTCCCCAGTGTGTCTCTGAACTACTCCCAGGTAGGCCCACCCAAGAAGCTCCTGTGGACAAACCACCCCAAACAACTCGTGTGCTCACATCAACACCTTTTGTGCCAGCAGCTACTTGGCCAGCCTGCGCAGTGGGACACGTCTCTCCAGGCCACCGTGTCCCCTACGTGTGTGGCAAGGCTGAGAGCGGTGTCCTTTGAGCGCTCCCTCCTCTGGGGACAGGGGAGCCTTCACGATTCACGTTTGCCCCTCTTGGAATCCCAGCAAGCTGGGGCCTAAACATGACAGCTCAAAGGCCGTGTTCCAGCTCTCACTGGCTGGCAGGAATCGCTAGGTCCTGGCAGGACTCCAGCACTCAGCATCCTCGGCCACCACCAGCAAGTGCTGGCCGCTCAGAAACTTGCAGCTCTCATTTCCTCTAAAGGCAGCCCCAACCACAACTGGCACTTACTGGCTCAGGACGTTCAGGTTTGCGTCTGACCACGGCTGGAGATTTCTGGACATTTTGCACCCTTTTGGCCTCTCCTCCAGGAGCGGAGGGAGCCAGAGGAGAGCCTGCGGTTGCTTCTGTGCTCTGTGGAGAGGCAGCAGCGTGAGGGACAGGCAGTTACCTGTCATTTCTAACCTTATCTCTATTCAGCTCTACAACCAGCTCTACTAAGGAGAAATCATAGCCTTGGATAGCAATGGGATTCCAAGCGCCTCCAACTAAAGTAAAATGGCCTAATTCAACACTACTGCATATTGCTCTGAATCAGATATTGCACCCTGCCTACTCTCAGCAAGCAACCTTCTCTCTGCAAAGCTGGGCTTTTAGTTCTTCAACAGCTCTCAAATGCAAAAGCAGCTACTACACAGCCATGCCTTCGCTATTGCTGCTGCACACATGGAAACCTAAAACTGCATCGCAATCTCTCCCAGGGCTGGAAAAGGGCAGGAAAGGTTGAGCAAAAGCACCTTGGCTTGCTGGAGAAAGAGAAAATGAACAAGGCTTCTCCTCCTAGCAAACTACAAACCAACAGACCACAAGAAAAAATTGTCACCTGCTGCAGTGCCTAAAGCCCTTGCGTGCACGGAGGGGATGCTTGGCAGGGGATGCAAGGGCACTTGTGGCGAGCACTGTCATGTAGGCATTTAGGGAAGTCTGCTTGAAGGTCCCTCAGGAGCCTCCCTTTCTCCAGCCTAAAGCTGCCTCAGCACCTCCTCATGGCACTTGGGCTCCACACCCTTCCCCAGCTCCCTTGCCCTTCTCTGCACACGCTGCAGCCCCTCAAGGTCTTTCTTCTTCACAGGGGCCCACAACTGGACCCAGCACTCGAGCTGCGCCCTCACCCGTGCCCAGCACAGGGGGACGGTCACTGCCCTGCTCCTGCTGCCCCACTATTGCTGACACAGGCCAGCATGCCCTTGGCCTTCCTGGCCACCTGGGCACACGCTGGCTCACGTTCAGCTACTGTGGACCCGCACCCCTGGCTCCTTTTCTCCCACGCAGCTCCCCAGGCACAAGGTTGCACAGTTGACTTCAAATACAGCAGCCAGAACTTCAAGATCTCCTTCCTCTTCTTAACCCTACGAGACAGCACTCAAGGACCTGCACCTTTGCCCCCACTCTAGGCTCCAATGCAGTTTTCAAGTGCAGTTTGAGAAACAGACTCCACAACAGAAAGTAGCTGCAGAAGCATGGCAGCCTCTGGCTTCTGCCACGGAAGAAGGGTTCCCAACTGCGCACTTTGTTTCTTTTGCCACACGGGACAAGAGTGGCCCCACACAGGTCCCTGGACAACACAACCATCTCTTTGCAGCTTATCAAAAGCAAAACCACAGGCGCGCTCAGAGCCCCTGTCAGCTCTGCTCCTGACTGCTCTGCCTGAAGAGGCAAAAGAACAACCTGGCAACAAAGGCACCAAAGCCCCGGACTTCATCAAGCAGCAGCTCCCCGTCCCCAGTGTGTCTCTGAACTACTCCCAGGTAGGCCCACCCAAGAAGCTCCTGTGGACAAACCACCCCAAACAACTCGTGTGCTCACATCAACACCTTTTGTGCCAGCAGCTACTTGGCCAGCCTGCGCAGTGGGACACGTCTCTCCAGGCCACCGTGTCCCCTACGTGTGTGGCAAGGCTGAGAGCGGTGTCCTTTCAGCGCTCCCTCCTCTGGGGACAGGGGAGCCTTCACGATTCACGTTTGCCCCTCTTGGAATCCCAGCAAGCTGGGGCCTAAACATGACAGCTCAAAGGCCGTGTTCCAGCTCTCACTGGCTGGCGGGAATCGCTAGGTCCTGGCAGGACTCCAGCACTCAGCATCCTCGGCCACCACCAGCAAGTGCTGGCCGCTCAGAAACTTGCAGCTCTCATTTCCTCTAAAGGCAGCCCCAACCACAACTGGCACTTACTGGCTCAGGACGTTCAGGTTTGCGTCTGACCACGGCTGGAGAAGTCGGGACATTTTGCTCCTCTTCAGCCTCTTCTCCAGGAGCGGAGGGAGCCAGAGGAGAGCCTGCGGTTGCTTCTGTGCTCTGTGGAGAGGCAGCAGCGTGAGGGACAGGCAGTTACCTGTCATTTCTAACCTTATCTCTATTCAGCTCTACAACCAGCTCTACTAAGGAGAAATCATAGCCTTGGATAGCAATGGGATTCCAAGCGCCTCCAACTAAAGTAAAATGGCCTAATTCAACACTACTGCATATTGCTCTGAATCAGATATTGCACCCTGCCTACTCTCAGCAAGCAACCTTCTCTCTGCAAAGCTGGGCTTTTAGTTCTTCAACAGCTCTCAAATGCAAAAGCAGCTATTACACAGCCATGCCTTTGCTATTGCTGCTGCACACATGGAAACCTAAAACTGCATCGCAATCTCTCCCAGGGCTGGAAAAGGGCAGGAAAGGTTGAGCAAAAGCACCTTGGCTTGCTGGAGAAAGAGAAAATGAACAAGGCTTCTCCTCCTAGCAAACTACAAACCAACAGACCACAAGAAAAAATTGTCACCTGCTGCAGTGCCTAAAGCCCTTGCGTGCACGGAGGGGATGCTTGGCAGGGGATGCAAGGGCACTTGTGGCGAGCACTGTCATGTAGGCATTTAGGGAAGTCTGCTTGAAGGTCCCTCAGGAGCCTCCCTTTCCCCAGCCTAAAGCTGCCTCAGCACCTCCTCATGGCACTTGGGCTCCACACCCTTCCCCAGCTCCCTTGCCCTTCTCTGCACACGCTGCAGCCCCTCAAGGTCTTTCTTCTTCACAGGGGCCCACAACTGGACCCAGCACTCGAGCTGCGCCCTCACCCGTGCTCAGCACAGGGGGACGGTCACTGCCCTGCTCCTGCTGCCCCACTATTGCTGACACAGGCCAGCATGCCCTTGGCCTTCCTGGCCACCTGGGCACACGCTGGCTCACGTTCAGCTACTGTGGACCCGCACCCCTGGCTCCTTTTCTCCCACGCAGCTCCCCAGGCACAAGGTTGCACAGTTGACTTCAAATACAGCAGCCAGAACTTCAAGATCTCCTTCCTCTTCTTAACCCTACGAGACAGCACTCAAGGACCTGCACCTTTGCCCCCACTCTAGGCTCCAATGCAGTTTTCAAGTGCAGTTTGAAAAACAGACTTCACAACAGAAAGTAGCTGCAGAAGCATGGCAGCCTCTGGCTTCTGCCACGGAAGAAGGGTTCCCAACTGCGCACTTTGTTTCTTTTGCCACACGGGACAAGAGTGGCCCCACACAGGTCCCTGGACAACACAACCATCTCTTTGCAGCTTATCAAAAGCAAAACCACAGGCGCGCTCAGAGCCCCTGTCAGCTCTGCTCCTGACTGCTCTGCCTGAAGAGGCAAAAGAACAACCTGGCAACAAAGGCACCAAAGCCCCTGACTTCATCAAGCAGCAGCTCCCCGTCCCCAGTGTGTCTCTGAACTACTCCCAGGTAGGCCCACCCAAGCAGCTCCTGTGGACAAACCACCCCAAACAACTCGTGTGCTCACATCAACACCTTTTGTGCCAGCAGCTACTTGGCCAGCCTGCGCAGTGGGACACGTCTCTCCAGGCCACCGTGTCCCCTACGTGTGTGGCAAGGCTGAGAGCGGTGTCCTTTCAGCGCTCCCTCCTCTGGGGACAGGGGAGCCTTCACGATTCACGTTTGCCCCTCTTGGAATCCCAGCAAGCTGGGGCCTAAACATGACAGCTCAAAGGCCGTGTTCCAGCTCTCACTGGCTGGCGGGAATCGCTAGGTCCTGGCAGGACTCCAGCACTCAGCATCCTCGGCCACCACCAGCAAGTGCTGGCCGCTCAGAAACTTGCAGCTCTCATTTCCTCTAAAGGCAGCCCCAACCACAA
The DNA here is from genome assembly GCF_020740725.1 of Corvus hawaiiensis. Classification (NCBI taxonomy): domain Eukaryota; kingdom Metazoa; phylum Chordata; class Aves; order Passeriformes; family Corvidae; genus Corvus; species Corvus hawaiiensis. The sequence goes on along the minus strand of NC_063255.1, from coordinate 76,595,770 downwards.
CTGGCACTTACTGGCTCAGGACGTTCAGGTTTGCGTCTGACCACGGCTGGAGATTTCTGGACATTTTGCACCCTTTTGGCCTCTCCTCCAGGAGCGGAGGGAGCCAGAGGAGAGCCTGCGGTTGCTTCTGTGCTCTGTGGAGAGGCAGCAGCGTGAGGGACAGGCAGTTACCTGTCATTTCTAACCTTATCTCTATTCAGCTCTACAACCAGCTCTACTAAGGAGAAATCATAGCCTTGGATAGCAATGGGATTCCAAGCGCCTCCAACTAAAGTAAAATGGCCTAATTCAACACTACTGCATATTGCTCTGAATCAGATATTGCACCCTGCCTACTCTCAGCAAGCAACCTTCTCTCTGCAAAGCTGGGCTTTTAGTTCTTCAACAGCTCTCAAATGCAAAAGCAGCTATTACACAGCCATGCCTTTGCTATTGCTGCTGCACACATGGAAACCTAAAACTGCATCGCAATCTCTCCCAGGGCTGGAAAAGGGCAGGAAAGGTTGAGCAAAAGCACCTTGGCTTGCTGGAGAAAGAGAAAATGAACAAGGCTTCTCCTCCTAGCAAACTACAAACCAACAGACCACAAGAAAAAATTGTCACCTGCTGCAGTGCCTAAAGCCCTTGCGTGCACGGAGGGGATGCTTGGCAGGGGATGCAAGGGCACTTGTGGCGAGCACTGTCATGTAGGCATTTAGGGAAGTCTGCTTGAAGGTGCCTCAGGAGCCTCCCTTTCTCCAGCCTAAAGCTGCCTCAGCACCTCCTCATGGCACTTGGGCTCCACACCCTTCCCCAGCTCCCTTGCCCTTCTCTGCACACGCTGCAGCCCCTCAAGGTCTTTCTTCTTCACAGGGGCCCACAACTGGACCCAGCACTCGAGCTGCGCCCTCACCCGTGCCCAGCACAGGGGGACGGTCACTGCCCTGCTCCTGCTGCCCCACTATTGCTGACACAGGCCAGCATGCCCTTGGCCTTCCTGGCCACCTGGGCACACGCTGGCTCACGTTCAGCTACTGTGGACCCGCACTCCTGGCTCCTTTTCTCCCACGCAGCTCCCCAGGCACAAGGTTGCACAGTTGACTTCAAATACAGCAGCCAGAACTTCAAGATCTCCTTCCTCTTCTTAACCCTACGAGACAGCACTCAAGGACCTGCACCTTTGCCCCCACTCTAGGCTCCAATGCAGTTTTCAAGTGCAGTTTGAAAAACAGACTCCACAACAGAAAGTAGCTGCAGAAGCATGGCAGCCTCTGGCTTCTGCCACGGAAGAAGGGTTCCCAACTGCGCACTTTGTTTCTTTTGCCACACGGGACAAGAGTGGCCCCACACAGGTCCCTGGACAACACAACCATCTCTTTGCAGCTTATCAAAAGCAAAACCACAGGCGCGCTCAGAGCCCCTGTCAGCTCTGCTCCTGACTGCTCTGCCTGAAGAGGCAAAAGAACAACCTGGCAACAAAGGCACCAAAGCCCCGGACTTCATCAAGCAGCAGCTCCCCGTCCCCAGTGTGTCTCTGAACTACTCCCAGGTAGGCCCACCCAAGAAGCTCCTGTGGACAAACCACCCCAAACAACTCGTGTGCTCACATCAACACCTTTTGTGCCAGCAGCTACTTGGCCAGCCTGCGCAGTGGGACACGTCTCTCCAGGCCACCGTGTCCCCTACGTGTGTGGCAAGGCTGAGAGCGGTGTCCTTTCAGCGCTCCCTCCTCTGGGGACAGGGGAGCCTTCACGATTCACGTTTGCCCCTCTTGGAATCCCAGCAAGCTGGGGCCTAAACATGACAGCTCAAAGGCCGTGTTCCAGCTCTCACTGGCTGGCGGGAATCGCTAGGTCCTGGCAGGACTCCAGCACTCAGCATCCTCGGCCACCACCAGCAAGTGCTGGCCGCTCAGAAACTTGCAGCTCTCATTTCCTCTAAAGACAGCCCCAACCACAACTGGCACTTACTGGCTCAGGACGTGCAGGTTTGCGTCTGACCACGGCTGGAGAAGTCGGGACATTTTGCTCCTCTTCAGCCTCTTCTCCAGGAGCGGAGGGAGCCAGAGGAGAGCCTGCGGTTGCTTCTGTGCTCTGTGGAGAGGCAGCAGCGTGAGGGACAGGCAGTTACCTGTCATTTCTAACCTTATCTCTATTCAGCTCTACAACCAGCTCTACTAAGGAGAAATCATAGCCTTGGATAGCAATGGGATTCCAAGCGCCTCCAACTAAAGTAAAATGGCCTAATTCAACACTACTGCATATTGCTCTGAATCAGATATTGCACCCTGCCTACTCTCAGCAAGCAACCTTCTCTCTGCAAAGCTGGGCTTTTAGTTCTTCAACAGCTCTCAAATGCAAAAGCAGCTATTACACAGCCATGCCTTTCCTATTGCTGCTGCACACGTGGAAACCTAAAACTGCATCGCAATCTCTCCCAAGGCTGGAAAAGGGCAGGAAAGGTTGAGCAAAAGCACCTTGGCTTGCTGGAGAAAGAGAAAATGAACAAGGCTTCTCCTCCTAGCAAACTACAAACCAACAGACCACAAGAAAAAATTGTCACCTGCTGCAGTGCCTAAAGCCCTTGCGTGCACGGAGGGGATGCTTGGCAGGGGATGCAAGGGCACTTGTGGCGAGCACTGTCATGTAGGCATTTAGGGAAGTCTGCTTGAAGGTGCCTCAGGAGCCTCCCTTTCTCCAGCCTAAAGCTGCCTCAGCACCTCCTCATGGCACTTGGGCTCCACACCCTTCCCCAGCTCCCTTGCCCTTCTCTGCACACGCTGCAGCCCCTCAAGGTCTTTCTTCTTCACAGGGGCCCACAACTGGACCCAGCACTCGAGCTGCGCCCTCACCCGTGCTCAGCACAGGGGGACGGTCACTGCCCTGCTCCTGCTGCCCCACTATTGCTGACACAGGCCAGCATGCCCTTGGCCTTCCTGGCCACCTGGGCACACGCTGGCTCACGTTCAGCTACTGTGGACCCGCACCCCTGGCTCCTTTTCTCCCACGCAGCTCCCCAGGCACAAAGTTGCACAGTTGACTTCAAATACAGCAGCCAGAACTTCAAGATCTCCTTCCTCTTCTTAACCCTACGAGACAGCACTCAAGGACCTGCACCTTTGCCCCCACTCTAGGCTCCAATGCAGTTTTCAAGTGCAGTTTGAGAAACAGACTCCACAACAGAAAGTAGCTGCAGAAGCATGGCAGCCTCTGGCTTCTGCCACGGAAGAAGGGTTCCCAACTGCGCACTTTGTTTCCTTTGCCACACGGGACAAGAGTGGCCCCACACAGGTCCCTGGACAACACAACCATCTCTTTGCAGCTTATCAAAAGCAAAACCACAGGCGCACTCAGAGCCCCTGTCAGCTCTGCTCCTGACTGCTCTGCCTGAAGAGGCGAAAGAACAACCTGGCAACAAAGGCACCAAAGCCCCGGACTTCATCAAGCAGCAGCTCCCCGTCCCCAGTGTGTCTCTGAACTACTCCCAGGTAGGCCCACCCAAGAAGCTCCTGTGGACAAACCACCCCAAACAACTCGTGTGCTCACATCAACACCTTTTGTGCCAGCAGCTACTTGGCCAGCCTGCGCAGTGGGACACGTCTCTCCAGGCCACCGTGTCCCCTACGTGTGTGGCAAGGCTGAGAGCGGTGTCCTTTCAGCGCTCCCTCCTCTGGGGACAGGGGAGCCTTCACGATTCACGTTTGCCCCTCTTGGAATCCCAGCAAGCTGGGGCCTAAACATGACAGCTCAAAGGCCGTGTTCCAGCTCTCACTGGCTGGCGGGAATCGCTAGGTCCTGGCAGGACTCCAGCACTCAGCATCCTCGGCCACCACCAGCAAGTGCTGGCCGCTCAGAAACTTGCAGCTCTCATTTCCTCTAAAGGCAGCCCCAACCACAACTGGCACTTACTGGCTCAGGACGTGCAGGTTTGCGTCTGACCACGGCTGGAGAAGTCGGGACATTTTGCTCCTCTTCAGCCTCTTCTCCAGGAGCGGAGGGAGCCAGAGGAGAGCCTGCGGTTGCTTCTGTGCTCTGTGGAGAGGCAGCAGCGTGAGGGACAGGCAGTTACCTGTCATTTCTAACCTTATCTCTATTCAGCTCTACAACCAGCTCTACTAAGGAGAAATCATAGCCTTGGATAGCAATGGGATTCCAAGCGCCTCCAACTAAAGTAAAATGGCCTAATTCAACACTACTGCATATTGCTCTGAATCAGATATTGCACCCTGCCTACTCTCAGCAAGCAACCTTCTCTCTGCAAAGCTGGGCTTTTAGTTCTTCAACAGCTCTCAAATGCAAAAGCAGCTATTACACAGCCATGCCTTTCCTATTGCTGCTGCACATGTGGAAACCTAAAACTGCATCGCAATCTCTCCCAGGGCTGGAAAAGGGCAGGAAAGGTTGAGCAAAAGCACCTTGGCTTGCTGGAGAAAGAGAAAATGAACAAGGCTTCTCCTCCTAGCAAACTACAAACCAACAGACCACAAGAAAAAATTGTCACCTGCTGCAGTGCCTAAAGCCCTTGCGTGCACGGAGGGGATGCTTGGCAGGGGATGCAAGGGCACTTGTGACGAGCACTGTCATGTAGGCATTTAGGGAAGTCTGCTTGAAGGTGCCTCAGGAGCCTCCCTTTCTCCAGCCTAAAGCTGCCTCAGCACCTCCTCATGGCACTTGGGCTCCACACCCTTCCCCAGCTCCCTTGCCCTTCTCTGCACACGCTGCAGCCCCTCAAGGTCTTTCTTCTTCACAGGGGCCCACAACTGGACCCAGCACTCGAGCTGCGCCCTCACCCGTGCTCAGCACAGGGGGACGGTCACTGCCCTGCTCCTGCTGCCCCACTATTGCTGACACAGGCCAGCATGCCCTTGGCCTTCCTGGCCACCTGGGCACACGCTGGCTCACGTTCAGCTACTGTGGACCCGCACCCCTGGCTCCTTTTCTCCCACGCAGTTCCCCAGGCACAAAGTTGCACAGTTGACTTCAAATACAGCAGCCAGAACTTCAAGATCTCCGTCCTCTTCTTAACCCTACGAGACAGCACTCAAGGACCTGCAGCTTTACCCCCACTCTAGGCTCCAATGCAGTTTTCAAGTGCAGTTTGAAAAACAGACTCCACAACAGAAAGTAGCTGCAGAAGCATGGCAGCCTCTGGCTTCTGCCACGGAAGAAGGGTTCCCAACTGCGCACTTTGTTTCTTTTGCCACACGGGACAAGAGTGGCCCCACACAGGTGCCTGGACAACACAACCATCTCTTTGCAGCTTATCAAAAGCAAAACCACAGGCGCACTCAGAGCCCCTGTCAGCTCTGCTCCTGACTGCTCTGCCTGAAGAGGCAAAAGAACAACCTGGCAACAAAGGCACCAAAGCCCCTGACTTCATCAAGCAGCAGCTCCCCGTCCCCAGTGTGTCTCTGAACTACTCCCAGGTAGGCCCACCCAAGAAGCTCCTGTGGACAAACCACCCCAAACAACTCGTGTGCTCACATCAACACCTTTTGTGCCAGCAGCTACTTGGCCAGCCTGCGCAGTGGGACACGTCTCTCCAGGCCACCGTGTCCCCTACGTGTGTGGCAAGGCTGAGAGCGGTGTCCTTTCAGCGCTCCCTCCTCTGGGGACAGGGGAGCCTTCACGATTCACGTTTGCCCCTCTTGGAATCCCAGCAAGCTGGGGCCTAAACATGACAGCTCAAAGGCCGTGTTCCAGCTCTCACTGGCTGGCGGGAATCGCTAGGTCCTGGCAGGACTCCAGCACTCAGCATCCTCGGCCACCACCAGCAAGTGCTGGCCGCTCAGAAACTTGCAGCTCTCATTTCCTCTAAAGGCAGCCCCAACCACAACTGGCACTTACTGGCTCAGGACGTGCAGGTTTGCGTCTGACCACGGCTGGAGATTTCTGGACATTTTGCACCCGTTTGGCCTCTCCTCCAGGAGCGGAGGGAGCCAGAGAAGAGCCTGCGGTTGCTTCTGTGCTCTGTGGAGAGGCAGCAGCGTGAGGGACAGGCAGTTACCTGTCATTTCTAACCTTATCTCTATTCAGCTCTACAACCAGCTCTACTAAGGAGAAATCATAGCCTTGGATAGCAATGGGATTCCAAGCGCCTCCAACTAAAGTAAAATGGCCTAATTCAACACTACTGCATATTGCTCTGAATCAGATATTGCACCCTGCCTACTCTCAGCAAGCAACCTTCTCTCTGCAAAGCTGGGCTTTGTTTTACTTCTTCAACAGCTCTCAAATGCAAAAGCAGCTATTACACAGCCATGCCTTCGCTATTGCTGCTGCACACATGGAAACCTAAAACTGCATCGCAATCTCTCCCAGGGCTGGAAAAGGGCAGGAAAGGTTGAGCAAAAGCACCTTGGCTTGCTGGAGAAAGAGAAAATAAACAGGGCTTCTCCTCCTAGCAAACTACAAACCAAGAGACCACAAGAAAAAATTGTCACCTGCTGCAGTGCCTAAAGCCCTTGCGTGCACGGAGGGGATGCTTGGCAGGGGATGCAAGGGCACTTGTGGCGAGCACTGTCATGTAGGCATTTAGGGAAGTCTGCTTGAAGGTGCCTCAGGAGCCTCCCTTTCCCCAGCCTAAAGCTGCCTCAGCACCTCCTCATGGCACTTGGGCTCCACACCCTTCCCCAGCTCCCTTGCCCTTCTCTGCACACGCTGCAGCCCCTCAAGGTCTTTCTTCTTCACAGGGGCCCACAACTGGACCCAGCACTCGAGCTGCGCCCTCACCCGTGCCCAGCACAGGGGGACGGTCACTGCCCTGCTCCTGCTGCCCCACTATTGCTGACACAGGCCAGCATGCCCTTGGCCTTCCTGGCCACCTGGGCACACGCTGGCTCACGTTCAGCTACTGTGGACCCGCACCCCTGGCTCCTTTTCTCCCACGCAGCTCCCCAGGCACAAAGTTGCACAGTTGACTTCAAATACAGCAGCCAGAACTTCAAGATCTCCTTCCTCTTCTTAACCCTACGAGACAGCACTCAAGGACCTGCACCTTTGCCCCCACTCTAGGCTCCAATGCAGTTTTCAAGTGCAGTTTGAAAAACAGACTCCACAACAGAAAGTAGCTGCAGAAGCATGGCAGCCTCTGGCTTCTGCCACGGAAGAAGGGTTCCCAACTGCGCACTTTGTTTCCTTTGCCACACGGGACAAGAGTGGCCCCACACAGGTGCCTGGACAACACAACCATCTCTTTGCAGCTTATCAAAAGCAAAACCACAGGCGCGCTCAGAGCCCCTGTCAGCTCTGCTCCTGACTGCTCTGCCTGAAGAGGCAAAAGAACAACCTGGCAACAAAGGCACCAAAGCCCCTGACTTCATCAAGCAGCAGCTCCCCGTCCCCAGTGTGTCTCTGAACTACTCCCAGGTAGGCCCACCCAAGAAGCTCCTGTGGACAAACCACCCCAAACAACTCGTGTGCTCACATCAACACCTTTTGTGCCAGCAGCTACTTGGCCAGCCTGCGCAGTGGGACACGTCTCTCCAGGCCACCGTGTCCCCTACGTGTGTGGCAAGGCTGAGAGCGGTGTCCTTTCAGCGCTCCCTCCTCTGGGGACAGGGGAGCCTTCACGATTCACGTTTGCCCCTCTTGGAATCCCAGCAAGCTGGGGCCTAAACATGACAGCTCAAAGGCCGTGTTCCAGCTCTCACTGGCTGGCGGGAATCGCTAGGTCCTGGCAGGACTCCAGCACTCAGCATCCTCGGCCACCACCAGCAAGTGCTGGCCGCTCAGAAACTTGCAGCTCTCATTTCCTCTAAAGGCAGCCCCAACCACAACTGGCACTTACTGGCTCAGGACGTTCAGGTTTGCGTCTGACCACGGCTGGAGATTTCTGGACATTTTGCACCCGTTTGGCCTCTCCTCCAGGAGCGGAGGGAGCCAGAGAAGAGCCTGCGGTTGCTTCTGTGCTCTGTGGAGAGGCAGCAGCGTGAGGGACAGGCAGTTACCTGTCATTTCTAACCTTATCTCTCTATTCAGCTCTACAACCAGCTCTACTAAGGAGAAATCATAGCCTTGGATAGCAATGGGATTCCAAGCGCCTCCAACTAAAGTAAAATGGCCTAATTCAACACTACTGCATATTGCTCTGAATCAGATATTGCACCCTGCCTACTCTCAGCAAGCAACCTTCTCTCTGCAAAGCTGGGCTTTTAGTTCTTCAACAGCTCTCAAATGCAAAAGCAGCTATTACACAGCCATGCCTTTGCTATTGCTGCTGCACACATGGAAACCTAAAACTGCATCGCAATCTCTCCCAGGGCTGGAAAAGGGCAGGAAAGGTTGAGCAAAAGCACCTTGGCTTGCTGGAGAAAGAGAAAATAAACAGGGCTTCTCCTCCTAGCAAACTACAAACCAACAGACCACAAGAAAAAATTGTCACCTGCTGCAGTGCCTAAAGCCCTTGCGTGCACGGAGGGGATGCTTGGCAGGGGATGCAAGGGCACTTGTGGCGAGCACTGTCATGTAGGCATTTAGGGAAGTCTGCTTGAAGGTCCCTCAGGAGCCTCCCTTTCCCCAGCCTAAAGCTGCCTCAGCACCTCCTCATGGCACTTGGGCTCCACACCCTTCCCCAGCTCCCTTGCCCTTCTCTGCACACGCTGCAGCCCCTCAAGGTCTTTCTTCTTCACAGGGGCCCACAACTGGACCCAGCACTCGAGCTGCGCCCTCACCCGTGCCCAGCACAGGGGGACGGTCACTGCCCTGCTCCTGCTGCCCCACTATTGCTGACACAGGCCAGCATGCCCTTGGCCTTCCTGGCCACCTGGGCACACGCTGGCTCACGTTCAGCTACTGTGGACCCGCACCCCTGGCTCCTTTTCTCCCACGCAGCTCCCCAGGCACAAAGTTGCACAGTTGACTTCAAATACAGCAGCCAGAACTTCAAGATCTCCTTCCTCTTCTTAACCCTACGAGACAGCACTCAAGGACCTGCACCTTTGCCCCCACTCTAGGCTCCAATGCAGTTTTCAAGTGCAGTTTGAGAAACAGACTCCACAACAGAAAGTAGCTGCAGAAGCATGGCAGCCTCTGGCTTCTGCCACGGAAGAAGGGTTCCCAACTGCGCACTTTGTTTCCTTTGCCACACGGGACAAGAGTGGCCCCACACAGGTGCCTGGACAACACAACCATCTCTTTGCAGCTTATCAAAAGCAAAACCACAGGCGCGCTCAGAGCCCCTGTCAGCTCTGCTCCTGACTGCTCTGCCTGAAGAGGCAAAAGAACAACCTGGCAACAAAGGCACCAAAGCCCCTGACTTCATCAAGCAGCAGCTCCCCGTCCCCAGTGTGTCTCTGAACTACTCCCAGGTAGGCCCACCCAAGAAGCTCCTGTGGACAAACCACCCCAAACAACTCGTGTGCTCACATCAACACCTTTTGTGCCAGCAGCTACTTGGCCAGCCTGCGCAGTGGGACACGTCTCTCCAGGCCACCGTGTCCCCTACGTGTGTGGCAAGGCTGAGAGCGGTGTCCTTTCAGCGCTCCCTCCTCTGGGGACAGGGGAGCCTTCACGATTCACGTTTGCCCCTCTTGGAATCCCAGCAAGCTGGGGCCTAAACATGACAGCTCAAAGGCCGTGTTCCAGCTCTCACTGGCTGGCGGGAATCGCTAGGTCCTGGCAGGACTCCAGCACTCAGCATCCTCGGCCACCACCAGCAAGTGCTGGCCGCTCAGAAACTTGCAGCTCTCATTTCCTCTAAAGGCAGCCCCAACCACAACTGGCACTTACTGGCTCAGGACGTTCAGGTTTGCGTCTGACCACGGCTGGAGATTTCTGGACATTTTGCACCCGTTTGGCCTCTCCTCCAGGAGCGGAGGGAGCCAGAGAAGAGCCTGCGGTTGCTTCTGTGCTCTGTGGAGAGGCAGCAGCGTGAGGGACAGGCAGTTACCTGTCATTTCTAACCTTATCTCTCTATTCAGCTCTACAACCAGCTCTACTAAGGAGAAATCATAGCCTTGGATAGCAATGGGATTCCAAGCGCCTCCAACTAAAGTAAAATGGCCTAATTCAACACTACTGCATATTGCTCTGAATCAGATATTGCACCCTGCCTACTCTCAGCAAGCAACCTTCTCTCTGCAAAGCTGGGCTTTTAGTTCTTCAACAGCTCTCAAATGCAAAAGCAGCTACTACACAGCCATGCCTTTGCTATTGCTGCTGCACACATGGAAACCTAAAACTGCATCGCAATCTCTCCCAGGGCTGGAAAAGGGCAGGAAAGGTTGAGCAAAAGCACCTTGGCTTGCTGGAGAAAGAGAAAATGAACAAGGCTTCTCCTCCTAGCAAACTACAAACCAACAGACCACAAGAAAAAATTGTCACCTGCTGCAGTGCCTAAAGCCCTTGCGTGCACGGAGGGGATGCTTGGCAGGGGATGCAAGGGCACTTGTGGCGAGCACTGTCATGTAGGCATTTAGGGAAGTCTGCTTGAAGGTGCCTCAGGAGCCTCCCTTTCCCCAGCCTAAAGCTGCCTCAGCACCTCCTCATGGCACTTGGGCTCCACACCCTTCCCCAGCTCCCTTGCCCTTCTCTGCACACGCTGCAGCCCCTCAAGGTCTTTCTTCTTCACAGGGGCCCACAACTGGACCCAGCACTCGAGCTGCGCCCTCACCCGTGCCCAGCACAGGGGGACGGTCACTGCCCTGCTCCTGCTGCCCCACTATTGCTGACACAGGCCAGCATGCCCTTGGCCTTCCTGGCCACCTGGGCACACGCTGGCTCACGTTCAGCTACTGTGGACCCGCACCCCTGGCTCCTTTTCTCCCACGCAGCTCCCCAGGCACAAAGTTGCACAGTTGACTTCAAATACAGCAGCCAGAACTTCAAGATCTCCTTCCTCTTCTTAACCCTACGAGACAGCACTCAAGGACCTGCACCTTTGCCCCCACTCTAGGCTCCAATGCAGTTTTCAAGTGCAGTTTGAGAAACAGACTCCACAACAGAAAGTAGCTGCAGAAGCATGGCAGCCTCTGGCTTCTGCCACGGAAGAAGGGTTCCCAACTGCGCACTTTGTTTCTTTTGCCACACGGGACAAGAGTGGCCCCACACAGGTCCCTGGACAACACAACCATCTCTTTGCAGCTTATCAAAAGCAAAACCACAGGCGCACTCAGAGCCCCTGTCAGCTCTGCTCCTGACTGCTCTGCCTGAAGAGGCAAAAGAACAACCTGGCAACAAAGGCACCAAAGCCCCTGACTTCATCAAGCAGCAGCTCCCCGTCCCCAGTGTGTCTCTGAACTACTCCCAGGTAGGCCCACCCAAGAAGCTCCTGTGGACAAACCACCCCAAACAACTCGTGTGCTCACATCAACACCTTTTGTGCCAGCAGCTACTTGGCCAGCCTGCGCAGTGGGACACGTCTCTCCAGGCCACCGTGTCCCCTACGTGTGTGGCAAGGCTGAGAGCGGTGTCCTTTCAGCGCTCCCTCCTCTGGGGACAGGGGAGCCTTCACGATTCACGTTTGCCCCTCTTGGAATCCCAGCAAGCTGGGGCCTAAACATGACAGCTCAAAGGCCGTGTTCCAGCTCTCACTGGCTGGCGGGAATCGCTAGGTCCTGGCAGGACTCCAGCACTCAGCATCCTCGGCCACCACCAGCAAGTGCTGGCCGCTCAGAAACTTGCAGCTCTCATTTCCTCTAAAGGCAGCCCCAACCACAACTGGCACTTACTGGCTCAGGACGTTCAGGTTTGCGTCTGACCACGGCTGGAGAAGTCGGGACATTTTGCTCCTCTTCAGCCTCTTCTCCAGGAGCGGAGGGAGCCAGAGGAGAGCCTGCGGTTGCTTCTGTGCTCTGTGGAGAGGCAGCAGCGTGAGGGACAGGCAGTTACCTGTCATTTCTAACCTTATCTCTATTCAGCTCTACAACCAGCTCTACTAAGGAGAAATCATAGCCTTGGATAGCAATGGGATTCCAAGCGCCTCCAACTAAAGTAAAATGGCCTAATTCAACACTACTGCATATTGCTCTGAATCAGATATTGCACCCTGCCTACTCTCAGCAAGCAACCTTCTCTCTGCAAAGCTGGGCTTTTAGTTCTTCAACAGCTCTCAAATGCAAAAGCAGCTATTACACAGCCATGCCTTTGCTATTGCTGCTGCACACATGGAAACCTAAAACTGCATCGCAATCTCTCCCAGGGCTGGAAAAGGGCAGGAAAGGTTGAGCAAAAGCACCTTGGCTTGCTGGAGAAAGAGAAAATAAACAGGGCTTCTCCTCCTAGCAAACTACAAACCAAGAGACCACAAGAAAAAATTGTCACCTGCTGCAGTGCCTAAAGCCCTTGCGTGCACGGAGGGGATGCTTGGCAGGGGATGCAAGGGCACTTGTGGCGAGCACTGTCATGTAGGCATTTAGGGAAGTCTGCTTGAAGGTGCCTCAGGAGCCTCCCTTTCTCCAGCCTAAAGCTGCCTCAGCACCTCCTCATGGCACTTGGGCTCCACACCCTTCCCCAGCTCCCTTGCCCTTCTCTGCACACGCTGCAGCCCCTCAAGGTCTTTCTTCTTCACAGGGGCCCACAACTGGACCCAGCACTCGAGCTGCGCCCTCACCCGTGCCCAGCACAGGGGGACGGTCACTGCCCTGCTCCTGCTGCCCCACTATTGCTGACACAGGCCAGCATGCCCTTGGCCTTCCTGGCCACCTGGGCACACGCTGGCTCACGTTCAGCTACTGTGGACCCGCACCCCTGGCTCCTTTTCTCCCACGCAGCTCCCCAGGCACAAAGTTGCACAGTTGACTTCAAATACAGCAGCCAGAACTTCAAGATCTCCTTCCTCTTCTTAACCCTACGAGACAGCACTCAAGGACCTGCACCTTTGCCCCCACTCTAGGCTCCAATGCAGTTTTCAAGTGCAGTTTGAGAAACAGACTCCACAACAGAAAGTAGCTGCAGAAGCATGGCAGCCTCTGGCTTCTGCCACGGAAGAAGGGTTCCCAACTGCGCACTTTGTTTCCTTTGCCACACGGGACAAGAGTGGCCCCACACAGGTGCCTGGACAACACAACCATCTCTTTGCAGCTTATCAAAAGCAAAACCACAGGCGCGCTCAGAGCCCCTGTCAGCTCTGCTCCTGACTGCTCTGCCTGAAGAGGCAAAAGAACAACCTGGCAACAAAGGCACCAAAGCCCCTGACTTCATCAAGCAGCAGCTCCCCGTCCCCAGTGTGTCTCTGAACTACTCCCAGGTAGGCCCACCCAAGAAGCTCCTGTGGACAAACCACCCCAAACAACTCGTGTGCTCACATCAACACCTTTTGTGCCAGCAGCTACTTGGCCAGCCTGCGCAGTGGGACACGTCTCTCCAGGCCACCGTGTCCCCTACGTGTGTGGCAAGGCTGAGAGCGGTGTCCTTTCAGCGCTCCCTCCTCTGGGGACAGGGGAGCCTTCACGATTCACGTTTGCCCCTCTTGGAATCCCAGCAAGCTGGGGCCTAAACATGACAGCTCAAAGGCCGTGTTCCAGCTCTCACTGGCTGGCGGGAATCGCTAGGTCCTGGCAGGACTCCAGCACTCAGCATCCTCGGCCACCACCAGCAAGTGCTGGCCGCTCAGAAACTTGCAGCTCTCATTTCCTCTAAAGGCAGCCCCAACCACAACTGGCACTTACTGGCTCAGGACGTTCAGGTTTGCGTCTGACCACGGCTGGAGATTTCTGGACATTTTGCACCCGTTTGGCCTCTCCTCCAGGAGCGGAGGGAGCCAGAGAAGAGCCTGCGGTTGCTTCTGTGCTCTGTGGAGAGGCAGCAGCGTGAGGGACAGGCAGTTACCTGTCATTTCTAACCTTATCTCTCTATTCAGCTCTACAACCAGCTCTACTAAGGAGAAATCATAGCCTTGGATAGCAATGGGATTCCAAGCGCCTCCAACTAAAGTAAAATGGCCTAATTCAACACTACTGCATATTGCTCTGAATCAGATATTGCACCCTGCCTACTCTCAGCAAGCAACCTTCTCTCTGCAAAGCTGGGCTTTTAGTTCTTCAACAGCTCTCAAATGCAAAAGCAGCTATTACACAGCCATGCCTTTGCTATTGCTGCTGCACACATGGAAACCTAAAACTGCATCGCAATCTCTCCCAGGGCTGGAAAAGGGCAGGAAAGGTTGAGCAAAAGCACCTTGGCTTGCTGGAGAAAGAGAAAATGAACAAGGCTTCTCCTCCTAGCAAACTACAAACCAACAGACCACAAGAAAAAATTGTCACCTGCTGCAGTGCCTAAAGCCCTTGCGTGCAGGGAGGGGATGCTTGGCAGGGGATGCAAGGGCACTTGTGGCGAGCACTGTCATGTAGGCATTTAGGGAAGTCTGCTTGAAGGTGCCTCAGGAGCCTCCCTTTCCCCAGCCTAAAGCTGCCTCAGCACCTCCTCATGGCACTTGGGCTCCACACCCTTCCCCAGCTCCCTTGCCCTTCTCTGCACACGCTGCAGCCCCTCAAGGTCTTTCTTCTTCACAGGGGCCCACAACTGGACCCAGCACTCGAGCTGCGCCCTCACCCGTGCCCAGCACAGGGGGACGGTCACTGCCCTGCTCCTGCTGCCCCACTATTGCTGACACAGGCCAGCATGCCCTTGGCCTTCCTGGCCACCTGGGCACACGCTGGCTCACGTTCAGCTACTGTGGACCCGCACCCCTGGCTCCTTTTCTCCCACGCAGCTCCCCAGGCACAAGGTTGCACAGTTGACTTCAAATACAGCAGCCAGAACTTCAAGATCTCCTTCCTCTTCTTAACCCTACGAGACAGCACTCAAGGACCTGCACCTTTGCCCCCACTCTAGGCTCCAATGCAGTTTTCAAGTGCAGTTTGAAAAACAGACTCCACAACAGAAAGTAGCTGCAGAAACGTGGCAGCCTCTGGCTTCTGCCACAGAAGAAGGGTTCCCAACTGCGCACTTTGTTTCTTTTGCCACACGGGACAAGAGTGGCCCCACACAGGTGCCTGGACAACACAACCATCTCTTTGCAGCTTATCAAAAGCAAAACCACAGGCGCGCTCAGAGCCCCTGTCAGCTCTGCTCCTGACTGCTCTGCCTGAAGAGGCGAAAGAACAACCTGGCAACAAAGGCACCAAAGCCCCTGACTTCATCAAGCAGCAGCTCCCCGTCCCCAGTGCGTCTCTGAACTACTCCCAGGTAGGCCCACCCAAGAAGCTCCTGTGGACAAACCACCCCAAACAACTCGTGTGCCCACATCAACACCTTTTGTGCCAGCAGCTACTTGGCCAGCCTGCGCAGTGGGACACGTCTCTCCAGGCCACCGTGTCCCCTACGTGTGTGGCAAGGCTGAGAGCGGTGTCCTTTCAGCGCTCCCTCCTCTGGGGACAGGGGAGCCTTCATGATTCACGTTTGCCCCTCTTGGAATCCCAGCAAGCTGGGGCCTAAACATGACAGCTCAAAGGCCGTGTTCCAGCTCTCACTGGCTGGCGGGAATCGCTAGGTCCTGGCAGGACTCCAGCACTCAGCATCCTCGGCCACCACCAGCAAGTGCTGGCCGCTCAGAAACTTGCAGCTCTCATTTCCTCTAAAGGCAGCCCCAACCACAACTGGCACTTACTGGCTCAGGACGTTCAGGTTTGCGTCTGACCACGGCTGGAGAAGTCGGGACATTTTGCTCCTCTTCAGCCTCTTTTCCAGGAGCGGAGGGAGCCAGAGGAGAGCCTGCGGTTGCTTCTGTGCTCTGTGGAGAGGCAGCAGCGTGAGGGACAGGCCGTTACCTGTCATTTCTAACCTTATCTCTATTCAGCTCTACAACCAGCTCTACTAAGGAGAAATCATAGCCTTGGATAGCAATGGGATTCCAAGCGCCTCCAACTAAAGTAAAATGGCCTAATTCAACACTACTGCATATTGCTCTGAATCAGATATTGCACCCTGCCTACTCTCAGCAAGCAACCTTCTCTCTGCAAAGCTGGGCTTTTAGTTCTTCAACAGCTCTCAAATGCAAAAGCAGCTATTACACAGCCATGCCTTTGCTATTGCTGCTGCACACATGGAAACCTAAAACTGCATCGCAATCTCTCCCAGGGCTGGAAAAGGGCAGGAAAGGTTGAGCAAAAGCACCTTGGCTTGCTGGAGAAAGAGAAAATGAACAAGGCTTCTCCTCCTAGCAAACTACAAACCAACAGACCACAAGAAAAAATTGTCACCTGCTGCAGTGCCTAAAGCCCTTGCGTGCACGGAGGGGATGCTTGGCAGGGGATGCAAGGGCACTTGTGGCGAGCACTGTCATGTAGGCATTTAGGGAAGTCTGCTTGAAGGTGCCTCAGGAGCCTCCCTTTCCCCAGCCTAAAGCTGCCTCAGCACCTCCTCATGGCACCTGGGCTCCACACCCTTCCCCAGCTCCCTTGCCCTTCTCTGCACACGCTGCAGCCCCTCAAGGTCTTTCTTCTTCACAGGGGCCCACAACTGGACCCAGCACTCGAGCTGCGCCCTCACCCGTGCTCAGCACAGGGGGACGGTCACTGCCCTGCTCCTGCTGCCCCACTATTGCTGACACAGGCCAGCATGCCCTTGGCCTTCCTGGCCACCTGGGCACACGCTGGCTCACGTTCAGCTACTGTGGACCCGCACCCCTGGCTCCTTTTCTCCCACGCAGCTCCCCAGGCACAAGGTTGCACAGTTGACTTCAAATACAGCAGCCAGAACTTCAAGATCTCCTTCCTCTTCTTAACCCTACGAGACAGCACTCAAGGACCTGCACCTTTGCCCCCACTCTAGGCTCCAATGCAGTTTTCAAGTGCAGTTTGAAAAACAGACTCCACAACAGAAAGTAGCTGCAGAAGCATGGCAGCCTCTGGCTTCTGCCACGGAAGAAGGGTTCCCAACTGCGCACTTTGTTTCTTTTGCCACACGGGACAAGAGTGGCCCCACACAGGTGCCTGGACAACACAACCATCTCTTTGCAGCTTATCAAAAGCAAAACCACAGGCGCACTCAGAGCCCCTGTCAGCTCTGCTCCTGACTGCTCTGCCTGAAGAGGCGAAAGAACAACCTGGCAACAAAGGCACCAAAGCCCCGGACTTCATCAAGCAGCAGCTCCCCGTCCCCAGTGTGTCTCTGAACTACTCCCAGGTAGGCCCACCCAAGAAGCTCCTGCGGACAAACCACCCCAAACAACTCGTGTGCTCACATCAACACCTTTTGTGCCAGCAGCTACTTGGCCAGCCTGCGCAGTGGGACACGTCTCTCCAGGCCACCGTGTCCCCTACGTGTGTGGCAAGGCTGAGAGCGGTGTCCTTTGAGCACTCCCTCCTCTGGGGACAGGGGAGCCTTCACGATTCACGTTTGCCCCTCTTGGAATCCCAGCAAGCTGGGGCCTAAACATGACAGCTCAAAGGCCGTGTTCCAGCTCTCACTGGCTGGCGGGAATCGCTAGGTCCTGGCAGGACTCCAGCACTCAGCATCCTCGGCCACCACCAGCAAGTGCTGGCCGCTCAGAAACTTGCAGCTCTCATTTCCTCTAAAGACAGCCCCAACCACAACTGGCACTTACTGGCTCAGGACGTTCAAGTTTGTGTCTGACCACGGCTGGAGATTTCTGGACATTTTGCACCCGTTTGGCCTCTCCTCCAGGAGCGGAGGGAGCCAGAGAAGAGCCTGCGGTTGCTTCTGTGCTCTGTGGAGAGGCAGCAGCGTGAGGGACAGGCAGTTACCTGTCATTTCTAACCTTATCTCTATTCAGCTCTACAACCAGCTCTACTAAGGAGAAATCATAGCCTTGGATAGCAATGGGATTCCAAGCGCCTCCAACTAAAGTAAAATGGCCTAATTCAACACTACTGCATATTGCTCTGAATCAGATATTGCACCCTGCCTACTCTCAGCAAGCAACCTTCTCTCTGCAAAGCTGGGCTTTAGTTCTTCAACAGCTCTCAAATGCAAAAGCAGCTATTACACAGCCATGCCTTTGCTATTGCTGCTGCACACATTGAAATGCATTTTCTTTCTGCCCACTCAGTTCACCCTCCTCACTCTACTCCCACAGGCCAAACTCACAGCTTCCTCCACAGTTCTTAAACACCAGGAACTTCAAAGATTCCTTTCTCACTCACCTCAGGATCAGCACCTCTGAATACATGGAACAGGTGACCTGCAGTGGGAAGGGAAAATGAACCAGATGCTGTGAAATTCAACCTGTACTGGTGAATCCTGCAGAGTAAGTGCACCCAAACAGAGAGTATTTTCCTTTCACAACAGCCCTCCAGCAGACACAGTTCTTCCACACAGCCAGCAAGAGAGCAGGACAATATTCTTGGTTGTGCCTATGCTTTGGCCTTTTTTGCCAGTAAATGAATACAAACTTGATCAAGAAAATGCAAATTGTTCTGTAACACCCAATATTTCTCTTCTGCCCATCAGCTAAAGCTGCCTTTTTTATCCTCTCCTTCAGGTCCTTTTTTTTAAAAAATAAGTTGCATGCACTAATTCCCATTAAGTTACTGAAAACAGTTGCCCAGAAAATCTTCCCCCAAACTCCCCTGCGCTGTCATAGTTCTACTTTGAAACAGCCCAGGAGCAGCTCTGGGGTTCAAGAGCAGACACTCACTGTTTTGGAATTTGCACTTCATTGCAAAAAGAATCACTATTTTGGCACTCAGTAAAGGGTCTTGTTAGACAGTAAAATCCTTTAATGATAAAATGTAGAAAAAAAGCAGCTTTCTCTGAATTCCAGGCAGAACTGCAGAGTTCTTTGAAGGCCTTCTGAGAACACCTCCCAGTCTGCCTTTTCAAAGTTGTCCTGCTTGACCCAGCACACTGAGGAAATGACAGACTTGGCTGCCACAGACTCTCCCTTGGAGGGAAGGGAACCCCTGCACGTTCCCTTGCAAATGCTGCCCGCACCTCCCTGGCTACAGACACCCTCTTTTTAGCTGAACGTGGCTAAGCTAATGGTCTTTTTGTTTCAAAATCAACTCAGTTACTAAGAAAGAGCAGGAAGACCTACACAAGCCTGGTTAGGTTACACCCAGGGAAAACCTCTACTCACGTGTCAGGTTAGTCAGGTAATAGCTGGAATAACCAATGCCATACACAGTGCAAACTGCAGCAGCAACTGCCTCCATGATTTTAGCACCGCTGTGCAAGTTTGCAGACTGTGCTCTACTACAAGAAAAAACAAGGCTCCTGTCAGAGTGCAGCTGCCCCCTGACAAGGTCTCAACCAGGAGGATGCTCCTGCTCTGAGCAAGCCCAAGAGCTGCTCTGACACTGAGGCCTTCCATGCACCAAGGCAACCTTCTGATGACAGCACCACAACGTGGCAACCATGCCCTGACATCACAAAGCAGCTGCTCTGCGTTGGTCTGTGAATTGATGCAAAGCAACACAAAATAGCCTGGGAAGTTCTCCTCTGTCACAAAGCAGCACAAACTCCCCTCATGGGCCAAACCCTGTTGTTCAAGGGGTCCAAGAGTAACTCAAAGAGTGCCTCAAGCATCTACAGCATGTACCCCCAAGTGAATACTGAGATGGGACCAAAGCAAAGGAAACTAGACCAAGAAAATGGCCCAAAGCATTGCACAGATTCAGGAGAGACGGCACTAATTGCATAAGAGCTGTAATAATTCCTAACAAATCTCCCCACACACTTGCACTTTTATTGGACATGCCCTGGGCCCCTCTGTAGGTACATCTCTACCTCTGCCTTTATTCCTCTTTGGAAGCAGTCGAACAGGCAGGATTTGCCCACTCGCAGGAGCTGCTCCAAGCTGGGAAGGCAGCTGGCAGTGCTGATTTCCAGAGGCTTCTGGCTCCCGCGTGAAGCCAAGGCCAGGAGCGGGTTGAAAGGTGCTGGCACTGCTGCTGCTCTGTGCCAGAGAGCCCCGGCTGGGAAGGCACGGTGCCCACTGCGCCGTGGGCTCTCTCTCTCCTGCCACAGCTGGGCGCACCTGGGAAGGAGTGATGATGACTTGTGGGAAAACCAAGGGCTTTGCGGGGGCTGCATTTCTCTGCACACACCCAGGCCACCTGGGGCACAGAGCTTTGGCCCCCAGAAAAGGTCAACCAGAGGGAAAGGACTGGAAAATGTTTCATTTTGACCTTTCTTTGCTCTTCAGTAGAAGTGACCACCATGAGAGGTTACCAAGCAGGGCTCCATGCCTGCTGCCAGCTCAGCGTTAGAAAGGAGGCGTTACTTGATTTCAGCGCTGGGTGCATGGGGAATCACTTCCCTAACACGTGCACACCCAGCAATCTCACTTACTAGTTTGTATCAATGGAACTCATTACTTTGCTGAAACTCACAGTCTAAACATGACCTCAAATTATTTGACATATTTAAATCACTTGTCAGAAGTTCTTGATGTGAGAGTAGGTGTGTCCTGAGGGTCTCTGGTGGTCATTTGGGGAACATCCCCATGAGTCAGGGATAGGAGACAGATCTGAGGCCTGACATGTTTGGTCCGCAGCGTTGCACATTGACAAGATAATGCAGAAGATGACTCTATTGTTAGTTAGCGAGACTAACTTCTAGAAATGAAACTAGGTATCGGTCACCTGGTGGAATTCATCCTGGGAAAGGAGAAACAATACATAATAGAGCCATTGTTGGCATGGAGTATGATCATGGGCCAATGTGACTTCATCTCGTAAGTTGGCCCTGGACGAAATGATGTTGAAACTGGCCACTCCTGAGGAGGAGATATAAGGTGTGTTCCTGGGGTGGAGGGGAGAGGACGACATGATGCACGCCATTTTTATCCAGGGGATGCCCTGAAGGAGTCCTGCCCTTCTGCCCCTCCCACTCAGGAACCATGCTCTAACTCCTTCTCCTGCTCGGTGGCTTTTCCAGCATCCAGGGGTCGGTATGTATTTATTGCTAATGTGACTACTAAAATTCATTGGCTTTGCAATTCTAACTGTGTCTTGAGTTTTCTGGGCATGGGCGTCCTCCTGAACCCGTAACACCCATTCCTCAAATTCTCCTCTGATGGTCATTTACACCTTCCTTCCCTGAGAACTGAACACAAGCATTTCGTCACTGCACCCTGCAAGTGCTTTTGCTGCGTGAAGCCACATTGCATCTTTCTTTCACAAAGTAATAAAGAAAACACAAATTGCCTACTGAAAGCCTTCTGCTCCCTTCCAAATCAGTTCACTACTCAAGCACAAGCCTCAGGCACATCCCTGATTCCCTCTGAGAGAGGAAGTAATATTTTGCTGCAGCCAAAAGTGGTTTAGGTAAAAGAATGAAAATTGTTGGATGTATGTTGGATTTATGGTTTGGAGTTGTTCTAGTTAATTTGCTGGGTGTTGCTGTGAGCTGGGAGAAGGGCAGGGTTGAAGACCTAACTAAAAAGGAAGTAGGATGAGAGGGGAGGGGTGTCACGATCCACTAATGCAAGCGGGGGTTGTGATGGTTCGTTTATCGATATCAGAGTGTAAAAGGACAGAAGAGATTTCAGTTTTAATCAAAACAGTGCACCTTTATTAAGTGCCCACAACACAGTAATGCAATAGAAGAGAGTAAGAGAGAGAGAGAGAAAAACAAAGAAGAGAGGGGAAAAAAGAGGGGCAAATAGCTACCAACGGATGAGACAAAGTCCTCGTGGTCTTCTGCCAATAGATTCGTCTTCTTTCCGTGGGCAGATCTCGGACTCGGTTATTTCAGAAAGTCCCTTTATAGTCCTTTTCAGAAGCGAGGGGCAACTGGCCAAGAGGTTGGGAAATACACAGCCGTTGTTATGGGGCCCGTCTTTGGGAAACAGGTATAGGACAGACGTACAAGACAGGTGTACAGGAGAGGTGTACAGGACAGGTCATTCCTTTCCGCTTCAGCGCAGTCCTTCCCGCCTGGGCAGCAAGAACGGCACAGTCCATTGTGACCTGCACTAATTATCCTCAGGAATGCGTACCAGCTCCCAGTGGGTACACCTGCAGGCAACACTTGGCAGACATCCCACCTCAGCAGGGCTAGGACATCTGTGTTCAGTCTCTGCCCTCGGCGATGATCATGAGGCAGATGAAGGATCTACGGACCGTCTCTTACAAGAGTGAAGCCAGGCCTTGCCCAGTGCTGCCTGCAGTGCTGGGGGCTGCCATCAGAGAATGCAGCAGCTCCCAGTGCCCATCCCAGAGTCACCGCGCCTGTTTCCCCGCCCTGCCTGCTTGGGCCATCTGGGCTCGCCAGGTGCAGCGCCGAGGGTGACAGCCCTGTGCCCCTGCGGGGACGCTGGGGCAGGTAACGGGGCCCAGGGCGACACGAGGGTGTCCTTGTGCAGAGGCCTGAGCATTTCTTGCCTTTCATTCCTTTCCTTGGCACAGCCAGTCATCATGGCCTCGCCCTCCGGCAGCGTGGGACACCAGCAAGGAGGAGCAGCTCCTGCTCCTCAGCTAGCCCTGATGATCTGCAGGAATGGCCACACGGACAGACAGCAGCTGACCCATCTGCCAGGAGACTTGGGATGACGCGGCTTCAGCTCTGCCCTGTGGCCACCACTTCTGCCTGGGCTGCATCCTGCGGTGGGCAAGAACAAATCCTTCGTGCCTGCTCTGCAGAACACCCAGAGAGACTGTCAGGTCTTCTGAGAGAGGCCAACAGGACTATGTGCAGTTTGTCATCACCTCCCCTGCACAGTCAGCAGAGACCAGCAGCCAGGCAGGAAGAGCTCCTGGCCACCTGGATGACAACAGCTCCCGTGGCCCTGTGCTCTCCCCTGCACCTTCTCCACAGGGGACACTGTCCCCAACTCAGCAGGGGCCCTCAGCCCAGGAGGCTGTGGGTGGCCTCCTGCCCGAGGGCTGCGCAGGACTTTTCCGCCAGCTACAGGACCTCCTGGAGCCTGTGTGGCCCTGGCTGCACCGGAGGCTGCAGGGAATATTCCCAAACCAGTGGTGGCTGGCAGAGGCTACACAGAGCTCCATCCTGCGGGAGCTCTGCCTCTACGCTCCGGATGCAGCCATCCTGCTCCTGAGGCTGCAGAACTGCCTCGAGGAACACACGGCACCGCTGCTCCATGGCCTCAGCAGCGTCATTGTGGGCCGCTGCAGCAAGGAGCCCAAGAGGCGGCTGCGCTCCCGTCGTGCCAGAGAGAACAACAGTGCCATCTCCAGCAGCTGGCCCAGACCTTGACTTCTGATGAGCAGGACTGAAAGGTCTGGAGAGTGAAGCCAGGCCTTGCCCAGTGCTGGCTGGAGTGCTGGGGGCTGCCATCAGAGAATTCAGCAGCTCCCAGTGCCCATCCCAGAGTCACCGCGCCTGTTTCTCCGCCCTGCCTGCTTGGGTCATCTGGGCTCGGCAGGTGCAGCACCGAGGGCGACAGCCCTGTGCCCTTGCGGGGACAGTGGGGCAGGTAACGGGGCCCAGGGCGACACGAGGGTGTCCTTGTGCAGAGGCCTGAGCATTTCTTGCCTTTCATTCCTTTCCTTGGCACAGCCAGTCATCATGGCCTTGCCCTCCCGCAGTGTGTGACACCAGCACTGATGTGCACCACAGCCAGCCTGCAGACAACACACCCTCCTCTCGCCCCTCTCTCGCTCTCTCAGCTTTTTGAGGCCTGTCTCATTCTTTTATAGTGCCTTTGCTCTGCCCCAGCCCGCCCACAGCCCGCCCCTTCGGTTTAAAGTGATTGGTGCTTTCCCTTTGACAGATCATCTCCGTCCACCAATGGCTCATCACTGTCAGAGGGGTGGTATCAGTTGAGGTGAAATGCCTTCATTAAAATTCAGGGTGCCATGGAGCTTGCCTGCAGGGTTAACGGCTATGGGGCTAAAAATAGCTGCTGGCTGTTAGAAACTGGGGTTTTTGGAGTCAGTGCTTGGACCAAAGTGGAAGTAAAAACACCTAAAAAAATATTAAAATACATCCAGCACGTCTTAAAACACTCGTAAAAGTATACAGTAAACACAGGAAAGATAACTCTTATGGTGTACAGGTGGTTTGAAGTTTGAAAAGGGAGCAGAACTTGGGGATTTTTAACTGGGGAATTTTCAACTGGGAAGGGTGCAACTCTCTTAATAAACTACTTTGAACAATTGAAAACACTGATAATGGAACTTGATTTTTGTACCTGGGCTGATGGGTTAATTTTAACATTTCAAATATTTAACTCAGAATTAATTAACTAAAGCACTTAATATGCAAAGACTAAGCACAATTAGGGGTTTCATGTATGACAGTTTAGTTCATCTGCTCTGAGTCAGGTTGTTACCAAAACTCAGTAAAAGAAAACTCCTTTATACCAGTGTAGCATTAAAGAGCAGGGATCCTTCATTTGACCAGATGTTTGGGGGATAACTCCACGTAGCCTCATGGCAAGTACAGAAAAAGCTACTGTTGATAGACTAGATTTTACATCCAGATTCACTGATTTTCCTGGAGTAAACATGCATATGATTATCATCTGCCTGAAATCATTAACAGGGATTCCCTCTCCTTTGTGCATGTGCTCTTCTGTTCCTGGTGGTCAGTGATCCCCAGTGATCACCTGACCACCTGGTGAAATGGTGCTACTTCCCAGAAAGGAAAAAGTTGGCGTAACTGAGCTGGTTGCTCCCCCTTTCTTCTTCTGAGCCAATGTTTAACGTGGTCCTACAGAACGAGCATTTTACAGTTCCACAGAGCAGTGGTTTTTGAAGAATAAGCATTGTATTAACCCACCAGGTGTACACACAGTTCTTCATCTGGCAACAAGGTCAATCATACCATGATAACTCTAATGTCTAATTTCTTTGTAATGCTGCAATTCAATCAGAGGTCTGATGTGGTTTGGGGGTTTGTTGGCCTTTTCTTTGCTCTGGTTGTTTTGTTTGGTTTTTGGTTTGGTTTGTTCTAGATAGTCTGCATTGTGTTTTGATTTATTTTTAAAGAATACGGTATTTTTGAGGGACGATCTATCTTTTGAAACAAGCAGTATTTTTTCCAGAAAGCTGTGAAAATGGAGAAGTAATTAACAGAAGCGAGAACGAGGTCAGGATTTAAGTTCCTAAACCGTCAGAAAACTGCTCACCAGAAGATGCTCTGCTGTAGCCTTGAGCGAGGGATGGCTCAGGCCTGATAGCTGTGTTCTAAATGACAGCATACTCCCAGCCAGTAGGAATCATGTAATTTTTCATCACATATTTACTGACTTATTCATGCAGTTAAGGAGCATAGTTCATTGCCTTACTATAAATAAAAGATTATGTTTTGTAGATGTTTGCCACACAAGATTAGCAGTCATACATTTTGGTGTAATTCCGCTGGAATGATACTCTCTTGCAAAACTGTCTCAGCATGGGGAAAATCAATTTATTCTCTGTTTGGACAGTGCTGAACAAAGACAAGTATTAGAACAGGTTTTCTACCCTCTTCATCAGGATGAAATTTTGAACTATGTTTTCTTTATCATATGCACATGACATCTGAGTTGTTCTGTATCCTTCAGTGAGGAATCCACCACTGGTTGAAAACAGCACCTTTACAGGTGATTTTGAGCAACTTTACAGAGCAGAGATGGGCTCGCTCCTCTCTCCTCCCAAAGCAGGGACACCTCTTGGGTAGGATCTGCACCTCCAGCTGCACTGGAACTTTCCTGGCACACCTGTACATAGCTCTTGCAAAGTGCATGCTTTGTCAGTGGAGGCTGCTTAGGTCAAAAGAACTGGTTAAGGTTTTTTTCCGTGGGCAGAGGAACTGCCCATCATCTGCTTCATCAGAGTAAAGGACCAAGTCTTTGGCTTCCTTCAGTGTCACGAGTGTCTAAAACTGAAGAGATTCCCCCAAAAAGCAAAGAGTGTTTGGAGGAGTGTGGTGATACCCATGGGTCCAGGGTAAGATACTGCTGTCCAGAGCCCCAGCCCAAAGTGTCCCTGGAGCTTTTACACATCCTCTGCCTCCTCTGGTAGTGCTGCCCCATGTCCCTGAGTAGAGCAGGAGGGATTCCAGGGACTCAGGAGCACAAGGAGGCAGAGCATCAGCTCCTACTGGTATTCCCACTCTGTCGCAATGCCCGCCACTGACCACTGCCCAGGCTAGCTCCTGCGGTGTGCGACAGGAGTGGGGAGCAGCTGGAGGCTCTTGGCTTTCAAGCTGCTCCTCGGGAGCTCAGCTCTGCCCACGGGAGCTGAAGCTCCAGGCACAGTGGCTGTCAGCAGTCCGGACGAGGGAGAAGATAAAAAGTAGCAAGGAGGCTTGCCACACGGGAGAATCCAACTTTATTGGAGGCAACTCACAGGGGACAAGCTCCAGCAGCTCCAGGGAACCTCTTAGAAAGGGAGGTGGTACAATGGGGATGGCTTAACTGGGGACCAATAGAAATCTCTAAGGGAGGGATATGGACGAGGATAGACATTTCCTTGGGCCAATAGCCTCAAGGGGAGGAGGGAAAGGGATCACATGCCCCAATGGGGCATCGAGGTTTAGGGGATTTCCAAAGGGGGAGGTATCTAGAGGGGTAGGGTCTCGGGGGGTTGATGGGGACCATATAAGGGTAAACTGGGAGGTTTCAGATGATGGACACTGGACCTTCGGGAACAACAGGAGGGGTTTGGGTGATTGATAGGGAAAGAGCTAGAACAAGGGGAGGAGAACAACCATGTAGGGAGCACCGGGGGAGCGGCTTGGGTCTGGGGCAAACCAACTGGGAATAGGAGTGGGGAAGGTAGGGATGAACCATTGGGGTACGGAAAACTTCTGTAAAAATACAATAAAGGTATCGCATCACCACACCACTCCAAGGGAAGTGCCTCAGGCCAGCATAAATTTTGCAGCTGTGACTTCACAGGTGCTGGTGGCAGCCTCTGTCACCAAGCAAGAGCATCTGCATGGGCAGGATGGTGTAGAGATGCCTCTGAGAGAAGAGAGAGGACACTTTCAAACAGTATCTGACAGAGGTGATGAAGGGCTGGTAAATTACATTTGGATGGGACAGATGATCGAAAACTCTGTATGTGAAAATAAGAGACAAAATGAGTGAAGGGAGAGGGAGAGGATAGAATCCTTGGGAATTCTGATTCTATCTACAGGGCATTTTCTGACAAGCTAAAGTCAGAACCTACCTATCAGTCACTACCTAAAGCCCTTGGATTTCAGAGCAGTGAAAATTCAGGCTGTTCAGAGCCTGGTCATAATGGCCACACACAACTTCTCAGTTCCTCAGCATGTCTGCAGCTGCTGACACATTGGTTTGAGACAAAATCCTCTATTGTTGTTGGAAAACAAAAGAGGAGGAAGTTTCTACCTGTTGGAAAGTCTCCTCTGTGAACCCTGAAGGGCTCTGCCTTTTCCTTTCTCAGCAGCAGCTCAGTAGCAACAGCCAGAGGCAAAGAAAGACACGAGAGGGTGTTTGGCTGATGTGTGTGACAATTTAGCAACACTTGTAAACAAGAGCTGTGTCTGTTCACATTTCAATGGCAAGTCCTTGCTGAGGATGAAGAGCTGTGTCACTTGTGCTTAGCTTACATCAAAGTAATGGCACAGAGGGTTTTCATCCTGCAGATGTGACCTCTGTGATGACAGTCTGTTCATCTTGCACGGAGCTCTGTACTCACAAGGACAGTGTTACTTTTGCCAACAGACCAGAGTTTGTCAAAAAAATCCAGGCAAAATTACTTCTTAAATTAACATTTTCCTTTTGCTCTCAAACCAATGGTTTAACTGTAATAGTTCATAGGAATGAATTTGCTTCCCTGCTGTCCCCCAGCGCAGGTGCACATTCCTACCACATCCAGGTAGCAAGGCACATGGCACAGCCTTAGTTTCCACTGGGGAAGGTCTCTCAGCCCCAGCAAGGCAGAGGGACTTGCAGGAGCTGCTGAAGCCCTTTCTGTGCTGGGACACTGTAAAGTTCTGCCAGGCTAGATCAGCATGAGGCCTGCAGGGCTTTCCAGCAGCTCTGCACCTCTGGCCGTGTTACACAAGTGCAGAAAGCTCAGTGGAGCTTTCCCAAGGGCTTGCCCAGCCAGCCAACGTCCTGAAAATGCATCTGCTAAAAGCAGCACACGCCTGGAACATCCACAGCTGGGTAACTCGGAGAAATCCATCGGCCAGCGTTCCCCTGGAGCTGTTCCCCTTTTCACCTCTTCCACAGGGAACTTGTTCTGGATCTTGGAGTTATTGACACAGTGGATTGAGCTATCAAAGATCTGTGGTTTCATTGCCCCGCTTTACTGAACTGAGGGAGCTGCTGGGCATGCTTGGATATTTTCCCCCAGTTGCCTTCACTCATTGCCAAAGTCCTCCAGTATCATAATGTTTACCTCTGCTAATTGCTTTGAGTAACACAGATCAACACCCATTCCAATTAAAACTTTAATTGATGGGAAATTGCTACAACTGCACTGCTAATACATGAACTATCAACTTCAGTCTAAAAATGTCTTCAGATGACTACAACAGCGGTTACAATAAACAAACAAACAAGTGTCAGCTAGGACCGTGCCCGGAGGCGGCATCGGTCAAAAGCCCCTAAATGCTCAGAGTGGTGACCACTTTCTCTGGAAGAGCTGGGGAAGCCTCCTTACCTGGGAGCAATCCAGAAGCCCCTTCACTTGTCCTTGAGGGGTCTGGAGAAAGCCAGAAAAAGGGACACTGAGTCAGTATCAGCTGTGTGCACAATTCCCTTGGCAGCAATTATACTTCTCTCAGGGACTATAAAATCCCAGATCTTCCCAAGCAGGCTTAGAAAGAAAAAAAACCCAGCAAGGTCTGGGGCTTTCCAAGAACAAAGACCTTGTCTATTTAGGAGGCTCTCAGCTCCCCATTCCCTTGTCCTGCAAACCACTACAATGGCCTACCTTGCACTTCTTTGGCAGGAAAGCACTGCCAGAAGCCTCACTGCCAGGTCCTTCCCCTCTGCACACAAGTGACAGATGCTCCAGCTCTCCCTGCACATGACTGACCCCACCTCTGCACGGACCCAAAGATTTTCAAACCCCACACCACCTAACCCCCCCAGCCTCTCATTTTCCCCCGGTCTCACTGCTCAGGTGGCTCAAGGGTGGAAGCAGCAGGTCCCTGCTCAGGATTGGCTCCAGGTGCGGCTGGGAGCAGCTGGAAGCAGGGCTGGGCAGCTCCAGGCCGCCTGCCAGGCTCTCCTCATGGTCCCTCTTCAGTCTCTTGGTGTCCGCAGGGACCTCGGGGCAGCAGTGGGGGCTCTGCACGAGGCGCTGTGGCCCCGCAGCGCTGCCGCCATCGTCACCCCCAGGGCCGGCCCAGGCTGGGAACTCGGCCCCTTCTTGCCGTGCAGGGCAGCGCTCCTGGCCAGGTACAACGAGCAGAGCTCTGGGCAGCACAGAGGACTCTGGGTCAGTATCAGCCCTTGGGCACCTTTCCCTAGGGCAGCAGCTGTACTTCTACCGGGGACTGGGAAAGATGGCTGCAAAGGCAGACCCTCACCTGGCATTGGAGGCTGCTCCCTAAGGAACAGCAGTCATTCCGGCGTTTTCCAAACTCAAAAGCTTTAAAGTGTCCCCATAAAGTCTCAGCACTTGCAGTGCAAGTAGCACCCATGAGAGCTTTAACCACAGACAGAAGCAGCCCACACAAAGAACCCCAGCCCTGCTCTTTCTCTGTGCTGACAGAGCCCTCAGTCCTCACTGAAACGGCTGAAGCTGAAGGGTGCTGTGAGCCGAGTCACGAACCAGCTCCGTTCCCTGGGATTGAGGAACTCCCTCTGCAGCGAGACACAGCTCTGCCAACTCTGCCATCAGCTCTGGGAGGAACAGCTGGGAGGGAAAGAGCTCCACACAAGGACTGCAGGCTGCACCAGCTTTGCTCTGGAATGCAGATCCAAAGTGCTCCCTCTCTCCTTGGAGTTCTTGCTAATCTGAGCTCAGGCTTTTCCTTTAGTTACTGGATTTTCCTTTAGTTACTTTTCCTTTAGTTACTTTAGAGTTGAGAAATGTTTGGCCTCAGCTGTTCTGCTGCTTGTTTTTCTCCTGTGTCTCAGGTTATCAGCAGACCGGTACCAAATTTTGTGATTTGAGGCAAGAAGTTTGGACTTTTGCACTGGCTTCAGATTTTGGTGGGCTTTTTCCTGTTGCTCCAACACTCACCTCACTCAGTGCTGCCTGCGTAGCGCTGTCACCCTGCAGCAAATGGATCCATGGCCCTCAGCTGGAATGGGGACATCGGGGTTATGACACAACTCCCACAAGGTCAGGTTCATTCACTGCGCTGTTGCCACAGCAGAGGACTCGGGGTCAGTGCCTCTGCAGGAGCGTGGGGGACAGTGCTGGGGAGGTGATGCCGGTGCAGGATTTCAACGAAAGGCCCAGGAAGCACCGACCCTGCAGACAGGGACTGAACTCTTCTCATCTCCCTTCCTGCCCGTCAGGCTCAGAGCAGCCCTCTCAGAGCCCTCTCAAGGAATGTGGGCTCTCCCCTTACCAGGCTCCTCTGGCTCCAGGGAGCTGGTCCCATTGCTTGTGCTGCCAGGCAAGGCTGTCTCTGTGGCAGCTCTGTTCACAGGCTGCTCTCCTGAATGCTCAGGGACAACACTGACATCCTCCTTAAAAGAGAAAGAAAAACAAGTCCACCAAAGGTCACTCGGTATTTTCTTGGAATCACTTCAGGCACTCAGTAACTCTTCTTCCCCCCTCCCAAAGGATGTGTAACACCAGGGGAACACTGGCCTGATGTCCTCACACTCTGACCTGGCCTATGCCACGAGCTGTAAGGAATCCTCCAGCAGAAATCCAGGTGCTCTCCTTGTTCCCAGCACAGGTGAGCAAGGACAGATCTCACTCCAGGCACTGCCCAGGGCTGCGTGCTGCAAACCCACACACAAACCACACGTTTCTGCCTGGGAACCTCAAGCCCACCCCACCTAATTGCTCAGACATGAAATTCTAATGTGCTGCTTCTTGGAGCCCTCTGCTGCTGCTCCATAGTTTGCAGGCAAATGGGCACTGAAATTGGGTATTTATTTCCAGGAGCATGTGGCAAAAATCTATAGGGTATAAAACCCCCAAAATCTGTGACCAAGTGTAACACTGAGTTATGTTTCTGTTCCACTGAGGCAGTAAAGGCCCAAAGTCAAGCAGCTGGAATTCTCACTATGACCTTGTCATAGGTTAGCAAGCATAGTCCCGGAAGGGATGTCCTTGCTAAGGGGTGCTTACAGTTTCCTCTGGGACCTGATAGAACCTATCAGCTGGCCAGTTTGAATATGGACAATTCTTTAAGCCACTTAAAGTTGTGACCGCCTCTGTGATCCACACTTAAGAACAGGCAAACCTCCCCCCCAAGCTCTCTCTCGTTTCCGGCGCTGGGACACGGTGGCTGCGGGCCCCGAGTGGGGGCCAGCGGGCCCAGCCAGGCCCTGCTTGGGCCAGGCTGGGCCGGGCCACGGCCATCCTGGAGCCTATGGACCTGTTCCAGCCGTGGAACCCCCCCCACTGCCTTGCCGTGGGCAGCCGGAGTGGCTCGGCTCTCCCCCCTCTCCACTGCGATGAGAAAAATTCAACATTCCAGCTGCAAAGCTGCAAGGCCGAGGTGAGATTAACCCTTTTTATTGCTGTGAAGAGCTGAAAACCCTAGGGAAGAGAGAGAGGAGATGCTTTAAGCTGAAATTCTGTTGTGAAGCTATGATACATCAGAGTATCCCGTTGTAATTCCATGAAGATCTGGGGGGTGGAGTGTTCAACTCGTAAGCAAAAGCACCTGCGCTGAGATAGGCAGATGCTGCCGCAGCTGTAATTTCATGAGAAGTTTGGACAGGGAGAGATGGACCAGATGAGGACTTTTGCTCCAAATGGGAAAGGAGAAAACCTCAGTCCCTAGAGATGAACCTGATGAGGACTTTTGCTCCAAATGGGAAAGGAGAAAACCTCAGTTCCTAGAGATGCTCCCAGAGATAGTCCTAACAATGAAGATGAGGAAGACCCTTTGCTCCCAGGGAAGGAGAAGGGCCTCTGGTTTTGTTTCTGAACGGCTCAACCTTAAAATTGTACCCCAAAAAACTTCAAGAGTGGACCCTCGAATGCGGGAAAACCAATTGCTATCTGTGTGTGACCTTGAACAAGCTGCAAGTCGGGGGAAGGGACTCACACGCAGGCAGAGAGACTCCTCTTCCTAAATGGACTGAACAATATTTGGAAGTGGGTGGCTGCCTCGTTGTGATACTGTTTTCATAGCATGAGCAAGAAGAGACTTCTCTTTCTAAATGGACTAAACAAGGTTATTATGGCAGTGGTAAACAGACTGAACATCTTAAGGGTTGTCTTTTTACATTGTCAGTGGGAGAAGGGAGGAAGGTGGGGGGAGGAGGAGAGTTCTGAAGGTGGTATAATTTTTTTTCCCTTCTTTTAGGTCTGTTAATAAACTTCTTTCTATTCTTTCAAGTTTGGTGCCTGCTTTGCATTTCTCCTAATTCTTATCTCACAGCAGATAAACAGTAATGAGTATTTTAGACCAAACCACTACAGGGGCCGAGGGAGAAGCTGTGAAGATGGGGCAGCTGGAACCCCTCTCCCTCTAGTTCTGCTTCTAGATGTTTATAGTGACACCTATCAAGCTAAGGTTTTCATTCTAGAGGCCGCTCTTTCACATGCTCTGTGTCAATGGATAATTAGGTACGTCTCTTGGTACCTGTCAAGGCATCTGCTGCTTTGTCACCTCTATCCCCACTCTGCTGCCTCTGTCCCCATTGCCTTGTCTGCTGTGCCACCTCTGTGCCCTGTGGCCGTGCTGGGGGCTGGGCTGGCGGCCAGGCCCAGCCGAGCAGCGCTTTCAGCCGCGGTCTCGGCTGCCCACATCTGAGCGTGAGAAAGAGAAAGAGAGCAGGCAGGAACCACCGGTGGCGAAGCAAAAAACAGGGTGGGAGCTGCAGGAACAAACGGTGGCGTGGGCTTTGGCCACGGGCCCCGCCCGTGCTGGGGCCGCTCAGCGCGGCTGCCCCGGCCGGCACAGGGGCTGTCCTTGGGCAAGGCAGCTGTGCCGGCAGGGCCCGGCAGCGGTGCCGGCTGTGCCGCGCTGCCGGGGGCTGCGGGACGGTCCGGCCGGGGCTGCGCTCGCCGCGGCCTGGCCCGCTGGGCCTGCAGCTGGCCCAGCCCCGAGCTGTGGCTGGCTCTGCTCCTTGCCCGGCCCTGGGGATGCTTGGGGAGCTCTCCGTGGGTGCATCGGAGTGCTGAGGGCTCGGTCTTTGGCCCAGCTGGAGGGAGCCTCCTGTCCCTTTGGTGCAGAGGGAGAAGACCCGGCAGTTGGGTTTCTGGCAGTTGCCTCCTGCCAAGGAATTGCAATGGGACACTTTTCCAGACTGTCGAATGAGTAGGGGAGAGCTAAGTAGACAAGGAATTGGTTGTTGTAAAGCCCCAGTACATGTGGGGATTTCTTCTTTCTCACCCTGCTTGTGAGGATTTGAGCTTTTCTCTTGCCTGACAGAAGTGCAGTTGCTGCCAAGGGAAACATACCCAAGGACCAATAGTGACTCAGCCTTCCCTTTGCTTCCTTTCTTCTTTCCTCTCTGCTCCACAGCTCCCTTGAGCCAGAACCTTGGTGCTGCCTCACCTGAGGATTCAGAGCTGCCTCTAGGCCCTTCCAGCACAAGTCCAGGTTCTCAAGAGCGTGAGGCTTTCCCAGCAACTCCCAGGAAAATGTTTGCCACCTCCAGACTTCTTGAGGATTCTTCAGAGGACACACACAGATTTCTACGCCAGCCTGAGCTCATCATTCCGCTGGTTCCTGTAGACCATCAAAGCCTTTTTGTGGCACTTCCAGAGAGCAGCAGCTGCACATCTTCAGAGCAGCACACCCAGCCTACAGCCCATCAGGTAGGGAGAGAGTTTGTACCCTTGCTTTTCAGGAAGATCATGAAAAGTGACCATTTGAAGTATTTTCCTGCAGTGCTCTGTCATGTGTACATCTCGAGTGTGAATCAGACAGGAATTGTCAAGTGAACTGGGAAGCAGGACCTTGATAACAAAACCAATCTCTGTCTGCTTTTGCTGTCCTTCCTCCAGATTTGGAGGGTGTTCTGGCCGTTTTCCAGGCAGCCTCTCTGTAGGGATGAAAGGGAGAGGCAAAAACCATTGGTCCACAAGCGGTCAGTGTCAAGTGCACCCCCATCTTCCTTGGAATGAAGCCCAACTAGGATGCTGATAGGATATTGCAGAGGTTGCAGATTGTCTCTCCTGCAAAGAAGGCTATTAAATTTCAAGGAGCTCTGTGTGTCCCCAGAAACGCTGCAGCTGCAGAATACGGCCTCA
Organism: Corvus hawaiiensis; assembly: GCF_020740725.1. Classification (NCBI taxonomy): domain Eukaryota; kingdom Metazoa; phylum Chordata; class Aves; order Passeriformes; family Corvidae; genus Corvus; species Corvus hawaiiensis. Next base: position 76,561,677 of record NC_063255.1, on the reverse strand, counting down.
CCCACAAGGTTGCTTTTTACAATACAATCACAGTTGAATTTTAGCATGTGTGTCTGCAGATCTGGGCTCTTCCTGGGTGCATCCACTTTCTGTGGTCTGTTGGGATGAGAAACTCAGAAGCAGCCACATCCAAAAGCTGCTGGGGAGATAGAAAAGGCTGAGATTACAAAGTCTTTGTGTGTAGATCAGTTTTACAATCCATCCTTTAATATACCTACCTATCATTTATTAGAAGAAACACTGTTTGCGAGGAAGAAATCAGTCTTCCAATCCCCTGGGAAGTTGGAATACATTTCTGGAATTGAGTTTGCTGTGTGCTTCCTGTGATGTTTGCTGCAAGGCAGCAATAGAGCTCTGTGTCCCAAAGCCACATTCTGGAGCCTGACCAATGTGTTTGGAATCCTGCAGCCACACCGGGCAGTTCAGCCTCCAGTGCTTCACGTGGCAGTGCTGGTTGGGCAGCATGGACGGCCTCCAGCTAGGCTTGGAATAGTTCTGGGCAAGAGGAATTGCCACCCCTGGATCTCGACCTTGTTCTTGAGACACTGGAGGAGATGCTGTCACCATCCCTGCCTGAAAGGTCTCCCTGTGCTCAGGTAACTCCATTGGGTGGGAATGAACGGGGCTGGGCTGAGAGCTGTGAATGTTGTTGCATGGCTGAGAAGCAAAGGCTTCTTGGATTAAGCTTTGAATGGACAAGGAAGGATTTGCTTGGTCAAGCAAGATTCCAAAAGAAGAGGGAATGGAAAGTCTCCCCCCTTAGTGAGGATGAGAGGCGTGAGCCTGTGGTGGCCAGGTTTGGGTGCTCCTTTTGCTGGGAAGAATCCCTGGTGCAGGGGCCTTTGTGGTGATGAAGTGGAAGCTTTGGCAGCTTTTGGACTGTGTTTGAGAAGTCAATCTTTGTAGAGAAATTGCTGAGTGAATGTACATGCACAATCCAAGCTGTATTAGTGAACTGTCCTTGACTAGAGAAAAAAGAGAGGAGCAATGCCGATGTGGCAACCCGACAGGATGTGGCGGAGTGGGATGCTGACCATAGAAAGAGAAAGACTTATGTTAGTCGTGTGCATATTAAACTGTAACCAATCACTTGCTATTAAAGGCCGCATCAACAGTAGCTGTAATCCAATAGTATGGAGCTTGCTTATGCGTGCTTGGAGAATTAGGGTATAACTATGGGTCTGACAATGGAATAAATGGAGTTCCATCATATCTCTATGAGAAGTGTGGTTCATCCTGGCAGATCTCTGGCTATTAATCTTCTCCACTGTTGAAGGCCTTTGGGGCCCAGACTTCTTTGTTAGGAGCAAGGGATGAAAGTGTGTGAGCAGTGGAGCTTTTAGGGGGCAGAAGTGTTGGTTTTGAGGCCCCATGACTTGTGTGATTGGTGAGCAGGACAGTGATGATGCTGGACATGAAAGGGTTAAGGACTCCTTGAAGCCCAGGGGCTGCTTCTGTGTGGAAGAGCAGTTCAGTCAGGGACCATGAGTCCTTGTGTTTGCCAGATTCCCTCTTTGACTTAGGAATTCCCTTCCTCTTAACCCTTGCCTCTTCCCAGCCTTGCCTGGAGTGTTCAGTTCCTGTGTTGGCACTGGCCTTTTTGCGTATTATTATACAACTTTGCCAAAGAATTTCTCTGTTTTGTTTAATATGCAGACCCACTGCCTGCTGCAGATATATTAGCCAGGAAGGGCAGAGTCAAGGTGGAGTGTGGGATTTTTTGGGATCCCCAATATCTCATTGCCAAGTGTGATGAAGTTCTGTCTTCTGTAAACTCAGACACAGCAGTTTTCAAGAGCATTTTCTACTTCAAGAGAAGAAAATGTGGCAGGCTATGAAGTTTTGTACCCCTGAAGTAATTCCAAGAAAACAGTGAGTGATCTTTGGGTTTCTTTCTTTCTGGTTTTCTTTCAAGGGGAATATTAATGTTGCCCCTGAGTCTTCAGGAGGGGAGGCTGGGAACAGGGCTGCAGCAGAGGGAGCTTCACCTGGCACCGAGAGCTGCAGGAACAGTTCCCCAGAGCCCGAGGAGCCTGGTAAGGAGAGAGCCCACACTGCTTTAGGGAGCTCTGAGGCGGCTGCTCTGAGCCTGCCTCTGGCAGGAAGGGAGATGAGAAGAGTTGAGTTCCTGTCTGCAGGGTTGGTGCTCCCTGGTGCCTTTCGTTCAATTCCTGCCCTGGCACAGCCTCCCCGAGCCCTGCCCTCCACGCTTCTCCAGAGGCACTGACACCGAGTGCTGTGCTGTGGCCAGAGAGCCGTGAATAACCCTGACCCTGTGGGAGTTGTGTCACCAACCCGGGTGTCCCGATGTGGTTCATAACCCAGCTCACAGCACCCTTCAGCTTCAGCCGTTTCAGTGAGGTGTCTCTGTCAGCACAGAGGGAGAACAAGGCTGGGCTTCTGTGTGGGAAGAAGCTGGGACTGTCTGAGCTTCAGGCTCTCGTTGGTGCCATTTGCACTGCGGGTGCTGAGACTTTATTGGGAGACTTCAAACCTTTGGAGGTTTTGCAAACTTGGAATGCTCCCTGTTCTCTAAAGAGCAGCCTTCAAACTCCCAAGTGAGAGTCTGCCTTTGAGGCCATCTTTAACAGTCCCTCAGAAGAAGGACCATTGCTGCCCAAGGGAGATGTGCACAAGGGCCAATATCGGCTCAGTGTTCCCTTTGCTTCCCAGATTCCATCTGATTGACCTCTCCAGGAGGGCTGTCCTGAGTGGGAGGAAGAGACAGAGGGAGAGCCTGCGAGAAGATCTGGCAGGTGCAATCCCTCTGTCTATAGTGATATTGATAGATGTGTATAGTTATATTTATCCATCTCTGTAGTTATATTTCTAGATTTATACAGTTGTATAGATATGTCTAGATAGATGAATTTAAAGATGTATAGAGGTAAATTTTTATATATATTTCTGTATATTGTTTTATTTATGTATGCATAGTTGTATTTCTAGGTCTGCATAGTTACATTTTTAAATGTGTACAGTTGCATTTATATATATGCAGTTAAGTTTATAAATAGTTACAAGTGCACAGTTATACATTCATATAGTTATGGGTATATGGAGCATTAGGTACATAGATTGATATCTGTATAGGTATAGGCAGCTTTTTAACCTCTTTCCTGCTCTGCTTCCTCTCTCACCTCTTGTTTTTCCCCCTGTGCCCCCTCTGTCCCCTCCTCCTGTGCTGGCTCCGAGCTGGCGGCCGGGCCGGGCGGAGCAGCAGCTGCAGCCCCGGTGTCCCTGGAGCGGTGGGAGCTGCCGGTGGCCGCAGGCCCTGTGCCCTGAGGAGCTGCTGGAGGACGGTGAGACAGAGGGGGCTGGGGAGAGGTGACACTGAAGGTGACACTGATGTTGAGGTGCTGGTGGGGCTGAAGCGATGGTGGGGGAGCAGAGGGGAATGGTGGGGATTGAAGGGACTGGGAGAGCTGAAGGGAATGGTGGAGCAGAGAGGTGTGGAGGAGCTGCTGGGGATGGTGGGGACTGAGGGGACGGGGAAGTGGCACAGGCTAAGGGGGGTGTTAGGACTGAGGGAGCTGGGAGGACTGAGCGGAGTGGCAGGAACTGAGGGCTCTAGAGGGAGCTGAGGGGACCAGTGGGGCTGAGGGAACTGGGAAAAGTGGGGAATGAATGGTGGGACTGAGGGGTAGAAGTTCCACAAGGGAAGTGGCACAGGCTGAGGGGGATGGCAGGTCTAAGGGGACTCAATGGGTGTGAAGGGAGTGAGGGGGGTGAGAAAAATTTGAGGGTCTGCAGGAACTGGCAGGACTGGGGGTTTGCTGAGGGGATGGCAGGGCTGAGGGGATGGAGGGGGCCAGCAGGGAGCACGGAGGGGTGTGGGCCTGTGGCTCTGCCAGGCTGTGGAACCAATTCCAGAGCCTCCACTTTTGCCACAGCTGCCCTGAAGACCTTCAGAAGAGCCGGAGAGAACCAGCAGGGAGAAGCTGAAGGCCGCCAGCAAGAGCAGCGAACGGGGACCTGCTGCTGCCGCCCGAGACCCTGGGTGAGGCCCCAGGGCCGCTGAGGCAGGGTGGGCGTGAGGCTGGCGTGGGCTTTGGCCGCGGGCACTGGCCGGCTGGGCAGGAGCGGGCCCTGCCCGTGCTGGGGCCGCTCAGCGCGGCTGCCCCGGGCGGCACAGGGGCTGTCCTTGGGCAAGGCAGCTGTGCCGGCAGGGCCCGGCAGCGGTGCCGGCTGTGCCGCGCTGCCGGGGGCTGCGGGACGGTCCCGCCGGGGCTGTGCTCGCCACAGCCTGGCCCGCTGGGCCTGCTTTTTCTTTCTAACCCTCCTGGGGAGGCTCTGAGATTTCCTCTTCCCCGATGGAAGCGCAGGTGCTGCCAAGGGAAACGTCCCGATCCTGACTCGGTGTTCCCTTTGCTTGCCAGGTGTCCCATCTGCTGTCCCCGTCCAGGAGAGCTGCTCTGCACGGGAGGAAGAGACCGAGGGAGAGCCTGGGAACATCGGCGCCTGCAATCCCTCTGAAGATATTTATAGATTTATGTCATTATATAAGTACATGGACGTTTAGATGGGTGGATTGATATTTGTATAGGTATATTTACATTTGTATGGGTTTACGTGTATTTTTATATTTTTGTTTGTATTTAGGTATATTTTCATTGTATATACAGTCGTATAGCTGCGTAGTAAGACTGAAGTAGTTATATGGATATTTAGATAGGGAAAGATAGGGATATTGATATTTTTATATGTATGTGTATGTGCACAGTTATATCTGTAGTTACATTTATCTATATGTACGTATGGATGTTTAATCATACATATGTACTTTTGTTCACCTTGATGTATACAGTTGTATAGCTGTGTAGATACATTGATGGAGTTACAGGCATAGAGCTATTTAGAATAGTATATTGGTACTTGTGTATTTGTATACAGGGGGGTTATCTTCATAAATGTATCTCTTTATATATGTATTGTATGTATCATGTTGAATGTATAATTATATTTATGCCTGTATATTGTTTACAGCTATTTTTAAGTATGTATAGAGTTGTACGCTTATATAATTATGTTTATTTAGGTATAGGTGTAGGGTTGTTTAGATAGGTATATTGGTGTTTTGTACTTGTAATCAGAGTAGTTGTAACAATCTGTAATAAATTAGTTTTGTTAAACTTAAAATGATATTTGTATATTAATTGATAGTGTGGTTGTAGCAATTTGTAATAAATGTAATTTTTTACCTTCTTTTGGTTTTTGTGTATTTATCAGCCATGCAAGTGTAACAATCTGCAATACATGTAATTTTTAAACTGAAATAAGCGTTAGTTTGTGTTTTTCGAATCAATGAGGAGATGTAAATATGGTGATGTTGGAGGATTTTGGCGGTGAGGGAAGGGACGGGGGGAAAGTCTCCAGCCGTGCCCAGCAGATCCCCCAGCTGCAGCCAGGCTGGGCAAGGGAACGGCACCTTTGGCATGGCAGCAGAGCCGCACATTGGCTACAGACTCGCTGCAGAGGCCTGCTGAGAAAACGGGACTCCCCTGAGCGTAGAACTGCAGCCAGGAGCCACCCAGGGAGGAGAAATCCACCCCCATCCCACGGGGAGCTCTTTAGGGAGCGCTCCAAGTGTCCCTCTGAAGCTCATCCTGGAGAGCAGCAGCAACCAGGGATCCTGAGCCAGCTGCGCTGCCTTTGGCAGCACTTTGGCAAAGGGTCTGGAGCAAGGGCGAGGGAACGGTGACTCTAACTGCTGCAGGGCAGGGATGAGAGAAGGGCCACTGACCCAAGTGCTGAAATGCTCCAAAATCCAGAAGGATGCTGGAGAACTGGGAAGCAACAAGTTCTCACAAGTGCTGAAGTGATGGAAGCCCTTGGAGTGAAGTTCCCTGAAGGAACTCGCAGGGGAAACGATGCTATAATAAGTAGGACCAGAAGGCAAAACTGTAGCACTGCTAGGAGACGGTCTATAAGCCCCACAGGCTATGGCTTAGGAAAAGATCAAGTATAAATTTGACATATTCTATTTATTATATCTATTAAAATACATCCTATATCATACTATAGAAGATAAATTGAATATATGATAAATGAATATGTATTATTTGATACATTTTGAGAAATTTTGAGAACTATTTTCATTTCATGTAGATTTGAAATATTCTTCCAACTTGGGAGAGTGAAGATGGTACTGCTGTCCAGAGCCTTCTGCCCACACAGCAATCAGCCCACGGCTGTGTCCGTGCACACCTACCCACCGTCCTTGCTCTTCTCAGCATCTCTGGGCTGCTGTTTGCACACAATTAGGGTGAATTCAACTCGACAGACCTGTCGCAGGTGTTGGAGGAAAAACTCTCTGAGCATCTGAGATGGAAAGGTGAAGGCAGTGACACAGCTGTGTGCCAATCCGAAAGTGAACATTGTGTCTTCCTACGCTGCAAGGAGATCCTACATGCTAGCAGAAGAGCACAAAGGACAGTTTCACCTGAAACACACACTAATGTATTGCAGATATACTGAAAATATTTATCATTTCTAACAGCTTCTCAAAAATAAGTCAGTTTAGACTGTTTGAACGTTGCCCCTGTTGCACGTAATACCAGGAGACCAGTGAAAAAACAGATTTACGTAAGGCATATTTCGCTTTCAGAACTGACTGCTCTTTTACTTGGAACTGGTAAGTAGTCACCAGTAGGGAAAACATTAAAACTGCATTTTCAAAGTGGTAAAAACTGTGATTCAAAAGCTACAGTGCCAGGTAGGGAAAAAGGAAAGATATGCAACAGCAATAATACTTTAAGTCATCAGGCCTGTACATTGAGTGATGTTCTCTACCAATTACTTCTAAAGGGGAAAGGATTAATTTTAAGAGAAAAATCTTAAATCTAAAACCACATACCACAGTTTTAAGGATTTTTCTTTCCTAAAAATTAACAACCTTTTCTGTTGTTAATTATTAAACCAATTTTTGGCCCAAACACTGAAATATAATATCCATTATTTGCCTTGTGGTGTTGGTAACTGACATTAAATTCTACCGGTAGGGTAGAAAATTGGGAATGAGTCATGCTGCCAGACACAAGATAAGCCCACTTCTTTTCAAGTTTCAGTATCCTTAAAACACAGCTAAGGGTAACTTCTCATTCTTAGCCACGGAGTACTGTGGAAAAGTCAACGCAACCATAACCATACTACAGGGGTGACTAAACATTCCAATGCACAATCCGCTTTTCAGCCACCTGCTTCCTCATCTCTAGTAGGGCACAGGTCCAGTGTCCGTGCGTTTCTCAGAACTCACAGAGATTACAGAGGAGATCTTCAAAAAGAGGCTTTTCTGCATGAAGCAGTGCATAGACAAATGAAACATGGGGAAAGATGTCCCTTCTTTTCTGAACTCCTGTCTTCTCCTTTTTGCCTATTCCTTAGAAATGGTGTTGCAATTCGGTCGCTGGGATAAGTTTTACAGGAGTTGTTACACTGCGCTTAAAGAAAGACAAACCCCATCCCACCGAGGTGGATCATTCGTAATTCAGGTACTGTTTTAAGCTGTTGAAGATGAATCGGGAAGAGATTTTCTAGGTAGTGGGTTTCAATTTTTCTGAGAAAGCCAGCACACAGAGGAAGAGATGACAGGGCATCTCTAAACCACTCCGTGCAAAAGACTATTCCAGAATGTGGTGAGACCAACAATCCTTGGGTCACCCATAGGCCAGGGACTGAAGTGACAGGGCAGGGCTCCTCACAAAGGGACCTGGAAGGAGGGCAAGAGAAGGCAGTGTTAGCTGGAACTCAAGACAGGCTGGATGTAAGGAGAACATCCCCTCTGTGTGTGGGATGAGCTTATGCCACAGCACCAAACATGAGCCCGCAGGGTAAAATGATGTAGAGACATAAAAAAAAAAAAAAGGGCATGAATTAAAGAGATGGAAGAATTAGGTCTATTTTTTCCTGCTACGAACAGAAAAATGTTTCCAGTTCCAGAGAGAATTTAAAATAACAAGTGACACTAAGCATAGAGGATTGGAAGATCACCTTGGTTAGTCTCCATTGAAAAGACTTGGCTGCAGGAGGGATTTTGCATTGGAACTCTCCCCAGACTGGGGAAAAAAAAGAAGAGAAGAAATGATTCCTGAGGAAAGAAAAAGGCAAAATCTCTCGGAGAGACACCAGCGTGAGTTCACTACAACTCTAGGTCATTAATCCCTTGGGGACGGCAACATCCATCCACGGTGCGGGACTTAAGCTTTGATGGCAACGCTGACAAAATTGCTGCCCCTTCCTGTTGCTGCTTCTGACTCCAGAGAATGAGAACTGGGCCAAATGTGCCCAAGACAGGCAGAGACAGTGAGACAGAACCAGCCAGTTAGCTGGAAAAGAGGCAAAAAGCAAGTCCTCAAGTGTCTCCTTTCCATCATTTCCCCTGGTCTTGTTGGACCAGTCCGCTTTGAAGTAGGGAACTCTGTTAGCAACCCCAAGCAAAAGAGTGAAGCTACTCAGTCGAAGATCTTTTTCCTCCCTCCCTTCAGCCATGCAGAACACAGAGAGATGCGGCTGTCACTTGACACATAGGAACAGTTTCCCATGGGATTCCTCAGTTTGGACCCTTTCTGAAATTTGCTGCGCTTGCCTTGGTGGTTTGGGGTCGTGCTGCGAAGCAAAGGCAGAAGGCCGATTCCAGGCAGAGAAAGCAAGGGTTTGCCCCGTGCCGGTCCGTGCCGTGCCCGGGCAGCGCCCCGGGAGCCGCCCCGCCCGCGCTGTGCCCGCAGCCCCGGCTTTGTGCCGCTCGTTCCCGCGCGGGGCCGAGCGCAGCGCCCCCCTCAGGCCGCGCGCCGCCGCTGCAGCTGCGGCCGTTGCGCTGCGGCCGTTGCGGCGCCAGTGGGCGACAGGCGCGATGGCCGAGCTGCCGCTGCCCGCCGGGCTCGATGCCAGCACCTTCCCCGCCAAGCTGTGGCGCCTGGCGAACAGCCCCCGCGTCCGCTCCGTGCGCTGGGACACCCAGGGCCGGGGGCTGCTCATCGACCGCGCCCTCTTTGAGCAGGAGCTGCTCAGCCCGCCCGGCGCCGACGGGGCGGGCAGAGACAGAGGGGCGGCGGTCCCGGACTCCTTCAAAGCCACTCACTTCGGCAGCGTCGTGCGGCAGCTCAATCTGTACGGCTTCCAGAAAGTGCTGGGTTGCTTTGGCGCGGCTGTGCCGGGCGATGCTGGGCCCATCGTGCACTTCCAGAATCCCAACTTCCGCCGCGACCGCCCCGACCTCCTCCTGCGCATCAAGCGCCTGACCAGGGCCAACAGGCAGCGGCTGGCAGCCGGGCTGGAGGTGCGCAGCCGCCAGCGCAGCCGCTTCCAGCAGCTCAACACGGAGCGGCCGCTGCTGGACTTCCTCGCCGGGCACCCCCCCAGCGCCGGTGAGACGGGGTGGGAGCTGCGGGCGCGGGGGGTGGCGTGGGCTTTGGCCGCGGGCCCCGCCCGTGCTGGGGCCGCTCAGCGCGGCTGCCCCGGGCGGCACAGGGGCTGTCCTTGGGCAAGGCAGCTGTGCCGGCAGGGCCCGGCAGCGGTGCCGGCTGTGCCGCGCTGCCGGGGGCTGCGGGACGGTCCGGCCGGGGCTGCGCTCGCCGCAGCCTGGCCCGCTGGGCCTGCAGCTGGCCCAGCCCCGAGCTGTGGCTGGCTCTGCTCCTTGCCCGGCCCTGGGGTTGCTTGGGGAGCTCTCCGTGGGGGTGTGGAAGCCGAGGGCTCGGTTGTGGTCCCGCCCAGCTGCAGGGAGCCTCCTGTCCCTTTGGCGCAGAGGGAAAGACCCAGCAGCTGGGTTTCTGGCAGTTGCCTCCTGCCAAGGAATTGCAGTGGGACGGTTTTCCCAGACGGTTGAACGAGTAGGGGAGAGCTAAGTAGACAAGGAATTGGTTGTTGAATAGCCCGGGAACATGTTGGTTTTTTTTTTTTCTTCTTTGTAATCCTGCTTGGGGGGATGGGAGCTTTTCCCTGACAGAAGTACAGTTGCTGCCAAGGGAAGCATACCTGAGAACCAATACTGACCTAGTCTTCCCTTTGCCTCCTTTCCTCTTCCCTGCCTCCTGCACAGCTCCCTCATACCAGCACCTCGGTGCTGTCTCACCTGAGGGTTTAGAGCTGCCTCCCAGACCTCCCAAGGCAAGTCCAGGTGCTCAGGAGTCTGACGCTTCCCCACCACCTCCCAAGAGAATGTTTGCCACCTCTGGACTTTCTGGGGTCTCATCAGAGGAACCAGGCACATGGAAATTTCCACTCAAGCGTGAGCTCATCATTCCACTGGTTCGCATGGACCTTAAACGCCACCCTGAGCTCATGGTTCCCCTGGTTCCTGTAGACCATCAGAGAACTTCCGTGGCCCTTCCACAGAAGCGCAGCTGCACATCTTCAGAGCAGCACACCCCAGCCTACAGCCCATCAGGTAGGGAGAGAGTTTGTACCCTTGCTTTTCAAACAGGTCCTGGAAAGTGACCGTTTGAAGTCTTTTTGCACAGTGCTCTGTCATGGGTAGATCTCAAGTGAGAATCAGGTAGAAAGTGTCAAGTGTACGGGGAAGCAGCACCATGAAAACAAAACCAATCTCTGTCTGCTTTTGCTGTCCTTCCTCCAGATTTGGAGGGTGTTCTGGCCGTTTTCCAGGCAGCCTCTCTGTAGGGATGAAAGGGAGAGGCAAAAAACATTGGTCCACAAGCAGTCAGTGTCAAGTGCACCCCCATCTTCCTTGGAATGAAGCCCAACTAGGATGCTGACGGGATATTGCAGAGGTTGCAGATTGTCTCTCCTGCAAAGAAGGCTATTAAATTTCAGGGAGCTCTGTGTGTCCCCAGAAACGCTGCAGCTGCAGAATACGGCCTCACCCACAAGGTTGCTTTTTACAATACAATCACAGTTGAATTTTAGCATGTGTGTCTGCAGATCTGGGCTCTTCCTGGGTGCATCCACTTTCTGTGGTCTGTTGGGATGAGAAACTCAGAAGCAGCCACATCCAAAAGCTGCTGGGGAGATAGAAAAGGCTGAGATTACAAAGTCTTTGTGTGTAGATCAGTTTTACAATCCATCCTTTAATATACATACCCATCAATTAGAAGAAATACTGTTTGCGAGGAAGAAATCAGTCTTCCAATCCCCTGGGAAGTTGGAATACATTTCTGGAATTGGGTTTGCTGTGTGCTTCCTGTGATGTTTGCTGCAAGGCAGCAATAGAGCTCTGTGTCCCAAAGCCACATTCTGGAGCCTGACCAATGTGTTTGGATTCCTGCAGCCACACCGGGCAGTTCAGCCCCCAGTGCTTCACGTGGCAGTGCTGGTTGGGCAGCATGGACGGCCTCCAGCTGGGCTTGGAATAGTCCTGGGCAAGAGGAATTGCCACCCCTGGATCTCGACCTTGTTCTTGAGACACTGGAGGAGATGCTGTCACCATCCCTGCCTGAAAGGTCTCCCTGTGCTCAGGTAACTCCATTGGGTGGGAATGAACGGGGCTGGGCTGAGAGCTGTGAATGTTGTGGCATGGCTGAGAAGCAAAGGCTTCTTGGATTAAGCTTTGAATGGACAAGGAAGGATTTGCTTGGTCAAGCAAGATTCCAAAAGAAGAGGGAATGGAAAGTCTCCCCCCTTAGTGAGGATGAGAGGCGTGAGCCTGTGGTGGCCAGGTTTGGGTGCTCCTTTTGCTGGGAAGAATCCCTGGTGCAGGGGCCTTTGTGGTGATGCTCTGTAGGTTCTAAGAGGCTCTGTGTGATGGGAAAGAAGAGAAGAGTGTGGGGAGAATTGCCACTGAAGGCAAAGTGTCCCCTGCAGGGAGGGGCATGCGAGAGGTGCCTCTGTTAGAGCAGCAGACGTGGGCTCTGCCTGTTTTGGGTGGGAAGGCCAAGGCAAAGCAAGGGCTGGGCTGCAGCTGCTGCTGCTGCTGCTGTGTGAGCTGTGCCGAGCCGAGCGTGCAGGCGCTGCCAGAGCCGTGCTTGGGGATGGGCTGGAGCTGCAGCTTTCTTGTCCTCTCAGTAGCCTGGTGCCTCCATTCCAGTTTCTATCTGGCAAATCCTCAGCTGGGCAAACTTGCCAGTCTTGCTCTCCGTGTACCAGAGCTCAGGCACCTTCCTCTTGGGCATCTCTGTGGGAAGAGATGTGTGCTCCCATGCAGTCCCTGCAAAGCTGCAGCTGGATGTGACTGTTCTGCTGTTGTGCTCAGGGCTGTGGAGGGAGGGGCACATCCCTGTGCCAGGAGCTGGCAGGACTCCTTCCTTAGTGCCCACTGCATGTGTTCAGTGTCAACTTTGTCAGCTTTGGCAGCTTTTGGACTGTGTTTGAGAAGTCAATCTTCTCCACTGTTGAAGGCCTTTGGGGTGCAGACTTTGTTAGGAACAAGGGATGAAAGTGTGTGAGCAGTGGAGCTTTTAGGGGGCAGAAGTGTTGGTTTTGAGGCCCCATGACTTGTGTGATTGGTGAGCAGGACAATGATGATGCTGGACATGAAAGGGTTAAGGACTCCTTGAAGCCCAGGGGCTGCTTCTGTGTGGAAGAGCAGTTCAGTCAGGGACCATGAGTCCTTGTGTTTGCCAGATTCCCTCTTTGACTTAGGAATCCCCTTCCTCTTAACCCTTGCCTCTTCCCAGCCTTGCCTGGAGTGTTCAGTTCCTGTGTTGGCACTGGCCTTTTTGCATATTATTATACAACTTTGCCAAAGAATTTCTCTGTTTTGTTTAATATGCAGACCCACTGCCTGCTGCAGATATATTAGCCAGGAAGGGCAGAGTCAAGGTGGAGTGTGGGATTTTTTGGGATCCCCAATATCTCATTGCCAAGTGTGATGAAGTTCTGTCTTCTGTAAACTCAGACACAGCAGTTTTCAAGAGCATTTTCTTCTTCAAGAGAAGAAAATGTGGCAGGCTCTGATCTACTGTGTCCCTGCAGAAAACAGTAAGTGATCTTTGGGTTTCTTTCTTTCTGGTTTTCTTTTCAGGTCAATCTTAGTGTTGCCCCTGAGTCTTCAGGAGGGGAGGCTGGGAACAGGGCTGCAGCAGAGGGAGCTTCACCTGGCACCGAGAGCTGCAGGAACAGTTCCCCAGAGCCCGAGGAGCCTGGTAAGGAGAGAGCCCACACTGCTTTAGAGAGCTCTGAGGTGGCTGCTCTGAGCCTGCCTCTGGCAGGAAGGGAGATGAGAAGAGTTGAGTTCCTGTCTGCAGGGTTGGTGCTCCCTGGTGCCTTTCGTTCAATTCCTGCCCTGGCACAGCCTCCCCGAGCCCTGCCCTCCACGCTTCTCCAGAGGCACTGACACCGAGTGCTGTGCTGTGGCCAGAGAGCCGTGAATAACCCTGACCCTGTGGGAGTTGTGTCACCAACCCGGGTGTCCCAATTTTGAGCTGAAGTCCGTGGATGAGTTTGCTGCAGGGTGACAGTGCTCTGGAGGCAGCACTGAGTGACTCTTGAAGCAAGAGAGCAAAACCCCAGCAAAAAGTCAATGTAGAAGTCTGAGCTTTTTGTCTCAGCACATTAAATCAATGTAGGACCAATCTGCTGGTAGCCCTAGTGAGCCATGTTAAAAATACAAGCAGCAGAAGCTCAGAGGCCAAACAAATCATAAACCACAGGGATTTATGATTTGGAAAGGAAAAACTTAACTTACCCCAAATTAGCGAGAACTAACAGGAGAGAGAGAGCACCTTGGATCTGCATTCTTGAGCAAGGCTGGTGCAGCCTGCAGGCCTCATGGGGAGCTCTTTCCCTCCCAGCTCTTCCTGCCAGAGCTGATGGTCGAGTTGAAGCCGCTGTTGCTCACTGCAGAGGGCAGTTTGTAGGTCCCAGGTAATGGAGCTGGTTCATAACCCAGCTCACAGCACCCTTCAGCTTCAGCCGTTTCAGTGAGGACTGAGGTGTCTCTGTCAGCACAGAGGGAGAACAAGGCTGGGCTTCTGTGTGGGAAGAAGCTGGGACTGTCTGAGCTTCAGGCTCTCGTTGGTGCCATTTGCACTGCGGGTGCTGAGACTCTGTCGGGATACTTCAAACCTTTGGAGGTTTTGCAAACTTGGAATGCTCTCTGTTCTCTAAAGAGCAGCCTTCAAACTCCCAAGTGAGAGTCTGCCTTTCAGGTCACCTTTTACAGTCTTTGATAGAAAGGCAGTTACTTCCAAAAGGAGAGATGCCTGAAGGCCTATATTGACTCAGTGTTCCTTTTGCTTCCCAGATTCCATCTGATCTACCTCTCCAGGAGGGCTGCCTTGCGTGGGAGGAAGGGACCGAGGGAGAGCCTGTGACCATCGGGCAGGTGGAATCCCTCTGTTTGTAGCTAGATTTATAGATGTCTATAGTTATATTTATATATCTATATAGTTATTTATAGTATTTATACTCTACTTATTAGTTACATATAGTATTTATAGATTTATACAGTTGTGTTTATAGGTGCATGTATTTATAGATCTGTGTAAATTTATATAGTTATACATATGATATAATTATATTTATACATAGGCAGTTACAGTTATAGATTTGCAGTTATAGTTATATATGTGTAGAGAAAAATTTGTATATATATAAGTTGTATTTATAAATGTACATAGTTATATAGTTAGAGATATTTGGGTGTTTAGATACATAGATTGATGTTTATATAGGCCTAGGCTGGATTCTAAGCTCCTTCTGCCCTCAGCCACCTTTTAAATCTCTTGCTTTTCGCCCTGTGCCCCCTCTGTCCCCTCCTCCTGTGCTGGCTCCGAGCTGGCGGCCGGGCCGGGCGGAGCAGCAGCTGCAGCCCCGGTGTCCCTGGAGCGGTGGGAGCTGCCGGTGGCCGCAGGCCCTGTGCCCTGAGGAGCTGCTGGAGGACGGTGAGACAGAGGGGGCTGAGGACGCTGAGGAGGCAGTGACACTGAAGGGACGGTGACCTTGAGGTGCTGGTGGGACTGGGGGGTTTGGGGGAGCAGAGGGCGAAGCGGCACTGAGGTAACAGGGAAGTGGCACAAGCTGAGGGGGTTGGCAGGTCTAAGGGGACAGGATGGATCTGAGGGGACTGAGGGGCGTGAGAGGACTGTGGGGGTCTGAAGAAACTGAAGGCGGCTGTGCGTTTGCCAAGGGCATGGCAGGGCTGAGGGGATGGAGGGGGCCAGCAGGGTGCACGGAGGGGTCTGGGACTGCAGCTCTGCCAGGCCTTGGAACCAATTCCAGAGCCTCCACTTTTGCCACAGCTGCCCTGAAGACCTTGAGAAGAGCGGAAGAGTGACGAGAACCAGCAGGGAGAAGCGGAAGGCCACAGCGAGAGCAGCGAATACGGACCTGCTGCTGCCGCCCGAGACCCTGGGTGAGGCCCCAGGGCCGCTGAGGCAGGGTGGGCGTGAGGCTGGCGTGGGCTTTGGCCGCGGGCACTGGCCGGCTGGGCAGGAGCGGGCCCTGCCCGTGCTGGGGCCGCTCAGCGCGGCTGCCCCGGGCGGCACAGGGGCTGTCCTTGGGCAAGGCAGCTGTGCCGGCAGGGCCCGGCAGCGGTGCCGGCTGTGCTGCGCTGCCGGGGGCTGCGGGACGGTCCCGCCGGGGCTGCGCTCGCCGCAGCCTGGCCCGCTGGGCCTGCTTTTTCTTTCTAACCCTCCTGGGGAGGCTCTGAGATTTCTCTTCCCCGATGGAAGCGCAGGTGCTGCCAAGGGAAACGTCCCGATCCTGACTCGGTGTTCCCTTTGCTTGCCAGGTGTCCCATCTGCTGTCCCCGTCCAGGAGAGCTGCTCTGCACGGGAGGAAGAGACCGAGGGAGAGGCTTTGATGATGGGGCGGCTGGAATCCCTCTTCTTGTATCTCTGTTTAAAGATGTATGGACTTGCTCATAAGATAGTGACCATTACATGGATATTTATATGTAGGTTGCTATTTGTATAGGTATATTTGTATATGTATGTTGTTATATTTATGGGTGTATGGTATGTATATATATACATATATGTTTGTAATTATATATATGTGTATATATCTATCTAAGTATATATGTATGTCGTTATATCTGTGTTAAGTTCTGTTTCCTATGTATACTGTTTTCTAGGTATCTATTTCTATTGATGTAGTTATAGGTATATGGCTACTTAAATAGGTATAGTAGTATTTGGTTAGGTATATATGTCTATTTTTATATTTTTCTATGTATATTGATCTATTTCTAGGTGTAACTATATTTACATATGTGTTGAGATGTACAGCTATATATTTGTATTGATTTAGTTGTATGGATATGTAGATTGGTAGGGTTGCCTATAGATAGGTTTGTTGTATGTATCTATTTATAGATATAGTATGTAATATCTAATATTTAATCTATATTTCTATCTGTATATTGTGGTGGTTATAAATGTCTTTTTTCTATTTAAATGTGTTTATTGAGTTATTAAATATTGAATTTTCTATTTAAATATGTGTATTGAATTATTAAATATGCTGTTTATTGAGTTATTGGCATAGGGCTAATTAGAGAGGGATATTGATATTTTTCTACTGATATATGGGCTGTACGCTTGTAGTAGTATGCAATAAATTAAGTTGTTAACCTTCAATTGATCTTTGTGTATAGTGAGTTGCTGTAGAGGTTGCCAATAAATTAATTCTTGTTGACAGAAGTTGGTATTTGTATATTTTTACCTTGCATTGTTGTAGAAATCTAATAAAGAACTTTTTTTAACTTGAAGTTAGATCTGTAGAGTTCTATATTGTCAGCGCAGGTGTAGCAATCTGCAATAAATGACATTTGTCAGCTGAGATGAGTGTTCTGCCATTTGTGCTCTCCAAAGCAATGGGCAGATGTCGACGTGAGGACGCCTGGAGGCTTTTGGCCGTGAAAATCCCCAGCCGTGCCCAGCAGATCCCCCAGCTGCAGCCAGGCTGGGCAAGGGAACGGCACCTTTGGCATGGCAGCAGAGCCACACGTTGGCTACAGACTCGCTGCAGAGGCCTGCTGAGAAAACGGGACTCCCCTGAGCGTAGAACTGCAGCCAGGAGCCACCCGGCGAGCAGAAATCGTGCACAATGAGCACAAGAAAGAAAATGTGGCCAAACAGATGGGATGATACTGTGGGAGCCTGATTAGGTGCCCTAAATCACCGCTGTCTAGGCAACAAGAAAGTGTATCAAATTCCTTCCATGAAAGATAGGATTGCACTTTCCCCTTCATTTACCTTGCTGTGCAAGTGGAAGATGTCCTCGTTACTGAGAATTTTTGCCCTTCAGCACCTCCCTCACTCACATTAATTAAAAGATTACGTCCTACAACGTGTCACCATAAATGAAAACAGCCCTGGCCTCGTGACAGTGTTTGCAAAGTCTTCCCTCCTCCTGCCCCTTCCTGTCCAAACTCTACCTGAGGTGAGTGAGAGCTCCAGGAATTCAGGAGGGTGCAGTACCACCACAGGTGGGAAGGTTTTGCAAAGCTTCCGAAGTATCAGGAAACTCTGGCTTCTTCCCCTGGAGTATTTTTCTGCTCATGAAGGATCTGGGAGGACGCTGTGCCTCCAGCTCACTCAAGTAAAGTTTGTTTTCTTCATGGCTTGAGTAGAGGAAAAAGAAAATTGTAATTTTTAAAGTGAAATTGGGGGTTTGGTGCAGCTGAGTTTGCTTCACGATTTGCTGTGGAAAGTAGAGTAAAAGCTTTGAATTCCCAACAGGAGCTGACTACCGGCCCCCACAGAGACTTGAATGAGGCCCAGATGTGCTTGCTGCACACTGCTGGTCCAAGGGAAAAGTTGGGAAAAAATCCCCTTTTATTGCAGATGGAGCCTCTGTGTACTGTTGTCTGAAGGGCTGTCTGTGGTAAAACATGGTAATCCAGCCAGCAGCTGTGGATATGGGAGCTCTAACAGCAAGCTGCTTCTCCAGAGCGAGGGACAGGGCCAGCC
This sequence comes from Corvus hawaiiensis, assembly GCF_020740725.1. Classification (NCBI taxonomy): domain Eukaryota; kingdom Metazoa; phylum Chordata; class Aves; order Passeriformes; family Corvidae; genus Corvus; species Corvus hawaiiensis. The sequence goes on along the minus strand of NC_063255.1, from coordinate 76,543,870 downwards.
CCAAAGGCTGAAAGGTGTTCTGGGGACTGGCGGAGGTACTGGAAGGCCAGGCTGTCCTTGTGCAGGGATGGCCTTCAAAGGGGCCTTCACACCTTGTGCTGCTGGCAAAGGGCAGCTGGTGGCCTTCCACAGAACGCTGCTTTTGTCCAGGTCTTGGAAATGTTCCAGCCAGCATCAAGTCCTGCTGCTCACACCAGCCCCTTTCCAAGCAGGAGCAACTTTGTGTAGGCAGCCTGACAGCGTAGTGGCAGGAGAAGAAAATACGCAGCGGAGTGTTATCAGCTCTCTGTCAGAAGCTGCATCCACAGTCCCTTATCTCTTCCAGTTGTCTGAGACGTGGAGGAAGCAGCGGTAAATCACTGATCCTGGAAAGGAAAGCGGAAGGAGCAAAGGCAGTAGCTGCTCCCTGGGGTCTTGGGAGCAGTGAGAGCCATCCAAACTAGGACCATTGCTGGGTTGTGGAGATGAGAGTGACCAAGCCGGCAATCCTCTGCATGCGACTGCAGCCATCTGTGAATAGGAGCATGGAAATCTGACCTTGTAAAACAGAAAAGGTGTCCTTGGGTATTTGCCCAAGCTTGGATGTGGTCTGAGCCACCTGGGCTAGTGGAATGTGTCCCTGCCCATGGCAGAGGGCTGGATCTAGAGTGTCTTTAAGGTCCCTTCCAACTGAAGCCCTTCTCTGTGAATTATAAACCCATCATGACAAAGAGAACACAACAAATCTGCGTTCCCTGCTACGTTATTGGAGCTTGCTGTAGTCACTTGTGTCACCCGGAGACTGCTTTGTATTTGGAGAGATTGTCATGGTCCTGCAGTATCTAGGTGTGACTTTCCCCGGTTCCGAGCGACAACAGATGCCAGAACAGGCTATTTGCAAGCACAGAATTGGTTAAGCTGCCTGTGAACCTGATGGCAGAAGTGTGTTGGTGTTATTGCAGTGTTTACCCTGGACAGGTGATAGTTGGTTTTCGTTCTGAACGTGCAATGTTCATGCACAATGCTTATGTATGCATAAATACTGGCTTTAAGTCCAAATTCCCTCTTCACACAAGGACGTGCAATCCATCAGAAATATTTAACAAGGAGCCATATTAGCTTTGGGCTTGATGGTATGGCTTGTTCAAAGTGTGTGACGAGTAATGGTAGCCCTAAGAAATACCGCTCTTGTTAATTTGGGTTTATCCTTCATCAACCCTCTTGCACAGAAATCACGTACTTACAGCAGAGACTAAATGCAATTCCTTAATACAGACGAGAATTGTGCAATCCAGGCAGATTAAAGGGGGAGTGTTCTGTTGCTGTGAAAAGACAATCTAGATAACCTGTTTGCTGTATGTCCTGGAGAAGGCTTTGCAGTTAAGAATGAAAAGGAAAAACCCGTTTCTCTTTCTTAAGACGTGTCTCGAAAGAGCTTTTTGTATTACCAGAAGCAGCTACACTGATATTGACCTGCACAATTATAAACGCACAACAACCGCTTACATAACTTAACCTGGCCATGATTTTTAGCTGCAATTCCAAAATCTCAGAAAATATGTTTCTATACTGTAAACAATGAAGGAGAGCGGAAATACCAACATTTCTCATTAGCCTTTTGGCTTGGAAAGACCATTTAATTTATGCTCCCTTAGCTGTCAGCCTAAACTCGGCTGTGCAAACCTTAGGTTTGTGTTGGGCCTTATGTACTTCTTTAGCATCAGCTTAGGTGCAAACCTGGTATAAAACCCTCCAGGCATCACACTGATTTAGAGTGACAGAACTTCACTCTTCCAGCACGGAATTTCCTTTCCTTTACTTGCTCCTGCAAGTCATCGCCACAGTGGAAGTGGAATCAGTGCCTCGCTCTCTGGATGTGGTAGGATTTTACACCTGTCCTGACAGACAACAGGGACGCAAATTTGTTTTCAGCATACCATTACATCTAAATCTTTGGTTTGAGAGCAAAAGGAAAATGTTCATCTAAGAAGTAATTTTTGCCTGGATTTTTTGACATGAGGACAACCTGGGGTCTGCTGGCAAGAGCAACACTGTCCCTGTGGGTATGAACCTCCCTGAAGGATGAAGAGACTGTTGCCACAGAGGTCACATCTGCAGGATGAAAACCCACCGTGCCATTAATTTGATGCAAACTAAGCCCAAGTGGCCCAGCTCTTCATCCTCAGCGCGGACTTGCCATTGCAGAGATGTTATTAGCAGACTCAGCTCTTGTTTACAAGTGGTGTTAAATTGTCAGACAAATCAGCCAGCCCTCCCTCTCTTGTCCTTCTTGGCCTCCGGCTGCCCAGCTGCTGCTGAGAAAGGGAGAGGCAGAGTCCTTCCAGGTAAACAGAGATTTCCAATGGGTACAGACTTTCTCCTTTCTTTTGTTTTCCAGTGACAATAGAGGGGTTTGTCTTCAATCTCTGTGTCAGCAGGGAAGTTGTGCTTGCTCATCATGCCTAGGATCTGAACAACTGGGATTTTTAAATTTTTAAAAAACCCAGAGTGACCTGACCTTCTTCAGGAATCTGGAGAGAAGAGTCAAAAGGGATTCCTGGAATGGTGTCATAAGCAGACAGTGGTATTAAACGTATTTCGATAAAAAGGCATAAAAGCTCATAAAGCGTATAGAACTGATGTAAAGCTAATCAAAAAGAAGTATTTTCTTGTAATAAACAGTGAGGATTGCAGATCACAGGAAAAGAGGTTTCTGGTGGGAGGAGCACAGGTTTTAAATGTAGGACCAGCTCTTGAGGTTTGATTTGTTTCCTCTTTCAGACTACAAAGAAGTCTTGGTGTTCCTGAGTAGAATCTGGTGCCAGAAGTTTGAGAATAGGGTGTGATGAGATCACCAGAGTATTTTACCTGTATCTAGGAAGAAGCCCTGCAGAGCTTCCCTTTGGCTTGGATTGAAAGTAGAAGTCCTGTTTTTACCAAGAATATTGGTCTCTCTGTGTTTCGGACAGAGCAAAAGAAAACAACAAACTGCCTGAAGTCTAAAGGTGAAGTGTGTCACAGAGGGCTAAGAGTTCACCAAGGCAAGAGAGCCCCATGTCATTTAAACTGTTCTTTCCCTAATAACAATAATTTCCCAGTCCGTGTTGATTTCATCAAGCACCAGCAGAGTAAGTCAGATTCTCTTTTCTTGTTCTGGCCTTTCACATATCACTAAGGAAAGGTGAGGCTGTGTTATTCTCAGCTAAATTTTAAATTCTTCAGAAATCAAAACTGAATTCAAGTCAGGTTCATAAACACTGTAACTTACAGACTTCTTAAAAGCTTGTATCCTTTTATATTTACCTGGAGATTTGAGCTCATTCCTTGACAAGAAGAAAAGGCTACGTATGGGACTAATCCTTTTTTGGATACGAAACAGTTTTCAGCAGAAAAGGGGAGAAAAAGGCCTTTGAACACATCTTTACTGACAAGAAAGGTGGCTGCTGCAGCAAATACTTATCAGGACAAAAAGGCATGGGCTGTCATTTTCTCTTATTACGTGTGCATGAAATAGTGGTATGAAGCCTCTGTTTTCAAGACTATAAAAACACACAGTACAATGTGAATCTCTAGTTAATGTCTTTAACAGTGCAACTTATGCTGGATTCTAAGAGCTCTGTTTAATTCCTTTAATGCTCTGATTGTTCCTGTGAATGTTCAAAAGCCATTAACCATAGCACTCAGTGTTTGGCAGATATTTGGTCTTGAAGGAAAACTTTTACTAATTTTTTTCCTATCTCTTTTAAAATTCACAGTGTTTAGTTAATAGCAAGAGCTAGAAAGCAAAAGCATGTGGGAAAGGGCTACTTATTGTAGCAAACATATCTGTTGTCAGAAAATGTCCTTTAGATAAAATCAGAATTTCAGAACTCTATCCACTCCCTCTGTCCCGCTCTCCCTCTTTCCCTTTCCCTTTCCCTTTCCCTTTCCCTTTCCCTTTCCCTTTTCCTTCCCTTTCTCTTTCCTCTTTCTTTTCCTTTTTCCTTTCCCCTTTCCTGTTTCCCCTTCCCCCTTCCCTCTTCACTCCTATTGTCTCTTCTTTTCACACACAGAGGCTTTTATCATCTGTCCCCTTCCAAGTAATTTACCACCCCTTCATTAACTCTGCCAGATGCTGTTTGAAGGTGTTCTCTGCATTCGCTGAGAGGCTCTCACAGCACTACCAACAACAGCTGTGAAGCCAGAGCGGCAGAATTTGTCATTGCTGCCCCTGGAGTGGAAATACCAGTAGGAGCCCATGCTCTGCCTCCTCGTGCTGACAAATCCCTGGAATCCCTTCTGCTGTGCTCAGGGTCTGTGGCAGCACTACCAGAGAAGACAGAGCATGTGGCAAATCCTCAGGGACACCTTGGGCTGTGGCACTGGACAGCAGGACCCTCTCTTGGCCAATGGTCAGTTCTGCAGAGAGGTATTGCCATGCTCCTCAAAACACTCCTTTCTTTTCTGGGGAAATCCCTTCCGCTTCCGTCACTTATGACTCTGAGGGGGGCCAAAGACTCAACGCTCTTTTCCTGATAAAGCAGATGATGGGCAGTTCTTCAGCCCATGGAATAACAAATAAATTCTTTTGACCTAAGTAGCCTCCAAGCACATACTTTGCAAGGGAATTACTTCCACACTCGTGGTGCACTCTCCCCCTTCTATTCTAACAAAATCCCAGTGCTTGATGCAAACAGCCCAGGATATTTTCATGAATAGCTCATAAAATGGCTCACAATCAGCCTCTTGAAAAAAGCAAAGTGTGTTTTCTAATACAACCAATTAGTTCGAGTTTTGAATGTTTTGCATTTGCAACTGAGGCCCTGTAAGCAATTCTAATTGTTGTCAGTAGGTGAGGTACTTATGAACAAAGAATTAAGTTTTACATGGCATTTCCTCATGGGTAATGATCATAAAAAAGAATGGATGTTCAGAGGGTGTGTTCTTGTAATGTGATATGTTCAAGGTATGACACACACATACACACGCACAGAGTACAACACTTCTCCTTTATACTTTTCTTTTATAAATACACAGTTTTAAGAATTTATAATTTTTATTTGGCACAAAAGGCCAAAGATTCTGTAGTAAACACCTGTCTAGCCTCCTGGACCTCCAGTTTGGCCATCCAGGGCCATAGGGTGCTACTTCAAAAGCTATTTTTCAGTCAACAGTAGCACACATAGGCTCCAGGGCACCAACCTGCCCTCTTTGTGTGTCTTCCACAAAAGAGTTTCTTCCAGTTCCCAAATGTCAAAAATTACGTATTTTTGCATGCAAAATAGGATGACTTTTGCTGATATTAGTAACTTTTCAAAGGGCCAAAGCTGATTAAGATTTCTGAAGTTTTACAAAATAGAGATGTAAATGTCACAAAAAGCATAGTAAGAACGAAGGTGTAATCATCCTGAAAAAAAATCCTCTCTTTCTGAAGTATTCATAGAATCACAGCTTGATGCAGAGGCAACTGACGCCGCCTTACCCTGCCAATGAGCCATGCTGGAAATGCAGAGCACGTCAGCCCCAAATCTGGTTCTCTGGCATGTTTTTATGTGCAGTTGTCTCCAAAATCTGCAGCAGCACAAGCAAAAGCCACAGCAAAGCCCATTCTGAGGATGGCTTGCGGGATCCTCCACACCTCTTCCGACTGCACAGGAAAAGCAGGTTCTCCCACAGCAGCAGGCTGGTGACTCTCACATCCCCTCAGCCTCGTGCTGTCACTGTGCTGTACCTTCTGTGTTCTGAGCCAGGAAATGTGACACTGGTGCTACCAGGGACATGATCTCTGCTTTGGCCAGACACTGCAGTGTCTCCAGGCTCCCCTGGGCTCTGTCCAGCCCAGGCCACTGCAGCCCTGGGGCAGCTGTCTCACAAGCAGGAGAGCACGTCCTGCTTTGGTGCAGCTTCTCTTCAGCTCACAGTGCCAGGAGTTATTTTTGGGGGGGGTGAAGCCCCGTGGCTGCACCGCTGCTGGGGCAGAGCGCAGGGACAGCACAGGGACAGAGGCCAGCCTGGGCACAGGTCACCGCAGGGTCCCTCAGCTTCATCGGGTACAGACAGTTCTGGAGACAACAAAATCCCCAGAAAAACTGCAGAACTGGGAAGCAAGAGGACAAAAAGGAGCCTGTGGGCAGACTTTGAGGAGAAAACCTGCAAAAACAAACTCAGGTGGACCCAAGGCCAGCTAGGAAGGGGTTACCACCATCAGTGTGTACCCCTTCCCGAGGCAGAGGAGGAAACCCCCACCAATACCATCACAAACCTCCCAGCAAGAGAGCCAGGACACTGATGGCTCCCTGGGAGCCCCAGGCTGTGGCTGCGAGCTGTGGGACCTGGGAAAGCGTTTGAAGGGCCAGCACAGCACAGGGAGGTGCTGAGGGTGTTTCTGTGCTCAGTTCTCACTGCTCTACCAGGGCTCTTCAGCACCAGTTCACCCCAGGGCTGTGTGACCGGCACAAGTGCTCCAGGGGTGACACCATCGCTGTGTGTTATTACAGCTCCTGCACACACTCATAAGCCAAATGCATGGCATTTTTACCAGGCAGTTCCTTTTTCTTTTTGAGAGTAAGGAATTTAAAGGGTTTAATGGTGATTTATTTGATTTAGACGTTTTGTAACGAGCATACTGAAGTAAGAGGTTGGCACTAAATTTTGAATCAATGCCATAATTATAGAATGCGTTCCCAAATGAAGTCAATGAATATCTATTATTTTCTACTCCCCTTGTTTGAGCTGAAATGTGACTTGCACTCCATTTATTGCAAAATAGGAGACATTTTCCAAACCTTCTTAACATTGATTAACAATGTTTACCAATCTTTTCATTTTAACCTAATCTGCTCTTTGAGACCAAAATATATATAAGCCTTCTGAACAAAAAAACCGTTTAATTTTCTGCATTTTAGATCACATCACATCTAAATTCCAAGTAAAACATGTCTGAGCTTCACTTTTCTCTTTCTGACTGCACCCTGCCCTATTCAAAGGCATCATGCAAACATCATTTAGTGCACCATTCTGGATGGTTTGTGGAGTTGCAGACTGGTGCGGGGAGTGCAACACATGTACACACATCAGTGCCAACTGTTCATGGCAACCTCAAACTCAAGCTTAACGTTTCCTTGTCCCAACAGTTGAGCAGCGACATAAATTCAGCTCCCATGAATCCAGAAATTGTTTAAACCAACATAAAATGTGTAATTAACAAATAGGCACCCTCATCATTGTTGTCAAGGATACCAGTATTTATGGTAAATGCCTTCCATAAGCAAGCCCTGACTCTGCTGTAATAGGAAATAATCAGAGACTGAGTTATGTTTCTGTAATTTGCCCCAGAAGCTTTTGTAATCATACCATCGACACAAGAGTACAGCTACTTTTGAGGTCCGTCTTGCTTTCAGTGCCCTCTGAGTTCTACCTAGCAGCCGAAGGAGAATGCTCTGTTACAAATGAAAACTGCTGTCTGAGAACAGCCCACTGATTGCTGGCAAACATTAAGGCTTCCATTCTTCATTGAAAAGGCAGCACTGGTGACCAATATTCTGCTCTGTGTGTCCTCAGAGCTGATCTGCTGGAAGTCTGACTGTCCAAGAGAAGCTTCCTTACTTGTCAACCAAATGTACCAATGTCCAACAGCTGTCAGCAAAACTTCGTCCGAACTATGAAATATTGGGAATTCCCCAATGCTCTTTTTTGGGGAATTGACTGTAATTCTGACTGCAGCTGGGTCAGTTATACTGAATCCAGTGCAGCTGAACCGTAACAGACACCAAAAACCTGTGCAAGAGCATCTAAGTCCTAAAGCGGCCCCTGGATCCAGAGAGGAATTTCCCTGGAGTCTCAGAATGACTCACCATAGGTCAAAGGACGAGTCAAGCTGAAAGATGGGCGCTGCTGAGACGTGCCAACAGCCAGCAGTTACCAACAGGCGTAACAAAAGAGGAGGCTCTGTGTGCTTTTCCTGCACCCAGGTACTCGCTCCCATCTCTGCCCTGCATTGGATCTGCATCGGCGTGAGCACAGCTGGGCACTGAGGGAACTGAGAAACAGCCTGGGAAAGAGGATGGTGAAGGTGGCCCTCTGCTCCAAGGATACAACCACAGAGCAGCCCAGGGTGGGAGGGGCCTCAGAGGGTCCAACTTTTTGTGGGAAGGGGAGGGAGCGCCGGAGAGCTTGCCTGGAACCCTGTCCAGCTGCATCTTGGAAACCTCCAGCAAGGGGGACTCTGCCACACCCCTGGGAGGTTGTTCCAGCAAATGCTTGCTCCTACTGGTGCTTTCTCACGTTGACACAAAACCCCTCCCAGTGTTAGCTGTGCTGTTGCTCCTTGTCTTCCCCACGTGGCTCTTTGTGAGCAGAGATGCTCTGTCCCCTTTGTATCTCTGCTGAAAGTACTGGAAGAATGTGATGAACCTCGTGTTCTCCAGGGAGAACAGAGCCAGCTGCTCCAGTCTTCCCTCACGGCACAGGTTCTCCAGCCCTTTGATCACCTCTGTCCCTCCTTTGGACCCTCTCCAGTCTGTAAGAACAGCAGGGGGAGAACAGAGCCCTGCAAGGAGAACCATTGTCCAGTTTCAGTGGAAGCACAAACTTACCCTCAGTCAATGTGACCTTGGCTGTTGCTGGAACAGTTCAGGAGATGTTTGGAGGGAGCAGGAATGGAAATGGAAAAGGAATAATAAAAGTAAAAACAAAAATATCAAAAGGAAACGGAAATGGAAATTATCCCTAGTGATACTTTTCTACCGAGAATTTCTGGCAGTGGAGCACTGTTCCAGCAGGCACCAGAGAAACAGGAGCAATTATTTCTGCAATGAGAACTTTGCCTATTGTGCTAACTCTGTCCTCCACTGCTCAGGCTCCATTCAGGCTCAATGGCTCGTTTGTAAATCATCCAGTGTTCCTTCTTTCCGGAAGGGACTGATGACACAGTGTGTGGTTAGCAGTTTCCCTTGGACAAAGCAGGATATGCTTCTTCCTGACTGACCTGAGTGGGAAGGGACCTGCTCTAGAAATGCTTAATGCCAAAGGACCTCCAGCACTCTGCGTAGCTGCAAAGTTTGGACAATTGCTTACAAACTAATGACCTCTCTTCATCAGTGCTTCAACTTGAACATAATTTATGTTAGTTTTATAGGAACAATTTAAAGAGAAGAGCAGTTCTGTACTCTCAGCTTAATTGTTTTCTTACCAAAATGTCAGTGTCTTTGCCCACTTTTTAAAATAAAACACAGAAAGAAAGGGTTGTCTGTCCTCTCTACACACCGAATGTAGGTATTTCCCCTACCTGAGAAGTAAAAAATATTTACTTCTCTCTTCATAGATTTTGAGAAGTAAAATTGAAGTATTCATATGTCATAATTTGAGGGATCAACCTTGTTGGGACAAGAAAAGGATCCATGTTTGCCTGAAGGAAGAGAGCATGACCTAAATCTTTCACACATTTGCATGTCCTCAGCCATTTCACCTTTCACTGTGTTGGTCACAAGACCCCATGTCACTGTTTTGGAATGGATATTCTTGTTCAGAGCAGGGAGATAAGGCTGAATTATTGAAAAGTAATCATAAACCCAGCAATTAAAATGTACCTTCTACAAAACAATATATCCTTTCAAAAACTTTTTATTGTTATCTGAGCTAAACAGAAACAGTGCAATGAAAAGGGAAAAAAAACCCCCAACTCTAGAGTTTGCACACTATCCGGTAATTCTGTTGTGTAGTCGTTAGTAAGTTGATTACAGGAAGACCATAATTTTCACTGGCACCATTGAAATGGCACAGCACAAATTCTGTGAGACGCTTCAGAATCAGGTCATGGATGCCCTCCAGCAAGCACTGAGCTGGGTTTTGAATTCAATGATGCTGTAGATCTGATTTGTACCAGCTGAGCTTCCAGCTCATTGACTTTTGTAATCTAGTTGTGTCTGCCTCAACAGTCACAGAATCACAGGATCATTAAGGTTGGGAAAGACCTCCAAGACCATCGAGTCCAGCTTTCCAGGCCTACCATCAATTAGAGCAGTTGACACTAACATGACATGGATCCGCACTCTGCCCACCTTTTCCAGGTGTGTTCCTTGCACATGGACACATCTCCATTGAGGTGAGGTGAGCACAGAGTTCTTGATCAGCACTGACACGTGAGGCTGTGTAAACACAACCCCTGAGATCCCATGGAATTGGTGCGGCGCCGTTTCACATGCTTTGGGTCAGCCCTCCAGCCAACAAGTTCATAACACAGCGCGAGAGAAGCTGATCTTGGCTTTTGCTGGAGAATCCCCATGGAGGGGGAGTTGGGGTAAATGCCCCAGTTCAGGACATTGGTGACAGATGTGGTTTGAGGTGCAGCCACCAGTTCCTGGGCTTGCATTTCTCTGGAGAGCAGAACAAAGGGTCAGCCCTCATCCCATTTCAGTTTCAGGACACTGGGTGAGTTGCCTTCCCAGCGTCGTGTCTGATGAAAACCCGACGGTCACGTGGCATCCTTGGATCTGCTCCATGGAAGCAGCACATGGCAGAAGGCCGAGGCTCTTTCAGAGAACATTCCCAGTGCTGCTCTCAGCTCTTCCCAGAAAACGCCAGGAGAAACAAGTGCTGCTTGCAAGGTCAACAATAGCCAAGCTGTCCCCCAAACCCAGCCAGAGCCAGCTTCCTGGAGGTGAAGAGCTCCAAGTCCATGGCTATGTGCTGGCAGACAGATGAGAGAGAAACAAGCCCGGCCACTGACGGGGGAGAGAAAATGCCTGGCTTCTTACAAAAGGGCAGTGATACTGAGATGCAAGAGATAAAGGGAAATCTGGCCAATTTGTTCTTCAGATTCATGAACCATTCAGACATTCCCTTGACAGAGTCATGTTCTTTCACAGTATGAAAGGGCTGCACACTCAGCTGTGCTGTAAATAGGAGCAAAGTGCTTCTTGTCCATAAATTTGAGGTAACATAGAAATACATAAGACGGAAACCAGCACTTTTTGCGTATTTCTAGTGCCTCTGCCATCTGAACATCCAGTGTTCCCCATAGCACAGCCTACACATTTCCAGTTCCTGTAGGACATGATTTTCTGTTCATAATCACCAGAACAATGATGAGGGTGCCTATTTGTTAATTACACATTTTATGTTGGTTTAAACAATTTCTGGATTCATGGGAGCTGAATTTATGTCGCTGCTCAACTGTTGGGACAAGGAAACGTTAAGCTTGAGTTTGAGGTTGCCATGAACAGTTGGCACTGATGTGTGTACATGTGTTGCACTCCCCACACCAGTCTGCAACTCCACAAACCATCCAGAATGGTGCACTAAATGATGTTTGCATGATGCCTTTGAATAGGGCAGGGTGCAGTCAGAAAGAGAAAAGTGAAGCTCAGACATGTTTTACTTGGAATTTAGATGTGATGTGATCTAAAATGCAGAAAATTAAACGGTTTTTTTGTTCAGAAGGCTTATATATATTTTGGTCTCAAAGAGCAGATTAGGTTAAAATGAAAAGATTGGTAAACATTGTTAATCAATGTTAAGAAGGTTTGGAAAATGTCTCCTATTTTGCAATAAATGGAGTGCAAGTCACATTTCAGCTCAAACAAGGGGAGTAGAAAATAATAGATATTCATTGACTTCATTTGGGAACGCATTCTATAATTATGGCATTGATTCAAAATTTAGTGCCAACCTCTTACTTCAGTATGCTCGTTACAAAACGTCTAAATCAAATAAATCACCATTAAACCCTTTAAATTCCTTACTCTCAAAAAGAAAAAGGAACTGCCTGGTAAAAATGCCATGCATTTGGCTTATGAGTGTGTGCAGGAGCTGTAATAACACACAGCGATGGTGTCACCCCTGGAGCACTTGTGCCGGTCACACAGCCCTGGGGTGAACTGGTGCTGAAGAGCCCTGGTAGAGCAGTGAGAACTGAGCACAGAAACACCCTCAGCACCTCCCTGTGCTGTGCTGGCCCTTCAAACGCTTTCCCAGGTCCCACAGCTCGCAGCCACAGCCTGGGGCTCCCAGGGAGCCATCAGTGTCCTGGCTCTCTTGCTGGGAGGTTTGTGATGGTATTGGTGGGGGTTTCCTCCTCTGCCTCGGGAAGGGGTACACACTGATGGTGGTAACCCCTTCCTAGCTGGCCTTGGGTCCACCTGAGTTTGTTTTTGCAGGTTTTCTCCTCAAAGTCTGCCCACAGGCTCCTTTTTGTCCTCTTGCTTCCCAGTTCTGCAGTTTTTCTGGGGATTTTGTTGTCTCCAGAACTGTCTGTACCCGATGAAGCTGAGGGACCCTGCGGTGACCTGTGCCCAGGCTGGCCTCTGTCCCTGTGCTGTCCCTGCGCTCTGCCCCAGCAGCGGTGCAGCCACGGGGCTTCACCCCCCCCAAAAATAACTCCTGGCACTGTGAGCTGAAGAGAAGCTGCACCAAAGCAGGACGTGCTCTCCTGCTTGTGAGACAGCTGCCCCAGGGCTGCAGTGGCCTGGGCTGGACAGAGCCCAGGGGAGCCTGGAGACACTGCAGTGTCTGGCCAAAGCAGAGATCATGTCCCTGGTAGCACCAGTGTCACATTTCCTGGCTCAGAACACAGAAGGTACAGCACAGTGACAGCACGAGGCTGAGGGGATGTGAGAGTCACCAGCCTGCTGCTGTGGGAGAACCTGCTTTTCCTGTGCAGTCGGAAGAGGTGTGGAGGATCCCGCAAGCCATCCTCAGAATGGGCTTTGCTGTGGCTTTTGCTTGTGCTGCTGCAGATTTTGGAGACAACTGCACATAAAAACATGCCAGAGAACCAGATTTGGGGCTGACGTGCTCTGCATTTCCAGCATGGCTCATTGGCAGGGTAAGGCGGCGTCAGTTGCCTCTGCATCAAGCTGTGATTCTATGAATACTTCAGAAAGAGAGGATTTTTTTTCAGGATGATTACACCTTCGTTCTTACTATGCTTTTTGTGACATTTACATCTCTATTTTGTAAAACTTCAGAAATCTTAATCAGCTTTGGCCCTTTGAAAAGTTACTAATATCAGCAAAAGTCATCCTATTTTGCATGCAAAAATACGTAATTTTTGACATTTGGGAACTGGAAGAAACTCTTTTGTGGAAGACACACAAAGAGGGCAGGTTGGTGCCCTGGAGCCTATGTGTGCTACTGTTGACTGAAAAATAGCTTTTGAAGTAGCACCCTATGGCCCTGGATGGCCAAACTGGAGGTCCAGGAGGCTAGACAGGTGTTTACTACAGAATCTTTGGCCTTTTGTGCCAAATAAAAATTATAAATTCTTAAAACTGTGTATTTATAAAAGAAAAGTATAAAGGAGAAGTGTTGTACTCTGTGCGTGTGTATGTGTGTGTCATACCTTGAACATATCACATTACAAGAACACACCCTCTGAACATCCATTCTTTTTTATGATCATTACCCATGAGGAAATGCCATGTAAAACTTAATTCTTTGTTCATAAGTACCTCACCTACTGACAACAATTAGAATTGCTTACAGGGCCTCAGTTGCAAATGCAAAACATTCAAAACTCGAACTAATTGGTTGTATTAGAAAACACACTTTGCTTTTTTCAAGAGGCTGATTGTGAGCCATTTTATGAGCTATTCATGAAAATATCCTGGGCTGTTTGCATCAAGCACTGGGATTTTGTTAGAATAGAAGGGGGAGAGTGCACCACGAGTGTGGAAGTAATTCCCTTGCAAAGTATGTGCTTGGAGGCTACTTAGGTCAAAAGAATTTATTTGTTATTCCATGGGCTGAAGAACTGCCCATCATCTGCTTTATCAGGAAAAGAGCGTTGAGTCTTTGGCCCCCCTCAGAGTCATAAGTGACGGAAGCGGAAGGGATTTCCCCAGAAAAGAAAGGAGTGTTTTGAGGAGCATGGCAATACCTCTCTGCAGAACTGACCATTGGCCAAGAGAGGGTCCTGCTGTCCAGTGCCACAGCCCAAGGTGTCCCTGAGGATTTGCCACATGCTCTGTCTTCTCTGGTAGTGCTGCCACAGACCCTGAGCACAGCAGAAGGGATTCCAGGGATTTGTCAGCACGAGGAGGCAGAGCATGGGCTCCTACTGGTATTTCCACTCCAGGGGCAGCAATGACAAATTCTGCCGCTCTGGCTTCACAGCTGTTGTTGGTAGTGCTGTGAGAGCCTCTCAGCGAATGCAGAGAACACCTTCAAACAGCATCTGGCAGAGTTAATGAAGGGGTGGTAAATTACTTGGAAGGGGACAGATGATAAAAGCCTCTGTGTGTGAAAAGAAGAGACAATAGGAGTGAAGAGGGAAGGGGGAAGGGGAAACAGGAAAGGGGAAAGGAAAAAGGAAAAGAAAGAGGAAAGAGAAAGGGAAGGAAAAGGGAAAGGGAAAGGGAAAGGGAAAGGGAAAGGGAAAGGGAAAGAGGGAGAGCGGGACAGAGGGAGTGGATAGAGTTCTGAAATTCTGATTTTATCTAAAGGACATTTTCTGACAACAGATATGTTTGCTACAATAAGTAGCCCTTTCCCACATGCTTTTGCTTTCTAGCTCTTGCTATTAACTAAACACTGTGAATTTTAAAAGAGATAGGAAAAAAATTAGTAAAAGTTTTCCTTCAAGACCAAATATCTGCCAAACACTGAGTGCTATGGTTAATGGCTTTTGAACATTCACAGGAACAATCAGAGCATTAAAGGAATTAAACAGAGCTCTTAGAATCCAGCATAAGTTGCACTGTTAAAGACATTAACTAGAGATTCACATTGTACTGTGTGTTTTTATAGTCTTGAAAACAGAGGCTTCATACCACTATTTCATGCACACGTAATAAGAGAAAATGACAGCCCATGCCTTTTTGTCCTGATAAGTATTTGCTGCAGCAGCCACCTTTCTTGTCAGTAAAGATGTGTTCAAAGGCCTTTTTCTCCCCTTTTCTGCTGAAAACTGTTTCGTATCCAAAAAAGGATTAGTCCCATACGTAGCCTTTTCTTCTTGTCAAGGAATGAGCTCAAATCTCCAGGTAAATATAAAAGGATACAAGCTTTTAAGAAGTCTGTAAGTTACAGTGTTTATGAACCTGACTTGAATTCAGTTTTGATTTCTGAAGAATTTAAAATTTAGCTGAGAATAACACAGCCTCACCTTTCCTTAGTGATATGTGAAAGGCCAGAACAAGAAAAGAGAATCTGACTTACTCTGCTGGTGCTTGATGAAATCAACACGGACTGGGAAATTATTGTTATTAGGGAAAGAACAGTTTAAATGACATGGGGCTCTCTTGCCTTGGTGAACTCTTAGCCCTCTGTGACACACTTCACCTTTAGACTTCAGGCAGTTTGTTGTTTTCTTTTGCTCTGTCCGAAACACAGAGAGACCAATATTCTTGGTAAAAACAGGACTTCTACTTTCAATCCAAGCCAAAGGGAAGCTCTGCAGGGCTTCTTCCTAGATACAGGTAAAATACTCTGGTGATCTCATCACACCCTATTCTCAAACTTCTGGCACCAGATTCTACTCAGGAACACCAAGACTTCTTTGTAGTCTGAAAGAGGAAACAAATCAAACCTCAAGAGCTGGTCCTACATTTAAAACCTGTGCTCCTCCCACCAGAAACCTCTTTTCCTGTGATCTGCAATCCTCACTGTTTATTACAAGAAAATACTTCTTTTTGATTAGCTTTACATCAGTTCTATACGCTTTATGAGCTTTTATGCCTTTTTATCGAAATACGTTTAATACCACTGTCTGCTTATGACACCATTCCAGGAATCCCTTTTGACTCTTCTCTCCAGATTCCTGAAGAAGGTCAGGTCACTCTGGGTTTTTTAAAAATTTAAAAATCCCAGTTGTTCAGATCCTAGGCATGATGAGCAAGCACAACTTCCCTGCTGACACAGAGATTGAAGACAAACCCCTCTATTGTCACTGGAAAACAAAAGAAAGGAGAAAGTCTGTACCCATTGGAAATCTCTGTTTACCTGGAAGGACTCTGCCTCTCCCTTTCTCAGCAGCAGCTGGGCAGCCGGAGGCCAAGAAGGACAAGAGAGGGAGGGCTGGCTGATTTGTCTGACAATTTAACACCACTTGTAAACAAGAGCTGAGTCTGCTAATAACATCTCTGCAATGGCAAGTCCGCGCTGAGGATGAAGAGCTGGGCCACTTGGGCTTAGTTTGCATCAAATTAATGGCACGGTGGGTTTTCATCCTGCAGATGTGACCTCTGTGGCAACAGTCTCTTCATCCTTCAGGGAGGTTCATACCCACAGGGACAGTGTTGCTCTTGCCAGCAGACCCCAGGTTGTCCTCATGTCAAAAAATCCAGGCAAAAATTACTTCTTAGATGAACATTTTCCTTTTGCTCTCAAACCAAAGATTTAGATGTAATGGTATGCTGAAAACAAATTTGCGTCCCTGTTGTCTGTCAGGACAGGTGTAAAATCCTACCACATCCAGAGAGCGAGGCACTGATTCCACTTCCACTGTGGCGATGACTTGCAGGAGCAAGTAAAGGAAAGGAAATTCCGTGCTGGAAGAGTGAAGTTCTGTCACTCTAAATCAGTGTGATGCCTGGAGGGTTTTATACCAGGTTTGCACCTAAGCTGATGCTAAAGAAGTACATAAGGCCCAACACAAACCTAAGGTTTGCACAGCCGAGTTTAGGCTGACAGCTAAGGGAGCATAAATTAAATGGTCTTTCCAAGCCAAAAGGCTAATGAGAAATGTTGGTATTTCCGCTCTCCTTCATTGTTTACAGTATAGAAACATATTTTCTGAGATTTTGGAATTGCAGCTAAAAATCATGGCCAGGTTAAGTTATGTAAGCGGTTGTTGTGCGTTTATAATTGTGCAGGTCAATATCAGTGTAGCTGCTTCTGGTAATACAAAAAGCTCTTTCGAGACACGTCTTAAGAAAGAGAAACGGGTTTTTCCTTTTCATTCTTAACTGCAAAGCCTTCTCCAGGACATACAGCAAACAGGTTATCTAGATTGTCTTTTCACAGCAACAGAACACTCCCCCTTTAATCTGCCTGGATTGCACAATTCTCGTCTGTATTAAGGAATTGCATTTAGTCTCTGCTGTAAGTACGTGATTTCTGTGCAAGAGGGTTGATGAAGGATAAACCCAAATTAACAAGAGCGGTATTTCTTAGGGCTACCATTACTCGTCACACACTTTGAACAAGCCATACCATCAAGCCCAAAGCTAATATGGCTCCTTGTTAAATATTTCTGATGGATTGCACGTCCTTGTGTGAAGAGGGAATTTGGACTTAAAGCCAGTATTTATGCATACATAAGCATTGTGCATGAACATTGCACGTTCAGAACGAAAACCAACTATCACCTGTCCAGGGTAAACACTGCAATAACACCAACACACTTCTGCCATCAGGTTCACAGGCAGCTTAACCAATTCTGTGCTTGCAAATAGCCTGTTCTGGCATCTGTTGTCGCTCGGAACCGGGGAAAGTCACACCTAGATACTGCAGGACCATGACAATCTCTCCAAATACAAAGCAGTCTCCGGGTGACACAAGTGACTACAGCAAGCTCCAATAACGTAGCAGGGAACGCAGATTTGTTGTGTTCTCTTTGTCATGATGGGTTTATAATTCACAGAGAAGGGCTTCAGTTGGAAGGGACCTTAAAGACACTCTAGATCCAGCCCTCTGCCATGGGCAGGGACACATTCCACTAGCCCAGGTGGCTCAGACCACATCCAAGCTTGGGCAAATACCCAAGGACACCTTTTCTGTTTTACAAGGTCAGATTTCCATGCTCCTATTCACAGATGGCTGCAGTCGCATGCAGAGGATTGCCGGCTTGGTCACTCTCATCTCCACAACCCAGCAATGGTCCTAGTTTGGATGGCTCTCACTGCTCCCAAGACCCCAGGGAGCAGCTACTGCCTTTGCTCCTTCCGCTTTCCTTTCCAGGATCAGTGATTTACCGCTGCTTCCTCCACGTCTCAGACAACTGGAAGAGATAAGGGACTGTGGATGCAGCTTCTGACAGAGAGCTGATAACACTCCGCTGCGTATTTTCTTCTCCTGCCACTACGCTGTCAGGCTGCCTACACAAAGTTGCTCCTGCTTGGAAAGGGGCTGGTGTGAGCAGCAGGACTTGATGCTGGCTGGAACATTTCCAAGACCTGGACAAAAGCAGCGTTCTGTGGAAGGCCACCAGCTGCCCTTTGCCAGCAGCACAAGGTGTGAAGGCCCCTTTGAAGGCCATCCCTGCACAAGGACAGCCTGGCCTTCCAGTACCTCCGCCAGTCCCCAGAACACCTTTCAGCCTTTGGGGCTGGCCCTGTCCCTCGCTCTGGAGAAGCAGCTTGCTGTTAGAGCTCCCATATCCACAGCTGCTGGCTGGATTACCATGTTTTACCACAGACAGCCCTTCAGACAACAGTACACAGAGGCTCCATCTGCAATAAAAGGGGATTTTTTCCCAACTTTTCCCTTGGACCAGCAGTGTGCAGCAAGCACATCTGGGCCTCATTCAAGTCTCTGTGGGGGCCGGTAGTCAGCTCCTGTTGGGAATTCAAAGCTTTTACTCTACTTTCCACAGCAAATCGTGAAGCAAACTCAGCTGCACCAAACCCCCAATTTCACTTTAAAAATTACAATTTTCTTTTTCCTCTACTCAAGCCATGAAGAAAACAAACTTTACTTGAGTGAGCTGGAGGCACAGCGTCCTCCCAGATCCTTCATGAGCAGAAAAATACTCCAGGGGAAGAAGCCAGAGTTTCCTGATACTTCGGAAGCTTTGCAAAACCTTCCCACCTGTGGTGGTACTGCACCCTCCTGAATTCCTGGAGCTCTCACTCACCTCAGGTAGAGTTTGGACAGGAAGGGGCAGGAGGAGGGAAGACTTTGCAAACACTGTCACGAGGCCAGGGCTGTTTTCATTTATGGTGACACGTTGTAGGACGTAATCTTTTAATTAATGTGAGTGAGGGAGGTGCTGAAGGGCAAAAATTCTCAGTAACGAGGACATCTTCCACTTGCACAGCAAGGTAAATGAAGGGGAAAGTGCAATCCTATCTTTCATGGAAGGAATTTGATACACTTTCTTGTTGCCTAGACAGCGGTGATTTAGGGCACCTAATCAGGCTCCCACAGTATCATCCCATCTGTTTGGCCACATTTTCTTTCTTGTGCTCATTGTGCACGATTTCTGCTCGCCGGGTGGCTCCTGGCTGCAGTTCTACGCTCAGGGGAGTCCCGTTTTCTCAGCAGGCCTCTGCAGCGAGTCTGTAGCCAACGTGTGGCTCTGCTGCCATGCCAAAGGTGCCGTTCCCTTGCCCAGCCTGGCTGCAGCTGGGGGATCTGCTGGGCACGGCTGGGGATTTTCACGGCCAAAAGCCTCCAGGCGTCCTCACGTCGACATCTGCCCATTGCTTTGGAGAGCACAAATGGCAGAACACTCATCTCAGCTGACAAATGTCATTTATTGCAGATTGCTACACCTGCGCTGACAATATAGAACTCTACAGATCTAACTTCAAGTTAAAAAAAGTTCTTTATTAGATTTCTACAACAATGCAAGGTAAAAATATACAAATACCAACTTCTGTCAACAAGAATTAATTTATTGGCAACCTCTACAGCAACTCACTATACACAAAGATCAATTGAAGGTTAACAACTTAATTTATTGCATACTACTACAAGCGTACAGCCCATATATCAGTAGAAAAATATCAATATCCCTCTCTAATTAGCCCTATGCCAATAACTCAATAAACAGCATATTTAATAATTCAATAAACACATATTTAAATAGAAAATTCAATATTTAATAACTCAATAAACACATATTGAAATAGAAAAAAGACATTTATAACCACCACAATATACAGATAGAAATATAGATTAAATATTAGATATTACATACTATATCTATAAATAGATACATACAACAAACCTATCTATAGGCAACCCTACCAATCTACATATCCATACAACTAAATCAATACAAATATATAGCTGTACATCTCAACACATATGTAAATATAGTTACACCTAGAAATAGATCAATATACATAGAAAAATATAAAAATAGACATATATACCTAACCAAATACTACTATACCTATTTAAGTAGCCATATACCTATAACTACATCAATAGAAATAGATACCTAGAAAACAGTATACATAGGAAACAGAACTTAACACAGATATAACGACATACATATATACTTAGATAGATATATACACATATATATAATTACAAACATATATGTATATATATACATACCATACACCCATAAATATAACAACATACATATACAAATATGCCTATACAAATAGCAACCTACATATAAATATCCATGTAATGGTCACTATCTTATGAGCAAGTCCATACATCTTTAAACAGAGATACAAGAAGAGGGATTCCAGCCGCCCCATCATCAAAGCCTCTCCCTCGGTCTCTTCCTCCCGTGCAGAGCAGCTCTCCTGGACGGGGACAGCAGATGGGACACCTGGCAAGCAAAGGGAACACCGAGTCAGGATCGGGACGTTTCCCTTGGCAGCACCTGCGCTTCCATCGGGGAAGAGGAAATCTCAGAGCCTCCCCAGGAGGGTTAGAAAGAAAAAGCAGGCCCAGCGGGCCAGGCTGCGGCGAGCGCAGCCCCGGCGGGACCGTCCCGCAGCCCCCGGCAGCGCGGCACAGCCGGCACCGCTGCCGGGCCCTGCCGGCACAGCTGCCTTGCCCAAGGACAGCCCCTGTGCCGCCCGGGGCAGCCGCGCTGAGCGGCCCCAGCACGGGCAGGGCCCGCTCCTGCCCAGCCGGCCAGTGCCCGCGGCCAAAGCCCACGCCAGCCTCACGCCCACCCTGCCTCAGCGGCCCTGGGGCCTCACCCAGGGTCTCGGGCGGCAGCAGCAGGTCCGTATTCGCTGCTCTTGCTGTGGCCTTCAGCTTCTCCCTGCTGGTTCTCGTCACTCTTCCGCTCTTCTCAAGGTCTTCAGGGCAGCTGTGGCAAAAGTGGAGGCTCTGGAATTGGTTCCAAGGCCTGGCAGAGCTGCAGTCCCAGACCCCTCCGTGCACCCTGCTGGCCCCCTCCATCCCCTCAGCCCTGCCATGCCCTTGGAAAACGCACAGCCGCCTTCAGTTTCTTCAGACCCCCACAGTCCTCTCACGCCCCTCAGTCCCCTCAGATCCATCCTGTCCCCTTAGACCTGCCAACCCCCTCAGCTTGTGCCACTTCCCTGTTACCTCAGTGCCGCTTCGCCCTCTGCTCCCCCAAACCCCCCAGTCCCACCAGCACCTCAAGGTCACCGTCCCTTCAGTGTCACTGCCTCCTCAGCGTCCTCAGCCCCCTCTGTCTCACCGTCCTCCAGCAGCTCCTCAGGGCACAGGGCCTGCGGCCACCGGCAGCTCCCACCGCTCCAGGGACACCGGGGCTGCAGCTGCTGCTCCGCCCGGCCCGGCCGCCAGCTCGGAGCCAGCACAGGAGGAGGGGACAGAGGGGGCACAGGGCGAAAAACAAGAGATTTAAAAGGTGGCTGAGGGCAGAAGGAGCTTAGAATGCAGCCTAGGCCTATATAAACATCAATCTATGTATCTAAACACCCAAATATCTCTAACTATATAACTATGTACATTTATAAATACAACTTATATATATATAAATTTTTCTCTACACATATATAACTATAACTGCAAATCTATAACTGTAACTGCCTATGTATAAATATAATTATATCATATGTATAACTATATAAATTTACACAGATCTATAAATACATGCACCTATAAACACAACTGTATAAATCTATAAATACTATATGTAACTAATAAGTAGAGTATAAATACTATAAATAACTATATGGATATATAAACATAACTATAAACATCTATAAATCTAGCTACAAACAGAGGGATTCCACATGCCCGATGGTCACAGGCTCTCCCTCGGTCCCTTCCTCCCACGCAAGGCAGCCCTCCTGGAGAGGTAGATCAGATGGAATCTGGGAAGCAAAAGGAACACTGAGTCAATATAGGCCTTCAGGCATCTCTCCTTTTGGAAGTAACTGCCTTTCTATCAAAGACTGTAAAAGGTGACCTGAAAGGCAGACTCTCACTTGGGAGTTTGAAGGCTGCTCTTTAGAGAACAGGGAGCATTCCAAGTTTGCAAAACCTCCAAAGGTTTGAAGTATCCCGATAGAGTCTCAGCACTCGCAGTGCAAATGGCACCAACGAGAGCCTGAAGCTCAGACAGTCCCAGCTTCTTCCCACACAGAAGCCCAGCCTTGTTCCTCCTCTGTGCTGACAGAGACACCTCAGTCCTCACTGAAACGGCTGAAGCTGAAGGGTGCTGTGAGCTGGGTTATGAACCAGCTCCATTACCTGGGACCTACAAACTGCCCTCTGCAGTGAGCAACAGCGGCTTCAACTCGACCATCAGCTCTGGCAGGAAGAGCTGGGAGGGAAAGAGCTCCCCATGAGGCCTGCAGGCTGCACCAGCCTTGCTCAAGAATGCAGATCCAAGGTGCTCTCTCTCTCCTGTTAGTTCTCGCTAATTTGGGGTAAGTTAAGTTTTTCCTTTCCAAATCATAAATCCTTGTGGTTTATGATTTGTTTGGCCTCTGAGCTTCTGCTGCTTGTATTTTTAACATGGCTCACTAGGGCTACCAGCAGATTGGTCCTACATTGATTTAATGTGCTGAGACAAAAAGCTCAGACTTCTACATTGACTTTTTGCTGGGGTTTTGCTCTCTTGCTTCAAGAGTCACTCAGTGCTGCCTCCAGAGCACTGTCACCCTGCAGCAAACTCATCCACGGACTTCAGCTCAAAATTGGGACACCCGGGTTGGTGACACAACTCCCACAGGGTCAGGGTTATTCACGGCTCTCTGGCCACAGCACAGCACTCGGTGTCAGTGCCTCTGGAGAAGCGTGGAGGGCAGGGCTCGGGGAGGCTGTGCCAGGGCAGGAATTGAACGAAAGGCACCAGGGAGCACCAACCCTGCAGACAGGAACTCAACTCTTCTCATCTCCCTTCCTGCCAGAGGCAGGCTCAGAGCAGCCACCTCAGAGCTCTCTAAAGCAGTGTGGGCTCTCTCCTTACCAGGCTCCTCGGGCTCTGGGGAACTGTTCCTGCAGCTCTCGGTGCCAGGTGAAGCTCCCTCTGCTGCAGCCCTGTTCCCAGCCTCCCCTCCTGAAGACTCAGGGGCAACACTAAGATTGACCTGAAAAGAAAACCAGAAAGAAAGAAACCCAAAGATCACTTACTGTTTTCTGCAGGGACACAGTAGATCAGAGCCTGCCACATTTTCTTCTCTTGAAGAAGAAAATGCTCTTGAAAACTGCTGTGTCTGAGTTTACAGAAGACAGAACTTCATCACACTTGGCAATGAGATATTGGGGATCCCAAAAAATCCCACACTCCACCTTGACTCTGCCCTTCCTGGCTAATATATCTGCAGCAGGCAGTGGGTCTGCATATTAAACAAAACAGAGAAATTCTTTGGCAAAGTTGTATAATAATACGCAAAAAGGCCAGTGCCAACACAGGAACTGAACACTCCAGGCAAGGCTGGGAAGAGGCAAGGGTTAAGAGGAAGGGGATTCCTAAGTCAAAGAGGGAATCTGGCAAACACAAGGACTCATGGTCCCTGACTGAACTGCTCTTCCACACAGAAGCAGCCCCTGGGCTTCAAGGAGTCCTTAACCCTTTCATGTCCAGCATCATCATTGTCCTGCTCACCAATCACACAAGTCATGGGGCCTCAAAACCAACACTTCTGCCCCCTAAAAGCTCCACTGCTCACACACTTTCATCCCTTGTTCCTAACGAAGTCTGCACCCCAAAGGCCTTCAACAGTGGAGAAGACTGATTTCTCAAACACAGTCCAAAAGCTGCCAAAGCTGACAAAGTTGACACTGAACACATGCAGTGGGCACTAAGGAAGGAGTCCTGCCAGCTCCTGGCACAGGGATGTGCCCCTCCCTCCACAGCCCTGAGCACAACAGCAGAACAGTCACATCCAGCTGCAGCTTTGCAGGGACTGCATGGGAGCACACATCTCTTCCCACAGAGATGCCCAAGAGGAAGGTGCCTGAGCTCTGGAACACGGAGAGCAAGACTGGCAAGTTTGCCCAGCTGAGGATTTGCCAGATAGAAACTGGAATGGAGGCACCAGGCTACTGAGAAGACAAGAAAGCTGCAGCTCCAGCCCATCCCCAAGCACGGCTCTGGCAGCGCCTGCACGCTCGGCTCGGCACAGCTCACACAGCAGCAGCAGCAGCAGCTGCAGCCCAGCCCTTGCTTTGCCTTGGCCTTCCCACCCAAAACAGGCAGAGCCCACGTCTGCTGCTCTAACAGAGGCACCTCTCGCATGCCCCTCCCTGCAGGGGACACTTTGCCTTCAGTGGCAATTCTCCCCACACTCTTCTCTTCTTTCCCATCACACAGAGCCTCTTAGAACCTACAGAGCATCACCACAAAGGCCCCTGCACCAGGGATTCTTCCCAGCAAAAGGAGCACCCAAACCTGGCCACCACAGGCTCACGCCTCTCATCCTCACTAAGGGGGGGAACTTTCTCATTCCTCTTCTTTCAGAAGTCTTGCTTGAACAACAAGAATTCCATCACTAAATAATCATGAAATCAATTCAACTAAAGAAACCTTTGCAGCAACGTTCAAAAGCTCTCCGCCCAGCCCCTTCATACCCACCCAGTGGAGTTACCTGAGCAAAGGGAGACCTTTCAGCCATGGATCTCCTGATCTCCCGAATCATTTGCTCGACCTGAAGGCCCAGATCCACTGAAGGCAATTCCTCTTGCCCAGGTGCATTTTGTGACCCGCTGGAGGCCGTCGATGCTGCACAAGCAGCGCTGCCAGGTGGAGCACTGGAGGCTGAACTGCCCGGTGTGCCTGCAGGAATCCAAACACATTGGTCAGGCTCCAGAATGTGGCTTTGGGACACAGAGCTCGATTGCCGCCTTGCAGCAAACATCACAGGAAGCACACAGGAAAACCAGACAGAGACTCTTTTGGTTTTCCAGGTCCCCCTCCCTTGTAGGTTTGACAATTTCTATCCGAGAATGACAGAGCGTTGTGGGGAAATACTTCAAACGGTCACTTTTCATGACCTTTGGGAAAAGCAAGGGCAGTAGAACACTTTTCCTACCTGATGGCTTGCGGGCTGGGGACTGCTGCTCCGTTTGGAGCTGCTGGAAGCTGCCCGGCGGGATCCTGAGCAGCTCCCGCGCGGCCGGAGGCGGCCGCTCCGTGTGGGGCTGCTGGAAAGCCCAGGGCGGCAGCCCGGCCGGCGGCGGCTGCAGCCCGTACAGCTCCTGGAGGCGGCTCAGCCCCTCCCGCCTGACCGGCAGCAGCGGCTCCCCGTAGAGCCCGAGGAGCTCGCAGGGCGGGATCCTGGGCACCTCCCGCTCGGCAGGCAGCGGCCGCTCCCCGTACAGCTCCTGGAAGCGGCTGGGCCCGTCCCGCCGGGCCGGCTGCGGCCGGTCCCTGTGGAGGAGGTGGAAGCCACAGGGCGGGCGCCGGGCCAGGAGCGGCCGCTCTCTGGGGGGCTGCTGGAAGCGGCTGGGCCGCCGGCTGCGCAGCTCCCGCCCGTCCGGCAGCGTCCGCTCCCTGTGCAGGGGCAAGAAGCCGCTGGGCGGCCGCCCTGCCGGCAGCGGCGGCCGCTCCCGAGGCAGCGGCTGGAACCGCCCGCGCCCCTCCGGCCCCGCCGGCCGCGGCCGCTGCCGGGGGCGCTGCTGGGAGCCGCAGGGCGAGCGCCTGCGCCGCTCCGGCCCGGGCGCCAGGCGGTGCTTGCTGGCCGTGCTCCGGCGCCTGATGCGCAGCAGGAGGTGGGGGCGGTCGCGGCGAAACCAGGGGTTGCTGTAGTGGAGCCAGGCCCCGGCATCGCCCGGCACAGCCGCGCCAGCCCGGCCCGGCACCTTGTAGAAGCCGTAGCGGTTCAGCTGCCGCACGATGCTGCGGAACTGCGTGGCTCTGAAGGTGCGCGGGGCCGGCCCCTGGACGCCGGGCGGGCTGAGCAGCTCCTGCTCAAAGAGGGCGCGGTCGATGAGCAGCCCCCGGCCCTGGGTGTCCCAGCGCACGGAGCGGACGCGGGGGCTGTTCGCCAGGCGCCACAGCTTGGCGGGGAAGGTGCTGGCATCGAGCCCGGCGGGCAGCGGCAGCTCGGCCATCGCGCCTGTCGCCCACTGGCGCCGCAACGGCCGCAGCGCAACGGCCGCAGCTGCAGCGGCGGCGCGCGGCCTGAGGGGGGCGCTGCGCTCGGCCCCGCGCGGGAACGAGCGGCACAAAGCCGGGGCTGCGGGCACAGCGCGGGCGGGGCGGCTCCCGGGGCGCTGCCCGGGCACGGCACGGACCGGCACGGGGCAAACCCTTGCTTTCTCTGCCTGGAATCGGCCTTCTGCCTTTGCTTCGCAGCACGACCCCAAACCACCAAGGCAAGCGCAGCAAATTTCAGAAAGGGTCCAAACTGAGGAATCCCATGGGAAACTGTTCCTATGTGTCAAGTGACAGCCGCATCTCTCTGTGTTCTGCATGGCTGAAGGGAGGGAGGAAAAAGATCTTCGACTGAGTAGCTTCACTCTTTTGCTTGGGGTTGCTAACAGAGTTCCCTACTTCAAAGCGGACTGGTCCAACAAGACCAGGGGAAATGATGGAAAGGAGACACTTGAGGACTTGCTTTTTGCCTCTTTTCCAGCTAACTGGCTGGTTCTGTCTCACTGTCTCTGCCTGTCTTGGGCACATTTGGCCCAGTTCTCATTCTCTGGAGTCAGAAGCAGCAACAGGAAGGGGCAGCAATTTTGTCAGCGTTGCCATCAAAGCTTTAGTCCCGCACCGTGGATGGATGTTGCCGTCCCCAAGGGATTAATGACCTAGAGTTGTAGTGAACTCACGCTGGTGTCTCTCCGAGAGATTTTGCCTTTTTCTTTCCTCAGGAATCATTTCTTCTCTTCTTTTTTTTCCCCAGTCTGGGGAGAGTTCCAATGCAAAATCCCTCCTGCAGCCAAGTCTTTTCAATGGAGACTAACCAAGGTGATCTTCCAATCCTCTGTGCTTAGTGTCACTTGTTATTTTAAATTCTCTCTGGAACTGGAAACATTTTTCTGTTCGTAGCAGGAAAAAATAGACCTAATTCTTCCATCTCTTTAATTCATGCCCTTTTTTTTTTTTTTTATGTCTCTACATCATTTTACCCTGCGGGCTCATGTTTGGTGCTGTGGCATAAGCTCATCCCACACACAGAGGGGATGTTCTCCTTACATCCAGCCTGTCTTGAGTTCCAGCTAACACTGCCTTCTCTTGCCCTCCTTCCAGGTCCCTTTGTGAGGAGCCCTGCCCTGTCACTTCAGTCCCTGGCCTATGGGTGACCCAAGGATTGTTGGTCTCACCACATTGTGGAATAGTCTTTTGCACGGAGTGGTTTAGAGATGCCCTGTCATCTCTTCCTCTGTGTGCTGGCTTTCTCAGAAAAATTGAAACCCACTACCTAGAAAATCTCTTCCCGATTCATCTTCAACAGCTTAAAACAGTACCTGAATTACGAATGATCCACCTCGGTGGGATGGGGTTTGTCTTTCTTTAAGCGCAGTGTAACAACTCCTGTAAAACTTATCCCAGCGACCGAATTGCAACACCATTTCTAAGGAATAGGCAAAAAGGAGAAGACAAGAGTTCAGAAAAGAAGGGACATCTTTCCCCATGTTTCATTTGTCTATGCACTGCTTCATGCAGAAAAGCCTCTTTTTGAAGATCTCCTCTGTAATCTCTGTGGCTTCTGAGAAACATACGGACACTGGACCTGTGCCCTACTAGAGATGAGGAAGCAGGTGGCTGAAAAGCGGATTGTGCATTGGAATGTTTAGTCACCCCTGTAGTATGGTTATGGTTGCGTTGACTTTTCCACAGTACTCCGTGGCTAAGAATGAGAAGTTACTCTTAGCTGTGTTTTAAGGATACTGAAACTTGAAAAGAAGTGGGCTTATCTTGTGTCTGGCAGCATGACTCATTCCCAATTTTCTACCCTACCGGTAGAATTTAATGTCAGTTACCAACACCACAAGGCAAATAATGGATATTATATTTCAGTGTTTGGGCCAAAAATTGGTTTAATAATTAACAACAGAAAAGGTTGTTAATTTTTAGGAAAGAAAAATCCTTAAAACTGTGGTATGTGGTTTTAGATTAAGATTTTTCTCTTAAAATTAATCCTTTCCCCTTTAGAAGTAATTGGTAGAGAACATCACTCAGTGTACAGGCCTGATGACTTAAAGTATTAATGCTGTTGCATATCTTTCCTTTTTCCCTACCTGGCACTGTAGCTTTTGAATCACAGTTTTTACCACTTTGAAAATGCAGTTTTAATGTTTTCCCTACTGGTGACTACTTACCAGTTCCAAGTAAAAGAGCAGTCAGTTCTGAAAGCGAAATATGCCTTACGTAAATCTGTTTTTTCACTGGTCTCCTGGTATTACGTGCAACAGGGGCAACGTTCAAACAGTCTAAACTGACTTATTTTTGAGAAGCTGTTAGAAATGATAAATATTTTCAGTATATCTGCAATACATTAGTGTGTGTTTCAGGTGAAACTGTCCTTTGTGCTCTTCTGCTAGCATGTAGGATCTCCTTGCAGCGTAGGAAGACACAATGTTCACTTTCGGATTGGCACACAGCTGTGTCACTGCCTTCACCTTTCCATCTCAGATGCTCAGAGAGTTTTTCCTCCAACACCTGCGACAGCAATGTCCCTTAAGGTGATGCAGACATGGTGGGCATGCAGCAGCCAAGCCGTTGCTGATCTTCTGGGAACTAACTGCTGGTGCTGAACCCATCCTTTGCTGTTTACTTCTATACTGTACTTGTGGCAAAGGCTGTTCCTGCCAGTGTTGTAGGTTACTTGGTCTAACCACAGCACCATGAAGAGTAGAAGCTGAAGAAATAAACGTACATTTTTCTGACCAATTTACCTGGAGTCTGTATTTGGACTTACATTGCTGATAAAAGTGAGAACTTCCTGGGAAACAAGTAATAAGTCAGTGAATTTAGCATGTATTTCTTGGGTTCCTTGGCTACAGAATGGGGAAGAGAATCTTCATGCCTTTCTTCCTCCTTACAGATGTGGTTTTAACCCAGTATGCGAACACGTAGACCCCAAGTTTTACATAACTAACAATATTTGCATGGGAGGTAGAATCCCATCAGGCAAAGTGAATCTTACTGCAACAGCAGGTACGGAGCATCCACGCTTTTGAGTCCAGTGAATTCAAAACCCAGGTTTTGAAACCTGCTCACCAACACTGAGGGGGCCACCTTAGTCCCTGGACTTTAGAGGGTAAGAAGAGAGAAGAACATGAAGTCTTTTATACAAAAAGCCAGAACCACAAAGCAAGAAGTCATGGTAACTGCCCTGAAACTGCACCTTAGTTTTGGGATGAACTTGGTCTGAAATGGTTCTTTGCTGAACTTCACAAGCAGCTTCTGCCTCTTTGTGTTTGCTCACTTGGGTTTGTTTGTCTGCAAACAGCATCTATCTCCGGTTGTTCTAGTGCTGCTCCCCCCCGACTAAAATCTCTCTGCACATTCTGCAGCCTCCACTGAATATCTGCATGAACTGTTTTGTGTGATGTGTGCACAAGTCTTGTCAAACCTGAAGCTGTGATGGCCTGGTTTGGGTAACCCTGTCTCCTGGACATGCTGCTCAGGTGTGCCAGGATGGTTATCCTCCCTCAAGTGAGCTGAGCTAGTGGAAGCGCTCCGGGGACGTTTAAGAGCGCAGGTACCTCAGGAGGAAGAAATTCTCATCGTCTGTGCCCATTCAGGCTGGCTGTGAGTGTGCCGAGGGGAAATGGCATTTGTTACCTGAGTAGCTCCAGGAGGACTAAAGGTCATGCTGAAATACTCCGGGGAGGACTGTGGCAAAGGAACAAAACTGGGATTAAGGGGAGTTTTCAGTAATAATTGCATCTCGTTCTGGCTGCTGTCACAGGTAGTTGAGTCACTGGCTAAGGTAGCTCAGAAGTGATTTTGGAATACTGCTGTTGGACTTTACATGGTATGGACTCTTCCTCATCCAGATGTGTGGCTGTGAGCCTGTGTGTTTATCAGTGACACACAAGCTGAGAGAGGCAGACAAATTCTGCAGGGCTCTTGGGGTTCAGGTGCCCTCCTGCATCCTTCTGCTTGCTGGAAAAGCTTCTTGCCAAGCAATGGAAGAAATATCTCCCTCTTCTTGTCCAGGAGTATCATCTCAGCGACCTGCATCTTGCAGCTCATGTCAAGGGAAGTACTGGGGACCTGGACATCTCGTGGACTCAAAACTCACCTCATATGTTTGCTGTGTCCTTCAGTAAAGGATGTCTTCTTACCAGAAGAACTTGAAGACATTTGAGACCTAAGCCAAAGTAAAAGAAAAGAAAGAAATTAAAGCATCTGTTGTCAGCATTTAGGATCAAGAAAATGCAAATATTTGCAAAAGGCTCAAGTGAAGAAATGAAGAGACAAAGTAGGGTTTGCTCTATTAAAGCTAGGGATATAAGTCTGCCTGCTTATGCACCCAACTGCTTTCCAGGTATGCACCTGCCAGGGATTTTACCTTTCTGTATGCTGTAGGTCTCAGGCTAAAAGCATCAACAGGCAAACCCAACCAGACCAAAGTAACCAACCAACCAAAAAAACTCCACAAAAATCCCCAACCCAAAACTAAACTGAACTAAACTAAACTAACAAACCCCCCACCCCCCGCCCCAAACACCAATCCCCCACCAAACCAAATAAAAAGTAGGTGGAGAAACTTGTTCCCATAATGTCACTCCTTTGACACAAGACAGTTTAGACCTACTCTTTTGGAATGTAAAAGAAAACCATACATTCTAGGTAGCAAGATTCAATTTTCACTGGATAAATAAGAAGGACATTTTAGTGTTGGGAGAATTTGACCCTTACTCTTCAGCAAAAAATGGGTACCTTACTTTCCTGGAAACATCACTTCTGTTTATGGTATTGCAGTCACTCCTGGCTCGGTCAAGTAACAGCTCCTTGTCTGCCGACGAATACAGCCACGATTCTCAGGTATTTCGGTGTGTGGAGATAAGCAGCAGGTGAAAAGGAGCACAAGCCATCTCCTCTGAGCTCCTGCTGTTTATGGGAACAGATGCAGGCCTCGGGGATGTTTGCTAAAACACTGCACTCCAGCAATCAAACTCCACACATTCAGCGTGCTGAGTGCTGAGGCACACTCAGCACTCCCTGGCACCAGCTGAGGACTGTGTGCTTCTGTGAAGCCAACACACAGAATTACCCCTGTTAAGGTCAAAGCAGTGGCATTGTTTAAGAATTAGACAAATTTATCGGACAACATTATTTTGATGACAGAATGTAAATTTATTTTTTGCAGACAGCACAGCAGATGATGGAAATTGCAATCAAATATGTCTGTAGTAGGCAAACTAGAATGCAAGGCTGATGGTTTCATTCTGAGATTTAGATCTTAACTATGTTTGTGCTGGACAAACAATAGGATATACTATGACAAGGAGAAAGAGGTGAAAATGCTTTGAGAAAGGAGGAGCATGAGCCATCTTAGCATGAAAAGCAGGGGTCTGTGCTTGCTGGGCTCTCACACAGGCCCAGCTTTCTGCCCCATGGCCAGTCTGATTCTAGTTATGAACTCCGTGGAGAGCAATAACTGTCCTGACTGAAGCAGTGGAAAGGGGAATGTGCTTGCTTGGGTAAATTGATGGTTTTCTAGTAAATCTTTGTCTGACCATGAAAGAATAAGGGAAGAGACAAAAATTTCATAACACCATTTGAAAGAGCTGGGAAAAAGGAACGGTGGAGTTGTTCTCTTCCTCTGGTCTGAAATCAACAATAGTTTTCAAAGTCTGATGCCCAAAAACTGGGCAAGAAAGCAGTACTCCGTAGTATGAGGCCTATAGAGCAGGTATTTGTTTATTGGACACCGGGAGTGAGGGGAGTAACTCCACCACAAACTCACTCCATTCTTCGCACACTACTAGATTTTATACTTTTTTTCCTTAATATGCACATTATACTTTCCTAACCTTCATATTGCAACATGTTTTCCAATCGCGTGATTATGTCAGCCCTTGCAGCACATGCACAGTCTCTGCACGAGGTGGTGGTCAGCCTCCTGGTGGTCGTTTCTGATGAAGGCGCCTAAGTCTTCCTGAACTTTTCACCCCTGCTTCCTGCATATGCTCTCTAAGATTGCCGGCTCAAATAGCCGGTGGTTAGCTTTTGCAGTTAGCCTGTTCTGCTAAATGTGCTGATTTCTAGAAAGGGCTTCATTCACATGCCCTGTTACAAAGGAACTACTTCTTTCCGCATAGCTACAGCTTTTTGCAGAGCTCAAGCATTATCTTGTTGCCTAGGCACCAGTAGCCTGGCTTTGCTAGTGCTGAGCAACCAATCTGACAGAACTTCTATTGCAGGGACATCTGATTTCATTCTACTCTTTGTTTCCTTCCAAAGCCCAGCCATGGCTGAAGGAGGAACCGAGGGAGTTGTCTTGGATCCTACACCCCAAACAGGGCCACTCGTGGTCTTGTCCGGATTCTAAATACTGAAAGGTAAAGACACGTTCCACCAATGAAGGGATGCACAGATCCCACTGATGGTAATGCCTGGTTAAGGAGCAGACCCGTAGAACATTTGGTCAGAAGGGTCATCTAGAGGGCAACTTTGGCTCAGGGCCTGTTGTTGAGGCCTCAGTCCTTCAGTGCTTTGTGGTGCAAATGAATGCCCTGGAGGGCTGGAAAGGAACAAGTCCCTCTTTAGCACAGTGCAGACAGGGAACGGGATTAGCCCTGCCAGGCCGGGCTGGGGCCAAGAGCAGAAGGCCGGCACGCTGCGTTTGCCCACAGGCAGCCGTGCAGAGCAAGGAGGCCGCTCCTGCCCTGGGGCTGAGGTGCCCGAAGCTGCCTCCCTGCTGCGCAGCTCTGCGGGGCCCGTGGTGCGCAGCGTCCTGGGCAGCCAGGGCAGCCCGGCTGCCTTGGAGCACCAGGAGCGTCCCAGAGAAGCTGCGGCCCTTTGCTTTGGAACTATTTCTCCCAGTAGTTCTTCCGAGTTCTTCTTTGGACTATTTCTCCGAGTCTTGTCATTAATCCATAGTTTCTGACGCGTTTTCCTTTCTTCTTGCAAAGTTAAGACATCTTTTTGAGAGAAGTGACTGACGTGGCTTCTGCTGCGGGTGGTGCTTTAGTCTGCAGGTCAGGGCAGGTGATTTTAACCAAGGATGGAGTCCAAAGGTAACGTTCCAGTTTCGCCGAGTCACTAAAACCATTTACAATGGCGGTACTGATGCTAAGCAGCTTTCCTCGTTTTTGGAAAGTTGCAACCTTAAAAAACCCAACAGGTTTTCCTGCCTGAGGATACCAGCAGTAGTAAGATGCCAATTCTTTGCAGCTCTTTTCTGTATCCTTGGTGCTTTTAAGAGTTCCTCAGTCCCCAGCAGGAAAGAAAGCACGTGTGATAATGTAAGTGATTTGAGAGCTGTGTGTTGTGCCTTGCCACATCAGCGTTCGTGACAAGCTGGACACCCCACTCGTAGGTCTGTCGAGTTGAATTCACCCTAATTGTGTGCAAACAGCAGCCCAGAGACGCCGAGAAGAGCAAGGACGGTGCTGGGTGGGTGGGTGTGCACGGACACAGCCGTGGGCTGGTTGCTGTGTGGGCAGAAGGCTTTGGACAGCAGTACATCTTCACTCTCCCAAGTTGGAAGAATATTTCAAATCTACATGAAATGAAAATAGTTCTCAAAATTTCTCAAAATGTATCAAATAATACATATTCATTTATCATATATTCAATTTATCTTCTATAGTATGATATAGGATGTATTTTAATAGATATAATAAATAGAATATGTCAAATTTATACTTGATCTTTTCCTAAGCCATAGCCTGTGGGGCTTATAGACCGTCTCCTAGCAGTGCTACAGTTTTGCCTTCTGGTCCTACTTATTATAGCATCGTTTCCCCTGCGAGTTCCTTCAGGGAACTTCACTCCAAGGGCTTCCATCACTTCAGCACTTGTGAGAACTTGTTGCTTCCCAGTTCTCCAGCATCCTTCTGGATTTTGGAGCATTTCAGCACTTGGGTCAGTGGCCCTTCCCTCATCCCTGCCCTGCAGCAGTTAGAGTCACCGTTCCCTCGCCCTGGCTCCAGACCCTTTGCCAAAGTGCTGCCAAAGGCAGCGCAGCTGGCTCAGGATCCCTGGTTGCTGCTGCTCTCCAGGATGAGCTTCAGAGGGACACTTGGAGCGCTCCCTAAAGAGCTCCCGGTGGGATGGGGGTGGATTTCTCCTCCCTGGGTGGCTCCTGGTTGCAGTTCTACGCTCAGGGTGATGCCTTTTCCTGGTTCTAAAACCAAGAGTCATACACGGTTAGAAGGGGAAAAGGCATTTTACCTTGGTACTTATTTTAAGGATCCTTAGGTGCACACGTCCAGGTCATATGCATCGAGAATTACAGCAGTGGAAAAACTCAGTTGGGAAGTACAGGGACAACCCAGAGAGAGTAGCTGTGCGTGTAGAAATGGGACCCTCAAAACCCAGATTTGCAAGATTTGTCAAGAGACATCCATGACATGGGTTCAAGCCCTGCCCGTAGCCTTGCTGAGAGTCCGCATACAGCCAAGGAGAAGGGACAACATCAGTCCCCATGAAATATTATATGGCAGGCCATACCAGGTTCCACATATCCCAGGGGAAATTCATATGAGAAGTAAAAATGATTTGCAAAAGTATTTAATGGCTCTGAGTTGCACTTTGCAGAAGCTCCAGAGATTCGTCGTGTTCTCCAAACCAATAGGATTGGACACAGCTGCTCATCCATTCCAGCCTGGAGACTGGGTCTACATCAAGTGGTGGGACAGCGACCCCTTGCAAGCCAAGTGGAAGGGACCATTCCAAGTTTTGCTGACCACTTTTACTGCGGTCAAGGTTGCTGGCAAGGGACCGTGGATTCACTACTCCAGGGTGAAGAAAGCTTCTGCTCCCAAAATCACCAAGAAGACAGAGACTGATTCAAATCAGAAAGATGCAGTTTAAACTGTTTTTTACGTGTTTGCTGTTTGCCCAACTGGTAACCATGGTTCAAGGTTCACCCCATGATTTGCATAAGATCGTGGTCCAAAATGTGTCCAAAGTTCTTAATAAGAGCGATTGCTAGATCTGTACTCAGTTACCACCCCTAGATGGGAATGGTCACTGGCCATTGATTGGCATTTTAATAGAAAAATTAAGAAAGATTTGGATGAAATTTGGAAGGGAACTCAAATTCTACATGAAGTAGCTTCTAGAAATAACACCTTAAAATTTGATCATATTTTTGATACCCTCACCTCATGGTTACCAAACTGGGCCTGGGTAAAAGAAATATTCATCACAGCTGTAATTGTAGTTATTGTCTGTGTAATTTCCTGTGGAGCAGCCGGTTGCGTAAACCGGTTCTGCGAGTAAAAAATAGAGTAGAGTAGAGTGGAGACTAGACAAGATAGAGTTTTGTTAGTCTCTAAAAGGGGGGAAACGATGCCACAAAGATTTTTGCCTTTTATTTTATACCCCTGTTATCCCTTTTTACAACTTCTGTATTCTTAGTGCTTTTTGCCTACATTCTTAGACTTGTTTGTCAAACTGAGAGACTAAACATTTTAGAAGCTTCGTAGCCAGGGATCAGTGTGCCCCAGCCCCCAAGGTCCTCTCCAGAACACATTCTGTAAACCAAGATAGAACCATCCAGGGGAAGGTTCTTTGGGGAGGGGGGCTCACTTGAGCCTCTCACTTGGGAATCTTTGATAGATATGCTAATTAGTAAAACCTATAATGTTATACCCAGTGTTGGGGGGGGGGGGGGGGACACAGAGACAGAGATAGACTCGGCGGGGTGCATCTCAATGCATATGACCTGGACGTGTGCACCTAAGGATCCTTAAAATAAATACCAAGGTAAAATCCCTTTTCCCCTTCTAACTGTGTATGACTCTTGATTGTAAGACCAAGAAAAGGCATCATGTTAAATCAATAAAAAGAGCATTACTGGTGTGGCTTCACAAGTGTCTGAATGAATGATGAACAGAAAATCCGAAGATTCCAAATGATACTTTCCTGAATAAGTTGGATTTTCCAGAGGATTCAGAAAATAGGTTTGGGTTTGGTTATTTTTCTCCCTCTAAAAAAGCCAAAAGAGTTCCTGCCTTCACTTTGTCAGTTCAAGGTTCTGAAGGGTCACTCAGGTATTCTCGTGCTCACAGGCAGTGGATTCTGAGCACTTCCAAAAAGCTGTCCTTGATTTTCGGACTTTTCACAGAAAAAATGTCCTCAAAGAAAAAAAATCAGTTGAATTCAGACACCGTTTTGCTCTCCATTAAACCACAAACCTACATTCTACCCTTCTCATTAATACAAACACAGAAACACTGACAGCCTCGGTTTACAGAAAAAGGAAAACTGTCACTTCCAGTCAACTCATCAAGAGCAGTCAATGTTAAACCCCTGGCCCTGGGTTTCACAGCTGTTCCCCACCTGTGCCCATCCCTGCATGGCAAGACCAGTGCCAGGAAGACCTGTGGCAGGAGGTGGTGACAGTGGCAGGTCCCTCTGCCCAGGGCAGAAGTCACAGCCCCTCTGCTCCTGGCTGGGAGAGGAGCCACTTGTCCGGAGGAGCCCAGTGCCCCACAAAGAGGAGGGACTCCAGGCCCCAGGGCTCCCCGCAGCCATGCAAGAGGCCAACCCGCCAGCAGCTCTAGCAGGGCTCTTGCAACTCTTTATTCAAGGAAAAGGAAATAAATTATTTCCCTCTCACAGTCTCTGGGCATTGCTTTCTCTCCCTTCTAATGCCTTTCCCCTTCCCCTTGTGCCCCACTGTTGGTGGCACCCCTGTGCTGGGGAGCACAGCCATGGGCCCCTGGAGTCCCAGGGCCATGTCAGCGGTGGCACCTCTTCCCACAGGAAATCCTGCTGCAGCTGCACACCCGCAGCATAGCAGATGCCAAAAGCAGTACAGGCATCAGGAGCAGCTGGTCCTGTCACAGGACCATGCCCTCAACCTTCCTACCCAGCTGTCTGGATATGCACACCCCGAGGTAATCGAATCAGGGGCACTGTCCTCTGATGCTTCTGCCCAGAAAGTAGACCTAATTTCAGTCACTTGAGCTTTGGAATTGAGTAGAGGAAAATGAGTTAACATTTGAACTGATTCAAAATGCGCCTTTGGAGTGGCACATGCAGACGGGACCTCTGGAAAGAAAGAGACCTTTTGACATCTCAAGGCACATCGATCAAAAATGGAAAACAAATCTTGGATTTGCTTGAAAGTATCCAGAAACCAGAGGAAGTTGCCATCATGCATTGCAGAGCACACCAAGTGGGTAAGACCAAACTGGAATTAGGGAATCATTTAGCCGAAGAGGCTGCAGAAAAAGGCATGTTAGAAAACAATGTTTTATCTTTCATACCCCTGCCAGAGATAGCTCTCCGAGCAGAAAGACCAAAGTCTAGTGCTAGGGACTGTCAGCTAATTGAAACTGTAGAAGCAAGATTTGATCTGCGAGGCTGGGCAGTTATCCCAGCTGGGCAAACATTAGTCCCAGAATCAATCTTGCATGACATAGTGCATTGCAAGACACTCATTGGAGTACTGAAAAACTTTTTAAACATTTGCAAAAATCTATAATTGGGTCTAAAATGGCTCAGATTGTACAATCAAGACTCCAAAAATATATAGTTTGTAAAAGAAAGAACCCTAACATGGCTCACAAAGTAGTGCTAAGAGCCGTAAAATCTGGAAGTGTTCCAGGTGAATTGTGGCAGATTGATTGTACTGAATTGCCCAGAAGACGGGGGTATAAATCCCTCCTAGTTCTGGTGGACACCTTTTTTGGTGGCCAGAAGACTTCCCTTGTCGCACCAACCAGTCTAGGGAAGTGTCTAAAATACTGTTGAATCAAGTAATACCTAGATGAGGGGTACCTTTGGGAATGCCATCAGACAGAGGTTCCCACTTTATTGCAGAAGGGGTACAAGAGTCTTGGAAAGCCTTGGGAATAGCTTGAGCTCTTCATACTCCTTATAGGCCCCAAGCTAGTGCCAAAGTAGAGCAAATGAATTATACACTCAAATTGCAATTGGGTAAAATACGTCAGGAAACCTCCTTGACATGGGTCCAAGCCCTTCCTGTTGCTCTTCTTCAAATTAGAATTCAGCCATGGGGCACCAGCAAAATCAGCCCCTAGGAGCTGCTGTATGGTTGACCCTTACCAAGTACCACACATTTCAGGAAACACACACATAAAAGGAGAGGTTGATTTGGATAATTACCTCATTTCCCTTAGTAAAACTTTACAGGATTTGCAGCGATCAGCGGTGATCTCCAGACCAGCGGGACTGGACACACCAGTGAACGAGTTCCATCCAGGAACTTGGGTGTACTTGAAAGACTGGGGAACTGCTCTGCTACAGCGAAAAGTGGAAGGGTCCTTTCCAAGTTCTATGGGCACCTTCTACTGCATTGAAACTGGACAGAGTAAAATCGTGGCTATGTTCTTCCAGAATCAAAAGGGGCAAAGCCCCTTGGCTCAAGACGACACCTGCTGGGGAGTTGAAGAAATCTGGACCAAACCTACTTCATGGTTACCCAGGTGGTCTTGGTTAAAACATCTCTCTATAGCTGTTGTAATGCCTGATGTTATAAAATGAAATACAGGTATTAAGAAAATAATTCCCATAAGGAACTTTGTTTCAAAAAAAGGGAGGACTTGATAAGGACCATAGAACAGAGCAGCACAGCCTTGAAAAAACGGATGAAGTAAACAGGTAAACAGAAGTCATGCAAAACACAAGCAGGATGCCAGCTCAGCTCTGCAAGGCTGACAAAGCAGAAGTTATTTTGCAAAACAACAGTATTGTGCTTACTCCAAAGTCGGGGTTGAGGAACAGCCACCTAAAAAGCACACTGGACGTTGAAGACAGACCCCAAAGAACCATATAGGGACTCCAATAAAGGGTGCAAATTTGTAAAATAAAGTAATACATACACATCAAGTAAGCAGGGAGAGCTAATGAACATGTAATCAGTGCGTATGATAAAAACTCTGTTCACCTGATGCTCAGGGCACTCAGTTAGAGGCGGGATTCTTTGAGTGACCAGCATGGTGTAATAAAGAATGCCTGCTTTCTAATACTCAAAACTGTGTTAGAAAGGTTCTATTTGGCCAGTTTTAGTAGGTATCACTTTTTCTTCTTTTCTCTTGTGTTCTTTTTGGGTTCCAACAAGTAACAACTTCTCCTGGCACAGCTTTGAATTATTCCCCTGTGTCCTGTCACTGTATCCCAGGGACACCTTTAAAGGCACAATGAGACACACAGCCACAGACACATGATGCAGGTGACCAAGGGAGCGCAACATGGGAATGTAGAAGTTGGAAACAAGAAATGGTATTTCCCTTTTTTCTCCAACACCGTGTGCCTACACAGATGGAAGGCCTGCTGTGACAATAGCAGGTGGAGGAGGCTGATGTCACCAACCTGTGGACTGTGACATCCCTGAGCAATGGGTTGTGACCTCACTTCCCTCACTACTTATATGGGGGTGACCAGAAGGTGAAATACCTGTTTTGCTGTCACAGGTGAGTGGAGGCTGATGTCACTGAGCAGTGGACTGTGTGACATCACAGGAGGAATGGATGATGACATTGTGTCCCTCACTGCTTATATTCAGTTGGCAGAGCCTGGGCCAGTCTGGCTCTAGCCTGAACTCCATCCAAGCGACACTGTGAGGTCTGGAGGATCAAGCCAGGCTTCTCTAGTGCTGGGTGGTGCCTGTTACTGGCAGATCTTGGTGCCAGTCCCACAGCCATCACTCTTGATTCCCCGCCCTGCCTGCTTCAGGCAGCCGAGCACTGCAGATGCAGCACTGAAAGTGAGCTGTGCAGGAAAATGTCCTGCTGGCGTGGCTGTGGGGTGGGTGACAGGACTCGGAGAGGTGTCCTTCTCCAGGGGCCTGGCCATTTCTTCCTCCCTGCCCCAGGACAGCCACCTCAGAGACAGGACCATGGCCTCTCTCTCCTGCAGGATGTGACAGCAGTGAGGGCAAACAGGTGCTGATCCTTATCTCTCCACAGCATGCTGCAGAGCACAAAAATGTCCACAGAGACCGACAGCAACTGCCCCATCTGCCAGGGCACTTGTGAGGGTGTTGCTTCTACTCTGCCCTGTCACCACCAGTTTTGCCTGGGCTGTATCCTGCGGTGGACACAGAGAAATCCAGTGTGCCCACTCTGCAGAAGAACAATAATGACTGTGCGATTTTCTGATCGTGGAGAAGACGACTATCTGGAGACATTCATCACAGTCCCTGAGGAGCTGCCAGATGCCAGCAGCCAGGCAGGGAGAGCTCCCGACAGCCTGGATGAGAACAGCTCCCATTCTCCTGTGGTGTCCCCTTCGTCCTCTCCACAGGGGACAGTGTTTCCAGCAGAGCAGGAGGGTTCAGGGCTGGAGTTTGTGGGCAGTGTCCTGCCTGAGATCTGGGCAGAACTCTTCTGTCAACAACAGCATCTCCTGGACCCTGTGCGGCCCTGGCTGCATCAGAGGCTGGAGCAAATATACCGGGGCTGGTGGTGGGTTGATGCCACAGAGAGCACCATCTGGCACGGCCTTTGCATCTACGGGCCAAATGCTGACATGCTGGTTGAGGTTCTGCAGCCTGTCCTCGAGCAACACACGGCACCACTGGTCCATGGCATCATCAGCATCATTGTGGGCCAGTGCCGCGAGGAGGCCCAGAGGCTGCTGCGTTCTGGTGCCATCAGGGATGAGAACAACAGCCCTGTGGCCAGTGCCAGCTCCAGCTCCAGCTCCAGCGGCTCCAGCAATTCCAGGATCTCCAGCTTCAGCAACTCCAGTTTCAGCAACTCCAGGAGCTCCAGCTTCAGCAGCAACAGCTCCAGGTGCAGCTGCAGCTCCAACAGCTGCCACTCCAACAGCTCCAGCAGTTCCCAGCAAGGGACTCCTGCCAGCAGTCCCCCAGGCTCTGATGAGGAGGAAGAAGCTGGTACATCAGAGGCCTCCCCCTGCCCAGGGCAGCAGTCGCAGCCCCTGTGCTCCCAGGAAAGGGACTGATTGTCCACTGGGCCCCAGCATGTCTGACAAAAGAGGGAGCCCAGGCCCTAGGACTCTCCCCGGGCCTTCCAGAGGCTGCCCCACTGGCAGCTCTAGCAGGGCTCTTGCAACTCTTTATTCAAGGAAAAGGAAATAAATGGTTATTTCCCTCACAAAATCTCTGGGTGCTGCTTTCTCTCCCTTCTAAATGCCCTTCCCCTTAAGCCCCATCGGGGGTGGCACTCCAGTGCTGGGGGGCACAGCCATGGGCTTCCCGAGCCGCAGGGCCATGGCAGCAGCACCTCTTCCCACAGCTTCCTGCTGCAGCTGCATACTGTTACGATCCGGTTTAAACTCAGAAAAGCAAAGCAAGCTAAGTCTCTGAGCATAAACCGGAAAGAACTTAGAACGTTCTAAATATTCCCAGAAATGAGATGAAAACCAAACAAGATTAAATATTGTTTCCAAAAAACGGATGTATTTTATTTAATAGTGAAAGAGGCAAAAAGAAGGGAAGAGAGAAAAAGAGAGAAAGAAATAGAAAAAGAAGTGTGCGTGGGGGGTGGGGGAACACGGAGAGGTGACAGGGGTTAGGTGGAAGCAGATCACCCATCCGAGGGTCCCAGCGACGCCTCCTTGCTCCCCTCCATCTGGTCTTCTGGTGATGAGGGTCCCCCATCGCCGCTGTGGCCACACGGCCACACGCCAAAGAGTACAGAATCCCGTGGATTAATGTACGCTGTGGGCCAGGTGGGAACGCCCACGTGTCTCCTCTTGCAGGGGCTGGCTTGGCACTGTCCCTTGCAACACTGAGGGTCTGTTGCATCATCTCTGGTGCTCTGGTGCAGGGTCTGGGGACCCCTTGGGGGGGGGCCCTGTGATGGGCCATGTCACCCCCTCCTGCTGTGGATAAGCTTCTGACCAGAGGCTTTTCCAAGATACCCGAAGCCTCTCCTCCCCCTGCCCTGTGATGTTTTTTGCTCTTATCTATTTACTACAAAGAGAAGCCTAAAACCTCTAAATTTTTCACCCCGTGACAATCTTACATAATAGTCTATCACCTAGTTCACACCATTGTATTTTCTAGTTCTTGTCTGATCATAGGCAGTTTTTTCCAAGGTTGGAGGTTAAAACAGTGTTTTTCAGGGGGGTAAAAACTCTTCAAAACAGGCAGAGAAATATTACCGGCACTCTGGGTTCCTACACCTTGCAAGACGGGGTGTGGGAGGTGCTGGAAAGACTTGGGATGCCTGCTGGGCAGACGGCACCTGAGTGACCTGCTGCCTTATCTGATGGTAGTATGCAGGTAGATCAAAGAGATGCAACAATGAAGCCAGCTAGTGGTGACACAGAGGGTGCTGTCCAGGCTTTCCCAGTGCAGAAAGCTCCTCCTAACTCAGGCCAGGCTGACAAGCATGAGAGTATTGCTTGGAGGGTGGTCCAGGATTTGCAGAATAAGGTTGCTCAGTATGGATTAGGTTCCCCTCAGGTCATGCAGGTTATTGGAGTGCTGAATACTGATCTGCTTTCTCCATTTGATATTAAACATTTAGGTCAGGTTTTATTCCAACCTATACAATATTCAGTTTTTGAGAGAAGGTTGGCTGAGAAGGCTGTAGCTGGGAATGTGCAGCTGCCTGAATCTGATCCCAGGCGTCTAGTTCCTCTGGGTGGTTTTCTGGGGATCAGTGCATTTTGGGACCCTGATATTCGGGCTACCTGGCATGCCCGGATCCTGGAACAAGTTCAGAAGGTTTGCATGGCAGCTTTGCTACAAAGTTTGGATACAGCTGCTCCAAAGATGTGACATAGGAAGGTGTTTCAGGGGCGAGCCCCGACGAGCTCCCACATCCCGCAGCCCCTCGCCAGGCACAGCCTGGGCGCAGCCGGGGCCGCTCCGCCTGCGCGGGGCCGCTGCCGGGGCGGTGTCGCGGCTCCTCCGCGGGGCGGAGCTGACGCGGCCCCGGCGGCCCCGGCCCGACCCCGCCGGGCTCCGAGCGCGGCCCCGGCACGGCCCGGGCGAGGCGGCGGGGGACGGGCTGCGAGGGGCCGGAGGGGGTCCAGGAACGGTCGGACATCCCAGGAGAGGGGAGAGAGACCTGGGAGAGGGAGGAGTGACTGGGAGAGGGGCGAGATGCTGGGAGAGCCCTGGGAGAGGGAGGAGTGACCGGGGAGAAGGGGGAGATGCTGAGAGAGGGGGGAGAGCCCGAGAGAAGGGGGAGGGCTTGAAAGAGAGGGAAGGACCCAGGGAGGGGAGGGGAGGGGAGGGGAGGAAGGATCAGTAAGAAGGCACTGAAGAGTCTAATCCTTTGGTGCAGTATTGTATGGACTTGGGGATCACTACACCATTGCAAACATGTTCCCTTTCCAGCAGAAGAGGCTTCCATCGTGGTTTGACACTGACCTGACGCCGGCACCCATGAGGGTCACTCGCTCACCCTCCCCTGCCACAGCTGCCACTAAATTTTGTGCCACTTTGGCCAAATTTAGAAATATATCCTCTGAGAGAAGGCTGGTTATAAACCACCCCTCTCCCACCAGGTTTGGGAAAAAAAAAGAAACTTTTTCCTCGAAGGAAAGTGAAAGAAAAAACTATTTCTCTAACAAACACAGGGCAAAAGGATAATACTGCTAAATAATAAAATCTCTCGCTGTAGAGAAAAACCTGGGAAATGTTAGAGTCTTCCCTTTGGTCTCCCTCTTCCTCGGAGCTGGGACTTGGCCCAGGACCAGGCCCTCTGTGCTCGGTGGAAAGTCCTCCCAATGTGTTCTGATATTGAAGCAGTCCATCAGAAAAAGGGAAAAAATCCGAAATTCCTGGAAAAACAAAGTTCAACTCTCTGGAGGGCAAAACCACCAAAAAACGGCTGAACAAGCAAGCAGGGTGCTTTCTCGGCTCCCGCTCTGCGAGCCGCAGAATGCAGAAGCCCTTTCTTTTCTTGTGGAAGGAAAAAAAAATGAATGAACTCTTCATGAGTGAGATAAGGACCAGGAGAAACACTTCAAGGGCAAAACAGGCTTCACTTAAAGTTACAAAGTGAATTTATTGGTAACAGAATCAGAGGAAGATCATGAGAAGTAAAATAAGCCCTTTAAACACCTTTGCCCCCCAGCCCCTCCCTCCTTCCCCCTGACAGCGCAGGGAGACAGGGCACGGGGGTTTGGTCAGTTCATCACCACGATTTTCTTCTACTCCGGGAGAGGAGTCCTTCCCCTGTGAGGCTGTGGGGTCTCTCCCATGGGAGACAGTTCTCCACGAACCTCTCCGACGTGGGTCCACTCTCATGAGCAGC
The DNA here is from genome assembly GCF_020740725.1 of Corvus hawaiiensis. Classification (NCBI taxonomy): domain Eukaryota; kingdom Metazoa; phylum Chordata; class Aves; order Passeriformes; family Corvidae; genus Corvus; species Corvus hawaiiensis. The sequence goes on along the minus strand of NC_063255.1, from coordinate 76,499,554 downwards.
AGTCCTCCCAAAACTGCTGCAGCGTGGGTCACTCTTCCACAGGGTGCAGTCCTTCAAGGACAGGCTGCTCCAGCCTGGAAGCCAGGGCCCCTCTCTGCACCGGGTCTCCCACTGGATCACAGCCCCCTCCAGGCATCCACCTGCTCCAGCACGGGCACCTCCCCCACGGGCTGTGGGTGGATCTCTACATCCTCCATGGACCCATGGGCTGCAGGGGCACAGTTGCTTCACCATGGTCTTCATCACGGCCTGCAGAGGAACCTCGGCTCCAGCACCTGGAACACCTCCTGCCCCTCCTTCTTCACTGACCCTGGTGTTGCCATGTTGTTTTTCCTCACATGTTCTCACTTCATTCTCTTCTCTTACTAGAAGCAAAACCACCATGACTTTGTTTTGATTTTCTTCTTAAGTATGTTATCACAGAGGTTTTACCCGCCTCTGTCATTGGCCCAGTTTTGGCCAGCAGCATGTCTATCTTTCGGAGCCATCAGAGATTGGCTCTGCTGAACATGGTGGAAACTTCCAGGAGCTTCTACCAGGAGCCGCCTCTGTGGCCCTCCTGCTACCAAAAACCAGGCTGAGCAAAACCAATACAGACGGGCAGAGTGAGCAAGGCTCGGTAAGCTCACAGGGTTACGGACGTTTGCCACAGAGGGGTTGCAACAAAACGAGAAGTCAAAGGCAAACAAGCTCATGGCCTGATTCCAGAACAGCCCAAGCAACCTTCATGCCTGCTGGCAAGACAAGAAGGCTCTTCACACCTTAAAGGCTGCTTAGCCCTTTGCAAGACCTTTGCAGGACCAAAACATCAAGATCTACAGCAGAAAGATGTGGAGGGTTGGATTTTTTTGCTCACTGCATGGGAGTTGCTTCAGTTGCTGTTTTGAAGGTCTTGCCTAAGTTGTTGTCCTAAAATACAGTAAAAAAAGGCTGTGTTTTTGCTAAATGAAGACACAGTGCGTCTGTCTTTCAGAAAGGAATAAAGAAAACATAGATTGCCAATTGAATTTATTCTGCTCCCTTCTAAATCAGCTCACTACTCACGCACAAGCCTCAGGAACATCCCCAATTCCCTCTCTGCCAGCAACTCAGAGCTGCATGGTGCCGTGCTTGCTGTGCACCGGAGAGCACAAAGCAGGCTGGCCTGGTGGCCCTGAATATTTCTGCAGAACGCTCTGCATTTCACACCTTTGCTCTGACTCAGTGCAGAACTCCAGGATTGCAGGTGCTTCCTCCCAGAGCTGTGTGAGGCACTGGCCCCTGCAGATCTGACCTGAGGAGCTGTCGCTGCCTCCCGCTGGCCTCGGTTCCCCTGGCAGAACTGCCGTGCCTGAAGGACGCTGCCCTGTGCTGGAGCCTGCGGAGCAGCCCGGCTCCCTCCCGCTGTGCCCAGGCTGCTGCACACACTGCTTACCTTTCCCAGGAGTTACAGGGCAGCCGGCAGAAGAGCAGCAATCCTCAGCCGGGGCACCAGCCCTCGGCTGCCTTTTGCCTTTCTCTCCTCCTGGGCCGCCTCCAGACGGCCAATGGCACCAGTCTGCGCTGGGCCCAGCACGGCTACGCTTCCCTCGGGAGCAGCCAGCTGCCGCTTTGGCTCTGAGACGGGAGGATTTGCCCGCTCCCAGGAAGAGGCACCCAGCGCCACGCTGCTGCCTCTTGCAGCTACAAGGGCCTCCTGCCAGCCGGCCTCTGCCGAGCCTCAGGCTGCTCTGGGCTCTGCCAGGGCTCTGCTGGGGCTCCGGCCCGGGCAAGGCTGGGCCACTCTCACCTCACGGTCGCTGACAGCTCTGCATCAGACGAGACCTTTCAGAGCACCCTCGCTGACCTTTCTGCTTTCTCAGCTGAGCAAGACTCTCCCCGAGCCAAAGAGATTGCACTCAGGGATACAAATCCAAGTGGCAGGAACCCCAATGCTCTCGAGTCACAGCTGAACGCCTGCATCTGCACAGGATGTCTTGGCTGCACCACTCCTCCTCTGGTTTTGCCTGCAAATGCCATTGCCCTTTCTGCCTCAACTACAAGCACAATTGCTGGACAAAAAACGGCCAGTGTGCCGTATTCCAAAGGCAGTGTGGTTTGGAGAGGATGAATGAAGAAGAGCCTGCCCCACTTATAAACCATACCAAAGAAGTCATAAGTGTCACTTTCCACCTTTAAGGAACAACGGACAATTCAGAAGGAAATCTTGAGCTTAATCACAAGGTGAGAAATAAGGAATCTTACAGATGAGTTGGGGTTCCAGAAACTTTATTTATTTGCCATCCATGTAGAGTACAATTGTACTCTACAATCCTAATCTAAACTGGTCATGAAGAAAATAGTCCTGAATGGATGGATTGCCACTGCCATCTTTTCTCCTCCTCCTTCCACTTCTTCACTGACTGGATCAGTGGCAGCAGGATGGACACAGGCTTGGCTGATGTTACAAATGGATGCTGCCCAAAGGAAAAAAAAGCCAGCCAAGAACAATGAGCCATGGCTTTCCAAGCTCAGTGCTTCAAAGGCAGGGGTAATATTTTTAAAAGAAAAGGGGATTTACTCCGAGTAGGTCTAAGGTGTGTGTTGCAACAGTGGCACAGGTTGTCCTGAGAACTGGTAAGTGTCCCATCCCTGGAAACATTCCAGGTCAGGTGGGAAGGGGCTCTGAGCAACCTGATCTCTTTCAAGATATCCCTGCTCATTGCAGGCCACATGGATCAGATGGCCTTTACAGGTCCCTGCCAGCCCAGCCCAGGATTCCTCGCCATTTTCATTTGAAAAGCACCAGAAGTGGAGATGAGGAGGAAGGGGGCTCATCTGATGCCTTGGGCTCCAGTGGAGGAGGAGCCCATCCTCGGACACTGTTTGACCTGCAGCCCCTTTGCATTTTACCTGCAGGAGCTCCTTGGCAGACCAGCGCCGCTCCTCGTTTTTCTGCAGGCAGCAGCTCAGGAAGTGACGCAGCAAAGCCGAGAATAGCTTGGGCTGCTGCAGCTGTGGGGTCCCTCCTGTGGCTATCAGGAGTTCAGCCTGGAGAAAAAGGAAACACAAGACTCCACCTGCTTCTTTTGATGCCTTAGGTTTTAACTTTTCTCTTTTTCAAGTCCTGTACTGCCTAGTGTGTAGCTCTGAAGTTTCGTGTGGCCTGTTAGCTACTGTTCTCTCGTGCTAGTTAGACATAACAAAGCCTCTCTAGGTTTGCTCTCCAAGGACACTTCGATTGTCCCAGGGCCCAAAATGTGTAAACTGAAAGCCTCTGAAGAGGGGCAAACTTGGGGTAATTACATCATTAACTGGGGTCATAATTGGAGAATTAACCCTGATACGGAAATGGACCAAACTTACAAAACTGTGAAGAACTCATGACCCAGGCTCCATCTTGGATGTAGCCTTTTGACTGCCCAGGGTGTATCTTTGAAGGCCGTTCAAATAAATACCTATTTTTATTCTCTTATTCTTGTCTAGTCTCTGTTTTTAGGTAGCCACTCCAGGCATCAGTTTCAAGTCTGTAAATGCTCTCCCAGAGCCCATTGTTTAAGCTCAACTCTGCAGTGGCAATTTCTGCCCTGGCAGAGAGGCAGAGATGACTTTCTTATACCAACAAAAAACCCAAACCCCAAAGCAGCTGCAGCTTTTCCAGCATCCAGCGGATCTTGCCTTGGCAGCTGATTTGATTGGCTGACCTAGTTAGGGGCAACTACATCAGCAAAAGCACGTTTTGCTTCTCTGAAGATTCACACCAGCTTGACAGGCAGTTTGGAAGAGGGACTTTGCTCTAACTGTTTTCAAGTGTTATTATATAAAAGGGAGTTATTGCTCAGGTAAGGAAAGAAACATTTGGAACCTCGCATTCGACACAGACACGTCAAGATGCATGCAGAAACATATTGGGATGAAAATGCCTGTTTGGGCACACAGGAGCCACCTGCAGCTCTGTCTCGCAGCAGTCTGCAAGTTCCAGCTTCTCCGATGTGGCAAACGAATAACTTTTCGTGGTCAAATCAGAAGAAGGAGAAATGCCATCCCTATGGTAACCCTCTGCTCTTCTGGATACTCAAGTCAATACATTAATGATGTGCCCATCCCAGAAAGTGCCAGGTAAAAAATGGGAGGTTTTGGCAGGCTCTCCATGTCACCAGGCTGCAGCTTGGTCACGTGGAGAACGTGGCTTGGGCTATGACAGAAATATGGTCACTAAGTGTTTCAGCAACACTGCACAAGAAGCAGAAGATACTATGTGGCCTTTACACCCTCATGCCCAGGTTTTAGGCAAGTGACAAGAAACTGTACAGGGAGTGCAGTTCTTCTCTAGAAAACCACTGCTTTAGAGACTTTGTTGGTTTGGGTTTCTTTCCTTCTTTTCTGGAAATGTAACACCAGCTCTGAGATGTGTGTTTCGTGTTATTAGAGACATCTACACAGACAGACGAGCTGGAACAACTTAAAACCCAAAGGAAAGTGTTGCCTGAGAATGGAGAGTGTTTGCACTCAGGTGAGGCCTGAGTTCCCCCACTGATGCAACCAAAACTACAGCAGATGCTGATGTACTGCAGGGCCATTTTTAGAAGGGGACCTTGGTGGAAGCAGTGCCAGCAGATGGCAATGGGATTTTGTCTGATGGAGGACAGAACACAGGATAGGTGAAAAAGACAGAGGGATCAGTGAGTATTTGCTCCTTACCGAGGTAGGACTTCTATTCCAGTGAGGAACTTCTTGTTCCACCATTTCGATTCCCACAATTCCAAGAGACCATATGTCCACTTTGGGGCCATATGGTTGACCTTTCACAACCTCAGGCGCCATCCACCAAGACGTGCCGACCACTGAGCTCCTTCGATTCTGCTCAGGGGTGAGCTGAGCAGAGAGGCCAAAATCAGCTGAGGGGAACAAAAAAGTTCTGTACAATTAGGAAACCAAGCGAAAGAACTCCCCACTGTAAGTCTGCGAATGCATTGTTGAATCTCCTGGAAATCCATCCCTGCTCTGTTTCCTCAGGACTTTAGCCAAGGAAATATGGAAGTGTCTGCTTCCAAAAATCCCCACATTTTTTAATGCTGCCCCCAGAAGTGGCTTTTATTCCCTGGAACCTTTAGATTGTAGCTCCCTCCCTCTGGAAGGGACACACACAGACCCAAACCAGTGCCACTCTGGACTGCTTTTTCCTCGCCACACCTCTGTGCACGTTGCAACTGTGCCTTCGGCTCGCTGCAGGGGTCCCTGCACTGCCACCAGCACCACTTTGGGGGAAGTGGCAGTCACTCAAAAGCAGCCCCAAACCCCACATCCCCGGAACGCTGTGCCTGGCCAAGAATATACCAACCCAGCTTGACAGAGCCGTCAGTTCTCAGAAGGATGTTGCAGCTCTTCACGTCTCGATGGATGACATAGTTTGAGTGAAGAAAATCCAGTCCTTGCAGGCACTGAGAGAGAAAACAGAGACAGGAGGATAAAAATTAGTGGTGTGATTTGAGCACACAAGAAAGGAAACAGCTCTAAAATATTCCCTTTCCAGGGGAATGGAGTGTAATGGCAGAACACAGTGCCATTGAGAGGAAGAGCTTGCTGCTCCAACACTACCTTTCTAAGGGAAGGCACGTCAGCTTTTGAGAGAGCCAACGGGAATTGCTGTTCTAGACTGTCCTCTGCAAGCCAGCCAGAATGACTGCTGCTGCAGTGGATGTGCTTTCTTCATCCAGAGGACAAACAAGGGTTTGCCAAGAAAGAAAGAGTCCCTCCCTTTGCTGTGAAGTGGGTCACTTTTGGGTGGGAGGCTGCATGGCAAAGGTTTTATTGCTGGCCTCAGCACAGACTTGGAAGTATCACATGAGTCACCTTTCAGAAGCAAACAGCATTTTGGGTGCACTGCTATCCTTTTCAGCTGAGGACTCTGAGAAATGAGTCTCTTTTAGCATTAGTTTCAAATTCTGCCACCAGCACCTTTGCTTTTACAGGCAAGGAATGCAGTGAAGACAGGCTCCAGGCAAACATTCAGAGAGGCAAGGTGGAGCACAGCAAATACAAATACAAGAGACAGAGTGAGAATGCAACAGCAGGAGATAAGAGTACAAGAACAGAGCACAGTGAGGGCAGGCACACTGCCACGCAGTTCACCTGCTTCCCCATAGCATAGCAGCCACACAGATGCAAAGTTTGGCACATGGAACCACTCCAGTTCTCCGCCCCTGTTTCCCAGACAATCCTGCCCAAGCCCTCGGAAGCACAGGTGGGATTCTTGACCTCCCGACTGATGGCTGCCATCTCATATTCAGATATGTACATCTCATCGATGGCATCACTCAGAGTGCCTCCATCCATGTACTCCATCACCAGCCAGAGTTCATCATCCACAAGGTAGCTGAAAGAAGGAAATGAGGCCATGGAGATGAACGTGCATGGCTAGGCTACTGTTTGGAAAAGACAACGACTGATTCTTGTTTCCAGGTCCCTTTGAAATGAGGACAGACTCAAAGGAATAGACGTTCCCTCTAGGCTGTGCAGTGATTGCAGTCTGTGCTGTGTCAAGGAGAAAGGCACAGCTGTGAAAAAGGAGATGTCTTAGATGGCCAGCAAGTGAAAAACGCAGTTTACTAACAGCCCAGGTAAAAAGCTGTCACACATGGTGTTTATGGAAAAAAAGCACCTAGTCTTCCTGGCATGCACAGCAATGGAAAAGAGGGGCTGCAGTCCAAGGGAAATCCTCTCTTGGATGATTCATCAGCATTTAAGACTCTTGAGAAAAACCAAGCCCCAAGACAACATGGTGGCAGTGAACTTCGAGGGTATTGACTTAGTAAGATAGCGCTGGTCAAGGCTTTTGAAGAATTTTCCAACTATGTGTGCCAGGGAAGACTAATGCAGACAAAATGCACTCTCTTCCCATCCACTGGAGATGAGTAGAGAAATAATGATTGGTCAATAATTAATGGCTCTATTTTCTGCCACGGACCAAAGCGGGTTTTTGACCTCTCATGCTTGCAGTAGGTAAACAAACATTCATGGGATAAGACCACGACCACTCACCTGTCTAAATAGTTGACCAGGTTGGGATTCCTATTCATCTTCATGACCATGAGTTCATTGACAGTTACTTCCTTTCTCCGCAGTCCTTGGAGATTAATTTTCTTTATGGCCACCTAAAATGACAATGACAATCAGTACCTTGAGAAGTTGGTGGCACGAGACCACAACGCACATGGAGCGAGTGATTTTGGAATGACACAGCCAAGCTGTGCCGAAGTGCCTTGTGATTAGACACTGGAGTAATTAGGAACTGACATTCCAACAGCCCATGTCTCCGCTCCCTTGAGGCCAGAAACAGGACACATGGCCACTGACGTTTTGCCTTGTCCACTTGGTAACAATGGTGTCTCAACTATCACCCACAAAGCTCTGCCCACACTCTCTGCTGAGTGCACAGAAGTAATCCAAGCCTTGCTACTCTATGGATACAGATCCTGGGCTATAAGCAGGGCTTAGGGCTTTTAGGGACACCTTGCAGACCCCTCCCTACGTGCAGTTCCCAAGTGCAGCACTGCAGGTTGCTAAGGAACTACCAGGAAGATTCAGACGTATTTGCTGGCAGCCAGAAATGAGAATTCAGGACTCTGAAGCTGTAGCCACAAAAAAGCAGTGAGATGCTCTAAGGCACCACCTTTGTTTTAGCCACTGAGAGCGAGTGAGCACTTCCTTCTCCAAAAGGAACCACTGCTCTCCTTGCCTTCCTTCTGGCAGCTGAGAAGGACAAACACTGTCCCAAATGTATTTTGCAGGCTGGCACCAGTCTGTGCTTCTTGTGCCTTTGCAGCACAGCTGTCCCGGTGACCCAAAGCTCCAGCCACAACTCACACCAGAGCGGGAAAGCCCTCAAGAGCTGCAGAATCTGCAGGGACTGTTGACATTTACCTCTCCTCCTGTGGCATTGTCGAGTGCTCTACAAACTTCTCCAAAACCCCTAGAAATAAAACAGCAGCAAAGAAAGGAGAAGCTGTTTAGATCTTGGAGTGAAAGCCAGCCCAGACAGGAGATCTCTGCTGTAAGTGCCTAAAACCTGCAGGAGGCATGAGGGGTCTGCCAGAGGGCACATGATGCATTTTTCCTCTCAAGTGCATGGGCACTGGGCCTGTTCCTGAAGCTTTGGGCTTTAGTGCCTCAGCTCAAAAAGAGAGCTTATTCTTTCATCTTGAGTTTCAGTTTCTAAACTGTGTGGTTCTAATCCTGAGCACCGAGTATTTCCTTCAGCAAACTCTTGGAAAGAACTGTTCCTGAGAACTGTTATCTGACAGCTACCGGGGGGTAGGCTGCTCTTTCAGGCAAGCAAGATTCTCTTTCATTAGTGTGGCCGTATGATTTTGAGACATACAAAAATGCTAAGGAAATTAACACACAGCTGTCCCACACTTGAGAGACAGGAGATCTTCCAGCTCCTGTTCCTTGCTGCAGGCAAGACTGTGGCAGCATGGAGATGTCTTTGACAATGCCTTCTGACCACACGTACAAATTCTGCCCAGCACTGAGAGATGGGCCAATCTAACCCCAGTGTCTCAACATGTTTGCAGCTTGCCTGACTTCACACTTGGTAGATGTTCCACCAGCAGAACACCCGGCCCATGGTTTTGTAGAAGAAACTGTGGTTGGACTCACCCACTGCCGATATTTTCCAGTTCAGTGTATTTCGTCACCGGATTTTCCATGCTCACCATTTTGCCTGAGGGAAACAAAGTGTAAGATGCTCACTTTAAAGCAGAGATGCCACCTTCCAGGAGATACAAAAGGCAGCCCCATTGTCTGGGGCTCTGAGCCTTTTGTGGTCATCTGGGTAACAACAACAACAGCGACAAGAACCACAACAGCAACAGCAACAAGCCAGGCAGCTCTGCAGCACAGATGGCCAGCACTGAGACTGATATTCTACAGTCCTCTGAAGAGATCTCTTGAGAGGAAACAAAGCCCAGAGAGATGCATTCCCAGGAGAGGAGGGCATCTTCTCCACCTTTCGCAGTTTGCCAGAAGAATGCCTTTCTCTTTGTAAACCAGAGCAGCTCATGTTGTGACCAATACCAACGGGGCTTTCAGCATCAGGATGCTCAGCCTTTATGGGCAGGCTGAGTTCAAAGATGCCCGTGCCCCATGTGAAGAACCACACTGCTTGTCTTCACCCTGACTGTGCGGATCAGTCGCTCGCATCGGACTCGCCCTCTCAGCTCCGCACGCGTCCCCGTCTTCCCAGCTCGGCACAGCGGCCGTGGGCAGCAAGGACAGCAGTGCTCCTCAGGCGCCGGCGTGGCACGGACAGCTGCCCAGAGGAGATGCTGAGCCTCTCGTGAGTCCAGGCCGTGCGATGCAGAAGCCGGCCCAGACGAGGGGCTGCTGCCTCCCGGCAGCTCCGCGCTGCAGCGGCCGGGCAGCAGCAGGACTCTCTCAGCTAAGGAAGGCTCCAGCTCTGCAGTCGCACCGGCCGTCAGGGGCAGGGCAGGTACCACAGCAAGGCTGGGAAGGGCCAAGGATGAGCACTGACAAGCACTGGCCAGAAGCCACAGCCAGGCCGAGCCCCGTTACAAGCTCTTGCCCCCTTTCAGGACACAAGAGGATTGGCTTTGAGATCAGACACACCGAGGTGCACATCAATGCCCTTTTTGTCCCAACAGGTGATGGTAGACACAGAGTCAACTGGGCTCTGTTCTCAGCCCCACCAGGTCTTACTTGAGAGCCCAGCACTGGCAGCTGTTACGGGCAGGAAGCAGATTAAATGGGTTGTGCTGCAGAATCACAAAGGGCTTCATGTGTTTTCCTAGAGAGTGAGCTGTGCAGGGGTTGGCCCAACGGGCAGCATTCTAACAGTCATGGGAATGATTGGGAATCAGGAATGAAAAAGTGCCACGGATCTGAGGGATAGACAGTGGATGGGCTGGTGGCTCACTCCTGAGGGCAGTGCAGTTTTACCTGACCACACCACATCGATGTGTCTCTTGGACACATCCTTATAAGCATAAAACTAGGATATTAAATAGGGATTGTTATAAAAGTATCTGCTTTTTCTTTGGGGACATGTGGAAAACACCTCTTGCTCTCAATTTGTGCTGTCACTTGATGTTTTTTCAAAGAAGTGGTCATTGGCAAAAATTTGCATTGTCATAAAAACCAACTGTAGATGTAGTAGTGGTAATAGTAACAGTCATAAAAATTACACCAATAAGACACATGAGGCAGAAGAGCTCCTTCAGGATGGAGAAAAACAACTTCACAAAAAAAAAAAAAAAAAGCCCAAACCAAACCAAACAAAAACCAAAAAAAACACCAACCAAAATCCTTACAAACCCACCAAAAGACAAAACCCAAAAACCAAACAATTTCTGTGAAGATCTTTTGCTCTGATGAATGCTGAGAAATCAGGAGTCTAAGGAGAATTTAGGAAGCCAAATATTCTGTTCAGTTTGGCCACTAGCACAGAGGACTTGCCTAGACCATTTGCTAGGTCACAGCCTTCTACTGATCCAGGAACAGTCCCTGCTTCTGCCTTCAGCAGAGAGGGAAGCTCAGGCAAACCCAAGGCAGTCTGAGCTGTGCTCAGAGGCAGCAGGAACACCCAGAGCACTCCCTCGCTGCCTCGAAGCACAGCACTTCCTGCGAGGAGTCCTGAATGTCCCTGTGACACCAAACTGCGGAGGAACATTTGGCACAGCTATGCTGACACAGGCCCACAATACACTGTCCCTCACACAAGAAATACACAAGACATACTCAGTAGCTCCAGGAAGTAATCTTCCATCTCCTGTTGATGGGAAGAAGCTGTGTCAGTGTTGGAGCTGAGCAAACTGCCCTGGCTCCACTTCTCAGGCTGGGCTGCAAAGGCTCCTTTAGACAATGCTGCTGCTGCTGGAGCAGGTTCCATGAGAGAGCCTGTGGAGATCTGAGACAAGAAATGAGTTTGTGTCAGAAAGTGTGGCTGGCAGAGATTGCCCTGGGATCACATTTCAAGTGCAGGCCCATAGGAAGCTGCTTTCAGCCACATGCAGGGCTCTTAAAATGGATTTTTTTGGATGTCCACTTCTCAAACCGGATGGGTCAAAACCAAAGGCCTATTTTACTTGAGCTCATGGCCAGATTCATGTTCCATTTTCATGGAGTTTCTGAAGGACGACTGCCGCAATGACTATTCCACTTCCTCCCAAGCACTCTTTTCCCCCTCCAAGGGCTATGGACACACTTGCACCTCCTTGTTCTAATGTTCTACCTGCTCCCATTGAGTCCCCCTTTCTTCCACCATCTTCAGGACGGGCTCAAGCTGCAGCAGGGACAGTTCCTGTGCCCCACGCCAGCCTTGGGGCTCTTTGTGGCCAATCACTTGCTGGAAGTCTTTGCAGGCTGCCAGGTGAGATGTCCACACTTCCACCTCAAGTCAAACACAACAAAGCAGTCAGACGCTACAGCTTATCCCTGTCAGCTGTGGGTCACAGACTGTGAGGAAAGGGAAAGAACAGGTTCACAAGGGATACAGACAGCTTGTTTCAAGATCCATCAGGGTCACCAAGTTGACCTGCAAAAACACCTCAAGAAACAAGGAGAGCAGGAACAGGCCAGCAGGAATCCATTTGGATGACTGCTGGCCAACAGGCCAAAGGACTAGTCGCACTGTCCAGGGCAGCAGCTGAGATTCAGCAGCCCAGGACGTGTCCTTCAGAGTGGCTGTGATAGAGACCACAGCAGGATGACACTCAGAGACATCACCCAGCTCGCCTGCTGCTCTGCAGAGGAAAGGTAGGAAGGGCAGAAAGCACCAGTTTGGTGACTGCAGCAGCTATCTCTGTTTCACTCGCTTTTCTAGAACCTCTTGCTTTTGGAGTAGAAGATTAATTGCCTCTTGGATGATTTGCATTCCTTCATCCAGCCTCTTCTCCCTTGCCTTGATCCTAGCCTCAGTTTCCTGCAGCTCTGCCTGCAGTTGTTTGTCGATGTTCCGTAAAGAAGAAGAGAGAGGATGTTTCATGAGTGGAGTGGCTTCAGCTCTTACACTCACCTGGTCTTGTAGATCGCTCCTGTGCTGATGGAGACTCTTCTCCTCTTGGATGCTTCTGACGTCTTCCTTGTTCCTCTTCTTTGCAGCTTGGATGTCACTCTGGGCTTTGGGCAGCTCTGCTTGTGGCTCTGCCTTGATGTTCTGTACACACAAATGCAGAGCAAGTGACTGGGAGCTGCCATCAGGCTCAGCTTTTTCCTCTTTCGGCCTCAAAATCATATTCATTCAGCCACTCTCTTCTGCTTCCCTACCCAGCTCTGCTTCCATTGGAACCCTCCCGTCCTGGGGCTGGTCTCTGCAGATGACAAGGCTCTGTGCTTTCAGTGCCAGTGGGACTCCTGGCCTCCTCAGTCCCAAGAGCTCCGTTTTATGTCCCTGTTCCTGCCCTTCACTCTGTCACCTGGCTAGTCAGGCTCACCTGGCCATTCTCTTGTGGCTCTTCCACCTGCTGCCTGAGCTGCTCCAGCTGCTCTTGGGCTGGGAACAGCTCTCCCCAAGTCTGGCAAGGCATCTCTGGTAGAGCAATCTGCTCATGCTCTTTCTCTAGAAGGAGCTGCACAGAAAGCAAGAGAAGATGGGTTTCAACTTCCCATAAAACATTTGTGGGGCAGGACTCAGAGACTGATGGGCTCACACATTCCCAAAGCACTGTGCTGCTGCTCTCCTGGGTCCTTCTCTGCCCATGGGGAGGCACAGATTCCAAAGTGACACTGGCAGTACAGTCAGGGTCCATCTGGGACTGAAGCTCCAACAGAAACTTAGGCATCTGACAGGGAACGTGGGGCATTTCTCAAGGCTCTGCTGAGGACCTTGCTCCTCTTCTGCCGTGTCCTGTTTGTCTTTCAGAAGTGACTGACACCCAGCCCTGTCCCACAGCCCCACCCTGGCTCTGCAGGTGGCTTCCTGTGTGAGCTTGCTCCTTGTGAGAGACACTTCTGGAGTCATGTTCTCTTCAGGCCTGCACTGCCATTCCTGCCTTTCTGACATCTACACTCTTGTTACAAATCCTGGATTATTCAGGAGATGAGCATGCGCACAAAGACCCTCCAATGGAGGTCAGAGGGCCTCTATGGCCACCTCAGTATATGGAGGAGGACCAAGGTGTTTATTGTCCTCCCTCTTTTGTCAACTGAGAATCCTGACCGGCAGTAACAGAGACCCTCATAAGGCCCCATTAACAAATTAACTTAGACACCCTTCAGGATGCCAGTGAAGGAAACCGTGTGTCCTGTAATGCATGTTTGACCAGAGTCACCAAACCCCACCTAGAGGATGGGATTGTTCCACACCCATAGGACAGACCAAACTTTAAAGGATAAACAGGGGGAGGAGAAAACCTCTGAGGGAAAAAAACAACCATCTCTGGAGGGGGAAACATCTCTGCCTGCTCGGGATTGATCGATGGAACATGTCTCTCCTCCTCTCCTGAAAGGATGTCTTTAGGTGAGCTTTGCACCTCCAATTGCCTTGGAGCAGAGACAGGAAGTTTCAGATAGATGGATAGATAGATCGATCGATCGATCTATCTGTTATCATCTCTCTTTTCCTATGCTTTCTGTCACTACACACATCAACACTTGGTAGCCAGTGCCCTGGTAAGCGGCAATCCTGAACTTGTTCTCCTGTTGCTTCAATAAACCACACTCTTGGAGAACCTAGAGCAGGAAGGTCCTTAAGGAATGCAATCAGACCCAGGGCACTGCACTGGGAACTGCACTCTTTGTGCATCTGTACTGGGGCAAGTTCTTCTCTTGGACTCAACCAGACTGATGAAGTTAAAGTGGCTGCACTTCAGAAATGAAGCTGAGCCCCTCCCAGTCCCTCTGATCTCTGAGGACCAGCTGGAATGCAAGGGTGTTGATTTCCTGCTGAATTCCCATACCTGGAATACAACGCATTCTGATCCCCTGGGCTGCGAAAAGGCACGGGCGCTGTTAACCTGAAAGTGATGTGCAAGGCCCTACTGGCTGGCCAGCCACCAGAACAGCTCCTTCTGCACAACCGTCCCTGCCCAAAGCACGTGTTCTCATGCAAAAATACTGCAAATTCCAGAACCACCACCTTGCAAACTATAATTCCAGCAGAATCTTGTCCAGTGCTAGAAAAGAGCATAAAGGTGGAGCAAAAACACATTTGCTTGCTGAGAAAGAAAATACAGGGCTTCTACTCCTAGGAAACCAACAAACCAACAAACAAAGACATGAAAGTTTCACCTACTTCAGAGCTACAGCTTTGTCCACATCTCGGCTCCAACGCAGTTTTCAAATGGGAGTTTGAAAAACAGACTCCACAACAGAAAGTAGCTGCAGAAGCATGGCAGCCTCTGGCTTCTGCCACGGAAGAAGGGTTCCCAACTGCGCACTTTGTTTCTTTTGCCACACGGGACAAGAGTGGCCCCACACAGGTCCCTGGACAACACAACCATCTCTTTGCAGCTTATCAAAAGCAAAACCACAGGCGCGCTCAGAGCCCCTGTCAGCTCTGCTCCTGACTGCTCTGCCTGAAGAGGCGAAAGAACAACCTGGCAACAAAGGCACCAAAGCCCCTGACTTCATCAAGCAGCAGCTCCCCGTCCCCAGTGTGTCTCTGAACTACTCCCAGGTAGGCCCACCCAAGCAGCTCCTGTGGACAAACCACCCCAAACAACTCGTGTGCTCACATCAACACCTTTTGTGCCAGCAGCTACTTGGCCAGCCTGCGCAGTGGGACACGTCTCTCCAGGCCACCGTGTCCCCTACGTGTGTGGCAAGGCTGAGAGCGGTGTCCTTTGAGCGCTCCCTCCTCTGGGGACAGGGGAGCCTTCACGATTCACGTTTGCCCCTCTTGGAATCCCAGCAAGCTGGGGCCTAAACATGACAGCTCAAAGGCCGTGTTCCAGCTCTCACTGGCTGGCGGGAATCGCTAGGTCCTGGCAGGACTCCAGCACTCAGCATCCTCGGCCACCACCAGCAAGTGCTGGCCGCTCAGAAACTTGCAGCTCTCATTTCCTCTAAAGGCAGCCCCAACCACAACTGGCACTTACTGGCTCAGGACGTTCAGGTTTGCGTCTGACCACGGCTGGAGATTTCTGGACATTTTGCACCCTTTTGGCCTCTCTTCCAGGAGCAGAGGGAGCCAGAGGAGAGCCTGCGATTGGTTCTGTGCTCTGTGGAGAGGCAGCAGCGTGAGGGACAGGCCGTTACCTGTCATTTCTAACCTTATCTCTATTCAGCTCTACAACCAGCTCTACTAAGGAGAAATCATAGCCTTGGATAGCAATGGGATTCCAAGCGCCTCCAACTAAAGTAAAATGGCCTAATTCAACACTACTGCATATTGCTCTGAATCAGATATTGCACCCTGCCTACTCTCAGCAAGCAACCTTCTCTCTGCAAAGCTGGGCTTTAGTTCTTCAACAGCTCTCAAATGCAAAAGCAGCTATTACACAGCCATGCCTTCGCTATTGCTGCTGCACACATGGAAACCTAAAACTGCATCGCAATCTCTCCCAGGGCTGGAAAAGGGCAGGAAAGGTTGAGCAAAAGCACCTTGGCTTGCTGGAGAAAGAGAAAATAAACAGGGCTTCTCCTCCTAGCAAACTACAAACCAACAGACCAAAAGACAAAAGTGTCACCTGCTGCAGTGCCTAAAGCCCTTGCGTGCACGGAGGGGATGCTTGGCAGGGGATGCAAGGGCACTTGTGGCGAGCACTGTCATGTAGGCATTTAGGGAAGTCTGCTTGAAGGTGCCTCAGGAGCCTCCCTTTCTCCAGCCTAAAGCTGCCTCAGCACCCCCTCATGGCACTTGGGCTCCACACCCTTCCCCAGCTCCCTTGCCCTTCTCTGCACACGCTGCAGCCCCTCAAGGTCTTTCTTCTTCACAGGGGCCCACAACTGGACCCAGCACTCGAGCTGCGCCCTCACCCGTGCCCAGCACAGGGGGACGGTCACTGCCCTGCTCCTGCTGCCCCACTATTGCTGACACAGGCCAGCATGCCCTTGGCCTTCCTGGCCACCTGGGCACACGCTGGCTCACGTTCAGCTACTGTGGACCCGCACCCCTGGCTCCTTTTCTCCCACGCAGCTCCCTAGGCACAAAGTTGCACAGTTGACTTCAAATACAGCAGCCAGAACTTCAAGATCTCCTTCCTCTTCTTAACCCTACGAGACAGCACTCAAGGACCTGCACCTTTGCCCCCACTCTAGGCTCCAATGCAGTTTTCAAGTGCAGTTTGAAAAACAGACTCCACAACAGAAAGTAGCTGCAGAAGCATGGCAGCCTCTGGCTTCTGCCACGGAAGAAGGGTTCCCAACTGCGCACTTTGTTTCTTTTGCCACACGGGACAAGAGTGGCCCCACACAGGTGCCTGGACAACACAACCATCTCTTTGCAGCTTATCAAAAGCAAAACCACAGGCGCACTCAGAGCCCCTGTCAGCTCTGCTCCTGACTGCTCTGCCTGAAGAGGCAAAAGAACAACCTGGCAACAAAGGCACCAAAGCCCCTGACTTCATCAAGCAGCAGCTCCCCGTCCCCAGTGTGTCTCTGAACTACTCCCAGGTAGGCCCACCCAAGAAGCTCCTGTGGACAAACCACCCCAAACAACTCGTGTGCTCACATCAACACCTTTTGTGCCAGCAGCTACTTGGCCAGCCTGCGCAGTGGGACACGTCTCTCCAGGCCACCGTGTCCCCTACGTGTGTGGCAAGGCTGAGAGCGGTGTCCTTTGAGCGCTCCCTCCTCTGGGGACAGGGGAGCCTTCACGATTCACGTTTGCCCCTCTTGGAATCCCAGCAAGCTGGGGCCTAAACATGACAGCTCAAAGGCCGTGTTCCAGCTCTCACTGGCTGGCGGGAATCGCTAGGTCCTGGCAGGACTCCAGCACTCAGCATCCTCGGCCACCACCAGCAAGTGCTGGCCGCTCAGAAACTTGCAGCTCTCATTTCCTCTAAAGACAGCCCCAACCACAACTGGCACTTACTGGCTCAGGACGTGCAGGTTTGCGTCTGACCACGGCTGGAGATTTCTGGACATTTTGCACCCTTTTGGCCTCTCTTCCAGGAGCAGAGGGAGCCAGAGGAGAGCCTGCGATTGGTTCTGTGCTCTGTGGAGAGGCAGCAGCGTGAGGGACAGGCCGTTACCTGTCATTTCTAACCTTATCTCTATTCAGCTCTACAACCAGCTCTACTAAGGAGAAATCATAGCCTTGGATAGCAATGGGATTCCAAGCGCCTCCAACTAAAGTAAAATGGCCTAATTCAACACTACTGCATATTGCTCTGAATTAGATATTGCACCCTGCCTACTCTCAGCAAGCAACCTTCTCTCTGCAAAGCTGGGCTTTTAGTTCTTCAACAGCTCTCAAATGCAAAAGCAGCTATTACACAGCCATGCCTTCGCTATTGCTGCTGCACACATGGAAACCTAAAACTGCATCGCAATCTCTCCCAGGGCTGGAAAAGGGCAGGAAAGGTTGAGCAAAAGCACCTTGGCTTGCTGGAGAAAGAGAAAATAAACAGGGCTTCTCCTCCTAGCAAACTACAAACCAAGAGACCACAAGAAAAAATTGTCACCTGCTGCAGTGCCTAAAGCCCTTGCGTGCACGGAGGGGATGCTTGGCAGGGGATGCAAGGGCACTTGTGGCGAGCACTGTCATGTAGGCATTTAGGGAAGTCTGCTTGAAGGTGCCTCAGGAGCCTCCCTTTCTCCAGCCTAAAGCTGCCTCAGCACCCCCTCATGGCACTTGGGCTCCACACCCTTCCCCAGCTCCCTTGCCCTTCTCTGCACACGCTGCAGCCCGTCAAGGTCTTTCTTCTTCACAGGGGCCCACAACTGGACCCAGCACTCGAGCTGCGCCCTCACCCGTGCTCAGCACAGGGGGACGGTCACTGCCCTGCTCCTGCTGCCCCACTATTGCTGACACAGGCCAGCATGCCCTTGGCCTTCCTGGCCACCTGGGCACACGCTGGCTCACGTTCAGCTACTGTGGACCCGCACCCCTGGCTCCTTTTCTCCCACGCAGTTCCCCAGGCACAAGGTTGCACAGTTGACTTCAAATACAGCAGCCAGAACTTCAAGATCTCCTTCCTCTTCTTAACCCTACGAGACAGCACTCAAGGACCTGCACCTTTGCCCCCACTCTAGGCTCCAATGCAGTTTTCAAGTGCAGTTTGAAAAACAGACTCCACAACAGAAAGTAGCTGCAGAAACGTGGCAGCCTCTGGCTTCTGCCACGGAAGAAGGGTTCCCAACTGCGCACTTTGTTTCTTTTGCCACACGGGACAAGAGTGGCCCCACACAGGTGCCTGGACAACACAACCATCTCTTTGCAGCTTATCAAAAGCAAAACCACAGGCGCACTCAGAGCCCCTGTCAGCTCTGCTCCTGACTGCTCTGCCTGAAGAGGCAAAAGAACAACCTGGCAACAAAGGCACCAAAGCCCCTGACTTCATCAAGCAGCAGCTCCCCGTCCCCAGTGTGTCTCTGAACTACTCCCAGGTAGGCCCACCCAAGAAGCTCCTGTGGACAAACCACCCCAAACAACTCGTGTGCTCACATCAACACCTTTTGTGCCAGCAGCTACTTGGCCAGCCTGCGCAGTGGGACACGTCTCTCCAGGCCACCGTGTCCCCTACGTGTGTGGCAAGGCTGAGAGCGGTGTCCTTTCAGCGCTCCCTCCTCTGGGGACAGGGGAGCCTTCACGATTCACGTTTGCCCCTCTTGGAATCCCAGCAAGCTGGGGCCTAAACATGACAGCTCAAAGGCCGTGTTCCAGCTCTCACTGGCTGGCGGGAATCGCTAGGTCCTGGCAGGACTCCAGCACTCAGCATCCTCGGCCACCACCAGCAAGTGCTGGCCGCTCAGAAACTTGCAGCTCTCATTTCCTCTAAAGGCAGCCCCAACCACAACTGGCACTTACTGGCTCAGGACGTGCAGGTTTGCGTCTGACCACGGCTGGAGATTTCTGGACATTTTGCACCCTTTTGGCCTCTCTTCCAGGAGCAGAGGGAGCCAGAGGAGAGCCTGCGATTGGTTCTGTGCTCTGTGGAGAGGCAGCAGCGTGAGGGACAGGCAGTTACCTGTCATTTCTAACCTTATCTCTATTCAGCTCTACAACCAGCTCTACTAAGGAGAAATCATAGCCTTGGATAGCAATGGGATTCCAAGCGCCTCCAACTAAAGTAAAATGGCCTAATTCAACACTACTGCATATTGCTCTGAATTAGATATTGCACCCTGCCTACTCTCAGCAAGCAACCTTCTCTCTGCAAAGCTGGGCTTTGTTTTACTTCTTCAACAGCTCTCAAATGCAAAAGCAGCTATTACACAGCCATGCCTTCGCTATTGCTGCTGCACACATGGAAACCTAAAACTGCATCGCAATCTCTCCCAGGGCTGGAAAAGGGCAGGAAAGGTTGAGCAAAAGCACCTTGGCTTGCTGGAGAAAGAGAAAATAAACAGGGCTTCTCCTCCTAGCAAACTACAAACCAAGAGACCAAAAGACAAAAGTGTCACCTGCTGCAGTGCCTAAAGCCCTTGCGTGCACGGAGGGGATGCTTGGCAGGGGATGCAAGGGCACTTGTGGCGAGCACTGTCATGTAGGCGTTTAGGGAAGTCTGCTTGAAGGTCCCTCAGGAGCCTCCCTTTCTCCAGCCTAAAGCTGCCTCAGCACCTCCTCATGGCACTTGGGCTCCACACCCTTCCCCAGCTCCCTTGCCCTTCTCTGCACACGCTGCAGCCCCTCAAGGTCTTTCTTCTTCACAGGGGCCCACAACTGGACCCAGCACTCGAGCTGCGCCCTCACCCGTGCCCAGCACAGGGGGACGGTCACTGCCCTGCTCCTGCTGCCCCACTATTGCTGACACAGGCCAGCATGCCCTTGGCCTTCCTGGCCACCTGGGCACACGCTGGCTCACGTTCAGCTACTGTGGACCCGCACCCCTGGCTCCTTTTCTCCCACGCAGCTCCCCAGGCACAAGGTTGCACAGTTGACTTCAAATACAGCAGCCAGAACTTCAAGATCTCCTTCCTCTTCTTAACCCTACGAGACAGCACTCAAGGACCTGCACCTTTGCCCCCACTCTAGGCTCCAATGCAGTTTTCAAGTGCAGTTTGAAAAACAGACTCCACAACAGAAAGTAGCTGCAGAAGCATGGCAGCCTCTGGCTTCTGCCACGGAAGAAGGGTTCCCAACTGCGCACTTTGTTTCTTTTGCCACACGGGACAAGAGTGGCCCCACACAGGTCCCTGGACAACACAACCATCTCTTTGCAGCTTATCAAAAGCAAAACCACAGGCGCACTCAGAGCCCCTGTCAGCTCTGCTCCTGACTGCTCTGCCTGAAGAGGCAAAAGAACAACCTGGCAACAAAGGCACCAAAGCCCCTGACTTCATCAAGCAGCAGCTCCCCATCCCCAGTGTGTCTCTGAACTACTCCCAGGTAGGCCCACCCAAGCAGCTCCTGTGGACAAACCACCCCAAACAACTCATGTGCTCACATCAACACCTTTTGTGCCAGCAGCTACTTGGCCAGCCTGCGCAGTGGGACACGTCTCTCCAGGCCACCGTGTCCCCTACGTGTGTGGCAAGGCTGAGAGCGGTGTCCTTTGAGCGCTCCCTCCTCTGGGGACAGGGGAGCCTTCACGATTCACGTTTGCCCCTCTTGGAATCCCAGCAAGCTGGGGCCTAAACATGACAGCTCAAAGGCCGTGTTCCAGCTCTCACTGGCTGGCGGGAATCGCTAGGTCCTGGCAGGACTCCAGCACTCAGCATCCTCGGCCACCACCAGCAAGTGCTGGCCGCTCAGAAACTTGCAGCTCTCATTTCCTCTAAAGACAGCCCCAACCACAACTGGCACTTACTGGCTCAGGACGTGCAGGTTTGCGTCTGACCACGGCTGGAGATTTCTGGACATTTTGCACCCTTTTGGCCTCTCTTCCAGGAGCAGAGGGAGCCAGAGGAGAGCCTGCGGTTGCTTCTGTGCTCTGTGGAGAGGCAGCAGCGTGAGGGACAGGCAGTTACCTGTCATTTCTAACCTTATCTCTATTCAGCTCTACAACCAGCTCTACTAAGGAGAAATCATAGCCTTGGATAGCAATGGGATTCCAAGCGCCTCCAACTAAAGTAAAATGGCCTAATTCAACACTACTGCATATTGCTCTGAATTAGATATTGCACCCTGCCTACTCTCAGCAAGCAACCTTCTCTCTGCAAAGCTGGGCTTTGTTTTAGTTCTTCAACAGCTCTCAAATGCAAAAGCAGCTATTACACAGCCATGCCTTCGCTATTGCTGCTGCACACATGGAAACCTAAAACTGCATCGCAATCTCTCCCAGGGCTGGAAAAGGGCAGGAAAGGTTGAGCAAAAGCACCTTGGCTTGCTGGAGAAAGAGAAAATAAACAGGGCTTCTCCTCCTAGCAAACTACAAACCAAGAGACCACAAGAAAAAATTGTCACCTGCTGCAGTGCCTAAAGCCCTTGCGTGCACGGAGGGGATGCTTGGCAGGGGATGCAAGGGCACTTGTGGCGAGCACTGTCATGTAGGCATTTAGGGAAGTCTGCTTGAAGGTGCCTCAGGAGCCTCCCTTTCTCCAGCCTAAAGCTGCCTCAGCACCTCCTCATGGCACTTGGGCTCCACACCCTTCCCCAGCTCCCTTGCCCTTCTCTGCACACGCTGCAGCCCCTCAAGGTCTTTCTTCTTCACAGGGGCCCACAACTGGACCCAGCACTCGAGCTGCGCCCTCACCCGTGCTCAGCACAGGGGGACGGTCACTGCCCTGCTCCTGCTGCCCCACTATTGCTGACACAGGCCAGCATGCCCTTGGCCTTCCTGGCCACCTGGGCACACGCTGGCTCACGTTCAGCTACTGTGGACCCGCACCCCTGGCTCCTTTTCTCCCACGCAGTTCCCCAGGCACAAGGTTGCACAGTTGACTTCAAATACAGCAGCCAGAACTTCAAGATCTCCTTCCTCTTCTTAACCCTACGAGACAGCACTCAAGGACCTGCACCTTTGCCCCCACTCTAGGCTCCAATGCAGTTTTCAAGTGCAGTTTGAAAAACAGACTCCACAACAGAAAGTAGCTGCAGAAGCATGGCAGCCTCTGGCTTCTGCCACGGAAGAAGGGTTCCCAACTGCGCACTTTGTTTCTTTTGCCACACGGGACAAGAGTGGCCCCACACAGGTGCCTGGACAACACAACCATCTCTTTGCAGCTTATCAAAAGCAAAACCACAGGCGCACTCAGAGCCCCTGTCAGCTCTGCTCCTGACTGCTCTGCCTGAAGAGGCAAAAGAACAACCTGGCAACAAAGGCACCAAAGCCCCTGACTTCATCAAGCAGCAGCTCCCCGTCCCCAGTGTGTCTCTGAACTACTCCCAGGTAGGCCCACCCAAGAAGCTCCTGTGGACAAACCACCCCAAACAACTCGTGTGCTCACATCAACACCTTTTGTGCCAGCAGCTACTTGGCCAGCCTGCGCAGTGGGACACGTCTCTCCAGGCCACCGTGTCCCCTACGTGTGTGGCAAGGCTGAGAGCGGTGTCCTTTCAGCGCTCCCTCCTCTGGGGACAGGGGAGCCTTCACGATTCACGTTTGCCCCTCTTGGAATCCCAGCAAGCTGGGGCCTAAACATGACAGCTCAAAGGCCGTGTTCCAGCTCTCACTGGCTGGCGGGAATCGCTAGGTCCTGGCAGGACTCCAGCACTCAGCATCCTCGGCCACCACCAGCAAGTGCTGGCCGCTCAGAAACTTGCAGCTCTCATTTCCTCTAAAGACAGCCCCAACCACAACTGGCACTTACTGGCTCAGGACGTGCAGGTTTGCGTCTGACCACGGCTGGAGATTTCTGGACATTTTGCACCCTTTTGGCCTCTCTTCCAGGAGCAGAGGGAGCCAGAGGAGAGCCTGCGATTGCTTCTGTGCTCTGTGGAGAGGCAGCAGCGTGAGGGACAGGCCGTTACCTGTCATTTCTAACCTTATCTCTATTCAGCTCTACAACCAGCTCTACTAAGGAGAAATCATAGCCTTGGATAGCAATGGGATTCCAAGCGCCTCCAACTAAAGTAAAATGGCCTAATTCAACACTACTGCATATTGCTCTGAATTAGATATTGCACCCTGCCTACTCTCAGCAAGCAACCTTCTCTCTGCAAAGCTGGGCTTTGTTTTACTTCTTCAACAGCTCTCAAATGCAAAAGCAGCTATTACACAGCCATGCCTTCGCTATTGCTGCTGCACACATGGAAACCTAAAACTGCATCGCAATCTCTCCCAGGGCTGGAAAAGGGCAGGAAAGGTTGAGCAAAAGCACCTTGGCTTGCTGGAGAAAGAGAAAATAAACAGGGCTTCTCCTCCTAGCAAACTACAAACCAAGAGACCAAAAGACAAAAGTGTCACCTGCTGCAGTGCCTAAAGCCCTTGCGTGCACGGAGGGGATGCTTGGCAGGGGATGCAAGGGCACTTGTGGCGAGCACTGTCATGTAGGCGTTTAGGGAAGTCTGCTTGAAGGTGCCTCAGGAGCCTCCCTTTCTCCAGCCTAAAGCTGCCTCAGCACCTCCTCATGGCACTTGGGCTCCACACCCTTCCCCAGCTCCCTTGCCCTTCTCTGCACATGCTGCAGCCCCTCAAGGTCTTTCTTCTTCACAGGGGCCCACAACTGGACCCAGCACTCGAGCTGCGCCCTCACCCGTGCCCAGCACAGGGGGACGGTCACTGCCCTGCTCCTGCTGCCCCACTATTGCTGACACAGGCCAGCATGCCCTTGGCCTTCCTGGCCACCTGGGCACACGCTGGCTCACGTTCAGCTACTGTGGACCCGCACCCCTGGCTCCTTTTCTCCCACGCAGCTCCCCAGGCACAAAGTTGCACAGTTGACTTCAAATACAGCAGCCAGAACTTCAAGATCTCCTTCCTCTTCTTAACCCTACGAGACAGCACTCAAGGACCTGCACCTTTGCCCCCACTCTAGGCTCCAATGCAGTTTTCAAGTGCAGTTTGAAAAACAGACTCCACAACAGAAAGTAGCTGCAGAAGCATGGCAGCCTCTGGCTTCTGCCACGGAAGAAGGGTTCCCAACTGCGCACTTTGTTTCTTTTGCCACACGGGACAAGAGTGGCCCCACACAGGTCCCTGGACAACACAACCATCTCTTTGCAGCTTATCAAAAGCAAAACCACAGGCGCACTCAGAGCCCCTGTCAGCTCTGCTCCTGACTGCTCTGCCTGAAGAGGCAAAAGAACAATCTGGCAACAAAGGCACCAAAGCCCCTGACTTCATCAAGCAGCAGCTCCCCATCCCCAGTGTGTCTCTGAACTACTCCCAGGTAGGCCCACCCAAGCAGCTCCTGTGGACAAACCACCCCAAACAACTCATGTGCTCACATCAACACCTTTTGTGCCAGCAGCTACTTGGCCAGCCTGCGCAGTGGGACACGTCTCTCCAGGCCACCGTGTCCCCTACGTGTGTGGCAAGGCTGAGAGCGGTGTCCTTTGAGCGCTCCCTCCTCTGGGGACAGGGGAGCCTTCACGATTCACGTTTGCCCCTCTTGGAATCCCAGCAAGCTGGGGCCTAAACATGACAGCTCAAAGGCCGTGTTCCAGCTCTCACTGGCTGGCGGGAATCGCTAGGTCCTGGCAGGACTCCAGCACTCAGCATCCTCGGCCACCACCAGCAAGTGCTGGCCGCTCAGAAACTTGCAGCTCTCATTTCCTCTAAAGGCAGCCCCAACCACAACTGGCACTTACTGGCTCAGGACGTGCAGGTTTGCGTCTGACCACGGCTGGAGATTTCTGGACATTTTGCACCCTTTTGGCCTCTCTTCCAGGAGCAGAGGGAGCCAGAGGAGAGCCTGCGGTTGCTTCTGTGCTCTGTGGAGAGGCAGCAGCGTGAGGGACAGGCAGTTACCTGTCATTTCTAACCTTATCTCTATTCAGCTCTACAACCAGCTCTACTAAGGAGAAATCATAGCCTTGGATAGCAATGGGATTCCAAGCGCCTCCAACTAAAGTAAAATGGCCTAATTCAACACTACTGCATATTGCTCTGAATTAGATATTGCCCCTGCCTACTCTCAGCAAGCAACCTTCTCTCTGCAAAGCTGGGCTTTGTTTTACTTCTTCAACAGCTCTCAAATGCAAAAGCAGCTATTACACAGCCATGCCTTCGCTATTGCTGCTGCACACATGGAAACCTAAAACTGCATCGCAATCTCTCCCAGGGCTGGAAAAGGGCAGGAAAGGTTGAGCAAAAGCACCTTGGCTTGCTGGAGAAAGAGAAAATAAACAGGGCTTCTCCTCCTAGCAAACTACAAACCAAGAGACCACAAGAAAAAATTGTCACCTGCTGCAGTGCCTAAAGCCCTTGCGTGCACGGAGGGGATGCTTGGCAGGGGATGCAAGGGCACTTGTGGCGAGCACTGTCATGTAGGCATTTAGGGAAGTCTGCTTGAAGGTGCCTCAGGAGCCTCCCTTTCTCCAGCCTAAAGCTGCCTCAGCACCTCCTCATGGCACTTGGGCTCCACACCCTTCCCCAGCTCCCTTGCCCTTCTCTGCACACGCTGCAGCCCCTCAAGGTCTTTCTTCTTCACAGGGGCCCACAACTGGACCCAGCACTCGAGCTGCGCCCTCACCCGTGCCCAGCACAGGGGGACGGTCACTGCCCTGCTCCTGCTGCCCCACTATTGCTGACACAGGCCAGCATGCCCTTGGCCTTCCTGGCCACCTGGGCACACGCTGGCTCACGTTCAGCTACTGTGGACCCGCACCCCTGGCTCCTTTTCTCCCACGCAGCTCCCCAGGCACAAAGTTGCACAGTTGACTTCAAATACAGCAGCCAGAACTTCAAGATCTCCTTCCTCTTCTTAACCCTACGAGACAGCACTCAAGGACCTGCACCTTTGCCCCCACTCTAGGCTCCAATGCAGTTTTCAAGTGCAGTTTGAAAAACAGACTCCACAACAGAAAGTAGCTGCAGAAGCGTGGCAGCCTCTGGCTTCTGCCACGGAAGAAGGGTTCCCAACTGCGCACTTTGTTTCTTTTGCCACACGGGACAAGAGTGGCCCCACACAGGTGCCTGGACAACACAACCATCTCTTTGCAGCTTATCAAAAGCAAAACCACAGGCGCACTCAGAGCCCCTGTCAGCTCTGCTCCTGACTGCTCTGCCTGAAGAGGCAAAAGAACAACCTGGCAACAAAGGCACCAAAGCCCCTGACTTCATCAAGCAGCAGCTCCCCGTCCCCAGTGTGTCTCTGAACTACTCCCAGGTAGGCCCACCCAAGAAGCTCCTGTGGACAAACCACCCCAAACAACTCGTGTGCTCACATCAACACCTTTTGTGCCAGCAGCTACTTGGCCAGCCTGCGCAGTGGGACACGTCTCTCCAGGCCACCGTGTCCCCTACGTGTGTGGCAAGGCTGAGAGCGGTGTCCTTTCAGCGCTCCCTCCTCTGGGGACAGGGGAGCCTTCACGATTCACGTTTGCCCCTCTTGGAATCCCAGCAAGCTGGGGCCTAAACATGACAGCTCAAAGGCCGTGTTCCAGCTCTCACTGGCTGGCGGGAATCGCTAGGTCCTGGCAGGACTCCAGCACTCAGCATCCTCGGCCACCACCAGCAAGTGCTGGCCGCTCAGAAACTTGCAGCTCTCATTTCCTCTAAAGGCAGCCCCAACCACAACTGGCACTTACTGGCTCAGGACGTGCAGGTTTGCGTCTGACCACGGCTGGAGATTTCTGGACATTTTGCACCCTTTTGGCCTCTCTTCCAGGAGCGGAGGGAGCCAGAGGAGAGCCTGCGGTTGCTTCTGTGCTCTGTGGAGAGGCAGCAGCGTGAGGGACAGGCAGTTACCTGTCATTTCTAACCTTATCTCTATTCAGCTCTACAACCAGCTCTACTAAGGAGAAATCATAGCCTTGGATAGCAATGGGATTCCAAGCGCCTCCAACTAAAGTAAAATGGCCTAATTCAACACTACTGCATATTGCTCTGAATCAGATATTGCACCCTGCCTACTCTCAGCAAGCAACCTTCTCTCTGCAAAGCTGGGCTTTTAGTTCTTCAACAGCTCTCAAATGCAAAAGCAGCTATTACACAGCCATGCCTTTGCTATTGCTGCTGCACACATGGAAACCTAAAACTGCATCGCAATCTCTCCCAGGGCTGGAAAAGGGCAGGAAAGGTTGAGCAAAAGCACCTTGGCTTGCTGGAGAAAGAGAAAATAAACAGGGCTTCTCCTCCTAGCAAACTACAAACCAAGAGACCAAAAGACAAAAGTGTCACCTGCTGCAGTGCCTAAAGCCCTTGCGTGCACGGAGGGGATGCTTGGCAGGGGATGCAAGGGCACTTGTGGCGAGCACTGTCATGTAGGCATTTAGGGAAGTCTGCTTGAAGGTCCCTCAGGAGCCTCCCTTTCTCCAGCCTAAAGCTGCCTCAGCACCCCCTCATGGCACTTGGGCTCCACACCCTTCCCCAGCTCCCTTGCCCTTCTCTGCACACGCTGCAGCCCCTCAAGGTCTTTCTTCTTCACAGGGGCCCACAACTGGACCCAGCACTCGAGCTGCGCCCTCACCCGTGCCCAGCACAGGGGGACGGTCACTGCCCTGCTCCTGCTGCCCCACTATTGCTGACACAGGCCAGCATGCCCTTGGCCTTCCTGGCCACCTGGGCACACGCTGGCTCACGTTCAGCTACTGTGGACCCGCACCCCTGGCTCCTTTTCTCCCACGCAGCTCCCCAGGCACAAGGTTGCACAGTTGACTTCAAATACAGCAGCCAGAACTTCAAGATCTCCTTCCTCTTCTTAACCCTACGAGACAGCACTCAAGGACCTGCACCTTTGCCCCCACTCTAGGCTCCAATGCAGTTTTCAAGTGCAGTTTGAGAAACAGACTCCACAACAGAAAGTAGCTGCAGAAGCATGGCAGCCTCTGGCTTCTGCCACGGAAGAAGGGTTCCCAACTGCGCACTTTGTTTCTTTTGCCACACGGGACAAGAGTGGCCCCACACAGGTGCCTGGACAACACAACCATCTCTTTGCAGCTTATCAAAAGCAAAACCACAGGCGCACTCAGAGCCCCTGTCAGCTCTGCTCCTGACTGCTCTGCCTGAAGAGGCAAAAGAACAACCTGGCAACAAAGGCACCAAAGCCCCTGACTTCATCAAGCAGCAGCTCCCCGTCCCCAGTGTGTCTCTGAACTACTCCCAGGCAGGCCCACCCAAGAAGCTCCTGTGGACAAACCACCCCAAACAACTCGTGTGCTCACATCAACACCTTTTGTGCCAGCAGCTACTTGGCCAGCCTGCGCAGTGGGACACGTCTCTCCAGGCCACCGTGTCCCCTACGTGTGTGGCAAGGCTGAGAGCGGTGTCCTTTGAGCGCTCCCTCCTCTGGGGACAGGGGAGCCTTCACGATTCACGTTTGCCCCTCTTGGAATCCCAGCAAGCTGGGGCCTAAACATGACAGCTCAAAGGCCGTGTTCCAGCTCTCACTGGCTGGCGGGAATCGCTAGGTCCTGGCAGGACTCCAGCACTCAGCATCCTCGGCCACCACCAGCAAGTGCTGGCCGCTCAGAAACTTGCAGCTCTCATTTCCTCTAAAGGCAGCCCCAACCACAACTGGCACTTACTGGCTCAGGACGTGCAGGTTTGCGTCTGACCACGGCTGGAGATTTCTGGACATTTTGCACCCTTTTGGCCTCTCTTCCAGGAGCGGAGGGAGCCAGAGGAGAGCCTGCGGTTGCTTCTGTGCTCTGTGGAGAGGCAGCAGCGTGAGGGACAGGCAGTTACCTGTCATTTCTAACCTTCTCTCTATTCAGCTCTACAACCAGCTCTACTAAGGAGAAATCATAGCCTTGGATAGCAATGGGATTCCAAGCGCCTCCAACTAAAGTAAAATGGCCTAATTCAACACTACTGCATATTGCTCTGAATCAGATATTGCACCCTGCCTACTCTCAGCAAGCAACCTTCTCTCTGCAAAGCTGGGCTTTTAGTTCTTCAACAGCTCTCAAATGCAAAAGCAGCTATTACACAGCCATGCCTTTGCTATTGCTGCTGCACACATGGAAACCTAAAACTGCATCGCAATCTCTCCCAGGGCTGGAAAAGGGCAGGAAAGGTTGAGCAAAAGCACCTTGGCTTGCTGGAGAAAGAGAAAATAAACAGGGCTTCTCCTCCTAGCAAACTACAAACCAACAGACCAAAAGACAAAAGTGTCACCTGCTGCAGTGCCTAAAGCCCTTGCGTGCACGGAGGGGATGCTTGGCAGGGGATGCAAGGGCACTTGTGGCGAGCACTGTCATGTAGGCGTTTAGGGAAGTCTGCTTGAAGGTCCCTCAGGAGCCTCCCTTTCTCCAGCCTAAAGCTGCCTCAGCACCTCCTCATGGCACTTGGGCTCCACACCCTTCCCCAGCTCCCTTGCCCTTCTCTGCACACGCTGCAGCCCCTCAAGGTCTTTCTTCTTCACAGGGGCCCACAACTGGACCCAGCACTCGAGCTGCGCCCTCACCCGTGCCCAGCACAGGGGGACGGTCACTGCCCTGCTCCTGCTGCCCCACTATTGCTGACACAGGCCAGCATGCCCTTGGCCTTCCTGGCCACCTGGGCACACGCTGGCTCACGTTCAGCTACTGTGGACCCGCACCCCTGGCTCCTTTTCTCCCACGCAGTTCCCCAGGCACAAGGTTGCACAGTTGACTTCAAATACAGCAGCCAGAACTTCAAGATCTCCTTCCTCTTCTTAACCCTACGAGACAGCACTCAAGGACCTGCACCTTTGCCCCCACTCTAGGCTCCAATGCAGTTTTCAAGTGCAGTTTGAAAAACAGACTCCACAACAGAAAGTAGCTGCAGAAGCATGGCAGCCTCTGGCTTCTGCCACGGAAGAAGGGTTCCCAACTGCGCACTTTGTTTCTTTTGCCACACGGGACAAGAGTGGCCCCACACAGGTGCCTGGACAACACAACCATCTCTTTGCAGCTTATCAAAAGCAAAACCACAGGCGCACTCAGAGCCCCTGTCAGCTCTGCTCCTGACTGCTCTGCCTGAAGAGGCGAAAGAACAACCTGGCAACAAAGGCACCAAAGCCCCTGACTTCATCAAGCAGCAGCTCCCCATCCCCAGTGTGTCTCTGAACTACTCCCAGGTAGGCCCACCCAAGCTCCTGTGGACAAACCACCCCAAACAACTCGTGTGCTCACATCAACACCTTTTGTGCCAGCAGCTACTTGGCCAGCCTGCGCAGTGGGACACGTCTCTCCAGGCCACCGTGTCCCCTACGTGTGTGGCAAGGCTGAGAGCGGTGTCCTTTCAGCGCTCCCTCCTCTGGGGACAGGGGAGCCTTCACGATTCACGTTTGCCCCTCTTGGAATCCCAGCAAGCTGGGGCCTAAACATGACAGCTCAAAGGCCGTGTTCCAGCTCTCACTGGCTGGCGGGAATCGCTAGGTCCTGGCAGGACTCCAGCACTCAGCATCCTCGGCCACCACCAGCAAGTGCTGGCCGCTCAGAAACTTGCAGCTCTCATTTCCTCTAAAGACAGCCCCAACCACAACTGGCACTTACTGGCTCAGGACGTGCAGGTTTGCATCTGACCACGGCTGGAGATTTCTGGACATTTTGCACCCTTTTGGCCTCTCTTCCAGGAGCAGAGGGAGCCAGAGGAGAGCCTGCGATTGGTTCTGTGCTCTGTGGAGAGGCAGCAGCATGAGGGACAGGCAGTTACCTGTCATTTCTAACCTTATCTCTATTCAGCTCTACAACCAGCTCTACTAAGGAGAAATCATAGCCTTGGATAGCAATGGGATTCCAAGCGCCTCCAACTAAAGTAAAATGGCCTAATTCAACACTACTGCATATTGCTCTGAATCAGATATTGCACCCTGCCTACTCTCAGCAAGCAACCTTCTCTCTGCAAAGCTGGGCTTTGTTTTACTTCTTCAACAGCTCTCAAATGCAAAAGCAGCTATTACACAGCCATGCCTTCGCTATTGCTGCTGCACACATGGAAACCTAAAACTGCATCGCAATCTCTCCCAGGGCTGGAAAAGGGCAGGAAAGGTTGAGCAAAAGCACCTTGGCTTGCTGGAGAAAGAGAAAATAAACAGGGCTTCTCCTCCTAGCAAACTACAAACCAAGAGACCAAAAGACAAAAGTGTCACCTGCTGCAGTGCCTAAAGCCCTTGCGTGCACGGAGGGGATGCTTGGCAGGGGATGCAAGGGCACTTGTGGCGAGCACTGTCATGTAGGCATTTAGGGAAGTCTGCTTGAAGGTCCCTCAGGAGCCTCCCTTTCTCCAGCCTAAAGCTG
The DNA here is from genome assembly GCF_020740725.1 of Corvus hawaiiensis. Classification (NCBI taxonomy): domain Eukaryota; kingdom Metazoa; phylum Chordata; class Aves; order Passeriformes; family Corvidae; genus Corvus; species Corvus hawaiiensis. The sequence goes on along the minus strand of NC_063255.1, from coordinate 76,468,281 downwards.
CCTCAGCACCCCCTCATGGCACTTGGGCTCCACACCCTTCCCCAGCTCCCTTGCCCTTCTCTGCACACGCTGCAGCCCCTCAAGGTCTTTCTTCTTCACAGGGGCCCACAACTGGACCCAGCACTCGAGCTGCGCCCTCACCCGTGCTCAGCACAGGGGGACGGTCACTGCCCTGCTCCTGCTGCCCCACTATTGCTGACACAGGCCAGCATGCCCTTGGCCTTCCTGGCCACCTGGGCACACGCTGGCTCACGTTCAGCTACTGTGGACCCGCACCCCTGGCTCCTTTTCTCCCACGCAGTTCCCCAGGCACAAGGTTGCACAGTTGACTTCAAATACAGCAGCCAGAACTTCAAGATCTCCTTCCTCTTCTTAACCCTACGAGACAGCACTCAAGGACCTGCACCTTTGCCCCCACTCTAGGCTCCAATGCAGTTTTCAAGTGCAGTTTGAAAAACAGACTCCACAACAGAAAGTAGCTGCAGAAGCATGGCAGCCTCTGGCTTCTGCCACGGAAGAAGGGTTCCCAACTGCGCACTTTGTTTCTTTTGCCACACGGGACAAGAGTGGCCCCACACAGGTGCCTGGACAACACAACCATCTCTTTGCAGCTTATCAAAAGCAAAACCACAGGCGCACTCAGAGCCCCTGTCAGCTCTGCTCCTGACTGCTCTGCCTGAAGAGGCGAAAGAACAACCTGGCAACAAAGGCACCAAAGCCCCTGACTTCATCAAGCAGCAGCTCCCCGTCCCCAGTGTGTCTCTGAACTACTCCCAGGTAGGCCCACCCAAGAAGCTCCTGTGGACAAACCACCCCAAACAACTCGTGTGCTCACATCAACACCTTTTGTGCCAGCAGCTACTTGGCCAGCCTGCGCAGTGGGACACGTCTCTCCAGGCCACCGTGTCCCCTACGTGTGTGGCAAGGCTGAGAGCGGTGTCCTTTCAGCGCTCCCTCCTCTGGGGACAGGGGAGCCTTCACGATTCACGTTTGCCCCTCTTGGAATCCCAGCAAGCTGGGGCCTAAACATGACAGCTCAAAGGCCGTGTTCCAGCTCTCACTGGCTGGCGGGAATCGCTAGGTCCTGGCAGGACTCCAGCACTCAGCATCCTCGGCCACCACCAGCAAGTGCTGGCCGCTCAGAAACTTGCAGCTCTCATTTCCTCTAAAGGCAGCCCCAACCACAACTGGCACTTACTGGCTCAGGACGTGCAGGTTTGCGTCTGACCACGGCTGGAGATTTCTGGACATTTTGCACCCTTTTGGCCTCTCTTCCAGGAGCGGAGGGAGCCAGAGGAGAGCCTGCGGTTGCTTCTGTGCTCTGTGGAGAGGCAGCAGCGTGAGGGACAGGCAGTTACCTGTCATTTCTAACCTTATCTCTATTCAGCTCTACAACCAGCTCTACTAAGGAGAAATCATAGCCTTGGATAGCAATGGGATTCCAAGCGCCTCCAACTAAAGTAAAATGGCCTAATTCAACACTACTGCATATTGCTCTGAATCAGATATTGCACCCTGCCTACTCTCAGCAAGCAACCTTCTCTCTGCAAAGCTGGGCTTTTAGTTCTTCAACAGCTCTCAAATGCAAAAGCAGCTATTACACAGCCATGCCTTTGCTATTGCTGCTGCACACATGGAAACCTAAAACTGCATCGCAATCTCTCCCAGGGCTGGAAAAGGGCAGGAAAGGTTGAGCAAAAGCACCTTGGCTTGCTGGAGAAAGAGAAAATAAACAGGGCTTCTCCTCCTAGCAAACTACAAACCAACAGACCAAAAGACAAAAGTGTCACCTGCTGCAGTGCCTAAAGCCCTTGCGTGCACGGAGGGGATGCTTGGCAGGGGATGCAAGGGCACTTGTGGCGAGCACTGTCATGTAGGCGTTTAGGGAAGTCTGCTTGAAGGTCCCTCAGGAGCCTCCCTTTCTCCAGCCTAAAGCTGCCTCAGCACCTCCTCATGGCACTTGGGCTCCACACCCTTCCCCAGCTCCCTTGCCCTTCTCTGCACACGCTGCAGCCCCTCAAGGTCTTTCTTCTTCACAGGGGCCCACAACTGGACCCAGCACTCGAGCTGCGCCCTCACCCGTGCCCAGCACAGGGGGACGGTCACTGCCCTGCTCCTGCTGCCCCACTATTGCTGACACAGGCCAGCATGCCCTTGGCCTTCCTGGCCACCTGGGCACACGCTGGCTCACGTTCAGCTACTGTGGACCCGCACCCCTGGCTCCTTTTCTCCCACGCAGTTCCCCAGGCACAAGGTTGCACAGTTGACTTCAAATACAGCAGCCAGAACTTCAAGATCTCCTTCCTCTTCTTAACCCTACGAGACAGCACTCAAGGACCTGCACCTTTGCCCCCACTCTAGGCTCCAATGCAGTTTTCAAGTGCAGTTTGAAAAACAGACTCCACAACAGAAAGTAGCTGCAGAAGCATGGCAGCCTCTGGCTTCTGCCACGGAAGAAGGGTTCCCAACTGCGCACTTTGTTTCTTTTGCCACACGGGACAAGAGTGGCCCCACACAGGTGCCTGGACAACACAACCATCTCTTTGCAGCTTATCAAAAGCAAAACCACAGGCGCACTCAGAGCCCCTGTCAGCTCTGCTCCTGACTGCTCTGCCTGAAGAGGCGAAAGAACAACCTGGCAACAAAGGCACCAAAGCCCCTGACTTCATCAAGCAGCAGCTCCCCATCCCCAGTGTGTCTCTGAACTACTCCCAGGTAGGCCCACCCAAGCTCCTGTGGACAAACCACCCCAAACAACTCGTGTGCTCACATCAACACCTTTTGTGCCAGCAGCTACTTGGCCAGCCTGCGCAGTGGGACACGTCTCTCCAGGCCACCGTGTCCCCTACGTGTGTGGCAAGGCTGAGAGCGGTGTCCTTTCAGCGCTCCCTCCTCTGGGGACAGGGGAGCCTTCACGATTCACGTTTGCCCCTCTTGGAATCCCAGCAAGCTGGGGCCTAAACATGACAGCTCAAAGGCCGTGTTCCAGCTCTCACTGGCTGGCGGGAATCGCTAGGTCCTGGCAGGACTCCAGCACTCAGCATCCTCGGCCACCACCAGCAAGTGCTGGCCGCTCAGAAACTTGCAGCTCTCATTTCCTCTAAAGACAGCCCCAACCACAACTGGCACTTACTGGCTCAGGACGTGCAGGTTTGCATCTGACCACGGCTGGAGATTTCTGGACATTTTGCACCCTTTTGGCCTCTCTTCCAGGAGCAGAGGGAGCCAGAGGAGAGCCTGCGATTGGTTCTGTGCTCTGTGGAGAGGCAGCAGCATGAGGGACAGGCAGTTACCTGTCATTTCTAACCTTATCTCTATTCAGCTCTACAACCAGCTCTACTAAGGAGAAATCATAGCCTTGGATAGCAATGGGATTCCAAGCGCCTCCAACTAAAGTAAAATGGCCTAATTCAACACTACTGCATATTGCTCTGAATCAGATATTGCACCCTGCCTACTCTCAGCAAGCAACCTTCTCTCTGCAAAGCTGGGCTTTGTTTTACTTCTTCAACAGCTCTCAAATGCAAAAGCAGCTATTACACAGCCATGCCTTCGCTATTGCTGCTGCACACATGGAAACCTAAAACTGCATCGCAATCTCTCCCAGGGCTGGAAAAGGGCAGGAAAGGTTGAGCAAAAGCACCTTGGCTTGCTGGAGAAAGAGAAAATAAACAGGGCTTCTCCTCCTAGCAAACTACAAACCAACAGACCAAAAGACAAAAGTGTCACCTGCTGCAGTGCCTAAAGCCCTTGCGTGCACGGAGGGGATGCTTGGCAGGGGATGCAAGGGCACTTGTGGCGAGCACTGTCATGTAGGCGTTTAGGGAAGTCTGCTTGAAGGTCCCTCAGGAGCCTCCCTTTCTCCAGCCTAAAGCTGCCTCAGCACCTCCTCATGGCACTTGGGCTCCACACCCTTCCCCAGCTCCCTTGCCCTTCTCTGCACACGCTGCAGCCCCTCAAGGTCTTTCTTCTTCACAGGGGCCCACAACTGGACCCAGCACTCGAGCTGCGCCCTCACCCGTGCCCAGCACAGGGGGACGGTCACTGCCCTGCTCCTGCTGCCCCACTATTGCTGACACAGGCCAGCATGCCCTTGGCCTTCCTGGCCACCTGGGCACACGCTGGCTCACGTTCAGCTACTGTGGACCCGCACCCCTGGCTCCTTTTCTCCCACGCAGCTCCCCAGGCACAAGGTTGCACAGTTGACTTCAAATACAGCAGCCAGAACTTCAAGATCTCCTTCCTCTTCTTAACCCTACGAGACAGCACTCAAGGACCTGCACCTTTGCCCCCACTCTAGGCTCCAATGCAGTTTTCAAGTGCAGTTTGAGAAACAGACTTCACAACAGAAAGTAGCTGCAGAAGCATGGCAGCCTCTGGCTTCTGCCACGGAAGAAGGGTTCCCAACTGCGCACTTTGTTTCTTTTGCCACACGGGACAAGAGTGGCCCCACACAGGTGCCTGGACAACACAACCATCTCTTTGCAGCTTATCAAAAGCAAAACCACAGGCGCACTCAGAGCCCCTGTCAGCTCTGCTCCTGACTGCTCTGCCTGAAGAGGCAAAAGAACAACCTGGCAACAAAGGCACCAAAGCCCCTGACTTCATCAAGCAGCAGCTCCCCGTCCCCAGTGTGTCTCTGAACTACTCCCAGGTAGGCCCACCCAAGCAGCTCCTGTGGACAAACCACCCCAAACAACTCATGTGCTCACATCAACACCTTTTGTGCCAGCAGCTACTTGGCCAGCCTGCGCAGTGGGACACGTCTCTCCAGGCCACCGTGTCCCCTACGTGTGTGGCAAGGCTGAGAGCGGTGTCCTTTGAGCGCTCCCTCCTCTGGGGACAGGGGAGCCTTCACGATTCACGTTTGCCCCTCTTGGAATCCCAGCAAGCTGGGGCCTAAACATGACAGCTCAAAGGCCGTGTTCCAGCTCTCACTGGCTGGCGGGAATCGCTAGGTCCTGGCAGGACTCCAGCACTCAGCATCCTCGGCCACCACCAGCAAGTGCTGGCCGCTCAGAAACTTGCAGCTCTCATTTCCTCTAAAGGCAGCCCCAACCACAACTGGCACTTACTGGCTCAGGACGTGCAGGTTTGCGTCTGACCACGGCTGGAGATTTCTGGACATTTTGCACCCTTTTGGCCTCTCTTCCAGGAGCGGAGGGAGCCAGAGGAGAGCCTGCGGTTGCTTCTGTGCTCTGTGGAGAGGCAGCAGCGTGAGGGACAGGCAGTTACCTGTCATTTCTAACCTTCTCTCTATTCAGCTCTACAACCAGCTCTACTAAGGAGAAATCATAGCCTTGGATAGCAATGGGATTCCAAGCGCCTCCAACTAAAGTAAAATGGCCTAATTCAACACTACTGCATATTGCTCTGAATCAGATATTGCACCCTGCCTACTCTCAGCAAGCAACCTTCTCTCTGCAAAGCTGGGCTTTTAGTTCTTCAACAGCTCTCAAATGCAAAAGCAGCTATTACACAGCCATGCCTTTGCTATTGCTGCTGCACACATGGAAACCTAAAACTGCATCGCAATCTCTCCCAGGGCTGGAAAAGGGCAGGAAAGGTTGAGCAAAAGCACCTTGGCTTGCTGGAGAAAGAGAAAATAAACAGGGCTTCTCCTCCTAGCAAACTACAAACCAAGAGACCAAAAGACAAAAGTGTCACCTGCTGCAGTGCCTAAAGCCCTTGCGTGCACGGAGGGGATGCTTGGCAGGGGATGCAAGGGCACTTGTGGCGAGCACTGTCATGTAGGCATTTAGGGAAGTCTGCTTGAAGGTCCCTCAGGAGCCTCCCTTTCTCCAGCCTAAAGCTGCCTCAGCACCCCCTCATGGCACTTGGGCTCCACACCCTTCCCCAGCTCCCTTGCCCTTCTCTGCACACGCTGCAGCCCCTCAAGGTCTTTCTTCTTCACAGGGGCCCACAACTGGACCCAGCACTCGAGCTGCGCCCTCACCCGTGCTCAGCACAGGGGGACGGTCACTGCCCTGCTCCTGCTGCCCCACTATTGCTGACACAGGCCAGCATGCCCTTGGCCTTCCTGGCCACCTGGGCACACGCTGGCTCACGTTCAGCTACTGTGGACCCGCACCCCTGGCTCCTTTTCTCCCACGCAGTTCCCCAGGCACAAGGTTGCACAGTTGACTTCAAATACAGCAGCCAGAACTTCAAGATCTCCTTCCTCTTCTTAACCCTACGAGACAGCACTCAAGGACCTGCACCTTTGCCCCCACTCTAGGCTCCAATGCAGTTTTCAAGTGCAGTTTGAAAAACAGACTCCACAACAGAAAGTAGCTGCAGAAGCATGGCAGCCTCTGGCTTCTGCCACGGAAGAAGGGTTCCCAACTGCGCACTTTGTTTCTTTTGCCACACGGGACAAGAGTGGCCCCACACAGGTGCCTGGACAACACAACCATCTCTTTGCAGCTTATCAAAAGCAAAACCACAGGCGCACTCAGAGCCCCTGTCAGCTCTGCTCCTGACTGCTCTGCCTGAAGAGGCGAAAGAACAACCTGGCAACAAAGGCACCAAAGCCCCTGACTTCATCAAGCAGCAGCTCCCCGTCCCCAGTGTGTCTCTGAACTACTCCCAGGTAGGCCCACCCAAGAAGCTCCTGTGGACAAACCACCCCAAACAACTCGTGTGCTCACATCAACACCTTTTGTGCCAGCAGCTACTTGGCCAGCCTGCGCAGTGGGACACGTCTCTCCAGGCCACCGTGTCCCCTACGTGTGTGGCAAGGCTGAGAGCGGTGTCCTTTGAGCGCTCCCTCCTCTGGGGACAGGGGAGCCTTCACGATTCACGTTTGCCCCTCTTGGAATCCCAGCAAGCTGGGGCCTAAACATGACAGCTCAAAGGCCGTGTTCCAGCTCTCACTGGCTGGCGGGAATCGCTAGGTCCTGGCAGGACTCCAGCACTCAGCATCCTCGGCCACCACCAGCAAGTGCTGGCCGCTCAGAAACTTGCAGCTCTCATTTCCTCTAAAGACAGCCCCAACCACAACTGGCACTTACTGGCTCAGGACGTGCAGGTTTGCATCTGACCACGGCTGGAGATTTCTGGACATTTTGCACCCTTTTGGCCTCTCTTCCAGGAGCAGAGGGAGCCAGAGGAGAGCCTGCGATTGCTTCTGTGCTCTGTGGAGAGGCAGCAGCATGAGGGACAGGCAGTTACCTGTCATTTCTAACCTTATCTCTATTCAGCTCTACAACCAGCTCTACTAAGGAGAAATCATAGCCTTGGATAGCAATGGGATTCCAAGCGCCTCCAACTAAAGTAAAATGGCCTAATTCAACACTACTGCATATTGCTCTGAATCAGATATTGCACCCTGCCTACTCTCAGCAAGCAACCTTCTCTCTGCAAAGCTGGGCTTTTAGTTCTTCAACAGCTCTCAAATGCAAAAGCAGCTATTACACAGCCATGCCTTTGCTATTGCTGCTGCACACATGGAAACCTAAAACTGCATCGCAATCTCTCCCAGGGCTGGAAAAGGGCAGGAAAGGTTGAGCAAAAGCACCTTGGCTTGCTGGAGAAAGAGAAAATAAACAGGGCTTCTCCTCCTAGCAAACTACAAACCAACAGACCAAAAGACAAAAGTGTCACCTGCTGCAGTGCCTAAAGCCCTTGCGTGCACGGAGGGGATGCTTGGCAGGGGATGCAAGGGCACTTGTGGCGAGCACTGTCATGTAGGCATTTAGGGAAGTCTGCTTGAAGGTGCCTCAGGAGCCTCCCTTTCTCCAGCCTAAAGCTGCCTCAGCACCTCCTCATGGCACTTGGGCTCCACACCCTTCCCCAGCTCCCTTGCCCTTCTCTGCACACGCTGCAGCCCCTCAAGGTCTTTCTTCTTCACAGGGGCCCACAACTGGACCCAGCACTCGAGCTGCGCCCTCACCCGTGCCCAGCACAGGGGGACGGTCACTGCCCTGCTCCTGCTGCCCCACTATTGCTGACACAGGCCAGCATGCCCTTGGCCTTCCTGGCCACCTGGGCACACGCTGGCTCACGTTCAGCTACTGTGGACCCGCACCCCTGGCTCCTTTTCTCCCACGCAGCTCCCCAGGCACAAGGTTGCACAGTTGACTTCAAATACAGCAGCCAGAACTTCAAGATCTCCTTCCTCTTCTTAACCCTACGAGACAGCACTCAAGGACCTGCACCTTTGCCCCCACTCTAGGCTCCAATGCAGTTTTCAAGTGCAGTTTGAGAAACAGACTTCACAACAGAAAGTAGCTGCAGAAGCATGGCAGCCTCTGGCTTCTGCCACGGAAGAAGGGTTCCCAACTGCGCACTTTGTTTCTTTTGCCACACGGGACAAGAGTGGCCCCACACAGGTGCCTGGACAACACAACCATCTCTTTGCAGCTTATCAAAAGCAAAACCACAGGCGCACTCAGAGCCCCTGTCAGCTCTGCTCCTGACTGCTCTGCCTGAAGAGGCAAAAGAACAACCTGGCAACAAAGGCACCAAAGCCCCTGACTTCATCAAGCAGCAGCTCCCCGTCCCCAGTGTGTCTCTGAACTACTCCCAGGTAGGCCCACCCAAGAAGCTCCTGTGGACAAACCACCCCAAACAACTCGTGTGCTCACATCAACACCTTTTGTGCCAGCAGCTACTTGGCCAGCCTGCGCAGTGGGACACGTCTCTCCAGGCCACCGTGTCCCCTACGTGTGTGGCAAGGCTGAGAGCGGTGTCCTTTCAGCGCTCCCTCCTCTGGGGACAGGGGAGCCTTCACGATTCACGTTTGCCCCTCTTGGAATCCCAGCAAGCTGGGGCCTAAACATGACAGCTCAAAGGCCGTGTTCCAGCTCTCACTGGCTGGCGGGAATCGCTAGGTCCTGGCAGGACTCCAGCACTCAGCATCCTCGGCCACCACCAGCAAGTGCTGGCCGCTCAGAAACTTGCAGCTCTCATTTCCTCTAAAGGCAGCCCCAACCACAACTGGCACTTACTGGCTCAGGACGTGCAGGTTTGCGTCTGACCACGGCTGGAGATTTCTGGACATTTTGCACCCTTTTGGCCTCTCTTCCAGGAGCGGAGGGAGCCAGAGGAGAGCCTGCGGTTGCTTCTGTGCTCTGTGGAGAGGCAGCAGCGTGAGGGACAGGCAGTTACCTGTCATTTCTAACCTTCTCTCTATTCAGCTCTACAACCAGCTCTACTAAGGAGAAATCATAGCCTTGGATAGCAATGGGATTCCAAGCGCCTCCAACTAAAGTAAAATGGCCTAATTCAACACTACTGCATATTGCTCTGAATCAGATATTGCACCCTGCCTACTCTCAGCAAGCAACCTTCTCTCTGCAAAGCTGGGCTTTGTTTTACTTCTTCAACAGCTCTCAAATGCAAAAGCAGCTATTACACAGCCATGCCTTTGCTATTGCTGCTGCACACATGGAAACCTAAAACTGCATCGCAATCTCTCCCAGGGCTGGAAAAGGGCAGGAAAGGTTGAGCAAAAGCACCTTGGCTTGCTGGAGAAAGAGAAAATAAACAGGGCTTCTCCTCCTAGCAAACTACAAACCAACAGACCAAAAGACAAAAGTGTCACCTGCTGCAGTGCCTAAAGCCCTTGCGTGCACGGAGGGGATGCTTGGCAGGGGATGCAAGGGCACTTGTGGCGAGCACTGTCATGTAGGCGTTTAGGGAAGTCTGCTTGAAGGTCCCTCAGGAGCCTCCCTTTCTCCAGCCTAAAGCTGCCTCAGCACCTCCTCATGGCACTTGGGCTCCACACCCTTCCCCAGCTCCCTTGCCCTTCTCTGCACACGCTGCAGCCCCTCAAGGTCTTTCTTCTTCACAGGGGCCCACAACTGGACCCAGCACTCGAGCTGCGCCCTCACCCGTGCCCAGCACAGGGGGACGGTCACTGCCCTGCTCCTGCTGCCCCACTATTGCTGACACAGGCCAGCATGCCCTTGGCCTTCCTGGCCACCTGGGCACACGCTGGCTCACGTTCAGCTACTGTGGACCCGCACCCCTGGCTCCTTTTCTCCCACGCAGTTCCCCAGGCACAAGGTTGCACAGTTGACTTCAAATACAGCAGCCAGAACTTCAAGATCTCCTTCCTCTTCTTAACCCTACGAGACAGCACTCAAGGACCTGCACCTTTGCCCCCACTCTAGGCTCCAATGCAGTTTTCAAGTGCAGTTTGAAAAACAGACTCCACAACAGAAAGTAGCTGCAGAAGCATGGCAGCCTCTGGCTTCTGCCACGGAAGAAGGGTTCCCAACTGCGCACTTTGTTTCTTTTGCCACACGGGACAAGAGTGGCCCCACACAGGTGCCTGGACAACACAACCATCTCTTTGCAGCTTATCAAAAGCAAAACCACAGGCGCACTCAGAGCCCCTGTCAGCTCTGCTCCTGACTGCTCTGCCTGAAGAGGCAAAAGAACAACCTGGCAACAAAGGCACCAAAGCCCCTGACTTCATCAAGCAGCAGCTCCCCGTCCCCAGTGTGTCTCTGAACTACTCCCAGGTAGGCCCACCCAAGAAGCTCCTGTGGACAAACCACCCCAAACAACTCGTGTGCTCACATCAACACCTTTTGTGCCAGCAGCTACTTGGCCAGCCTGCGCAGTGGGACACGTCTCTCCAGGCCACCGTGTCCCCTACGTGTGTGGCAAGGCTGAGAGCGGTGTCCTTTCAGCGCTCCCTCCTCTGGGGACAGGGGAGCCTTCACGATTCACGTTTGCCCCTCTTGGAATCCCAGCAAGCTGGGGCCTAAACATGACAGCTCAAAGGCCGTGTTCCAGCTCTCACTGGCTGGCGGGAATCGCTAGGTCCTGGCAGGACTCCAGCACTCAGCATCCTCGGCCACCACCAGCAAGTGCTGGCCGCTCAGAAACTTGCAGCTCTCATTTCCTCTAAAGACAGCCCCAACCACAACTGGCACTTACTGGCTCAGGACGTGCAGGTTTGCGTCTGACCACGGCTGGAGATTTCTGGACATTTTGCACCCATTTGGCCTCTCCTCCAGGAGCGGAGGGAGCCAGAGGAGAGCCTGCGATTGCTTCTGTGCTCTGTGGAGAGGCAGCAGCATGAGGGACAGGCAGTTACCTGTCATTTCTAACCTTATCTCTATTCAGCTCTACAACCAGCTCTACTAAGGAGAAATCATAGCCTTGGATAGCAATGGGATTCCAAGCGCCTCCAACTAAAGTAAAATGGCCTAATTCAACACTACTGCATATTGCTCTGAATCAGATATTGCACCCTGCCTACTCTCAGCAAGCAACCTTCTCTCTGCAAAGCTGGGCTTTGTTTTACTTCTTCAACAGCTCTCAAATGCAAAAGCAGCTATTACACAGCCATGCCTTCGCTATTGCTGCTGCACACATGGAAACCTAAAACTGCATCGCAATCTCTCCCAGGGCTGGAAAAGGGCAGGAAAGGTTGAGCAAAAGCACCTTGGCTTGCTGGAGAAAGAGAAAATAAACAGGGCTTCTCCTCCTAGCAAACTACAAACCAAGAGACCAAAAGACAAAAGTGTCACCTGCTGCAGTGCCTAAAGCCCTTGCGTGCACGGAGGGGATGCTTGGCAGGGGATGCAAGGGCACTTGTGGCGAGCACTGTCATGTAGGCATTTAGGGAAGTCTGCTTGAAGGTCCCTCAGGAGCCTCCCTTTCTCCAGCCTAAAGCTGCCTCAGCACCTCCTCATGGCACTTGGGCTCCACACCCTTCCCCAGCTCCCTTGCCCTTCTCTGCACACGCTGCAGCCCCTCAAGGTCTTTCTTCTTCACAGGGGCCCACAACTGGACCCAGCACTCGAGCTGCGCCCTCACCCGTGCTCAGCACAGGGGGACGGTCACTGCCCTGCTCCTGCTGCCCCACTATTGCTGACACAGGCCAGCATGCCCTTGGCCTTCCTGGCCACCTGGGCACACGCTGGCTCACGTTCAGCTACTGTGGACCCGCACCCCTGGCTCCTTTTCTCCCACGCAGTTCCCAAGGCACAAGGTTGCACAGTTGACTTCAAATACAGCAGCCAGAACTTCAAGATCTCCTTCCTCTTCCTAACCCTACGAGACAGCACTCAAGGACCTGCACCTTTGCCCCCACTCTAGGCTCCAATGCAGTTTTCAAGTGCAGTTTGAAAAACAGACTCCACAACAGAAAGTAGCTGCAGAAACGTGGCAGCCTCTGGCTTCTGCCACAAAACAAGGGTTCCCAACTGCGCACTTTGTTTCTTTTGCCACACGGGACAAGAGTGGCCCCACACAGGTCCCTGGACAACACAACCATCTCTTTGCAGCTTATCAAAAGCAAAACCACAGGCGCACTCAGAGCCCCTGTCAGCTCTGCTCCTGACTGCTCTGCCTGAAGAGGCGAAAGAACAACCTGGCAACAAAGGCACCAAAGCCCCTGACTTCATCAAGCAGCAGCTCCCCGTCCCCAGTGTGTCTCTGAACTACTCCCAGGTAGGCCCACCCAAGAAGCTCCTGTGGACAAACCACCCCAAACAACTCGTGTGCTCACATCAACACCTTTTGTGCCAGCAGCTACTTGGCCAGCCTGCGCAGTGGGACACGTCTCTCCAGGCCACCGTGTCCCCTACGTGTGTGGCAAGGCTGAGAGCGGTGTCCTTTCAGCGCTCCCTCCTCTGGGGACAGGGGAGCCTTCACGATTCACGTTTGCCCCTCTTGGAATCCCAGCAAGCTGGGGCCTAAACATGACAGCTCAAAGGCCGTGTTCCAGCTCTCACTGGCTGGCGGGAATCGCTAGGTCCTGGCAGGACTCCAGCACTCAGCATCCTCGGCCACCACCAGCAAGTGCTGGCCGCTCAGAAACTTGCAGCTCTCATTTCCTCTAAAGGCAGCCCCAACCACAACAGGCACTTACTGGCTCAGGACGTTCAGGTTTGCGTCTGACCACGGCTGGAGATTTCTGGACATTTTGCACCCTTTTGGCCTCTCTTCCAGGAGCAGAGGGAGCCAGAGGAGAGCCTGCGATTGGTTCTGTGCTCTGTGGAGAGGCAGCAGCATGAGGGACAGGCAGTTACCTGTCATTTCTAACCTTATCTCTATTCAGCTCTACAACCAGCTCTACTAAGGAGAAATCATAGCCTTGGATAGCAATGGGATTCCAAGCGCCTCCAACTAAAGTAAAATGGCCTAATTCAACACTACTGCATATTGCTCTGAATTAGATATTGCACCCTGCCTACTCTCAGCAAGCAACCTTCTCTCTGCAAAGCTGGGCTTTGTTTTACTTCTTCAACAGCTCTCAAATGCAAAAGCAGCTATTACACAGCCATGCCTTTGCTATTGCTGCTGCACACATGGAAACCTAAAACTGCATCGCAATCTCTCCCAGGGCTGGAAAAGGGCAGGAAAGGTTGAGCAAAAGCACCTTGGCTTGCTGGAGAAAGAGAAAATAAACAGGGCTTCTCCTCCTAGCAAACTACAAACCAAGAGACCAAAAGACAAAAGTGTCACCTGCTGCAGTGCCTAAAGCCCTTGCGTGCACGGAGGGGATGCTTGGCAGGGGATGCAAGGGCACTTGTGGCGAGCACTGTCATGTAGGCGTTTAGGGAAGTCTGCTTGAAGGTGCCTCAGGAGCCTCCCTTTCCCCAGCCTAAAGCTGCCTCAGCACCTCCTCATGGCACTTGGGCTCCACACCCTTCCCCAGCTCCCTTGCCCTTCTCTGCACACGCTACAGCCCCTCAAGGTCTTTCTTCTTCACAGGGGCCCACAACTGGACCCAGCACTCGAGCTGCGCCCTCACCCGTGCCCAGCACAGGGGGACGGTCACTGCCCTGCTCCTGCTGCCCCACTATTGCTGACACAGGCCAGCATGCCCTTGGCCTTCCTGGCCACCTGGGCACACGCTGGCTCACGTTCAGCTACTGTGGACCCGCACCCCTGGCTCCTTTTCTCCCACGCAGCTCCCCAGGCACAAAGTTGCACAGTTGACTTCAAATACAGCAGCCAGAACTTCAAGATCTCCTTCCTCTTCTTAACCCTACGAGACAGCACTCAAGGACCTGCACCTTTGCCCCCACTCTAGGCTCCAATGCAGTTTTCAAGTGCAGTTTGAAAAACAGACTCCACAACAGAAAGTAGCTGCAGAAGCATGGCAGCCTCTGGCTTCTGCCACGGAAGAAGGGTTCCCAACTGCGCACTTTGTTTCTTTTGCCACACGGGACAAGAGTGGCCCCACACAGGTGCCTGGACAACACAACCATCTCTTTGCAGCTTATCAAAAGCAAAACCACAGGCGCACTCAGAGCCCCTGTCAGCTCTGCTCCTGACTGCTCTGCCTGAAGAGGCAAAAGAACAACCTGGCAACAAAGGCACCAAAGCCCCTGACTTCATCAAGCAGCAGCTCCCCGTCCCCAGTGTGTCTCTGAACTACTCCCAGGTAGGCCCACCCAAGAAGCTCCTGTGGACAAACCACCCCAAACAACTCGTGTGCTCACATCAACACCTTTTGTGCCAGCAGCTACTTGGCCAGCCTGCGCAGTGGGACACGTCTCTCCAGGCCACCGTGTCCCCTACGTGTGTGGCAAGGCTGAGAGCGGTGTCCTTTCAGCGCTCCCTCCTCTGGGGACAGGGGAGCCTTCACGATTCACGTTTGCCCCTCTTGGAATCCCAGCAAGCTGGGGCCTAAACATGACAGCTCAAAGGCCGTGTTCCAGCTCTCACTGGCTGGCGGGAATCGCTAGGTCCTGGCAGGACTCCAGCACTCAGCATCCTCGGCCACCACCAGCAAGTGCTGGCCGCTCAGAAACTTGCAGCTCTCATTTCCTCTAAAGGCAGCCCCAACCACAACTGGCACTTACTGGCTCAGGACGTGCAGGTTTGCGTCTGACCACGGCTGGAGATTTCTGGACATTTTGCACCCTTTTGGCCTCTCTTCCAGGAGCGGAGGGAGCCAGAGGAGAGCCTGCGGTTGCTTCTGTGCTCTGTGGAGAGGCAGCAGCGTGAGGGACAGGCAGTTACCTGTCATTTCTAACCTTATCTCTATTCAGCTCTACAACCAGCTCTACTAAGGAGAAATCATAGCCTTGGATAGCAATGGGATTCCAAGCGCCTCCAACTAAAGTAAAATGGCCTAATTCAACACTACTGCATATTGCTCTGAATCAGATATTGCACCCTGCCTACTCTCAGCAAGCAACCTTCTCTCTGCAAAGCTGGGCTTTGTTTTACTTCTTCAACAGCTCTCAAATGCAAAAGCAGCTATTACACAGCCATGCCTTTGCTATTGCTGCTGCACACATGGAAACCTAAAACTGCATCGCAATCTCTCCCAGGGCTGGAAAAGGGCAGGAAAGGTTGAGCAAAAGCACCTTGGCTTGCTGGAGAAAGAGAAAATAAACAGGGCTTCTCCTCCTAGCAAACTACAAACCAACAGACCAAAAGACAAAAGTGTCACCTGCTGCAGTGCCTAAAGCCCTTGCGTGCACGGAGGGGATGCTTGGCAGGGGATGCAAGGGCACTTGTGGCGAGCACTGTCATGTAGGCGTTTAGGGAAGTCTGCTTGAAGGTCCCTCAGGAGCCTCCCTTTCTCCAGCCTAAAGCTGCCTCAGCACCTCCTCATGGCACTTGGGCTCCACACCCTTCCCCAGCTCCCTTGCCCTTCTCTGCACACGCTGCAGCCCCTCAAGGTCTTTCTTCTTCACAGGGGCCCACAACTGGACCCAGCACTCGAGCTGCGCCCTCACCCGTGCCCAGCACAGGGGGACGGTCACTGCCCTGCTCCTGCTGCCCCACTATTGCTGACACAGGCCAGCATGCCCTTGGCCTTCCTGGCCACCTGGGCACACGCTGGCTCACGTTCAGCTACTGTGGACCCGCACCCCTGGCTCCTTTTCTCCCACGCAGTTCCCCAGGCACAAGGTTGCACAGTTGACTTCAAATACAGCAGCCAGAACTTCAAGATCTCCTTCCTCTTCTTAACCCTACGAGACAGCACTCAAGGACCTGCACCTTTGCCCCCACTCTAGGCTCCAATGCAGTTTTCAAGTGCAGTTTGAAAAACAGACTCCACAACAGAAAGTAGCTGCAGAAGCATGGCAGCCTCTGGCTTCTGCCACGGAAGAAGGGTTCCCAACTGCGCACTTTGTTTCTTTTGCCACACGGGACAAGAGTGGCCCCACACAGGTGCCTGGACAACACAACCATCTCTTTGCAGCTTATCAAAAGCAAAACCACAGGCGCACTCAGAGCCCCTGTCAGCTCTGCTCCTGACTGCTCTGCCTGAAGAGGCAAAAGAACAACCTGGCAACAAAGGCACCAAAGCCCCTGACTTCATCAAGCAGCAGCTCCCCGTCCCCAGTGTGTCTCTGAACTACTCCCAGGTAGGCCCACCCAAGAAGCTCCTGTGGACAAACCACCCCAAACAACTCGTGTGCTCACATCAACACCTTTTGTGCCAGCAGCTACTTGGCCAGCCTGCGCAGTGGGACACGTCTCTCCAGGCCACCGTGTCCCCTACGTGTGTGGCAAGGCTGAGAGCGGTGTCCTTTCAGCGCTCCCTCCTCTGGGGACAGGGGAGCCTTCACGATTCACGTTTGCCCCTCTTGGAATCCCAGCAAGCTGGGGCCTAAACATGACAGCTCAAAGGCCGTGTTCCAGCTCTCACTGGCTGGCGGGAATCGCTAGGTCCTGGCAGGACTCCAGCACTCAGCATCCTCGGCCACCACCAGCAAGTGCTGGCCGCTCAGAAACTTGCAGCTCTCATTTCCTCTAAAGACAGCCCCAACCACAACTGGCACTTACTGGCTCAGGACGTGCAGGTTTGCGTCTGACCACGGCTGGAGATTTCTGGACATTTTGCACCCATTTGGCCTCTCCTCCAGGAGCGGAGGGAGCCAGAGGAGAGCCTGCGATTGCTTCTGTGCTCTGTGGAGAGGCAGCAGCATGAGGGACAGGCAGTTACCTGTCATTTCTAACCTTATCTCTATTCAGCTCTACAACCAGCTCTACTAAGGAGAAATCATAGCCTTGGATAGCAATGGGATTCCAAGCGCCTCCAACTAAAGTAAAATGGCCTAATTCAACACTACTGCATATTGCTCTGAATTAGATATTGCACCCTGCCTACTCTCAGCAAGCAACCTTCTCTCTGCAAAGCTGGGCTTTGTTTTACTTCTTCAACAGCTCTCAAATGCAAAAGCAGCTATTACACAGCCATGCCTTCGCTATTGCTGCTGCACACATGGAAACCTAAAACTGCATCGCAATCTCTCCCAGGGCTGGAAAAGGGCAGGAAAGGTTGAGCAAAAGCACCTTGGCTTGCTGGAGAAAGAGAAAATAAACAGGGCTTCTCCTCCTAGCAAACTACAAACCAAGAGACCAAAAGACAAAAGTGTCACCTGCTGCAGTGCCTAAAGCCCTTGCGTGCACGGAGGGGATGCTTGGCAGGGGATGCAAGGGCACTTGTGGCGAGCACTGTCATGTAGGCATTTAGGGAAGTCTGCTTGAAGGTCCCTCAGGAGCCTCCCTTTCTCCAGCCTAAAGCTGCCTCAGCACCTCCTCATGGCACTTGGGCTCCACACCCTTCCCCAGCTCCCTTGCCCTTCTCTGCACACGCTGCAGCCCCTCAAGGTCTTTCTTCTTCACAGGGGCCCACAACTGGACCCAGCACTCGAGCTGCGCCCTCACCCGTGCTCAGCACAGGGGGACGGTCACTGCCCTGCTCCTGCTGCCCCACTATTGCTGACACAGGCCAGCATGCCCTTGGCCTTCCTGGCCACCTGGGCACACGCTGGCTCACGTTCAGCTACTGTGGACCCGCACCCCTGGCTCCTTTTCTCCCACGCAGTTCCCAAGGCACAAGGTTGCACAGTTGACTTCAAATACAGCAGCCAGAACTTCAAGATCTCCTTCCTCTTCCTAACCCTACGAGACAGCACTCAAGGACCTGCACCTTTGCCCCCACTCTAGGCTCCAATGCAGTTTTCAAGTGCAGTTTGAAAAACAGACTCCACAACAGAAAGTAGCTGCAGAAACGTGGCAGCCTCTGGCTTCTGCCACAAAACAAGGGTTCCCAACTGCGCACTTTGTTTCTTTTGCCACACGGGACAAGAGTGGCCCCACACAGGTCCCTGGACAACACAACCATCTCTTTGCAGCTTATCAAAAGCAAAACCACAGGCGCACTCAGAGCCCCTGTCAGCTCTGCTCCTGACTGCTCTGCCTGAAGAGGCGAAAGAACAACCTGGCAACAAAGGCACCAAAGCCCCTGACTTCATCAAGCAGCAGCTCCCCGTCCCCAGTGTGTCTCTGAACTACTCCCAGGTAGGCCCACCCAAGAAGCTCCTGTGGACAAACCACCCCAAACAACTCGTGTGCTCACATCAACACCTTTTGTGCCAGCAGCTACTTGGCCAGCCTGCGCAGTGGGACACGTCTCTCCAGGCCACCGTGTCCCCTACGTGTGTGGCAAGGCTGAGAGCGGTGTCCTTTCAGCGCTCCCTCCTCTGGGGACAGGGGAGCCTTCACGATTCACGTTTGCCCCTCTTGGAATCCCAGCAAGCTGGGGCCTAAACATGACAGCTCAAAGGCCGTGTTCCAGCTCTCACTGGCTGGCGGGAATCGCTAGGTCCTGGCAGGACTCCAGCACTCAGCATCCTCGGCCACCACCAGCAAGTGCTGGCCGCTCAGAAACTTGCAGCTCTCATTTCCTCTAAAGGCAGCCCCAACCACAACAGGCACTTACTGGCTCAGGACGTTCAGGTTTGCGTCTGACCACGGCTGGAGATTTCTGGACATTTTGCACCCTTTTGGCCTCTCTTCCAGGAGCAGAGGGAGCCAGAGGAGAGCCTGCGATTGGTTCTGTGCTCTGTGGAGAGGCAGCAGCATGAGGGACAGGCAGTTACCTGTCATTTCTAACCTTATCTCTATTCAGCTCTACAACCAGCTCTACTAAGGAGAAATCATAGCCTTGGATAGCAATGGGATTCCAAGCGCCTCCAACTAAAGTAAAATGGCCTAATTCAACACTACTGCATATTGCTCTGAATTAGATATTGCACCCTGCCTACTCTCAGCAAGCAACCTTCTCTCTGCAAAGCTGGGCTTTGTTTTACTTCTTCAACAGCTCTCAAATGCAAAAGCAGCTATTACACAGCCATGCCTTCGCTATTGCTGCTGCACACATGGAAACCTAAAACTGCATCGCAATCTCTCCCAGGGCTGGAAAAGGGCAGGAAAGGTTGAGCAAAAGCACCTTGGCTTGCTGGAGAAAGAGAAAATAAACAGGGCTTCTCCTCCTAGCAAACTACAAACCAAGAGACCAAAAGACAAAAGTGTCACCTGCTGCAGTGCCTAAAGCCCTTGCGTGCACGGAGGGGATGCTTGGCAGGGGATGCAAGGGCACTTGTGGCGAGCACTGTCATGTAGGCGTTTAGGGAAGTCTGCTTGAAGGTGCCTCAGGAGCCTCCCTTTCCCCAGCCTAAAGCTGCCTCAGCACCTCCTCATGGCACTTGGGCTCCACACCCTTCCCCAGCTCCCTTGCCCTTCTCTGCACACGCTACAGCCCCTCAAGGTCTTTCTTCTTCACAGGGGCCCACAACTGGACCCAGCACTCGAGCTGCGCCCTCACCCGTGCCCAGCACAGGGGGACGGTCACTGCCCTGCTCCTGCTGCCCCACTATTGCTGACACAGGCCAGCATGCCCTTGGCCTTCCTGGCCACCTGGGCACACGCTGGCTCACGTTCAGCTACTGTGGACCCGCACCCCTGGCTCCTTTTCTCCCACGCAGCTCCCCAGGCACAAAGTTGCACAGTTGACTTCAAATACAGCAGCCAGAACTTCAAGATCTCCTTCCTCTTCTTAACCCTACGAGACAGCACTCAAGGACCTGCACCTTTGCCCCCACTCTAGGCTCCAATGCAGTTTTCAAGTGCAGTTTGAAAAACAGACTCCACAACAGAAAGTAGCTGCAGAAGCATGGCAGCCTCTGGCTTCTGCCACGGAAGAAGGGTTCCCAACTGCGCACTTTGTTTCTTTTGCCACACGGGACAAGAGTGGCCCCACACAGGTGCCTGGACAACACAACCATCTCTTTGCAGCTTATCAAAAGCAAAACCACAGGCGCACTCAGAGCCCCTGTCAGCTCTGCTCCTGACTGCTCTGCCTGAAGAGGCAAAAGAACAACCTGGCAACAAAGGCACCAAAGCCCCTGACTTCATCAAGCAGCAGCTCCCCGTCCCCAGTGTGTCTCTGAACTACTCCCAGGTAGGCCCACCCAAGAAGCTCCTGTGGACAAACCACCCCAAACAACTCGTGTGCTCACATCAACACCTTTTGTGCCAGCAGCTACTTGGCCAGCCTGCGCAGTGGGACACGTCTCTCCAGGCCACCGTGTCCCCTACGTGTGTGGCAAGGCTGAGAGCGGTGTCCTTTCAGCGCTCCCTCCTCTGGGGACAGGGGAGCCTTCACGATTCACGTTTGCCCCTCTTGGAATCCCAGCAAGCTGGGGCCTAAACATGACAGCTCAAAGGCCGTGTTCCAGCTCTCACTGGCTGGCGGGAATCGCTAGGTCCTGGCAGGACTCCAGCACTCAGCATCCTCGGCCACCACCAGCAAGTGCTGGCCGCTCAGAAACTTGCAGCTCTCATTTCCTCTAAAGGCAGCCCCAACCACAACTGGCACTTACTGGCTCAGGACGTGCAGGTTTGCGTCTGACCACGGCTGGAGATTTCTGGACATTTTGCACCCTTTTGGCCTCTCTTCCAGGAGCGGAGGGAGCCAGAGGAGAGCCTGCGGTTGCTTCTGTGCTCTGTGGAGAGGCAGCAGCGTGAGGGACAGGCAGTTACCTGTCATTTCTAACCTTATCTCTATTCAGCTCTACAACCAGCTCTACTAAGGAGAAATCATAGCCTTGGATAGCAATGGGATTCCAAGCGCCTCCAACTAAAGTAAAATGGCCTAATTCAACACTACTGCATATTGCTCTGAATCAGATATTGCACCCTGCCTACTCTCAGCAAGCAACCTTCTCTCTGCAAAGCTGGGCTTTTAGTTCTTCAACAGCTCTCAAATGCAAAAGCAGCTATTACACAGCCATGCCTTTGCTATTGCTGCTGCACACATGGAAACCTAAAACTGCATCGCAATCTCTCCCAGGGCTGGAAAAGGGCAGGAAAGGTTGAGCAAAAGCACCTTGGCTTGCTGGAGAAAGAGAAAATAAACAGGGCTTCTCCTCCTAGCAAACTACAAACCAACAGACCAAAAGACAAAAGTGTCACCTGCTGCAGTGCCTAAAGCCCTTGCGTGCACGGAGGGGATGCTTGGCAGGGGATGCAAGGGCACTTGTGGCGAGCACTGTCATGTAGGCATTTAGGGAAGTCTGCTTGAAGGTCCCTCAGGAGCCTCCCTTTCTCCAGCCTAAAGCTGCCTCAGCACCCCCTCATGGCACTTGGGCTCCACACCCTTCCCCAGCTCCCTTGCCCTTCTCTGCACACGCTGCAGCCCCTCAAGGTCTTTCTTCTTCACAGGGGCCCACAACTGGACCCAGCACTCGAGCTGCGCCCTCACCCGTGCTCAGCACAGGGGGACGGTCACTGCCCTGCTCCTGCTGCCCCACTATTGCTGACACAGGCCAGCATGCCCTTGGCCTTCCTGGCCACCTGGGCACACGCTGGCTCACGTTCAGCTACTGTGGACCCGCACCCCTGGCTCCTTTTCTCCCACGCAGTTCCCCAGGCACAAGGTTGCACAGTTGACTTCAAATACAGCAGCCAGAACTTCAAGATCTCCTTCCTCTTCTTAACCCTACGAGACAGCACTCAAGGACCTGCACCTTTGCCCCCACTCTAGGCTCCAATGCAGTTTTCAAGTGCAGTTTGAAAAACAGACTCCACAACAGAAAGTAGCTGCAGAAGCATGGCAGCCTCTGGCTTCTGCCACGGAAGAAGGGTTCCCAACTGCGCACTTTGTTTCTTTTGCCACACGGGACAAGAGTGGCCCCACACAGGTGCCTGGACAACACAACCATCTCTTTGCAGCTTATCAAAAGCAAAACCACAGGCGCACTCAGAGCCCCTGTCAGCTCTGCTCCTGACTGCTCTGCCTGAAGAGGCAAAAGAACAACCTGGCAACAAAGGCACCAAAGCCCCTGACTTCATCAAGCAGCAGCTCCCCGTCCCCAGTGTGTCTCTGAACTACTCCCAGGTAGGCCCACCCAAGAAGCTCCTGTGGACAAACCACCCCAAACAACTCGTGTGCTCACATCAACACCTTTTGTGCCAGCAGCTACTTGGCCAGCCTGCGCAGTGGGACACGTCTCTCCAGGCCACCGTGTCCCCTACGTGTGTGGCAAGGCTGAGAGCGGTGTCCTTTCAGCGCTCCCTCCTCTGGGGACAGGGGAGCCTTCACGATTCACGTTTGCCCCTCTTGGAATCCCAGCAAGCTGGGGCCTAAACATGACAGCTCAAAGGCCGTGTTCCAGCTCTCACTGGCTGGCGGGAATCGCTAGGTCCTGGCAGGACTCCAGCACTCAGCATCCTCGGCCACCACCAGCAAGTGCTGGCCGCTCAGAAACTTGCAGCTCTCATTTCCTCTAAAGACAGCCCCAACCACAACTGGCACTTACTGGCTCAGGACGTGCAGGTTTGCATCTGACCACGGCTGGAGATTTCTGGACATTTTGCACCCTTTTGGCCTCTCTTCCAGGAGCAGAGGGAGCCAGAGGAGAGCCTGCGATTGGTTCTGTGCTCTGTGGAGAGGCAGCAGCATGAGGGACAGGCAGTTACCTGTCATTTCTAACCTTATCTCTATTCAGCTCTACAACCAGCTCTACTAAGGAGAAATCATAGCCTTGGATAGCAATGGGATTCCAAGCGCCTCCAACTAAAGTAAAATGGCCTAATTCAACACTACTGCATATTGCTCTGAATCAGATATTGCACCCTGCCTACTCTCAGCAAGCAACCTTCTCTCTGCAAAGCTGGGCTTTTAGTTCTTCAACAGCTCTCAAATGCAAAAGCAGCTATTACACAGCCATGCCTTTGCTATTGCTGCTGCACACATGGAAACCTAAAACTGCATCGCAATCTCTCCCAGGGCTGGAAAAGGGCAGGAAAGGTTGAGCAAAAGCACCTTGGCTTGCTGGAGAAAGAGAAAATAAACAGGGCTTCTCCTCCTAGCAAACTACAAACCAAGAGACCAAAAGACAAAAGTGTCACCTGCTGCAGTGCCTAAAGCCCTTGCGTGCACGGAGGGGATGCTTGGCAGGGGATGCAAGGGCACTTGTGGCGAGCACTGTCATGTAGGCATTTAGGGAAGTCTGCTTGAAGGTCCCTCAGGAGCCTCCCTTTCTCCAGCCTAAAGCTGCCTCAGCACCCCCTCATGGCACTTGGGCTCCACACCCTTCCCCAGCTCCCTTGCCCTTCTCTGCACACGCTGCAGCCCCTCAAGGTCTTTCTTCTTCACAGGGGCCCACAACTGGACCCAGCACTCGAGCTGCGCCCTCACCCGTGCCCAGCACAGGGGGACGGTCACTGCCCTGCTCCTGCTGCCCCACTATTGCTGACACAGGCCAGCATGCCCTTGGCCTTCCTGGCCACCTGGGCACACGCTGGCTCACGTTCAGCTACTGTGGACCCGCACCCCTGGCTCCTTTTCTCCCACGCAGCTCCCCAGGCACAAGGTTGCACAGTTGACTTCAAATACAGCAGCCAGAACTTCAAGATCTCCTTCCTCTTCTTAACCCTACGAGACAGCACTCAAGGACCTGCACCTTTGCCCCCACTCTAGGCTCCAATGCAGTTTTCAAGTGCAGTTTGAGAAACAGACTCCACAACAGAAAGTAGCTGCAGAAGCATGGCAGCCTCTGGCTTCTGCCACGGAAGAAGGGTTCCCAACTGCGCACTTTGTTTCTTTTGCCACACGGGACAAGAGTGGCCCCACACAGGTGCCTGGACAACACAACCATCTCTTTGCAGCTTATCAAAAGCAAAACCACAGGCGCACTCAGAGCCCCTGTCAGCTCTGCTCCTGACTGCTCTGCCTGAAGAGGCAAAAGAACAACCTGGCAACAAAGGCACCAAAGCCCCTGACTTCATCAAGCAGCAGCTCCCCGTCCCCAGTGTGTCTCTGAACTACTCCCAGGTAGGCCCACCCAAGAAGCTCCTGTGGACAAACCACCCCAAACAACTCGTGTGCTCACATCAACACCTTTTGTGCCAGCAGCTACTTGGCCAGCCTGCGCAGTGGGACACGTCTCTCCAGGCCACCGTGTCCCCTACGTGTGTGGCAAGGCTGAGAGCGGTGTCCTTTCAGCGCTCCCTCCTCTGGGGACAGGGGAGCCTTCACGATTCACGTTTGCCCCTCTTGGAATCCCAGCAAGCTGGGGCCTAAACATGACAGCTCAAAGGCCGTGTTCCAGCTCTCACTGGCTGGCGGGAATCGCTAGGTCCTGGCAGGACTCCAGCACTCAGCATCCTCGGCCACCACCAGCAAGTGCTGGCCGCTCAGAAACTTGCAGCTCTCATTTCCTCTAAAGGCAGCCCCAACCACAACTGGCACTTACTGGCTCAGGACGTGCAGGTTTGCGTCTGACCACGGCTGGAGATTTCTGGACATTTTGCACCCTTTTGGCCTCTCTTCCAGGAGCGGAGGGAGCCAGAGGAGAGCCTGCGGTTGCTTCTGTGCTCTGTGGAGAGGCAGCAGCGTGAGGGACAGGCAGTTACCTGTCATTTCTAACCTTATCTCTATTCAGCTCTACAACCAGCTCTACTAAGGAGAAATCATAGCCTTGGATAGCAATGGGATTCCAAGCGCCTCCAACTAAAGTAAAATGGCCTAATTCAACACTACTGCATATTGCTCTGAATCAGATATTGCACCCTGCCTACTCTCAGCAAGCAACCTTCTCTCTGCAAAGCTGGGCTTTTAGTTCTTCAACAGCTCTCAAATGCAAAAGCAGCTATTACACAGCCATGCCTTTGCTATTGCTGCTGCACACATGGAAACCTAAAACTGCATCGCAATCTCTCCCAGGGCTGGAAAAGGGCAGGAAAGGTTGAGCAAAAGCACCTTGGCTTGCTGGAGAAAGAGAAAATAAACAGGGCTTCTCCTCCTAGCAAACTACAAACCAACAGACCAAAAGACAAAAGTGTCACCTGCTGCAGTGCCTAAAGCCCTTGCGTGCACGGAGGGGATGCTTGGCAGGGGATGCAAGGGCACTTGTGGCGAGCACTGTCATGTAGGCGTTTAGGGAAGTCTGCTTGAAGGTCCCTCAGGAGCCTCCCTTTCTCCAGCCTAAAGCTGCCTCAGCACCTCCTCATGGCACTTGGGCTCCACACCCTTCCCCAGCTCCCTTGCCCTTCTCTGCACACGCTGCAGCCCCTCAAGGTCTTTCTTCTTCACAGGGGCCCACAACTGGACCCAGCACTCGAGCTGCGCCCTCACCCGTGCCCAGCACAGGGGGACGGTCACTGCCCTGCTCCTGCTGCCCCACTATTGCTGACACAGGCCAGCATGCCCTTGGCCTTCCTGGCCACCTGGGCACATGCTGGCTCACGTTCAGCTACTGTGGACCCGCACCCCTGGCTCCTTTTCTCCCACGCAGTTCCCCAGGCACAAGGTTGCACAGTTGACTTCAAATACAGCAGCCAGAACTTCAAGATCTCCTTCCTCTTCTTAACCCTACGAGACAGCACTCAAGGACCTGCACCTTTGCCCCCACTCTAGGCTCCAATGCAGTTTTCAAGTGCAGTTTGAAAAACAGACTCCACAACAGAAAGTAGCTGCAGAAGCATGGCAGCCTCTGGCTTCTGCCACGGAAGAAGGGTTCCCAACTGCGCACTTTGTTTCTTTTGCCACACGGGACAAGAGTGGCCCCACACAGGTGCCTGGACAACACAACCATCTCTTTGCAGCTTATCAAAAGCAAAACCACAGGCGCACTCAGAGCCCCTGTCAGCTCTGCTCCTGACTGCTCTGCCTGAAGAGGCGAAAGAACAACCTGGCAACAAAGGCACCAAAGCCCCTGACTTCATCAAGCAGCAGCTCCCCGTCCCCAGTGTGTCTCTGAACTACTCCCAGGTAGGCCCACCCAAGAAGCTCCTGTGGACAAACCACCCCAAACAACTCGTGTGCTCACATCAACACCTTTTGTGCCAGCAGCTACTTGGCCAGCCTGCGCAGTGGGACACGTCTCTCCAGGCCACCGTGTCCCCTACGTGTGTGGCAAGGCTGAGAGCGGTGTCCTTTCAGCGCTCCCTCCTCTGGGGACAGGGGAGCCTTCACGATTCACGTTTGCCCCTCTTGGAATCCCAGCAAGCTGGGGCCTAAACATGACAGCTCAAAGGCCGTGTTCCAGCTCTCACTGGCTGGCGGGAATCGCTAGGTCCTGGCAGGACTCCAGCACTCAGCATCCTCGGCCACCACCAGCAAGTGCTGGCCGCTCAGAAACTTGCAGCTCTCATTTCCTCTAAAGACAGCCCCAACCACAACTGGCACTTACTGGCTCAGGACGTGCAGGTTTGCGTCTGACCACGGCTGGAGATTTCTGGACATTTTGCACCCTTTTGGCCTCTCTTCCAGGAGCAGAGGGAGCCAGAGGAGAGCCTGCGATTGGTTCTGTGCTCTGTGGAGAGGCAGCAGCATGAGGGACAGGCAGTTACCTGTCATTTCTAACCTTATCTCTATTCAGCTCTACAACCAGCTCTACTAAGGAGAAATCATAGCCTTGGATAGCAATGGGATTCCAAGCGCCTCCAACTAAAGTAAAATGGCCTAATTCAACACTACTGCATATTGCTCTGAATTAGATATTGCACCCTGCCTACTCTCAGCAAGCAACCTTCTCTCTGCAAAGCTGGGCTTTGTTTTACTTCTTCAACAGCTCTCAAATGCAAAAGCAGCTATTACACAGCCATGCCTTCGCTATTGCTGCTGCACACATGGAAACCTAAAACTGCATCGCAATCTCTCCCAGGGCTGGAAAAGGGCAGGAAAGGTTGAGCAAAAGCACCTTGGCTTGCTGGAGAAAGAGAAAATAAACAGGGCTTCTCCTCCTAGCAAACTACAAACCAAGAGACCAAAAGACAAAAGTGTCACCTGCTGCAGTGCCTAAAGCCCTTGCGTGCACGGAGGGGATGCTTGGCAGGGGATGCAAGGGCACTTGTGGCGAGCACTGTCATGTAGGCATTTAGGGAAGTCTGCTTGAAGGTCCCTCAGGAGCCTCCCTTTCTCCAGCCTAAAGCTGCCTCAGCACCTCCTCATGGCACTTGGGCTCCACACCCTTCCCCAGCTCCCTTGCCCTTCTCTGCACACGCTGCAGCCCCTCAAGGTCTTTCGTCTTCACAGGGGCCCACAACTGGACCCAGCACTCGAGCTGCGCCCTCACCCGTGCTCAGCACAGGGGGACGGTCACTGCCCTGCTCCTGCTGCCCCACTATTGCTGACACAGGCCAGCATGCCCTTGGCCTTCCTGGCCACCTGGGCACACGCTGGCTCACGTTCAGCTACTGTGGACCCGCACCCCTGGCTCCTTTTCTCCCACGCAGTTCCCAAGGCACAAGGTTGCACAGTTGACTTCAAATACAGCAGCCAGAACTTCAAGATCTCCTTCCTCTTCCTAACCCTACGAGACAGCACTCAAGGACCTGCACCTTTGCCCCCACTCTAGGCTCCAATGCAGTTTTCAAGTGCAGTTTGAAAAACAGACTCCACAACAGAAAGTAGCTGCAGAAACGTGGCAGCCTCTGGCTTCTGCCACGGAAGAAGGGTTCCCAACTGCGCACTTTGTTTCTTTTGCCACACGGGACAAGAGTGGCCCCACACAGGTCCCTGGACAACACAACCATCTCTTTGCAGCTTATCAAAAGCAAAACCACAGGCGCACTCAGAGCCCCTGTCAGCTCTGCTCCTGACTGCTCTGCCTGAAGAGGCGAAAGAACAACCTGGCAACAAAGGCACCAAAGCCCCTGACTTCATCAAGCAGCAGCTCCCCGTCCCCAGTGTGTCTCTGAACTACTCCCAGGTAGGCCCACCCAAGAAGCTCCTGTGGACAAACCACCCCAAACAACTCGTGTGCTCACATCAACACCTTTTGTGCCAGCAGCTACTTGGCCAGCCTGCGCAGTGGGACACGTCTCTCCAGGCCACCGTGTCCCCTACGTGTGTGGCAAGGCTGAGAGCGGTGTCCTTTCAGCGCTCCCTCCTCTGGGGACAGGGGAGCCTTCACGATTCACGTTTGCCCCTCTTGGAATCCCAGCAAGCTGGGGCCTAAACATGACAGCTCAAAGGCCGTGTTCCAGCTCTCACTGGCTGGCGGGAATCGCTAGGTCCTGGCAGGACTCCAGCACTCAGCATCCTCGGCCACCACCAGCAAGTGCTGGCCGCTCAGAAACTTGCAGCTCTCATTTCCTCTAAAGGCAGCCCCAACCACAACTGGCACTTACTGGCTCAGGACGTGCAGGTTTGCGTCTGACCACGGCTGGAGATTTCTGGACATTTTGCACCCTTTTGGCCTCTCTTCCAGGAGCAGAGGGAGCCAGAGGAGAGCCTGCGATTGGTTCTGTGCTCTGTGGAGAGGCAGCAGCATGAGGGACAGGCAGTTACCTGTCATTTCTAACCTTATCTCTATTCAGCTCTACAACCAGCTCTACTAAGGAGAAATCATAGCCTTGGATAGCAATGGGATTCCAAGCGCCTCCAACTAAAGTAAAATGGCCTAATTCAACACTACTGCATATTGCTCTGAATTAGATATTGCACCCTGCCTACTCTCAGCAAGCAACCTTCTCTCTGCAAAGCTGGGCTTTGTTTTACTTCTTCAACAGCTCTCAAATGCAAAAGCAGCTATTACACAGCCATGCCTTCGCTATTGCTGCTGCACACATGGAAACCTAAAACTGCATCGCAATCTCTCCCAGGGCTGGAAAAGGGCAGGAAAGGTTGAGCAAAAGCACCTTGGCTTGCTGGAGAAAGAGAAAATAAACAGGGCTTCTCCTCCTAGCAAACTACAAACCAAGAGACCAAAAGACAAAAGTGTCACCTGCTGCAGTGCCTAAAGCCCTTGCGTGCACGGAGGGGATGCTTGGCAGGGGATGCAAGGGCACTTGTGGCGAGCACTGTCATGTAGGCGTTTAGGGAAGTCTGCTTGAAGGTGCCTCAGGAGCCTCCCTTTCCCCAGCCTAAAGCTGCCTCAGCACCTCCTCATGGCACTTGGGCTCCACACCCTTCCCCAGCTCCCTTGCCCTTCTCTGCACACGCTACAGCCCCTCAAGGTCTTTCTTCTTCACAGGGGCCCACAACTGGACCCAGCACTCGAGCTGCGCCCTCACCCGTGCCCAGCACAGGGGGACGGTCACTGCCCTGCTCCTGCTGCCCCACTATTGCTGACACAGGCCAGCATGCCCTTGGCCTTCCTGGCCACCTGGGCACACGCTGGCTCACGTTCAGCTACTGTGGACCCGCACCCCTGGCTCCTTTTCTCCCACGCAGCTCCCCAGGCACAAAGTTGCACAGTTGACTTCAAATACAGCAGCCAGAACTTCAAGATCTCCTTCCTCTTCTTAACCCTACGAGACAGCACTCAAGGACCTGCACCTTTGCCCCCACTCTAGGCTCCAATGCAGTTTTCAAGTGCAGTTTGAAAAACAGACTCCACAACAGAAAGTAGCTGCAGAAGCATGGCAGCCTCTGGCTTCTGCCACGGAAGAAGGGTTCCCAACTGCGCACTTTGTTTCTTTTGCCACACGGGACAAGAGTGGCCCCACACAGGTGCCTGGACAACACAACCATCTCTTTGCAGCTTATCAAAAGCAAAACCACAGGCGCACTCAGAGCCCCTGTCAGCTCTGCTCCTGACTGCTCTGCCTGAAGAGGCAAAAGAACAACCTGGCAACAAAGGCACCAAAGCCCCTGACTTCATCAAGCAGCAGCTCCCCGTCCCCAGTGTGTCTCTGAACTACTCCCAGGTAGGCCCACCCAAGAAGCTCCTGTGGACAAACCACCCCAAACAACTCGTGTGCTCACATCAACACCTTTTGTGCCAGCAGCTACTTGGCCAGCCTGCGCAGTGGGACACGTCTCTCCAGGCCACCGTGTCCCCTACGTGTGTGGCAAGGCTGAGAGCGGTGTCCTTTCAGCGCTCCCTCCTCTGGGGACAGGGGAGCCTTCATGATTCACGTTTGCCCCTCTTGGAATCCCAGCAAGCTGGGGCCTAAACATGACAGCTCAAAGGCCGTGTTCCAGCTCTCACTGGCTGGCGGGAATCGCTAGGTCCTGGCAGGACTCCAGCACTCAGCATCCTCGGCCACCACCAGCAAGTGCTGGCCGCTCAGAAACTTGCAGCTCTCATTTCCTCTAAAGGCAGCCCCAACCACAACTGGCACTTACTGGCTCAGGACGTGCAGGTTTGCGTCTGACCACGGCTGGAGATTTCTGGACATTTTGCACCCTTTTGGCCTCTCTTCCAGGAGCGGAGGGAGCCAGAGGAGAGCCTGCGGTTGCTTCTGTGCTCTGTGGAGAGGCAGCAGCGTGAGGGACAGGCAGTTACCTGTCATTTCTAACCTTATCTCTATTCAGCTCTACAACCAGCTCTACTAAGGAGAAATCATAGCCTTGGATAGCAATGGGATTCCAAGCGCCTCCAACTAAAGTAAAATGGCCTAATTCAACACTACTGCATATTGCTCTGAATCAGATATTGCACCCTGCCTACTCTCAGCAAGCAACCTTCTCTCTGCAAAGCTGGGCTTTGTTTTACTTCTTCAACAGCTCTCAAATGCAAAAGCAGCTATTACACAGCCATGCCTTTGCTATTGCTGCTGCACACATGGAAACCTAAAACTGCATCGCAATCTCTCCCAGGGCTGGAAAAGGGCAGGAAAGGTTGAGCAAAAGCACCTTGGCTTGCTGGAGAAAGAGAAAATAAACAGGGCTTCTCCTCCTAGCAAACTACAAACCAACAGACCAAAAGACAAAAGTGTCACCTGCTGCAGTGCCTAAAGCCCTTGCGTGCACGGAGGGGATGCTTGGCAGGGGATGCAAGGGCACTTGTGGCGAGCACTGTCATGTAGGCGTTTAGGGAAGTCTGCTTGAAGGTCCCTCAGGAGCCTCCCTTTCTCCAGCCTAAAGCTGCCTCAGCACCCCCTCATGGCACTTGGGCTCCACACCCTTCCCCAGCTCCCTTGCCCTTCTCTGCACACGCTGCAGCCCCTCAAGGTCTTTCTTCTTCACAGGGGCCCACAACTGGACCCAGCACTCGAGCTGCGCCCTCACCCGTGCCCAGCACAGGGGGACGGTCACTGCCCTGCTCCTGCTGCCCCACTATTGCTGACACAGGCCAGCATGCCCTTGGCCTTCCTGGCCACCTGGGCACACGCTGGCTCACGTTCAGCTACTGTGGACCCGCACCCCTGGCTCCTTTTCTCCCACGCAGTTCCCCAGGCACAAGGTTGCACAGTTGACTTCAAATACAGCAGCCAGAACTTCAAGATCTCCTTCCTCTTCTTAACCCTACGAGACAGCACTCAAGGACCTGCACCTTTGCCCCCACTCTAGGCTCCAATGCAGTTTTCAAGTGCAGTTTGAAAAACAGACTCCACAACAGAAAGTAGCTGCAGAAGCATGGCAGCCTCTGGCTTCTGCCACGGAAGAAGGGTTCCCAACTGCGCACTTTGTTTCTTTTGCCACACGGGACAAGAGTGGCCCCACACAGGTGCCTGGACAACACAACCATCTCTTTGCAGCTTATCAAAAGCAAAACCACAGGCGCACTCAGAGCCCCTGTCAGCTCTGCTCCTGACTGCTCTGCCTGAAGAGGCAAAAGAACAACCTGGCAACAAAGGCACCAAAGCCCCTGACTTCATCAAGCAGCAGCTCCCCGTCCCCAGTGTGTCTCTGAACTACTCCCAGGTAGGCCCACCCAAGAAGCTCCTGTGGACAAACCACCCCAAACAACTCGTGTGCTCACATCAACACCTTTTGTGCCAGCAGCTACTTGGCCAGCCTGCGCAGTGGGACACGTCTCTCCAGGCCACCGTGTCCCCTACGTGTGTGGCAAGGCTGAGAGCGGTGTCCTTTCAGCGCTCCCTCCTCTGGGGACAGGGGAGCCTTCACGATTCACGTTTGCCCCTCTTGGAATCCCAGCAAGCTGGGGCCTAAACATGACAGCTCAAAGGCCGTGTTCCAGCTCTCACTGGCTGGCGGGAATCGCTAGGTCCTGGCAGGACTCCAGCACTCAGCATCCTCGGCCACCACCAGCAAGTGCTGGCCGCTCAGAAACTTGCAGCTCTCATTTCCTCTAAAGGCAGCCCCAACCACAACTGGCACTTACTGGCTCAGGACGTTCAGGTTTGCGTCTGACCACGGCTGGAGATTTCTGGACATTTTGCACCCTTTTGGCCTCTCTTCCAGGAGCAGAGGGAGCCAGAGGAGAGCCTGCGGTTGCTTCTGTGCTCTGTGGAGAGGCAGCAGCGTGAGGGACAGGCAGTTACCTGTCATTTCTAACCCTGTCTCTATTCAGCTCTACAACCAGCTCTACTAAGGAGAAATCATAGCCTTGGATAGCAATGGGATTCCAAGCGCCTCCAACTAAAGTAAAATGGCCTAATTCAACACTACTGCATATTGCTCTGAATCAGATATTGCACCCTGCCTACTCTCAGCAAGCAACCTTCTCTCTGCAAAGCTGGGCTTTGTTTTACTTCTTCAACAGCTCTCAAATGCAAAAGCAGCTATTACACAGCCATGCCTTTGCTATTGCTGCTGCACACATGGAAACCTAAAACTGCATCGCAATCTCTCCCAGGGCTGGAAAAGGGCAGGAAAGGTTGAGCAAAAGCACCTTGGCTTGCTGGAGAAAGAGAAAATAAACAGGGCTTCTCCTCCTAGCAAACTACAAACCAACAGACCAAAAGACAAAAGTGTCACCTGCTGCAGTGCCTAAAGCCCTTGCGTGCACGGAGGGGATGCTTGGCAGGGGATGCAAGGGCACTTGTGGCGAGCACTGTCATGTAGGCATTTAGGGAAGTCTGCTTGAAGGTCCCTCAGGAGCCTCCCTTTCCCCAGCCTAAAGCTGCCTCAGCACCTCCTCATGGCACTTGGGCTCCACACCCTTCCCCAGCTCCCTTGCCCTTCTCTGCACACGCTGCAGCCCCTCAAGGTCTTTCTTCTTCACAGGGGCCCACAACTGGACCCAGCACTCGAGCTGCGCCCTCACCCGTGCTCAGCACAGGGGGACGGTCACTGCCCTGCTCCTGCTGCCCCACTATTGCTGACACAGGCCAGCATGCCCTTGGCCTTCCTGGCCACCTGGGCACACGCTGGCTCACGTTCAGCTACTGTGGACCCGCACCCCTGGCTCCTTTTCTCCCACGCAGCTCCCCAGGCACAAAGTTGCACAGTTGACTTCAAATACAGCAGCCAGAACTTCAAGATCTCCTTCCTCTTCTTAACCCTACGAGACAGCACTCAAGGACCTGCACCTTTGCCCCCACTCTAGGCTCCAATGCAGTTTTCAAGTGCAGTTTGAAAAACAGACTCCACAACAGAAAGTAGCTGCAGAAGCATGGCAGCCTCTGGCTTCTGCCACGGAAGAAGGGTTCCCAACTGCGCACTTTGTTTCTTTTGCCACACGGGACAAGAGTGGCCCCACACAGGTGCCTGGACAACACAACCATCTCTTTGCAGCTTATCAAAAGCAAAACCACAGGCGCACTCAGAGCCCCTGTCAGCTCTGCTCCTGACTGCTCTGCCTGAAGAGGCAAAAGAACAACCTGGCAACAAAGGCACCAAAGCCCCTGACTTCATCAAGCAGCAGCTCCCCGTCCCCAGTGTGTCTCTGAACTACTCCCAGGTAGGCCCACCCAAGAAGCTCCTGTGGACAAACCACCCCAAACAACTCGTGTGCTCACATCAACACCTTTTGTGCCAGCAGCTACTTGGCCAGCCTGCGCAGTGGGACACGTCTCTCCAGGCCACCGTGTCCCCTACGTGTGTGGCAAGGCTGAGAGCGGTGTCCTTTGAGCGCTCCCTCCTCTGGGGACAGGGGAGCCTTCACGATTCACGTTTGCCCCTCTTGGAATCCCAGCAAGCTGGGGCCTAAACATGACAGCTCAAAGGCCGTGTTCCAGCTCTCACTGGCTGGCGGGAATCGCTAGGTCCTGGCAGGACTCCAGCACTCAGCATCCTCGGCCACCACCAGCAAGTGCTGGCCGCTCAGAAACTTGCAGCTCTCATTTCCTCTAAAGACAGCCCCAACCACAACTGGCACTTACTGGCTCAGGACGTGCAGGTTTGCGTCTGACCACGGCTGGAGATTTCTGGACATTTTGCACCCTTTTGGCCTCTCTTCCAGGAGCAGAGGGAGCCAGAGGAGAGCCTGCGATTGGTTCTGTGCTCTGTGGAGAGGCAGCAGCATGAGGGACAGGCAGTTACCTGTCATTTCTAACCTTATCTCTATTCAGCTCTACAACCAGCTCTACTAAGGAGAAATCATAGCCTTGGATAGCAATGGGATTCCAAGCGCCTCCAACTAAAGTAAAATGGCCTAATTCAACACTACTGCATACTGCTCTGAATTAGATATTGCACCCTGCCTACTCTCAGCAAGCAACCTTCTCTCTGCAAAGCTGGGCTTTGTTTTACTTCTTCAACAGCTCTCAAATGCAAAAGCAGCTATTACACAGCCATGCCTTCGCTATTGCTGCTGCACACATGGAAACCTAAAACTGCATCGCAATCTCTCCCAGGGCTGGAAAAGGGCAGGAAAGGTTGAGCAAAAGCACCTTGGCTTGCTGGAGAAAGAGAAAATAAACAGGGCTTCTCCTCCTAGCAAACTACAAACCAACAGACCAAAAGACAAAAGTGTCACCTGCTGCAGTGCCTAAAGCCCTTGCGTGCACGGAGGGGATGCTTGGCAGGGGATGCAAGGGCACTTGTGGCGAGCACTGTCATGTAGGCGTTTAGGGAAGTCTGCTTGAAGGTGCCTCAGGAGCCTCCCTTTCCCCAGCCTAAAGCTGCCTCAGCACCTCCTCATGGCACTTGGGCTCCACACCCTTCCCCAGCTCCCTTGCCCTTCTCTGCACACGCTACAGCCCCTCAAGGTCTTTCTTCTTCACAGGGGCCCACAACTGGACCCAGCACTCGAGCTGCGCCCTCACCCGTGCCCAGCACAGGGGGACGGTCACTGCCCTGCTCCTGCTGCCCCACTATTGCTGACACAGGCCAGCATGCCCTTGGCCTTCCTGGCCACCTGGGCACACGCTGGCTCACGTTCAGCTACTGTGGACCCGCACCCCTGGCTCCTTTTCTCCCACGCAGCTCCCCAGGCACAAAGTTGCACAGTTGACTTCAAATACAGCAGCCAGAACTTCAAGATCTCCTTCCTCTTCTTAACCCTACGAGACAGCACTCAAGGACCTGCACCTTTGCCCCCACTCTAGGCTCCAATGCAGTTTTCAAGTGCAGTTTGAAAAACAGACTCCACAACAGAAAGTAGCTGCAGAAGCATGGCAGCCTCTGGCTTCTGCCACGGAAGAAGGGTTCCCAACTGCGCACTTTGTTTCTTTTGCCACACGGGACAAGAGTGGCCCCACACAGGTCCCTGGACAACACAACCATCTCTTTGCAGCTTATCAAAAGCAAAACCACAGGCGCACTCAGAGCCCCTGTCAGCTCTGCTCCTGACTGCTCTGCCTGAAGAGGCAAAAGAACAACCTGGCAACAAAGGCACCAAAGCCCCTGACTTCATCAAGCAGCAGCTCCCCGTCCCCAGTGTGTCTCTGAACTACTCCCAGGTAGGCCCACCCAAGAAGCTCCTGTGGACAAACCACCCCAAATAACTCGTGTGCTCACATCAACACCTTTTGTGCCAGCAGCTACTTGGCCAGCCTGCGCAGTGGGACACGTCTCTCCAGGCCACCGTGTCCCCTACGTGTGTGGCAAGGCTGAGAGCGGTGTCCTTTCAGCGCTCCCTCCTCTGGGGACAGGGGAGCCTTCACGATTCACGTTTGCCCCTCTTGGAATCCCAGCAAGCTGGGGCCTAAACATGACAGCTCAAAGGCCGTGTTCCAGCTCTCACTGGCTGGCGGGAATCGCTAGGTCCTGGCAGGACTCCAGCACTCAGCATCCTCGGCCACCACCAGCAAGTGCTGGCCGCTCAGAAACTTGCAGCTCTCATTTCCTCTAAAGGCAGCCCCAACCACAACTGGCACTTACTGGCTCAGGACGTGCAGGTTTGCGTCTGACCACGGCTGGAGATTTCTGGACATTTTGCACCCTTTTGGCCTCTCTTCCAGGAGCGGAGGGAGCCAGAGGAGAGCCTGCGGTTGCTTCTGTGCTCTGTGGAGAGGCAGCAGCGTGAGGGACAGGCAGTTACCTGTCATTTCTAACCTTATCTCTATTCAGCTCTACAACCAGCTCTACTAAGGAGAAATCATAGCCTTGGATAGCAATGGGATTCCAAGCGCCTCCAACTAAAGTAAAATGGCCTAATTCAACACTACTGCATATTGCTCTGAATCAGATATTGCACCCTGCCTACTCTCAGCAAGCAACCTTCTCTCTGCAAAGCTGGGCTTTGTTTTACTTCTTCAACAGCTCTCAAATGCAAAAGCAGCTATTACACAGCCATGCCTTTGCTATTGCTGCTGCACACATGGAAACCTAAAACTGCATCGCAATCTCTCCCAGGGCTGGAAAAGGGCAGGAAAGGTTGAGCAAAAGCACCTTGGCTTGCTGGAGAAAGAGAAAATAAACAGGGCTTCTCCTCCTAGCAAACTACAAACCAAGAGACCAAAAGACAAAAGTGTCACCTGCTGCAGTGCCTAAAGCCCTTGCGTGCACGGAGGGGATGCTTGGCAGGGGATGCAAGGGCACTTGTGGCGAGCACTGTCATGTAGGCGTTTAGGGAAGTCTGCTTGAAGGTCCCTCAGGAGCCTCCCTTTCTCCAGCCTAAAGCTGCCTCAGCACCTCCTCATGGCACTTGGGCTCCACACCCTTCCCCAGCTCCCTTGCCCTTCTCTGCACACGCTGCAGCCCCTCAAGGTCTTTCTTCTTCACAGGGGCCCACAACTGGACCCAGCACTCGAGCTGCGCCCTCACCCGTGCCCAGCACAGGGGGACGGTCACTGCCCTGCTCCTGCTGCCCCACTATTGCTGACACAGGCCAGCATGCCCTTGGCCTTCCTGGCCACCTGGGCACACGCTGGCTCACGTTCAGCTACTGTGGACCCGCACCCCTGGCTCCTTTTCTCCCACGCAGTTCCCCAGGCACAAGGTTGCACAGTTGACTTCAAATACAGCAGCCAGAACTTCAAGATCTCCTTCCTCTTCTTAACCCTACGAGACAGCACTCAAGGACCTGCACCTTTGCCCCCACTCTAGGCTCCAATGCAGTTTTCAAGTGCAGTTTGAAAAACAGACTCCACAACAGAAAGTAGCTGCAGAAGCATGGCAGCCTCTGGCTTCTGCCACGGAAGAAGGGTTCCCAACTGCGCACTTTGTTTCTTTTGCCACACGGGACAAGAGTGGCCCCACACAGGTGCCTGGACAACACAACCATCTCTTTGCAGCTTATCAAAAGCAAAACCACAGGCGCACTCAGAGCCCCTGTCAGCTCTGCTCCTGACTGCTCTGCCTGAAGAGGCGAAAGAACAACCTGGCAACAAAGGCACCAAAGCCCCTGACTTCATCAAGCAGCAGCTCCCCGTCCCCAGTGTGTCTCTGAACTACTCCCAGGTAGGCCCACCCAAGAAGCTCCTGTGGACAAACCACCCCAAACAACTCGTGTGCTCACATCAACACCTTTTGTGCCAGCAGCTACTTGGCCAGCCTGCGCAGTGGGACACGTCTCTCCAGGCCACCGTGTCCCCTACGTGTGTGGCAAGGCTGAGAGCGGTGTCCTTTCAGCGCTCCCTCCTCTGGGGACAGGGGAGCCTTCACGATTCACGTTTGCCCCTCTTGGAATCCCAGCAAGCTGGGGCCTAAACATGACAGCTCAAAGGCCGTGTTCCAGCTCTCACTGGCTGGCGGGAATCGCTAGGTCCTGGCAGGACTCCAGCACTCAGCATCCTCGGCCACCACCAGCAAGTGCTGGCCGCTCAGAAACTTGCAGCTCTCATTTCCTCTAAAGACAGCCCCAACCACAACTGGCACTTACTGGCTCAGGACGTGCAGGTTTGCGTCTGACCACGGCTGGAGATTTCTGGACATTTTGCACCCTTTTGGCCTCTCCTCCAGGAGCAGAGGGAGCCAGAGGAGAGCCTGCGATTGCTTCTGTGCTCTGTGGAGAGGCAGCAGCATGAGGGACAGGCAGTTACCTGTCATTTCTAACCTTCTCTCTATTCAGCTCTACAACCAGCTCTACTAAGGAGAAATCATAGCCTTGGATAGCAATGGGATTCCAAGCGCCTCCAACTAAAGTAAAATGGCCTAATTCAACACTACTGCATATTGCTCTGAATTAGATATTGCACCCTGCCTACTCTCAGCAAGCAACCTTCTCTCTGCAAAGCTGGGCTTTGTTTTACTTCTTCAACAGCTCTCAAATGCAAAAGCAGCTATTACACAGCCATGCCTTCGCTATTGCTGCTGCACACATGGAAACCTAAAACTGCATCGCAATCTCTCCCAGGGCTGGAAAAGGGCAGGAAAGGTTGAGCAAAAGCACCTTGGCTTGCTGGAGAAAGAGAAAATAAACAGGGCTTCTCCTCCTAGCAAACTACAAACCAAGAGACCAAAAGACAAAAGTGTCACCTGCTGCAGTGCCTAAAGCCCTTGCGTGCATGGAGGGGATGCTTGGCAGGGGATGCAAGGGCACTTGTGGCGAGCACTGTCATGTAGGCATTTAGGGAAGTCTGCTTGAAGGTCCCTCAGGAGCCTCCCTTTCTCCAGCCTAAAGCTGCCTCAGCACCTCCTCATGGCACTTGGGCTCCACACCCTTCCCCAGCTCCCTTGCCCTTCTCTGCACACGCTGCAGCCCCTCAAGGTCTTTCTTCTTCACAGGGGCCCACAACTGGACCCAGCACTCGAGCTGCGCCCTCACCCGTGCTCAGCACAGGGGGACGGTCACTGCCCTGCTCCTGCTGCCCCACTATTGCTGACACAGGCCAGCATGCCCTTGGCCTTCCTGGCCACCTGGGCACACGCTGGCTCACGTTCAGCTACTGTGGACCCGCACCCCTGGCTCCTTTTCTCCCACGCAGTTCCCAAGGCACAAGGTTGCACAGTTGACTTCAAATACAGCAGCCAGAACTTCAAGATCTCCTTCCTCTTCCTAACCCTACGAGACAGCACTCAAGGACCTGCACCTTTGCCCCCACTCTAGGCTCCAATGCAGTTTTCAAGTGCAGTTTGAAAAACAGACTCCACAACAGAAAGTAGCTGCAGAAACGTGGCAGCCTCTGGCTTCTGCCACAAAACAAGGGTTCCCAACTGCGCACTTTGTTTCTTTTGCCACACGGGACAAGAGTGGCCCCACACAGGTCCCTGGACAACACAACCATCTCTTTGCAGCTTATCAAAAGCAAAACCACAGGCGCACTCAGAGCCCCTGTCAGCTCTGCTCCTGACTGCTCTGCCTGAAGAGGCGAAAGAACAACCTGGCAACAAAGGCACCAAAGCCCCTGACTTCATCAAGCAGCAGCTCCCCGTCCCCAGTGTGTCTCTGAACTACTCCCAGGTAGGCCCACCCAAGAAGCTCCTGTGGACAAACCACCCCAAACAACTCGTGTGCTCACATCAACACCTTTTGTGCCAGCAGCTACTTGGCCAGCCTGCGCAGTGGGACACGTCTCTCCAGGCCACCGTGTCCCCTACGTGTGTGGCAAGGCTGAGAGCGGTGTCCTTTCAGCGCTCCCTCCTCTGGGGACAGGGGAGCCTTCACGATTCACGTTTGCCCCTCTTGGAATCCCAGCAAGCTGGGGCCTAAACATGACAGCTCAAAGGCCGTGTTCCAGCTCTCACTGGCTGGCGGGAATCGCTAGGTCCTGGCAGGACTCCAGCACTCAGCATCCTCGGCCACCACCAGCAAGTGCTGGCCGCTCAGAAACTTGCAGCTCTCATTTCCTCTAAAGGCAGCCCCAACCACAACAGGCACTTACTGGCTCAGGACGTTCAGGTTTGCGTCTGACCACGGCTGGAGATTTCTGGACATTTTGCACCCTTTTGGCCTCTCTTCCAGGAGCAGAGGGAGCCAGAGGAGAGCCTGCGATTGGTTCTGTGCTCTGTGGAGAGGCAGCAGCATGAGGGACAGGCAGTTACCTGTCATTTCTAACCTTATCTCTATTCAGCTCTACAACCAGCTCTACTAAGGAGAAATCATAGCCTTGGATAGCAATGGGATTCCAAGCGCCTCCAACTAAAGTAAAATGGCCTAATTCAACACTACTGCATATTGCTCTGAATTAGATATTGCACCCTGCCTACTCTCAGCAAGCAACCTTCTCTCTGCAAAGCTGGGCTTTGTTTTACTTCTTCAACAGCTCTCAAATGCAAAAGCAGCTATTACACAGCCATGCCTTCGCTATTGCTGCTGCACACATGGAAACCTAAAACTGCATCGCAATCTCTCCCAGGGCTGGAAAAGGGCAGGAAAGGTTGAGCAAAAGCACCTTGGCTTGCTGGAGAAAGAGAAAATAAACAGGGCTTCTCCTCCTAGCAAACTACAAACCAAGAGACCAAAAGACAAAAGTGTCACCTGCTGCAGTGCCTAAAGCCCTTGCGTGCACGGAGGGGATGCTTGGCAGGGGATGCAAGGGCACTTGTGGCGAGCACTGTCATGTAGGCGTTTAGGGAAGTCTGCTTGAAGGTGCCTCAGGAGCCTCCCTTTCCCCAGCCTAAAGCTGCCTCAGCACCTCCTCATGGCACTTGGGCTCCACACCCTTCCCCAGCTCCCTTGCCCTTCTCTGCACACGCTACAGCCCCTCAAGGTCTTTCTTCTTCACAGGGGCCCACAACTGGACCCAGCACTCGAGCTGCGCCCTCACCCGTGCCCAGCACAGGGGGACGGTCACTGCCCTGCTCCTGCTGCCCCACTATTGCTGACACAGGCCAGCATGCCCTTGGCCTTCCTGGCCACCTGGGCACACGCTGGCTCACGTTCAGCTACTGTGGACCCGCACCCCTGGCTCCTTTTCTCCCACGCAGCTCCCCAGGCACAAAGTTGCACAGTTGACTTCAAATACAGCAGCCAGAACTTCAAGATCTCCTTCCTCTTCTTAACCCTACGAGACAGCACTCAAGGACCTGCACCTTTGCCCCCACTCTAGGCTCCAATGCAGTTTTCAAGTGCAGTTTGAAAAACAGACTCCACAACAGAAAGTAGCTGCAGAAGCATGGCAGCCTCTGGCTTCTGCCACGGAAGAAGGGTTCCCAACTGCGCACTTTGTTTCTTTTGCCACACGGGACAAGAGTGGCCCCACACAGGTGCCTGGACAACACAACCATCTCTTTGCAGCTTATCAAAAGCAAAACCACAGGCGCACTCAGAGCCCCTGTCAGCTCTGCTCCTGACTGCTCTGCCTGAAGAGGCAAAAGAACAACCTGGCAACAAAGGCACCAAAGCCCCTGACTTCATCAAGCAGCAGCTCCCCGTCCCCAGTGTGTCTCTGAACTACTCCCAGGTAGGCCCACCCAAGAAGCTCCTGTGGACAAACCACCCCAAACAACTCGTGTGCTCACATCAACACCTTTTGTGCCAGCAGCTACTTGGCCAGCCTGCGCAGTGGGACACGTCTCTCCAGGCCACCGTGTCCCCTACGTGTGTGGCAAGGCTGAGAGCGGTGTCCTTTCAGCGCTCCCTCCTCTGGGGACAGGGGAGCCTTCACGATTCACGTTTGCCCCTCTTGGAATCCCAGCAAGCTGGGGCCTAAACATGACAGCTCAAAGGCCGTGTTCCAGCTCTCACTGGCTGGCGGGAATCGCTAGGTCCTGGCAGGACTCCAGCACTCAGCATCCTCGGCCACCACCAGCAAGTGCTGGCCGCTCAGAAACTTGCAGCTCTCATTTCCTCTAAAGGCAGCCCCAACCACAACTGGCACTTACTGGCTCAGGACGTGCAGGTTTGCGTCTGACCACGGCTGGAGATTTCTGGACATTTTGCACCCTTTTGGCCTCTCTTCCAGGAGCGGAGGGAGCCAGAGGAGAGCCTGCGGTTGCTTCTGTGCTCTGTGGAGAGGCAGCAGCGTGAGGGACAGGCAGTTACCTGTCATTTCTAACCTTATCTCTATTCAGCTCTACAACCAGCTCTACTAAGGAGAAATCATAGCCTTGGATAGCAATGGGATTCCAAGCGCCTCCAACTAAAGTAAAATGGCCTAATTCAACACTACTGCATATTGCTCTGAATCAGATATTGCACCCTGCCTACTCTCAGCAAGCAACCTTCTCTCTGCAAAGCTGGGCTTTGTTTTACTTCTTCAACAGCTCTCAAATGCAAAAGCAGCTATTACACAGCCATGCCTTTGCTATTGCTGCTGCACACATGGAAACCTAAAACTGCATCGCAATCTCTCCCAGGGCTGGAAAAGGGCAGGAAAGGTTGAGCAAAAGCACCTTGGCTTGCTGGAGAAAGAGAAAATAAACAGGGCTTCTCCTCCTAGCAAACTACAAACCAACAGACCAAAAGACAAAAGTGTCACCTGCTGCAGTGCCTAAAGCCCTTGCGTGCACGGAGGGGATGCTTGGCAGGGGATGCAAGGGCACTTGTGGCGAGCACTGTCATGTAGGCGTTTAGGGAAGTCTGCTTGAAGGTCCCTCAGGAGCCTCCCTTTCTCCAGCCTAAAGCTGCCTCAGCACCCCCTCATGGCACTTGGGCTCCACACCCTTCCCCAGCTCCCTTGCCCTTCTCTGCACACGCTGCAGCCCCTCAAGGTCTTTCTTCTTCACAGGGGCCCACAACTGGACCCAGCACTCGAGCTGCGCCCTCACCCGTGCCCAGCACAGGGGGACGGTCACTGCCCTGCTCCTGCTGCCCCACTATTGCTGACACAGGCCAGCATGCCCTTGGCCTTCCTGGCCACCTGGGCACACGCTGGCTCACGTTCAGCTACTGTGGACCCGCACCCCTGGCTCCTTTTCTCCCACGCAGTTCCCCAGGCACAAGGTTGCACAGTTGACTTCAAATACAGCAGCCAGAACTTCAAGATCTCCTTCCTCTTCTTAACCCTACGAGACAGCACTCAAGGACCTGCACCTTTGCCCCCACTCTAGGCTCCAATGCAGTTTTCAAGTGCAGTTTGAAAAACAGACTCCACAACAGAAAGTAGCTGCAGAAGCATGGCAGCCTCTGGCTTCTGCCACGGAAGAAGGGTTCCCAACTGCGCACTTTGTTTCTTTTGCCACACGGGACAAGAGTGGCCCCACACAGGTGCCTGGACAACACAACCATCTCTTTGCAGCTTATCAAAAGCAAAACCACAGGCGCACTCAGAGCCCCTGTCAGCTCTGCTCCTGACTGCTCTGCCTGAAGAGGCAAAAGAACAACCTGGCAACAAAGGCACCAAAGCCCCTGACTTCATCAAGCAGCAGCTCCCCGTCCCCAGTGTGTCTCTGAACTACTCCCAGGTAGGCCCACCCAAGAAGCTCCTGTGGACAAACCACCCCAAACAACTCGTGTGCTCACATCAACACCTTTTGTGCCAGCAGCTACTTGGCCAGCCTGCGCAGTGGGACACGTCTCTCCAGGCCACCGTGTCCCCTACGTGTGTGGCAAGGCTGAGAGCGGTGTCCTTTCAGCGCTCCCTCCTCTGGGGACAGGGGAGCCTTCACGATTCACGTTTGCCCCTCTTGGAATCCCAGCAAGCTGGGGCCTAAACATGACAGCTCAAAGGCCGTGTTCCAGCTCTCACTGGCTGGCGGGAATCGCTAGGTCCTGGCAGGACTCCAGCACTCAGCATCCTCGGCCACCACCAGCAAGTGCTGGCCGCTCAGAAACTTGCAGCTCTCATTTCCTCTAAAGGCAGCCCCAACCACAACTGGCACTTACTGGCTCAGGACGTGCAGGTTTGCGTCTGACCACGGCTGGAGATTTCTGGACATTTTGCACCCTTTTGGCCTCTCTTCCAGGAGCAGAGGGAGCCAGAGGAGAGCCTGCGGTTGCTTCTGTGCTCTGTGGAGAGGCAGCAGCGTGAGGGACAGGCAGTTACCTGTCATTTCTAACCCTGTCTCTATTCAGCTCTACAACCAGCTCTACTAAGGAGAAATCATAGCCTTGGATAGCAATGGGATTCCAAGCGCCTCCAACTAAAGTAAAATGGCCTAATTCAACACTACTGCATATTGCTCTGAATCAGATATTGCACCCTGCCTACTCTCAGCAAGCAACCTTCTCTCTGCAAAGCTGGGCTTTGTTTTACTTCTTCAACAGCTCTCAAATGCAAAAGCAGCTATTACACAGCCATGCCTTTGCTATTGCTG
The DNA here is from genome assembly GCF_020740725.1 of Corvus hawaiiensis. Lineage (NCBI taxonomy): Eukaryota > Metazoa > Chordata > Aves > Passeriformes > Corvidae > Corvus > Corvus hawaiiensis. Next base: position 76,423,955 of record NC_063255.1, on the reverse strand, counting down.
CTGCACACATGGAAACCTAAAACTGCATCGCAATCTCTCCCAGGGCTGGAAAAGGGCAGGAAAGGTTGAGCAAAAGCACCTTGGCTTGCTGGAGAAAGAGAAAATAAACAGGGCTTCTCCTCCTAGCAAACTACAAACCAACAGACCAAAAGACAAAAGTGTCACCTGCTGCAGTGCCTAAAGCCCTTGCGTGCACGGAGGGGATGCTTGGCAGGGGATGCAAGGGCACTTGTGGCGAGCACTGTCATGTAGGCATTTAGGGAAGTCTGCTTGAAGGTCCCTCAGGAGCCTCCCTTTCCCCAGCCTAAAGCTGCCTCAGCACCTCCTCATGGCACTTGGGCTCCACACCCTTCCCCAGCTCCCTTGCCCTTCTCTGCACACGCTGCAGCCCCTCAAGGTCTTTCTTCTTCACAGGGGCCCACAACTGGACCCAGCACTCGAGCTGCGCCCTCACCCGTGCTCAGCACAGGGGGACGGTCACTGCCCTGCTCCTGCTGCCCCACTATTGCTGACACAGGCCAGCATGCCCTTGGCCTTCCTGGCCACCTGGGCACACGCTGGCTCACGTTCAGCTACTGTGGACCCGCACCCCTGGCTCCTTTTCTCCCACGCAGCTCCCCAGGCACAAAGTTGCACAGTTGACTTCAAATACAGCAGCCAGAACTTCAAGATCTCCTTCCTCTTCTTAACCCTACGAGACAGCACTCAAGGACCTGCACCTTTGCCCCCACTCTAGGCTCCAATGCAGTTTTCAAGTGCAGTTTGAAAAACAGACTCCACAACAGAAAGTAGCTGCAGAAGCATGGCAGCCTCTGGCTTCTGCCACGGAAGAAGGGTTCCCAACTGCGCACTTTGTTTCTTTTGCCACACGGGACAAGAGTGGCCCCACACAGGTGCCTGGACAACACAACCATCTCTTTGCAGCTTATCAAAAGCAAAACCACAGGCGCACTCAGAGCCCCTGTCAGCTCTGCTCCTGACTGCTCTGCCTGAAGAGGCAAAAGAACAACCTGGCAACAAAGGCACCAAAGCCCCTGACTTCATCAAGCAGCAGCTCCCCGTCCCCAGTGTGTCTCTGAACTACTCCCAGGTAGGCCCACCCAAGAAGCTCCTGTGGACAAACCACCCCAAACAACTCGTGTGCTCACATCAACACCTTTTGTGCCAGCAGCTACTTGGCCAGCCTGCGCAGTGGGACACGTCTCTCCAGGCCACCGTGTCCCCTACGTGTGTGGCAAGGCTGAGAGCGGTGTCCTTTGAGCGCTCCCTCCTCTGGGGACAGGGGAGCCTTCACGATTCACGTTTGCCCCTCTTGGAATCCCAGCAAGCTGGGGCCTAAACATGACAGCTCAAAGGCCGTGTTCCAGCTCTCACTGGCTGGCGGGAATCGCTAGGTCCTGGCAGGACTCCAGCACTCAGCATCCTCGGCCACCACCAGCAAGTGCTGGCCGCTCAGAAACTTGCAGCTCTCATTTCCTCTAAAGACAGCCCCAACCACAACTGGCACTTACTGGCTCAGGACGTGCAGGTTTGCGTCTGACCACGGCTGGAGATTTCTGGACATTTTGCACCCTTTTGGCCTCTCTTCCAGGAGCAGAGGGAGCCAGAGGAGAGCCTGCGATTGGTTCTGTGCTCTGTGGAGAGGCAGCAGCATGAGGGACAGGCAGTTACCTGTCATTTCTAACCTTATCTCTATTCAGCTCTACAACCAGCTCTACTAAGGAGAAATCATAGCCTTGGATAGCAATGGGATTCCAAGCGCCTCCAACTAAAGTAAAATGGCCTAATTCAACACTACTGCATATTGCTCTGAATTAGATATTGCACCCTGCCTACTCTCAGCAAGCAACCTTCTCTCTGCAAAGCTGGGCTTTGTTTTACTTCTTCAACAGCTCTCAAATGCAAAAGCAGCTATTACACAGCCATGCCTTCGCTATTGCTGCTGCACACATGGAAACCTAAAACTGCATCGCAATCTCTCCCAGGGCTGGAAAAGGGCAGGAAAGGTTGAGCAAAAGCACCTTGGCTTGCTGGAGAAAGAGAAAATAAACAGGGCTTCTCCTCCTAGCAAACTACAAACCAAGAGACCAAAAGACAAAAGTGTCACCTGCTGCAGTGCCTAAAGCCCTTGCGTGCACGGAGGGGATGCTTGGCAGGGGATGCAAGGGCACTTGTGGCGAGCACTGTCATGTAGGCATTTAGGGAAGTCTGCTTGAAGGTGCCTCAGGAGCCTCCCTTTCCCCAGCCTAAAGCTGCCTCAGCACCTCCTCATGGCACTTGGGCTCCACACCCTTCCCCAGCTCCCTTGCCCTTCTCTGCACACGCTGCAGCCCCTCAAGGTCTTTCTTCTTCACAGGGGCCCACAACTGGACCCAGCACTCGAGCTGCGCCCTCACCCGTGCCCAGCACAGGGGGACGGTCACTGCCCTGCTCCTGCTGCCCCACTATTGCTGACACAGGCCAGCATGCCCTTGGCCTTCCTGGCCACCTGGGCACACGCTGGCTCACGTTCAGCTACTGTGGACCCGCACCCCTGGCTCCTTTTCTCCCACGCAGTTCCCAAGGCACAAGGTTGCACAGTTGACTTCAAATACAGCAGCCAGAACTTCAAGATCTCCTTCCTCTTCTTAACCCTACGAGACAGCACTCAAGGACCTGCACCTTTGCCCCCACTCTAGGCTCCAATGCAGTTTTCAAGTGCAGTTTGAAAAACAGACTCCACAACAGAAAGTAGCTGCAGAAACGTGGCAGCCTCTGGCTTCTGCCACGGAAGAAGGGTTCCCAACTGCGCACTTTGTTTCTTTTGCCACACGGGACAAGAGTGGCCCCACACAGGTCCCTGGACAACACAACCATCTCTTTGCAGCTTATCAAAAGCAAAACCACAGGCGCACTCAGAGCCCCTGTCAGCTCTGCTCCTGACTGCTCTGCCTGAAGAGGCAAAAGAACAACCTGGCAACAAAGGCACCAAAGCCCCTGACTTCATCAAGCAGCAGCTCCCCGTCCCCAGTGTGTCTCTGAACTACTCCCAGGTAGGCCCACCCAAGAAGCTCCTGTGGACAAACCACCCCAAACAACTCGTGTGCTCACATCAACACCTTTTGTGCCAGCAGCTACTTGGCCAGCCTGCGCAGTGGGACACGTCTCTCCAGGCCACCGTGTCCCCTACGTGTGTGGCAAGGCTGAGAGCGGTGTCCTTTCAGCGCTCCCTCCTCTGGGGACAGGGGAGCCTTCACGATTCACGTTTGCCCCTCTTGGAATCCCAGCAAGCTGGGGCCTAAACATGACAGCTCAAAGGCCGTGTTCCAGCTCTCACTGGCTGGCGGGAATCGCTAGGTCCTGGCAGGACTCCAGCACTCAGCATCCTCGGCCACCACCAGCAAGTGCTGGCCGCTCAGAAACTTGCAGCTCTCATTTCCTCTAAAGGCAGCCCCAACCACAACTGGCACTTACTGGCTCAGGACGTTCAGGTTTGCGTCTGACCACGGCTGGAGATTTCTGGACATTTTGCACCCTTTTGGCCTCTCTTCCAGGAGCAGAGGGAGCCAGAGGAGAGCCTGCGGTTGCTTCTGTGCTCTGTGGAGAGGCAGCAGCGTGAGGGACAGGCAGTTACCTGTCATTTCTAACCTTATCTCTATTCAGCTCTACAACCAGCTCTACTAAGGAGAAATCATAGCCTTGGATAGCAATGGGATTCCAAGCGCCTCCAACTAAAGTAAAATGGCCTAATTCAACACTACTGCATATTGCTCTGAATTAGATATTGCACCCTGCCTACTCTCAGCAAGCAACCTTCTCTCTGCAAAGCTGGGCTTTGTTTTACTTCTTCAACAGCTCTCAAATGCAAAAGCAGCTATTACACAGCCATGCCTTCGCTATTGCTGCTGCACACATGGAAACCTAAAACTGCATCGCAATCTCTCCCAGGGCTGGAAAAGGGCAGGAAAGGTTGAGCAAAAGCACCTTGGCTTGCTGGAGAAAGAGAAAATAAACAGGGCTTCTCCTCCTAGCAAACTACAAACCAACAGACCAAAAGACAAAAGTGTCACCTGCTGCAGTGCCTAAAGCCCTTGCGTGCACGGAGGGGATGCTTGGCAGGGGATGCAAGGGCACTTGTGGCGAGCACTGTCATGTAGGCATTTAGGGAAGTCTGCTTGAAGGTGCCTCAGGAGCCTCCCTTTCCCCAGCCTAAAGCTGCCTCAGCACCTCCTCATGGCACTTGGGCTCCACACCCTTCCCCAGCTCCCTTGCCCTTCTCTGCACACGCTACAGCCCCTCAAGGTCTTTCTTCTTCACAGGGGCCCACAACTGGACCCAGCACTCGAGCTGCGCCCTCACCCGTGCCCAGCACAGGGGGACGGTCACTGCCCTGCTCCTGCTGCCCCACTATTGCTGACACAGGCCAGCATGCCCTTGGCCTTCCTGGCCACCTGGGCACACGCTGGCTCACGTTCAGCTACTGTGGACCCGCACCCCTGGCTCCTTTTCTCCCACGCAGCTCCCCAGGCACAAAGTTGCACAGTTGACTTCAAATACAGCAGCCAGAACTTCAAGATCTCCTTCCTCTTCTTAACCCTACGAGACAGCACTCAAGGACCTGCACCTTTGCCCCCACTCTAGGCTCCAATGCAGTTTTCAAGTGCAGTTTGAAAAACAGACTCCACAACAGAAAGTAGCTGCAGAAGCATGGCAGCCTCTGGCTTCTGCCACGGAAGAAGGGTTCCCAACTGCGCACTTTGTTTCTTTTGCCACACGGGACAAGAGTGGCCCCACACAGGTGCCTGGACAACACAACCATCTCTTTGCAGCTTATCAAAAGCAAAACCACAGGCGCACTCAGAGCCCCTGTCAGCTCTGCTCCTGACTGCTCTGCCTGAAGAGGCAAAAGAACAACCTGGCAACAAAGGCACCAAAGCCCCTGACTTCATCAAGCAGCAGCTCCCCGTCCCCAGTGTGTCTCTGAACTACTCCCAGGTAGGCCCACCCAAGAAGCTCCTGTGGACAAACCACCCCAAATAACTCGTGTGCTCACATCAACACCTTTTGTGCCAGCAGCTACTTGGCCAGCCTGCGCAGTGGGACACGTCTCTCCAGGCCACCGTGTCCCCTACGTGTGTGGCAAGGCTGAGAGCGGTGTCCTTTCAGCGCTCCCTCCTCTGGGGACAGGGGAGCCTTCACGATTCACGTTTGCCCCTCTTGGAATCCCAGCAAGCTGGGGCCTAAACATGACAGCTCAAAGGCCGTGTTCCAGCTCTCACTGGCTGGCGGGAATCGCTAGGTCCTGGCAGGACTCCAGCACTCAGCATCCTCGGCCACCACCAGCAAGTGCTGGCCGCTCAGAAACTTGCAGCTCTCATTTCCTCTAAAGGCAGCCCCAACCACAACTGGCACTTACTGGCTCAGGACGTGCAGGTTTGCGTCTGACCACGGCTGGAGATTTCTGGACATTTTGCACCCTTTTGGCCTCTCTTCCAGGAGCGGAGGGAGCCAGAGGAGAGCCTGCGGTTGCTTCTGTGCTCTGTGGAGAGGCAGCAGCGTGAGGGACAGGCAGTTACCTGTCATTTCTAACCTTATCTCTATTCAGCTCTACAACCAGCTCTACTAAGGAGAAATCATAGCCTTGGATAGCAATGGGATTCCAAGCGCCTCCAACTAAAGTAAAATGGCCTAATTCAACACTACTGCATATTGCTCTGAATCAGATATTGCACCCTGCCTACTCTCAGCAAGCAACCTTCTCTCTGCAAAGCTGGGCTTTGTTTTACTTCTTCAACAGCTCTCAAATGCAAAAGCAGCTATTACACAGCCATGCCTTTGCTATTGCTGCTGCACACATGGAAACCTAAAACTGCATCGCAATCTCTCCCAGGGCTGGAAAAGGGCAGGAAAGGTTGAGCAAAAGCACCTTGGCTTGCTGGAGAAAGAGAAAATAAACAGGGCTTCTCCTCCTAGCAAACTACAAACCAAGAGACCAAAAGACAAAAGTGTCACCTGCTGCAGTGCCTAAAGCCCTTGCGTGCACGGAGGGGATGCTTGGCAGGGGATGCAAGGGCACTTGTGGCGAGCACTGTCATGTAGGCGTTTAGGGAAGTCTGCTTGAAGGTCCCTCAGGAGCCTCCCTTTCTCCAGCCTAAAGCTGCCTCAGCACCTCCTCATGGCACTTGGGCTCCACACCCTTCCCCAGCTCCCTTGCCCTTCTCTGCACACGCTGCAGCCCCTCAAGGTCTTTCTTCTTCACAGGGGCCCACAACTGGACCCAGCACTCGAGCTGCGCCCTCACCCGTGCCCAGCACAGGGGGACGGTCACTGCCCTGCTCCTGCTGCCCCACTATTGCTGACACAGGCCAGCATGCCCTTGGCCTTCCTGGCCACCTGGGCACACGCTGGCTCACGTTCAGCTACTGTGGACCCGCACCCCTGGCTCCTTTTCTCCCACGCAGTTCCCCAGGCACAAGGTTGCACAGTTGACTTCAAATACAGCAGCCAGAACTTCAAGATCTCCTTCCTCTTCTTAACCCTACGAGACAGCACTCAAGGACCTGCACCTTTGCCCCCACTCTAGGCTCCAATGCAGTTTTCAAGTGCAGTTTGAAAAACAGACTCCACAACAGAAAGTAGCTGCAGAAGCATGGCAGCCTCTGGCTTCTGCCACGGAAGAAGGGTTCCCAACTGCGCACTTTGTTTCTTTTGCCACACGGGACAAGAGTGGCCCCACACAGGTGCCTGGACAACACAACCATCTCTTTGCAGCTTATCAAAAGCAAAACCACAGGCGCACTCAGAGCCCCTGTCAGCTCTGCTCCTGACTGCTCTGCCTGAAGAGGCAAAAGAACAACCTGGCAACAAAGGCACCAAAGCCCCTGACTTCATCAAGCAGCAGCTCCCCGTCCCCAGTGTGTCTCTGAACTACTCCCAGGTAGGCCCACCCAAGAAGCTCCTGTGGACAAACCACCCCAAACAACTCGTGTGCTCACATCAACACCTTTTGTGCCAGCAGCTACTTGGCCAGCCTGCGCAGTGGGACACGTCTCTCCAGGCCACCGTGTCCCCTACGTGTGTGGCAAGGCTGAGAGCGGTGTCCTTTGAGTGCTCCCTCCTCTGGGGACAGGGGAGCCTTCACGATTCACGTTTGCCCCTCTTGGAATCCCAGCAAGCTGGGGCCTAAACATGACAGCTCAAAGGCCGTGTTCCAGCTCTCACTGGCTGGCGGGAATCGCTAGGTCCTGGCAGGACTCCAGCACTCAGCATCCTCGGCCACCACCAGCAAGTGCTGGCCGCTCAGAAACTTGCAGCTCTCATTTCCTCTAAAGACAGCCCCAACCACAACTGGCACTTACTGGCTCAGGACGTGCAGGTTTGCGTCTGACCACGGCTGGAGATTTCTGGACATTTTGCACCCTTTTGGCCTCTCCTCCAGGAGCAGAGGGAGCCAGAGGAGAGCCTGCGATTGGTTCTGTGCTCTGTGGAGAGGCAGCAGCATGAGGGACAGGCAGTTACCTGTCATTTCTAACCTTCTCTCTATTCAGCTCTACAACCAGCTCTACTAAGGAGAAATCATAGCCTTGGATAGCAATGGGATTCCAAGCGCCTCCAACTAAAGTAAAATGGCCTAATTCAACACTACTGCATATTGCTCTGAATTAGATATTGCACCCTGCCTACTCTCAGCAAGCAACCTTCTCTCTGCAAAGCTGGGCTTTGTTTTACTTCTTCAACAGCTCTCAAATGCAAAAGCAGCTATTACACAGCCATGCCTTCGCTATTGCTGCTGCACACATGGAAACCTAAAACTGCATTGCAATCTCTCCCAGGGCTGGAAAAGGGCAGGAAAGGTTGAGCAAAAGCACCTTGGCTTGCTGGAGAAAGAGAAAATAAACAGGGCTTCTCCTCCTAGCAAACTACAAACCAAGAGACCAAAAGACAAAAGTGTCACCTGCTGCAGTGCCTAAAGCCCTTGTGTGCACGGAGGGGATGCTTGGCAGGGGATGCAAGGGCACTTGTGGCGAGCACTGTCATGTAGGCATTTAGGGAAGTCTGCTTGAAGGTGCCTCAGGAGCCTCCCTTTCTCCAGCCTAAAGCTGCCTCAGCACCTCCTCATGGCACTTGGGCTCCACACCCTTCCCCAGCTCCCTTGCCCTTCTCTGCACACGCTGCAGCCCCTCAAGGTCTTTCTTCTTCACAGGGGCCCACAACTGGACCCAGCACTCGAGCTGCGCCCTCACCCGTGCCCAGCACAGGGGGACGGTCACTGCCCTGCTCCTGCTGCCCCACTATTGCTGACACAGGCCAGCATGCCCTTGGCCTTCCTGGCCACCTGGGCACACGCTGGCTCACGTTCAGCTACTGTGGACCCGCACCCCTGGCTCCTTTTCTCCCACGCAGTTCCCCAGGCACAAGGTTGCACAGTTGACTTCAAATACAGCAGCCAGAACTTCAAGATCTCCTTCCTCTTCTTAACCCTACGAGACAGCACTCAAGGACCTGCACCTTTGCCCCCACTCTAGGCTCCAATGCAGTTTTCAAGTGCAGTTTGAGAAACAGACTTCACAACAGAAAGTAGCTGCAAAAACGTGGCAGCCTCTGGCTTCTGCCACGGAAGAAGGGTTCCCAACTGCGCACTTTGTTTCTTTTGCCACACGGGACAAGAGTGGCCCCACACAGGTCCCTGGACAACACAACCATCTCTTTGCAGCTTATCAAAAGCAAAACCACAGGCGCACTCAGAGCCCCTGTCAGCTCTGCTCCTGACTGCTCTGCCTGAAGAGGCAAAAGAACAACCTGGCAACAAAGGCACCAAAGCCCCTGACTTCATCAAGCAGCAGCTCCCCGTCCCCAGTGTGTCTCTGAACTACTCCCAGGTAGGCCCACCCAAGAAGCTCCTGTGGACAAACCACCCCAAACAACTCGTGTGCTCACATCAACACCTTTTGTGCCAGCAGCTACTTGGCCAGCCTGCGCAGTGGGACACGTCTCTCCAGGCCACCGTGTCCCCTACGTGTGTGGCAAGGCTGAGAGCGGTGTCCTTTGAGCGCTCCCTCCTCTGGGGACAGGGAAGCCTTCACGATTCACGTTTGCCCCTCTTGGAATCCCAGCAAGCTGGGGCCTAAACATGACAGCTCAAAGGCCGTGTTCCAGCTCTCACTGGCTGGCGGGAATCGCTAGGTCCTGGCAGGACTCCAGCACTCAGCATCCTCGGCCACCACCAGCAAGTGCTGGCCGCTCAGAAACTTGCAGCTCTCATTTCCTCTAAAGGCAGCCCCAACCACAACTGGCACTTACTGGCTCAGGACGTGCAGGTTTGCGTCTGACCACGGCTGGAGATTTCTGGACATTTTGCACCCTTTTGGCCTCTCTTCCAGGAGCAGAGGGAGCCAGAGGAGAGCCTGCGGTTGCTTCTGTGCTCTGTGGAGAGGCAGCAGCGTGAGGGACAGGCAGTTACCTGTCATTTCTAACCCTGTCTCTATTCAGCTCTACAACCAGCTCTACTAAGGAGAAATCATAGCCTTGGATAGCAATGGGATTCCAAGCGCCTCCAACTAAAGTAAAATGGCCTAATTCAACACTACTGCATATTGCTCTGAATCAGATATTGCACCCTGCCTACTCTCAGCAAGCAACCTTCTCTCTGCAAAGCTGGGCTTTGTTTTACTTCTTCAACAGCTCTCAAATGCAAAAGCAGCTATTACACAGCCATGCCTTTGCTATTGCTGCTGCACACATGGAAACCTAAAACTGCATCGCAATCTCTCCCAGGGCTGGAAAAGGGCAGGAAAGGTTGAGCAAAAGCACCTTGGCTTGCTGGAGAAAGAGAAAATAAACAGGGCTTCTCCTCCTAGCAAACTACAAACCAAGAGACCAAAAGACAAAAGTGTCACCTGCTGCAGTGCCTAAAGCCCTTGCGTGCACGGAGGGGATGCTTGGCAGGGGATGCAAGGGCACTTGTGGCGAGCACTGTCATGTAGGCATTTAGGGAAGTCTGCTTGAAGGTCCCTCAGGAGCCTCCCTTTCTCCAGCCTAAAGCTGCCTCAGCACCTCCTCATGGCACTTGGGCTCCACACCCTTCCCCAGCTCCCTTGCCCTTCTCTGCACACGCTACAGCCCCTCAAGGTCTTTCTTCTTCACAGGGGCCCACAACTGGACCCAGCACTCGAGCTGCGCCCTCACCCGTGCCCAGCACAGGGGGACGGTCACTGCCCTGCTCCTGCTGCCCCACTATTGCTGACACAGGCCAGCATGCCCTTGGCCTTCCTGGCCACCTGGGCACACGCTGGCTCACGTTCAGCTACTGTGGACCCGCACCCCTGGCTCCTTTTCTCCCACGCAGCTCCCCAGGCACAAAGTTGCACAGTTGACTTCAAATACAGCAGCCAGAACTTCAAGATCTCCTTCCTCTTCTTAACCCTACGAGACAGCACTCAAGGACCTGCACCTTTGCCCCCACTCTAGGCTCCAATGCAGTTTTCAAGTGCAGTTTGAAAAACAGACTCCACAACAGAAAGTAGCTGCAGAAGCATGGCAGCCTCTGGCTTCTGCCACGGAAGAAGGGTTCCCAACTGCGCACTTTGTTTCTTTTGCCACACGGGACAAGAGTGGCCCCACACAGGTGCCTGGACAACACAACCATCTCTTTGCAGCTTATCAAAAGCAAAACCACAGGCGCACTCAGAGCCCCTGTCAGCTCTGCTCCTGACTGCTCTGCCTGAAGAGGCAAAAGAACAACCTGGCAACAAAGGCACCAAAGCCCCTGACTTCATCAAGCAGCAGCTCCCCGTCCCCAGTGTGTCTCTGAACTACTCCCAGGTAGGCCCACCCAAGAAGCTCCTGTGGACAAACCACCCCAAATAACTCGTGTGCTCACATCAACACCTTTTGTGCCAGCAGCTACTTGGCCAGCCTGCGCAGTGGGACACGTCTCTCCAGGCCACCGTGTCCCCTACGTGTGTGGCAAGGCTGAGAGCGGTGTCCTTTCAGCGCTCCCTCCTCTGGGGACAGGGGAGCCTTCACGATTCACGTTTGCCCCTCTTGGAATCCCAGCAAGCTGGGGCCTAAACATGACAGCTCAAAGGCCGTGTTCCAGCTCTCACTGGCTGGCGGGAATCGCTAGGTCCTGGCAGGACTCCAGCACTCAGCATCCTCGGCCACCACCAGCAAGTGCTGGCCGCTCAGAAACTTGCAGCTCTCATTTCCTCTAAAGGCAGCCCCAACCACAACTGGCACTTACTGGCTCAGGACGTGCAGGTTTGCGTCTGACCACGGCTGGAGATTTCTGGACATTTTGCACCCTTTTGGCCTCTCTTCCAGGAGCGGAGGGAGCCAGAGGAGAGCCTGCGGTTGCTTCTGTGCTCTGTGGAGAGGCAGCAGCGTGAGGGACAGGCAGTTACCTGTCATTTCTAACCTTATCTCTATTCAGCTCTACAACCAGCTCTACTAAGGAGAAATCATAGCCTTGGATAGCAATGGGATTCCAAGCGCCTCCAACTAAAGTAAAATGGCCTAATTCAACACTACTGCATATTGCTCTGAATCAGATATTGCACCCTGCCTACTCTCAGCAAGCAACCTTCTCTCTGCAAAGCTGGGCTTTGTTTTACTTCTTCAACAGCTCTCAAATGCAAAAGCAGCTATTACACAGCCATGCCTTTGCTATTGCTGCTGCACACATGGAAACCTAAAACTGCATCGCAATCTCTCCCAGGGCTGGAAAAGGGCAGGAAAGGTTGAGCAAAAGCACCTTGGCTTGCTGGAGAAAGAGAAAATAAACAGGGCTTCTCCTCCTAGCAAACTACAAACCAAGAGACCAAAAGACAAAAGTGTCACCTGCTGCAGTGCCTAAAGCCCTTGCGTGCACGGAGGGGATGCTTGGCAGGGGATGCAAGGGCACTTGTGGCGAGCACTGTCATGTAGGCGTTTAGGGAAGTCTGCTTGAAGGTCCCTCAGGAGCCTCCCTTTCTCCAGCCTAAAGCTGCCTCAGCACCTCCTCATGGCACTTGGGCTCCACACCCTTCCCCAGCTCCCTTGCCCTTCTCTGCACACGCTGCAGCCCCTCAAGGTCTTTCTTCTTCACAGGGGCCCACAACTGGACCCAGCACTCGAGCTGCGCCCTCACCCGTGCCCAGCACAGGGGGACGGTCACTGCCCTGCTCCTGCTGCCCCACTATTGCTGACACAGGCCAGCATGCCCTTGGCCTTCCTGGCCACCTGGGCACACGCTGGCTCACGTTCAGCTACTGTGGACCCGCACCCCTGGCTCCTTTTCTCCCACGCAGTTCCCCAGGCACAAGGTTGCACAGTTGACTTCAAATACAGCAGCCAGAACTTCAAGATCTCCTTCCTCTTCTTAACCCTACGAGACAGCACTCAAGGACCTGCACCTTTGCCCCCACTCTAGGCTCCAATGCAGTTTTCAAGTGCAGTTTGAAAAACAGACTCCACAACAGAAAGTAGCTGCAGAAGCATGGCAGCCTCTGGCTTCTGCCACGGAAGAAGGGTTCCCAACTGCGCACTTTGTTTCTTTTGCCACACGGGACAAGAGTGGCCCCACACAGGTGCCTGGACAACACAACCATCTCTTTGCAGCTTATCAAAAGCAAAACCACAGGCGCACTCAGAGCCCCTGTCAGCTCTGCTCCTGACTGCTCTGCCTGAAGAGGCAAAAGAACAACCTGGCAACAAAGGCACCAAAGCCCCTGACTTCATCAAGCAGCAGCTCCCCGTCCCCAGTGTGTCTCTGAACTACTCCCAGGTAGGCCCACCCAAGAAGCTCCTGTGGACAAACCACCCCAAACAACTCGTGTGCTCACATCAACACCTTTTGTGCCAGCAGCTACTTGGCCAGCCTGCGCAGTGGGACACGTCTCTCCAGGCCACCGTGTCCCCTACGTGTGTGGCAAGGCTGAGAGCGGTGTCCTTTGAGTGCTCCCTCCTCTGGGGACAGGGGAGCCTTCACGATTCACGTTTGCCCCTCTTGGAATCCCAGCAAGCTGGGGCCTAAACATGACAGCTCAAAGGCCGTGTTCCAGCTCTCACTGGCTGGCGGGAATCGCTAGGTCCTGGCAGGACTCCAGCACTCAGCATCCTCGGCCACCACCAGCAAGTGCTGGCCGCTCAGAAACTTGCAGCTCTCATTTCCTCTAAAGACAGCCCCAACCACAACTGGCACTTACTGGCTCAGGACGTGCAGGTTTGCGTCTGACCACGGCTGGAGATTTCTGGACATTTTGCACCCTTTTGGCCTCTCCTCCAGGAGCAGAGGGAGCCAGAGGAGAGCCTGCGATTGGTTCTGTGCTCTGTGGAGAGGCAGCAGCATGAGGGACAGGCAGTTACCTGTCATTTCTAACCTTCTCTCTATTCAGCTCTACAACCAGCTCTACTAAGGAGAAATCATAGCCTTGGATAGCAATGGGATTCCAAGCGCCTCCAACTAAAGTAAAATGGCCTAATTCAACACTACTGCATATTGCTCTGAATTAGATATTGCACCCTGCCTACTCTCAGCAAGCAACCTTCTCTCTGCAAAGCTGGGCTTTGTTTTACTTCTTCAACAGCTCTCAAATGCAAAAGCAGCTATTACACAGCCATGCCTTCGCTATTGCTGCTGCACACATGGAAACCTAAAACTGCATTGCAATCTCTCCCAGGGCTGGAAAAGGGCAGGAAAGGTTGAGCAAAAGCACCTTGGCTTGCTGGAGAAAGAGAAAATAAACAGGGCTTCTCCTCCTAGCAAACTACAAACCAAGAGACCAAAAGACAAAAGTGTCACCTGCTGCAGTGCCTAAAGCCCTTGCGTGCACGGAGGGGATGCTTGGCAGGGGATGCAAGGGCACTTGTGGCGAGCACTGTCATGTAGGCATTTAGGGAAGTCTGCTTGAAGGTGCCTCAGGAGCCTCCCTTTCTCCAGCCTAAAGCTGCCTCAGCACCTCCTCATGGCACTTGGGCTCCACACCCTTCCCCAGCTCCCTTGCCCTTCTCTGCACACGCTGCAGCCCCTCAAGGTCTTTCTTCTTCACAGGGGCCCACAACTGGACCCAGCACTCGAGCTGCGCCCTCACCCGTGCCCAGCACAGGGGGACGGTCACTGCCCTGCTCCTGCTGCCCCACTATTGCTGACACAGGCCAGCATGCCCTTGGCCTTCCTGGCCACCTGGGCACACGCTGGCTCACGTTCAGCTACTGTGGACCCGCACCCCTGGCTCCTTTTCTCCCACGCAGTTCCCCAGGCACAAGGTTGCACAGTTGACTTCAAATACAGCAGCCAGAACTTCAAGATCTCCTTCCTCTTCTTAACCCTACGAGACAGCACTCAAGGACCTGCACCTTTGCCCCCACTCTAGGCTCCAATGCAGTTTTCAAGTGCAGTTTGAGAAACAGACTTCACAACAGAAAGTAGCTGCAAAAACGTGGCAGCCTCTGGCTTCTGCCACGGAAGAAGGGTTCCCAACTGCGCACTTTGTTTCTTTTGCCACACGGGACAAGAGTGGCCCCACACAGGTCCCTGGACAACACAACCATCTCTTTGCAGCTTATCAAAAGCAAAACCACAGGCGCACTCAGAGCCCCTGTCAGCTCTGCTCCTGACTGCTCTGCCTGAAGAGGCAAAAGAACAACCTGGCAACAAAGGCACCAAAGCCCCTGACTTCATCAAGCAGCAGCTCCCCGTCCCCAGTGTGTCTCTGAACTACTCCCAGGTAGGCCCACCCAAGAAGCTCCTGTGGACAAACCACCCCAAACAACTCGTGTGCTCACATCAACACCTTTTGTGCCAGCAGCTACTTGGCCAGCCTGCGCAGTGGGACACGTCTCTCCAGGCCACCGTGTCCCCTACGTGTGTGGCAAGGCTGAGAGCGGTGTCCTTTGAGCGCTCCCTCCTCTGGGGACAGGGAAGCCTTCACGATTCACGTTTGCCCCTCTTGGAATCCCAGCAAGCTGGGGCCTAAACATGACAGCTCAAAGGCCGTGTTCCAGCTCTCACTGGCTGGCGGGAATCGCTAGGTCCTGGCAGGACTCCAGCACTCAGCATCCTCGGCCACCACCAGCAAGTGCTGGCCGCTCAGAAACTTGCAGCTCTCATTTCCTCTAAAGGCAGCCCCAACCACAACTGGCACTTACTGGCTCAGGACGTGCAGGTTTGCGTCTGACCACGGCTGGAGATTTCTGGACATTTTGCACCCTTTTGGCCTCTCTTCCAGGAGCAGAGGGAGCCAGAGGAGAGCCTGCGGTTGCTTCTGTGCTCTGTGGAGAGGCAGCAGCGTGAGGGACAGGCAGTTACCTGTCATTTCTAACCCTGTCTCTATTCAGCTCTACAACCAGCTCTACTAAGGAGAAATCATAGCCTTGGATAGCAATGGGATTCCAAGCGCCTCCAACTAAAGTAAAATGGCCTAATTCAACACTACTGCATATTGCTCTGAATCAGATATTGCACCCTGCCTACTCTCAGCAAGCAACCTTCTCTCTGCAAAGCTGGGCTTTGTTTTACTTCTTCAACAGCTCTCAAATGCAAAAGCAGCTATTACACAGCCATGCCTTTGCTATTGCTGCTGCACACATGGAAACCTAAAACTGCATCGCAATCTCTCCCAGGGCTGGAAAAGGGCAGGAAAGGTTGAGCAAAAGCACCTTGGCTTGCTGGAGAAAGAGAAAATAAACAGGGCTTCTCCTCCTAGCAAACTACAAACCAAGAGACCAAAAGACAAAAGTGTCACCTGCTGCAGTGCCTAAAGCCCTTGCGTGCACGGAGGGGATGCTTGGCAGGGGATGCAAGGGCACTTGTGGCGAGCACTGTCATGTAGGCATTTAGGGAAGTCTGCTTGAAGGTCCCTCAGGAGCCTCCCTTTCCCCAGCCTAAAGCTGCCTCAGCACCTCCTCATGGCACTTGGGCTCCACACCCTTCCCCAGCTCCCTTGCCCTTCTCTGCACACGCTGCAGCCCCTCAAGGTCTTTCTTCTTCACAGGGGCCCACAACTGGACCCAGCACTCGAGCTGCGCCCTCACCCGTGCTCAGCACAGGGGGACGGTCACTGCCCTGCTCCTGCTGCCCCACTATTGCTGACACAGGCCAGCATGCCCTTGGCCTTCCTGGCCACCTGGGCACACGCTGGCTCACGTTCAGCTACTGTGGACCCGCACCCCTGGCTCCTTTTCTCCCACGCAGCTCCCCAGGCACAAAGTTGCACAGTTGACTTCAAATACAGCAGCCAGAACTTCAAGATCTCCTTCCTCTTCTTAACCCTACGAGACAGCACTCAAGGACCTGCACCTTTGCCCCCACTCTAGGCTCCAATGCAGTTTTCAAGTGCAGTTTGAAAAACAGACTCCACAACAGAAAGTAGCTGCAGAAGCATGGCAGCCTCTGGCTTCTGCCACGGAAGAAGGGTTCCCAACTGCGCACTTTGTTTCTTTTGCCACACGGGACAAGAGTGGCCCCACACAGGTCCCTGGACAACACAACCATCTCTTTGCAGCTTATCAAAAGCAAAACCACAGGCGCACTCAGAGCCCCTGTCAGCTCTGCTCCTGACTGCTCTGCCTGAAGAGGCAAAAGAACAACCTGGCAACAAAGGCACCAAAGCCCCGGACTTCATCAAGCAGCAGCTCCCCGTCCCCAGTGTGTCTCTGAACTACTCCCAGGTAGGCCCACCCAAGAAGCTCCTGTGGACAAACCACCCCAAACAACTCGTGTGCTCACATCAACACCTTTTGTGCCAGCAGCTACTTGGCCAGCCTGCGCAGTGGGACACGTCTCTCCAGGCCACCGTGTCCCCTACGTGTGTGGCAAGGCTGAGAGCGGTGTCCTTTCAGCGCTCCCTCCTCTGGGGACAGGGGAGCCTTCACGATTCACGTTTGCCCCTCTTGGAATCCCAGCAAGCTGGGGCCTAAACATGACAGCTCAAAGGCCGTGTTCCAGCTCTCACTGGCTGGCGGGAATCGCTAGGTCCTGGCAGGACTCCAGCACTCAGCATCCTCGGCCACCACCAGCAAGTGCTGGCCGCTCAGAAACTTGCAGCTCTCATTTCCTCTAAAGGCAGCCCCAACCACAACTGGCACTTACTGGCTCAGGACGTGCAGGTTTGCGTCTGACCACGGCTGGAGATTTCTGGACATTTTGCACCCTTTTGGCCTCTCTTCCAGGAGCAGAGGGAGCCAGAGGAGAGCCTGCAGTTGCTTCTGTGCTCTGTGGAGAGGCAGCAGCATGAGGGACAGGCCGTTACCTGTCATTTCTAACCTTATCTCTATTCAGCTCTACAACCAGCTCTACTAAGGAGAAATCATAGCCTTGGATAGCAATGGGATTCCAAGCGCCTCCAACTAAAGTAAAATGGCCTAATTCAACACTACTGCATATTGCTCTGAATTAGATATTGCACCCTGCCTACTCTCAGCAAGCAACCTTCTCTCTGCAAAGCTGGGCTTTAGTTCTTCAACAGCTCTCAAATGCAAAAGCAGCTATTACACAGCCATGCCTTTGCTATTGCTGCTGCACACATGGAAACCTAAAACTGCATCGCAATCTCTCCCAGGGCTGGAAAAGGGCAGGAAAGGTTGAGCAAAAGCACCTTGGCTTGCTGGAGAAAGAGAAAATAAACAGGGCTTCTCCTCCTAGCAAACTACAAACCAAGAGACCAAAAGACAAAAGTGTCACCTGCTGCAGTGCCTAAAGCCCTTGCGTGCACGGAGGGGATGCTTGGCAGGGGATGCAAGGGCACTTGTGGCGAGCACTGTCATGTAGGCATTTAGGGAAGTCTGCTTGAAGGTCCCTCAGGAGCCTCCCTTTCCCCAGCCTAAAGCTGCCTCAGCACCTCCTCATGGCACTTGGGCTCCACACCCTTCCCCAGCTCCCTTGCCCTTCTCTGCACACGCTGCAGCCCCTCAAGGTCTTTCTTCTTCACAGGGGCCCACAACTGGACCCAGCACTCGAGCTGCGCCCTCACCCGTGCTCAGCACAGGGGGACGGTCACTGCCCTGCTCCTGCTGCCCCACTATTGCTGACACAGGCCAGCATGCCCTTGGCCTTCCTGGCCACCTGGGCACACGCTGGCTCACGTTCAGCTACTGTGGACCCGCACCCCTGGCTCCTTTTCTCCCACGCAGCTCCCCAGGCACAAAGTTGCACAGTTGACTTCAAATACAGCAGCCAGAACTTCAAGATCTCCTTCCTCTTCTTAACCCTACGAGACAGCACTCAAGGACCTGCACCTTTGCCCCCACTCTAGGCTCCAATGCAGTTTTCAAGTGCAGTTTGAAAAACAGACTCCACAACAGAAAGTAGCTGCAGAAGCATGGCAGCCTCTGGCTTCTGCCACGGAAGAAGGGTTCCCAACTGCGCACTTTGTTTCTTTTGCCACACGGGACAAGAGTGGCCCCACACAGGTCCCTGGACAACACAACCATCTCTTTGCAGCTTATCAAAAGCAAAACCACAGGCGCACTCAGAGCCCCTGTCAGCTCTGCTCCTGACTGCTCTGCCTGAAGAGGCAAAAGAACAACCTGGCAACAAAGGCACCAAAGCCCCGGACTTCATCAAGCAGCAGCTCCCCGTCCCCAGTGTGTCTCTGAACTACTCCCAGGTAGGCCCACCCAAGAAGCTCCTGTGGACAAACCACCCCAAACAACTCGTGTGCTCACATCAACACCTTTTGTGCCAGCAGCTACTTGGCCAGCCTGCGCAGTGGGACACGTCTCTCCAGGCCACCGTGTCCCCTACGTGTGTGGCAAGGCTGAGAGCGGTGTCCTTTCAGCGCTCCCTCCTCTGGGGACAGGGGAGCCTTCACGATTCACGTTTGCCCCTCTTGGAATCCCAGCAAGCTGGGGCCTAAACATGACAGCTCAAAGGCCGTGTTCCAGCTCTCACTGGCTGGCGGGAATCGCTAGGTCCTGGCAGGACTCCAGCACTCAGCATCCTCGGCCACCACCAGCAAGTGCTGGCCGCTCAGAAACTTGCAGCTCTCATTTCCTCTAAAGGCAGCCCCAACCACAACTGGCACTTACTGGCTCAGGACGTGCAGGTTTGCGTCTGACCACGGCTGGAGATTTCTGGACATTTTGCACCCTTTTGGCCTCTCTTCCAGGAGCAGAGGGAGCCAGAGGAGAGCCTGCAGTTGCTTCTGTGCTCTGTGGAGAGGCAGCAGCATGAGGGACAGGCCGTTACCTGTCATTTCTAACCTTATCTCTATTCAGCTCTACAACCAGCTCTACTAAGGAGAAATCATAGCCTTGGATAGCAATGGGATTCCAAGCGCCTCCAACTAAAGTAAAATGGCCTAATTCAACACTACTGCATATTGCTCTGAATTAGATATTGCACCCTGCCTACTCTCAGCAAGCAACCTTCTCTCTGCAAAGCTGGGCTTTAGTTCTTCAACAGCTCTCAAATGCAAAAGCAGCTATTACACAGCCATGCCTTTGCTATTGCTGCTGCACACATGGAAACCTAAAACTGCATCGCAATCTCTCCCAGGGCTGGAAAAGGGCAGGAAAGGTTGAGCAAAAGCACCTTGGCTTGCTGGAGAAAGAGAAAATAAACAGGGCTTCTCCTCCTAGCAAACTACAAACCAAGAGACCAAAAGACAAAAGTGTCACCTGCTGCAGTGCCTAAAGCCCTTGCGTGCACGGAGGGGATGCTTGGCAGGGGATGCAAGGGCACTTGTGGCGAGCACTGTCATGTAGGCGTTTAGGGAAGTCTGCTTGAAGGTGCCTCAGGAGCCTCCCTTTCTCCAGCCTAAAGCTGCCTCAGCACCTCCTCATGGCACTTGGGCTCCACACCCTTCCCCAGCTCCCTTGCCCTTCTCTGCACACGCTGCAGCCCCTCAAGGTCTTTCTTCTTCACAGGGGCCCACAACTGGACCCAGCACTCGAGCTGCGCCCTCACCCGTGCTCAGCACAGGGGGACGGTCACTGCCCTGCTCCTGCTGCCCCACTATTGCTGACACAGGCCAGCATGCCCTTGGCCTTCCTGGCCACCTGGGCACACGCTGGCTCACGTTCAGCTACTGTGGACCCGCACCCCTGGCTCCTTTTCTCCCACGCAGCTCCCCAGGCACAGAGTTGCACAGTTGACTTCAAATACAGCAGCCAGAACTTCAAGATCTCCTTCCTCTTCTTAACCCTACGAGACAGCACTCAAGGACCTGCACCTTTGCCCCCACTCTAGGCTCCAATGCAGTTTTCAAGTGCAGTTTGAAAAACAGACTCCACAACAGAAAGTAGCTGCAGAAGCATGGCAGCCTCTGGCTTCTGCCATGGAAGAAGGGTTCCCAACTGCGCACTTTGTTTCTTTTGCCACACGGGACAAGAGTGGCCCCACACAGGTGCCTGGACAACACAACCATCTCTTTGCAGCTTATCAAAAGCAAAACCACAGGCGCACTCAGAGCCCCTGTCAGCTCTGCTCCTGACTGCTCTGCCTGAAGAGGCAAAAGAACAACCTGGCAACAAAGGCACCAAAGCCCCTGACTTCATCAAGCAGCAGCTCCCCGTCCCCAGTGTGTCTCTGAACTACTCCCAGGTAGGCCCACCCAAGAAGCTCCTGTGGACAAACCACCCCAAACAACTCGTGTGCTCACATCAACACCTTTTGTGCCAGCAGCTACTTGGCCAGCCTGCGCAGTGGGACACGTCTCTCCAGGCCACCGTGTCCTTTACGTGTGTGGCAAGGCTGAGAGCGGTGTCCTTTCAGCGCTCCCTCCTCTGGGGACAGGGGAGCCTTCACGATTCACGTTTGCCCCTCTTGGAATCCCAGCAAGCTGGGGCCTAAACATGACAGCTCAAAGGCCGTGTTCCAGCTCTCACTGGCTGGCGGGAATCGCTAGGTCCTGGCAGGACTCCAGCACTCAGCATCCTCGGCCACCACCAGCAAGTGCTGGCCGCTCAGAAACTTGCAGCTCTCATTTCCTCTAAAGGCAGCCCCAACCACAACTGGCACTTACTGGCTCAGGACGTGCAGGTTTGCGTCTGACCACGGCTGGAGATTTCTGGACATTTTGCACCCTTTTGGCCTCTCTTCCAGGAGCAGAGGGAGCCAGAGGAGAGCCTGCGGTTGCTTCTGTGCTCTGTGGAGAGGCAGCAGCGTGAGGGACAGGCCGTTACCTGTCATTTCTAACCTTATCTCTATTCAGCTCTACAACCAGCTCCACTAAGAAGAAATCATAGCCTTGGATAGCAATGGGATTCCAAGCGCCTCCAACTAAAGTAAAATGGCCTAATTCAACACTACTGCATATTGCTCTGAATCAGATATTGCACCCTGCCTACTCTCAGCAAGCAACCTTCTCTCTGCAAAGCTGGGCTTTAGTTCTTCAACAGCTCTCAAATGCAAAAGCAGCTATTACACAGCCATGCCTTCGCTATTGCTGCTGCACACATGGAAATGCATTTTCTTTCTGCCCACTCAGTTCACCCTCCTCACTCTACTCCCACAGGCCAACCTCACAGCTTCCTCCACAGTTCTTAAACACCAGGAACTTCAAAGATTCCTTTCTCACTCACCTCAGGATCAGCAGCTCTGAATACATGGAACAGGTGACCTGCAGTGGGAAGGGAAAATGAACCAGATGCTGTGAAATTCAACCTGTACTGGTGAATCCTGCAGAATAAGTGCACCCAAACAGAGAGTATTTTCCTTTCACAACAGCCCTCCAGCAGACACAGTTCTTCCTCACAGCCAGCAAGAGAGCAGGACAATATTCTTGGTTGTGCCTATGCTTTGGCCTTTTTTGCCAGTAAATGAATACAAACTTGATCAAGAAAATGCAAATTGTTCTGTAACACCCAATATTTCTCTTCTGCCCATCAGCTAAAGCTGCCTTTTTTATCCTCTCCTTCAGGTCCTTTTTTTTAAAAAATAAGTTGCATGCACTAATTCCCATTAAGTTACTGAAAACAGTTGCCCAGAAAATCTTCCCCCAAACCCCCCTGCGCTGTCATAGTTCTACTTTGAAACAGCCCAGGAGCAGCTCTGGGGTTCAAGAGCAGACACTCACTGTTTTGGAGTTTGCACTTCATTGCAAAAAGAATCACAATTTTGGCACTCAGTAAAGGGTCTTGTTAGACAGTAAAATCCTTTAATAATAAAATGTAGAAAAAAAGCAGCTTTCTCTGAATTCCAGGCAGAACTGCAGAGTTCTTTGAAGGCCTTCTGAGAACACCTCCCAGTCTGCCTTTTCAAAGTTGTCCTGCTTGACCCAGCACACTGAGGAAATGACAGACTTGGCTGCCACAGACTCTCCCTTGGAGGGAAGGGAACCCCTGCACGTTCCCTTGCAAATGCTGCCCGCACCTCCCTGGCTACAGACACCCTCTTTTTAGCTGAACGTGGCTAAGCTAATGGTCTTTTTGTTTCAAAATCAACTGAGTTACTAAGAAAGAGCAGGAAGACCTACACAAGCCTGGTTAGGTTACACCCAGGGAAAACCTCTACTCACGTGTCAGGTTAGTCAGGTAATAGCTGGAATAACCAATGCCATACACAGTGCAAACTGCAGCAGCAACTGCCTCCATGATTTTAGCACTGCTGTGCAAGTTTGCAGACTGTGCTCTACTACAAGAAAAAACAAGGCTCCTGTCAGAGTGCAGCTGCTCCCTGACAAGGTCTCAACCAGGAGGATGCTCCTGCTCTGAGCAAGCCCAAGAGCTGCTCTGACACTGAGGCCTTCCATGCACCAAGGCAACCTTCTGATGACAGCACCACAACGTGGCAACCATGCCCTGACATCACAAAGCAGCTGCTCTGCGTTGGTCTGTGAATTGATGCAAAGCAACACAAAATAGCCTGGGAAGTTCTCCTCTGTCACAAAGCAGCACAAACTCCCCTCGTGGGCCAAACCCTGTTGTTCAAGGGGTCCAAGAGTAACTCAAAGAGTGCCTCAAGCATCTACAGCATGTACCCCCAAGTGAATACTGAGATGGGACCAAAGCAAAGCAAACTAGACCAAGAAAACGGCCCAAAGCATTGCACAGATTCAGGAGAGACGGCACTAATTGCATAACAGCTGTAATAATTCCTAACAAATCTCCCCACACACTTGCACTTTTATTGGACATGCCCTGGGCCCCTCTGTAGGTACATCTCTACCTCTGCCTTTATTCCTCTTTGGAAGCAGTCGAACAGGCAGGATTTGCCCACCCGCAGGAGCTGCTCCAAGCTGGGAAGGCAGCTGGCAGTGCTGATTTCCAGAGGCTTCTGGCTCCCGCGTGAAGCCAAGGCCAGGAGCGGGTTGAAAGGTGCTGGCACTGCTGCTGCTCTGTGCCAGAGAGCCCCGGCTGGGAAGGCACGGTGCCCACTGCGCCGTGGGCTCTCTCTCTCCTGCCACAGCTGGGCGCACCTGGGAAGGAGTGATGATGACTTGTGGGAAAACCAAGGGCTTTGCGGGGGCTGCATTTCTCTGCACACACCCAGGCCACCTGGGGCACAGAGCTTTGGCCCCCAGAAAAGGTCAACCAGAGGGAAAGGACTGGAAAATGTTTCATTTTGACCTTTCTTTGCTCTTCAGTAGAAGTGACCACCATGAGAGGTTACCAAGCAGGGCTCCATGCCTGCTGCCAGCTCAGCGTTAGAAAGGAGGCGTTACTTGATTTCAGCGCTGGGTGCATGGGGAATCACTTCCCTAACACGTGCACACCCAGCAATCTCACTTACTAGTTTGTATCAATGGAACTCATTACTTTGCTGAAACTCACAGTCTAAACATGACCTCAAATTATTTGACATATTTAAATCACTTGTCAGAAGTTCTTGATGTGAGAGTAGGTGTGTCCTGAGGGTCTCTGGTGGTCATTTGGGGAACATCCCCATGAGTCAGGGATAGGAGACAGATCTGAGGCCTGACATGTTTGGTCCGCAGCGTTGCACATTGACAAGATAATGCAGAAGATGACTCTATTGTTAGTTAGCGAGACTAACTTCTAGAAATGAAACTAGGTATCGGTCACCTGGTGGAATTCATCCTGGGAAAGGAGAAACAATACATAATAGAGCCATTGTTGGCATGGAGTATGATCATGGGCCAATGTGACTTCATCTCGTAAGTTGGCCCTGGACAAAATGATGTTGAAACTGGCCACTCCTGAGGAGGAGATATAAGGTGTGTTCCTGGGGTGGAAGGGAGAGGACGACATGATGCACGCCATTTTTATCCAGGGGATGCCCTGAAGGAGTCCTGCCCTTCTGCCCCTCCCACTCAAGAACCATGCTCTAACTCCTTCTCCTGCTCGGTGGCTTTTCCAGCATCCAGGGGTCGGTATGTATTTATTGCTAATGTGACTACTAAAATTCATTGGCTTTGCAATTCTAACTGTGTCTTGAGTTTTCTGGGCATGGGCGTCCTCCTGAACCCGTAACACCCATTCCTCAAATTCTCCTCTGATGGTCATTTACACCTTCCTTCCCTGGGAACTGAACACAAGCATTTCGTCACTGCACCCTGCAAGTGCTTTTGCTGCGTGAAGCCACATTGCATCTTTCTTTCACAAAGTAATAAAGAAAACACAAATTGCCTACTGAAAGCCTTCTGCTCCCTTCCAAATCAGTTCACTACTCAAGCACAAGCCTCAGGCACATCCCTGATTCCCTCTGAGAGAGGAAGTAATATTTTGCTGCAGCCAAAAGTGGTTTAGGTAAAAGAATGAAAATTGTTGGATGTATGTTGGATTTATGGTTTGGAGTTGTTCTAGTTAATTTGCTGGGCGTTGCTGTGAGCTGCGAGAAGGGCAGGGTTGAAGACCTAACTAAAAAGGAAGTAGGGATGAGAGGGGAGGGGTGTCACGATCCACTAATGCAAGCGGGGGTTGTGATGGTTCGTTTATCGATATCAGAGTGTAAAAGGACAGAAGAGATTTCAGTTTTAATCAAAACAGTGCACCTTTATTAAGTGCCCACAACACAGTAATGCAATAGAAGAGAGTAAGAGAGAGAGAGAGAAAAACAAAGAAGAGAGGGGAAAAAAGAGGGGCAAATAGCTACCAACGGATGAGACAAAGTCCTCGTGGTCTTCTGCCAATAGATTCGTCTTCTTTCCGTGGGCAGATCTCGGACTCGGTTATTTCAGAAAGTCCCTTTATAGTCCTTTTCAGAAGCGAGGGGCAACTGGCCAAGAGGTTGGGAAATACACAGCCGTTGTTATGGGGCCCGTCTTTGGGAAACAGGTATAGGACAGACGTACAAGACAGGTGTACAGGAGAGGTGTACAGGACAGGTCATTCCTTTCCGCTTCAGCGCAGTCCTTCCCGCCTGGGCAGCAAGAACGGCACAGTCCATTGTGACCTGCACTAATTATCCTCAGGAATGCGTACCAGCTCCCAGTGGGTACACCTGCAGGCAACACTTGGCAGACATCCCACCTCAGCAGGGCTAGGACATCTGTGTTCAGTCTCTGCCCTCGGCGATGATCATGAGGCAGATGAGGGATCTACGGACCGTCTCTTACAAGAGTGAAGCCAGGCCTTGCCCAGTGCTGCCTGCAGTGCTGGGGGCTGCCATCAGAGAATGCAGCAGCTCCCAGTGCCCATCCCAGAGTCACCGCGCCTGTTTCCCCGCCCTGCCTGCTTGGGCCATCTGGGCTCGCCAGGTGCAGCGCCGAGGGTGACAGCCCTGTGCCCCTGCGGGGACGCTGGGGCAGGTAACGGGGCCCAGGGCGACACGAGGGTGTCCTTGTGCAGAGGCCTGAGCATTTCTTGCCTTTCATTCCTTTCCTTGGCACAGCCAGTCATCATGGCCTCGCCCTCCGGCAGCGTGGGACACCAGCAAGGAGGAGCAGCTCCTGCTCCTCAGCTAGCCCTGATGATCTGCAGGAATGGCCACACGGACAGACAGCAGCTGACCCATCTGCCAGGAGACTTGGGATGACGCGGCTTCAGCTCTGCCCTGTGGCCACCACTTCTGCCTGGGCTGCATCCTGCGGTGGGCAAGAACAAATCCTTCGTGCCTGCTCTGCAGAACACCCAGAGAGACTGTCAGGTCTTCTGAGAGAGGCAAACAGGACTATGTGCAGTTTGTCATCACCTCCCCTGCACAGTCAGCAGAGACCAGCAGCCAGGCAGGAAGAGCTCCTGGCCACCTGGATGACAACAGCTCCCGTGGCCCTGTGCTCTCCCCTGCACCTTCTCCACAGGGGACACTGTCCCCAGCTCAGCAGGGGCCCTCAGCCCAGGAGGCTGTGGGTGTCCTCCTGCCCGAGGGCTGCGCAGGACTTTTCCGCCAGCGACAGGACCTCCTGGAGCCCTGGCTGCACCAGAGGCTGCAGGGAATATTCCCAAACCAGTGGTGGCTGGCAGAGGCTACACAGAGCTCCATCCTGCGGGAGCTCTGCCTCTACGCTCCGGACGCAGCCATCCTGCTCCTGAGGCTGCAGAACTGCCTCGAGGAACACACGGCACCGCTGCTCCATGGCCTCATCAGCGTCATTGTGGGCCGCTGCAGCAAGGAGCCCAAGAGGCGGCTGCGCTCCTGTCGTGCCAGAGAGAACAACAGTGCCATCTCCAGCAGCTGGCCCAGACCTTGACTTCTGATGAGCAGGACTGAAAGGTCTGGAGAGTGAAGCCAGGCCTTGCCCAGTGCTGCCTGCAGTGCTGGGGGCTGCCATCAGAGAATTCAGCAGCTCCCAGTGCCCATCCCAGAGTCACCGCGCCTGTTTCCCCGCCCTGCCTGCTTGGGCCATCTGGGCTCGCCACGTGCAGCACCAAGGGCAACAGCCCTGTGCCCCTGCGGGGACGCTGGGGCAGGTAACGGGGCCCAGGGCCACACGAGGGTGTCCTTGTGCAGAGGCCTGAGCATTTCTTGCCTTTCATTCATTTCCTTGGCGCAGCCAGTCATCATGGCCTCGCCCTCCCGCAGTGTGTGACACCAACACTGATGTCCACCACAGCCAGCCTGCAGACAACATCCCCCCCCCTCGCCCCCCTCTCTCGCTCTCAACTTTTTGATGCCTGTCTCATTCTTTTATAGTGCCTTTGCTCCGCCCCAGCCCGCCCACAGCCTGCCCCTTCGGTTTAAAGTGATTGGTGCTTTCCCTTTGACAGATCATCTCCGTCCACCAATGGCTCATCACTGTCAGAGGGGTGGTATCAGTTGAGGTAAAATGCCTTCATTAAAATTCAGGGTGCCATGGAGCTTGCCTGCAGGGTTAACGGCTATGGGGCTAAAAATAGCTCCTGGCTGTTAGAAACTGGGGTTTTTGGAGTCAGTGCTTGGACCAAAGTGGAAGTAAAAACGCCTAAAAAAACATTGAAACACATCCAACACATCTTAAAACACTTGTAAAATTATACAGTAAACACAGGAAAAATAACTCTTATGGTGTACAGGTGGCTTGAAGTTTGAAAAGGGAGCATAAGTTGGGGATTTTTAACTGGGGAATTTTTAACTGGGAAGGGTGCAACTCTCTTAATAAACTACTTTGAACAATTGAAAACACTGATAATGGAACTTGATTTTTGTACCTGGGCTGATGGGTTAATTTTAACATTTCAAATATTTAACTCAGAATTAATTAACTAAAGCACTTAATATGCAAAGACCAAGCACAATTAGGGGTTTCATGTATGACAGTTTAGTTCATCTGCTCTGAGTCAGGTTGTTACCAAAACTCAGTAAAATAAAACTCCTTTATACCAGTGTAGCATTAAAGAGCAGGGATCCTTCATTTGACCAGATGTTTGGGGGATAACTCCACGTAGCCTCATGGCGAGTACAGAAAAAGCTACTGTTGATAGACTAGATTTTACATCCAGATTCACTGATTTTCCTGGAGTAAACATGCATATGATTATCATCAGCCTGAAATCATTAACAGGGATTCCCTCTCTTTTGTGCATGTGCTCTTCTGTTCCTGGTGGTCAGTGATCCCCAGTGATCACCTGACCACCTGGTGAAATGGTGCTACTTCCCAGAAAGGAAAAAGTTGGCATAACTGAGCTGGTTGCTCCCCCTTTCTTCTTCTGAGCCAATGTTTAACGTGGTCCTACAGAACGAGCATTTTACAGTTCCACAGAGCAGTGGTTTTTGAAGAATAAGCATTGTATTAACCCACCAGGTGTACACACAGTTCTTCATCTGGCAACAAGGTCAATCATACCATGATAACTCTAATGTCTAATTTCTTTGTAATGCTGCAATTCAGTCAGAGGTCTGATGTGGTTTGGGGGTTAGTTGGCCTTTTCTTTGCTCTGGTTGTTTTGTTTGGTTTTTGGTTTGGTTTGTTCTAGATAGTTTGCATTGTGTTTTGATTTATTTTTAAAGAATACTGTATTTTTGAGGGACTATCTATCTTTTGAAACAAGCAGTATTTTTTCCAGAAAGCTGTGAAAATGGAGAAGTAATTAACAGAAGTGAGAACGAGGTCAGGATTTAAGTTCCTAAACCGTCAGAAAACTGCTCACCAGAAGATGCTCTGCTGTAGCCTTGAGCGAGGGATGGCTCAGGCCTGATAGCTGTGTTCTAAATGACAGCATACTCCCAGCCAGTAGGAATCATGTAATTTTTCATCACATATTTACTGAATTATTCATGCAGTTAAGGAGCATAGTTCATTGCCTTACTATAAATAAAATATTATGTTTTGTAGATGTTTGCCACACAAGATTAGCAGTCATACATTTTGGTGTAATTCCGCTGAAATGATACTCTCTTGCAAAACTGTCTCAGCATGGGGAAAATCAATTTATTCTCTGTTTGGACAGTGCTGAACAAAGACAAGTATTAGAACAGGTTTTCTACCCTCTTCATCAGGATGAAATTTTGAACTATGTTTTCTTTATCATATGCACATGACATCTGAGTTGTTCTGTATCCTTCAGTGAGGAATCCACCACTGGTTGAAAACAGCACCTTTTCAGGTGATTTTGAGCAACTTTACAGAGCAGCGATGGGCTCGCTCCTCTCTCCTCCCAAAGCAGGGACACCTCTTGGGTAGGATCTGCACCTCCAGCTGCACTGGAACTTTCCTGGCACACCTGTACATAGCTCTTGCAAAGTGCATGCTTTGTCAGTGGAGGCTGCTTAGGTCAAAAGAACTGGTTAAGGTTTTTTTCCGTGGGCAGAGGAACTGCCCATCGTCTGCTTCATCAGAATAAAGGACCAAGTCTTTGGCTTCCTTCAGTGTCACGAGTGTCTAAAACTGAAGAGATTCCCCCAAAAAGCAAAGAGTGTTTGGAGGAGTGTGGTGATACCCATGGGTCCAGGGTAAGATACTGCTGTCCAGAGCCCCAGCCCAAAGTGTCCCTGGAGCTTTTACACATCCTCTGCCTCCTCTGGTAGTGCTGCCCCATGTCCCTGAGTAGAGCAGGAGAGATTCCAGGGATTCAGGAGCACAAGGAGGCAGAGCATCAGCTCCTACTGGTATTCCCACTCTGTCGCAATGCCCGCCACTGACCACTGCCCAGGCTAGCTCCTGCGGTGTGCGACAGGAGTGGGGAGCAGCTGGAGGCTCTTGGCTTTCAAGCTGCTCCTCGGGAGCTCAGCTCTGCCCACGGGAGCTGAAGCTCCAGGCACAGTGGCTGTCAGCAGTCCGGACGAGGGAGAGGATAAAAAGTAGCAAGGAGGCTTGCCACACGGGAGAATCCAACTTTATTGGAGGCAACTCACAGGGGACAAGCCTCCAGCAGCTCCAGGGAACCTCTTAGAAAGGGAGGTGGTACAATGGGGATGGCTTAACTGGGGACCAATAGAAATCTCTAAGGGAGGGATATGGACGAGGATAGACATTTCCTTGGGCCAATAGCCTCAAGGGGAGGAGGGAAAGGGATCACATGCCCCAATGGGGCATCGAGGTTTAGGGGATTTCCAAAGGGGGAGGTATCTAGAGGGGTAGGGTCTCGGGGGGTTGATGGGGACCATATAAGGGTAAACTGGGAGGTTTCAGATGATGGACACTGGACCTTCGGGAACAACAGGAGGGGTTTGGGTGATTGATAGGGAAAGAGCTAGAACAAGGGGAGGAGAACAACCATGTAGGGAGCACCGGGGGAGCGGCTTGGGTCTGGGGCAAACCAACTGGGAATAGGAGTGGGGAAGGTAGGGATGAACCATTGGGGTACGGAAAACTTCTGTAAAAATACAATAAAGGTATCGCATCACCACACCACTCCAAGGGAAGTGCCTCAGGCCAGCATAAATTTTGCAGCTGTGACTTCACAGGTGCTGGTGGCAGCCTCTGTCACCAAGCAAGAGCATCTGCATGGGCAGGATGGTGTAGAGATGCCTCTGAGAGAAGAGAGAGGACACTTTCAAACAGTATCTGACAGAGGTGATGAAGGGCTGGTAAATTACATTTGGATGGGACAGATGATCGAAAACTCTGTATGTGAAAATAAGAGACAAAATGAGTGAAGGGAGAGGGAGAGGATAGAATCCTTGGGAATTCTGATTCTATCTACAGGGCATTTTCTGACAAGCTAAAGTCAGAACCTACCTATCAGTCACTACCTAAAGCCCTTGGATTTCAGAGCAGTGAAAATTCAGGCTGTTCAGAGCCTGGTCATAATGGCCACACACAACTTCTCAGTTCCTCAGCATGTCTGCAGCTGCTGACACATTGGTTTGAGACAAAATCCTCTATTGTTGTTGGAAAACAAAAGAGGAGGAAGTTTCTACCTGTTGGAAAGTCTCCTCTGTGAACCCTGAAGGGCTCTGCCTTTTCCTTTCTCAGCAGCAGCTCAGTAGCAACAGCCAGAGGCAAAGAAAGACACGAGAGGGTGTTTGGCTGATGTGTGTGACAATTTAGCAACACTTGTAAACAAGAGCTGTGTCTGTTCACATTTCAATGGCAAGTCCTTGCTGAGGATGAAGAGCTGTGTCACTTGTGCTTAGCTTACATCAAAGTAATGGCACAGAGGGTTTTCATCCTGCAGATGTGACCTCTGTGATGACAGTCTGTTCATCTTGCACGGAGCTCTGTACTCACAAGGACAGTGTTACTTTTGCCAACAGACCAGAGTTTGTCAAAAAAATCCAGGCAAAATTACTTCTTAAATTAACATTTTCCTTTTGCTCTCAAACCAATGGTTTAACTGTAATAGTTCATAGGAATGAATTTGCTTCCCTGCTGTCCCCCAGCGCAGGTGCACATTCCTACCACATCCAGGTAGCAAGGCACATGGCACAGCCTTAGTTTCCACTGGGGAAGGTCTCTCAGCCCCAGCAAGGCAGAGGGACTTGCAGGAGCTGCTGAAGCCCTTTCTGTGCTGGGACACTGTAAAGTTCTGCCAGGCTAGATCAGCATGAGGCCTGCAGGGCTTTCCAGCAGCTCTGCACCTCTGGCCGTGTTACACAAGTGCAGAAAGCTCAGTGGAGCTTTCCCAAGGGCTTGCCCAGCCAGCCAACGTCCTGAAAATGCATCTGCTAAAAGCAGCACACGCCTGGAACATCCACAGCTGGGTAACTCGGAGAAATCCATCGGCCAGCGTTCCCCTGGAGCTGTTCCCCTTTTCACCTCTTCCACAGGGAACTTGTTCTGGAACTTGGAGTTATTGACACAGTGGATTGAGCTATCAAAGATCTGTGGTTTCATTGCCCCGCTTTAGTGAACTGAGGGAGCTGCTGGGCATGCTTGGATATTTTCCCCCAGTTGCCTTCACTCATTGCCAAAGTCCTCCAGTATCATAATGTTTACCTCTGCTAATTGCTTTGAGTAACACAGATCAACACCCATTCCAATTAAAACTTTAATTGATGGGAAATTGCTACAACTGCACTGCTAATACATGAACTATCAACTTCAGTCTAAAAATGTCTTCAGATGACTACAACAGCGGTTACAATAAACAAACAAACAAGTGTCAGCTAGGACCGTGCCCGGAGGTGGCATCGGTCAAAAGCCCCTAAATGCTCAGAGTGGTGACCACTTTCTCTGGAAGAGCTGGGGAAGCCTCCTTACCTGGGAGCAATCCAGAAGCCCCTTCACTTGTCCTTGAGGGGTCTGGAGAAAGCCAGAAGAAGGGACACTGAGTCAGTATCAGCTGTGTGCACAATTCCCTTGGCAGCAATTATACTTCTCTCAGGGACTATAAAATCCCAGATCTTCCCAAGCAGGCTTAGAAAGAAAAAAAACCCAGCAAGGTCTGGGGCTTTCCCAGAACAAAGACCTTGTCTATTTAGGAGGCTCTCAGCTCCCCATTCCCTTGTCCTGCAAACCACTACAATGGCCTACCTTGCACTTCTTTGGCAGGAAA